>NC_052151.1:194141969-194803437 GCF_902713615.1 Scyliorhinus canicula
ATAGTAGAGTATATGGGGGAAATAAAACAGACAGCGTTTTGAGTTTGAGAAAATTGGGAGCAGTTATGGATTTATACAAGACTGTATAAAGATCAAAGAACCCACTGCTTTCATGAATTTTCACATTGATCTTGTGTCTCCTGTGGCCCTTTCGAAGAAGTTGGAACATATAGCAGGGCATGGCATAATCTTGGATCTTATCCAACTCCACGATTCAAGTAAAGGGGCACACAAGAGACTCGCTGAAGCTATTGCCTTCTCAAATCAAGGATTTAGAGTGCAGAAGGAGATCATTCAGTCGATCGTGTCTTCACTAGCCCTTGGAAAGACCCGATTTCCACCCCATCCCCACAATAACCCCACCTAACGTTTTGGACACTAAGGGGCAATTTAGCATGGCCAATCCACCTAACCTGTACATCTTTTGGACTGTGGGAGGAAACCAGAGCACCCAGAAGTATCCCACGCAAACACGGGGAGAACGTGCAAACTCCACACAGTCACCCGAGGCGGGAATTGAACCCGGATCCCTGGAGCTGTGAGGCACCAGGCATCACTGCGCCGGATGAGGAATGTGGCAAGGTCAGTCAAAGATTTTTTTCTTTTTTTTAAAAATAAATTTAGTGTGCCCAGTTCATTTTTTTCCAATTAAGGAGCAATTTAGCGTGGCCAATCCACCTACTCTGCACATCTTTGGGTTGTGGGGGCGAAACTCACGCAAACACGGGGAGAATTTGCAGACTCCACACGGACAGTGACCCAGAGCCGGGATCGAACCTGGGACCTCGGCGCCATGAGAGAGCAGTGCTAACCACTGCGCCAGCGTGCTGCCAAGGTCAGTCAAAGTTACACATTTGCCATCGATAATATCAGGGATATCAAGGGATTTGAGGAAGCGGCGGTGAAAGTGGAATTGAGGCGTACAGTCAGCCACAACCGTATTGAATAGCTGGACGGGCTTGAGGGGCCGTAGGTTCTACTCCTGCTCTTATTCCTTACGTTCCAGCACATCTTAAGGGACGGTCTCTTGAGCACCATTCTCAAAAAATACTGCAGCTGATATTTTGTTGCTTCCAAATCCTGCCACAGGATCCAGTTTGATTTCCCCCACCAGCTTGGAGTAATGAGTTAAATCGCAGGACACGTTCGCGAATGCCCATATGTGTCAATGTTATCACATTGCATGGCTCAAGAGGAGAATTTGGTGGTGCTGGTTATAAAATAAGAGCCGCGATTTGGAGCAAATTAACATTAATATTAAATAGCACTTGGAAGGCACTGGTAACTAATTCATTATCTAGAGCAGGGGTGGACAAACTACGGCCCGCGGGCCGCATATGGCCCGCCAAAGGTCTTTATGCGGCCCGCCAAAGGTCTTTATGCGGCCCATCAAGATCAAGTCATTAAAAAAAAACATTTTGTTTAAAAAAAAATTTTTTTTAATTTTAAGGTTAATGGGGGGGGGGGGGGGGGCTGTTGGGTTACTGGTATAGAGTGGATACGTTGACTTGAGTAGGGTGATCATTGCTCAGTACAACATGTGTTTCATGTGAAGTTTCTACTTTAAAATATTAATTAATAAAAATTAATTGCTTTTTTTTCTTTAAAAACCTTTTATTTTGGCTATTTTAAATATTAATTATTTTACTTAATATACTATGCGGCCCTTTAAAATTGTGAATTTCTGAATGTGGCCCTTGCACGGAAAAGTTTGCCCACCCCTGATCTAGAGGTAACTGATTTCTGCAGTTGAAAAGCCAATTCGACAGACAAGGTACTGTAAAGACTTGGGGTGAAAAGATACATACGGTAGTTTAATGAATTCCTTGCCACCCTGAAAGTGCCATTGCTGAAATTGTAAACGAGTTATATTGTGCACAGTTGTCTGCACTTTGATATAAGGCTGCTGTTAATTATGTTGCACCATCTTGATTGAATTACAATATCAATTTCCTTGCAGCCACCAATTAATCTCCTCTCTTAATTCAGCCAAGTGCCTGACACATGCAAAAGTGTTTCATTATGTTTAACTAAGTTACTAAGGAAGAGTAACTGATAACAGTTTACATCTCTGTGGTATGAACTGCCAAGACACAAACTTACCTTAAATCTGTGTTCCACTGACTGTTCACAGGGAAGGGTAGAAATGTACAGATTACCAGCACAAAGTGCTGATATGCTTCATGTTGCATATCCTGCAACAGATAGCGTATTGGGGCCTTGGCTTGAAGGATTAGGAGGAAGTCAGTGAAAACAAATCAGAATGCACTTCTGTCTAGTCAGGTCTTATTACTGAGCCGCCCAACCAATCAATCATCGAGAAGGTCCTTGAGAAATTTAGACCTTCCTTTCTTGGAAATTGAACAATTCATCTGCTGCGGAGCATACACTTGGTTCCAATCCTGGCGCTACCTGGCCATTCTCCCAGTAAATCCTGGATTAAACATGCAAATCTCTGCTGTCCATCCTCAACCTGAACCCAGTCTCTTGCATCAACCCTGTGCTTGCTGACATTGGCTCCCATTTTTGACTGGCCTCAACTCTCTTCTCATTGTTTCCAAATCCCTCTCTGGCCTCACCTTCCTGAACTTTGTAGCCTGCTTCCAAGACCTTTTGCTCATCCAATTTTGAACATTTGCACAGCTGCATTGACTATATTTCCAATTATCTATATTCTAAACTTTGCAATTGCCTCCCCAAACCTCTCTGCCTCGCTACACCTGTCCCCTGCTTTTCGACTCTCCTTTATGCCTATCTCTGTCCTGATAATGTGGTTCGGTGTTGGTTTTTGCACAGTGGTACTCCTGTGAAAATGCCTTGTGATGCTTTATTGTGCCATGTAAATCCAAGTCGTTGCTGTTGTTGATGGAACAGCACTGTTAGCAGACCAGTTCACCATTAAATGTGTGGCTGCCTCACAAGCATCTTTCTGAATGCTGCCTGCAAATTTCCATGAATGACTGCAGCAGTGGAAACTATACTGCCTTTGTACTATTTGCGTTCCAAACATGACTGTCATTAGTTCTTCCATGAGAGCCTATCCCCTCAGTGGGGAGCTGGGATAAGGGGGTGATGGTGAGTAAATAACATATTCAAAGTCCCTCCAATCCACAAAATAGAGGTTTCAGAAACAATGATCCGCGATTGTTCTTTTTATTTCCTCGACTGGCCAACTGAAAGCCATCTTTCTCTGTGGCAGTGATTCCCTGTACGGTTTGTTGTTTTGATATTTCATTCAAATTTATTATTTGGAAGATGGCCTTCATCTTTTTGTGAGGCAGCTTATTTGCATTCAGCCCTCACAATGTTGCCTGGTTTCTGAGGACCTTGCTTACTAATTTTATAACATATGTTTGTGCGTCTGCAAACAGTGAACGACCAAAGCAAAAGATTTTGTGAATGCGTTATCAATAATTAATCGCGTCTTGAAGTGCAAACACTTTGTGTGTTTAGTCTTTTTAATATCCTATTCCCTCCTTCAATCTGCTGCATATTGCCCCATTTCTTATGTTTTAATATTTAACCATGTGCCAACACTCTGTACTAAAGAGAAAGAAAGCACCAAACAGAGAGGGCTTGAGAGTTCTGAGACCAAAGGAAATGTAGATTTTGCCAAGTACAGAAGAATATATTATATGGCTTTAATCTCCATGATGTTTTTGTCGGTGTCTTTTTTTATTAATTGTTTAAATACTGATCTGTTTTTTTACCTATTAATGTTATCCCTTTGTCAAGAAATCAAGGTCAGTGTGATCTCCTGAATGTTTGAGATGGACATCACATGACAGAAAAAACTGCATGCTGCTTCGCAATATGTTCTAGATTGAAACCTCTGAATACATGTGAATATGTCTTGGTTCGTAACAGCTACATGCACTCCATAAAGCAAGGAATTTTTCTAATTAATTCATTTGTGACAGGTAAAAAGAAAAAATATGCAGATAAATTCAAGCGCATAAATGCAAGGGCAGCACGGTAGCACAAGTGATTAACACTGGCTTCACAGCGCCAGGGTCCCAGGTTCAATTCCCCGTTTTGTCACTGTCTGTGCGGAGTCTGCATGTTCTCCCCGTGTTTGCGTGGGTTTCCTCCGGCTGCTCCGGTTTCCTCCCACAGTCCAAAGACGTGCGGGTTGGGTGGATTGGCCATGATAAATTGTCCTTCATGACCAAAAAAGGTAGGAAGGGTTACTGGATTACGGGGATAGGGTGGAAGTGAGGGCTTAAGTGGGATGGTGCAGACACGATGGGACTAATGGCCTCCTTCTGCACTATATGTTCTATGTTTCATCTATGTAAATGCACGGTGTTATGGGATAGGGTAGGGGGTGCGAGGTAGAGTGCTCCTTCAGAGAATGGGTGCAGACTCGATGAGCCAAATGGCCTCCTTCTGCACTGTAGAGAATTCTGTAGATCTTGGCTTAGCATTGTTATTATAAGGACTTGAAAATAGCCATAGGTGCACCTCAGGTTTAAAGGGATATAATTGGAAAGCATGCAATTGCCATGTGCCAGCTATAGGCTATTTGTTCCAATCAAGCTTATTTCTGAGGAAGGCATTTGCAAATTCATCGCGGAATGGTCTTTGAAACTTTCGGTGAGTCAGTATTTTAGGAACATACCCTGGTATAAAATACTGACCAACTTGTGACCCAGGATGTGTATGATAGTCTAAAGGAAAAGGTACAGTACCTGAAACTCCAAGGATGAGAGCTTCAATCCCATCATATTAAACTGAACTCAAAAAACTTAGCTCTAGAAAATAACCATAGTTGCTGTTTTTCTAAAAACCCAAGAGTGCCACCAACACCCATCAGTCAAAGGAATCTGCCAACTCTCTAACTGCTCTGCTCCATATGTGACTCCAGTCCCACTTAATGTCATTAACTCTTCATGCCCCCATGGTACTTAATCGTTGTCAATAAATACTACCTTTGCTGGTGGATGTCACCTAACAATATGATAAAAAAATGTTAGTATCAATCATGTTTGATGTTTTGAAATTCGCTTATGCTTTTGTGACTTTCAAATAACATTATTTTTGGTTACATAATATTCGCTATTCCCTTATACTTCTAATACATATTTCTAAGTGCTGAAACAAAATACAATGCCAGCATTATTTAAACAGTGGGCTAGTGCCACAGCTGTTCTTTACAGGATGCACTTGAGAACAAAGAGGCAACCTCAGTAAAAATCTACTGAGGTTAGGAAAACACCTGCTCCCCTGAGTTAATGGATCCCTGCAGAGCTATAGAAATAAACAATCTGAAGTTCCCCTTTGAAACTGCCTCAGTCTGTCAATCAATTAGCAGGCAATGGGGTATGAAATTTAATGTAAACAAGGCAGTTCAAAGCTTTCAGCCTTCCAGGCATGCACATAAATTTCTTCACTTTAAAGGGCAATGAAATGAAATTGACTATGTGAAAACCACTTCAAAGGTTTCTGCTACTTTAAAGGGAGTACTTTTCCCTTCATCTCATAGTCCTTTAACTTCGGCATACTGACATACTGTTTAATGGGTTTAGGGGTATAAATATGATCAGTTTCACTTATTAGGAAAGATGTATATTTCTGAGATACTGAGTGACTGTTTAATGGGTTTATGGGTACAGATGAGAACGCTTCCACATTATTATGAAAAGCCTTTACTTTAGATATACCAACTGACTGTTTAAAGGGTTTAAAGGCTGCAGATGGGTAGAGCAGCCAAACAAGCCCATCCCAGGAAAGATCCATGACCTGAGTCCCTCCAGCCAACACAAGCACCCTGGCAGCAATTTACATAGAATTTACAATGCAGAAGGAGGCCATTCGGCCCATCGAGTCTGCACCGGCTCTTGGAAAGAGCATCCTGCCCAAGGTCAACACCTCCGCCCTATCCCCATAACCCAGTAACCCCACCCAACACTAAGGGCAATTTTGGACACTAAGGGCAATTTAGCATGGCCAATCCACCTAACCTGCACATCTTTGGACTGTAGGAGGAAACCGGAGTACCCGGAGGAAACCCACGCACACACGGGGGGACGTGCAGACTCCGCACAGACAGTGACCCAAGCCGGAATCGAACCTGGGACCCTGGAGCTGTGAAGCGATTGTGCTATCCACAATGCTACCGTGCTGCCAATTGTCGGGAGAGTGCTTACCCCCTTGCTACCCCTTGGAATGCAAGCCGCCCGATCCACATTCCTCAATACTTGCACCACTCCTCGCCAGTGGGACTTGGCTGGGGAGCTGGAGCATCCCAGCTGGCGAGTGAATCAGGCGTCCAGCCCATCAATGAGATGTGAAACAGCCCTTTATGGTCCCACTGGGTCGAGGCAGGATGCTCGGCTGGCATGTCAGGAAACAGGTTACAGCCAACGGGGTGGGCTGGAAGACCCCCGACGGGTTTGACGCCTGGCACAAATCTCGATTCAGGCCTAATGTGGGATTCAGCGGGCAATCGTGAATCCCCTGGCTAGCAGGGGGACCCAGAGAAGGCCATAAAAATTATCAAGATCAGGCAAAGGGAACTCGACCTATTCTGATTTAATCTCTTCATATTTGCTGTACCATAACTTTGACATTATTCCTGCTGCGAGAGCCAGGAATCAGATTATTTTGGTCTTGCACGTATATAATGTTGACAGTTTGTGAGAACATAATATCCCTTTATTTGAAGCTGTAATGATGCATTTACGAATGTGCTGTTTCGGTGGATATTTCTTACTCTCGGTACAAGGCATATTTGCGTCAAGTGCCAGTAAGGGCAGCACGGTAGCATCGTGGATAGCACAATTGCTTCACAGCTCTAGGGTTGATTCCGGCTTGGGTCACCGTCTGTGCGGAGTCTGCACATCCTCCCCGTGTGTGAGGGGGTTTCCTCCGGGTGCTCCGGTTTCCTCCCACAGTCCAAAGATGGTCAGGTGGATTGGCCATGATAAATTGCCCTCAGTGACCTAAACTGCTCTTAGTGTTGGGTGGGGTTACCGGGTTATGGGGATAGGGTGGAGGTGTTGACCTTGGGTAGGGTGCTCTTTCCAAGAGCCGGTGCAGATTCGATGGGCCGAATGGCCTCATTCTGCACTGTAAATTCTACGATAATAGGTCAGTTGTGAGAAAGCTAGTTAGATCAAATGGCAGGCCGTGCTTTGTGCTGATACTGGTCATCTTTATTTTGTGATACTTGCCAAAATAACTGTTGAGGTTAGATGTAACAAGTTTGCTGCTATAGTTTCTTTTTCATAGATTCATAGAATTTACAGTGCAGAAGGAGGCCATTCGGCCCATCGAGTCTGCACCGGCTCTTGGAAAGACCACCCTACCCAAGCCCACACCTCCACCCTATCCCCACATCCCAGCAACACTAAGGGCAATTTTGAAATGAAATGAAAATGAAATGAAAATCGCTTATTGTCACGAGTAGGCTTCAATGAAGTTACTGTGAAAAGTATTTTTTAGGACACTAAGGACAATTTAACATGGCCAATCCACCTAACCTGCACATCTTTGGACTGTGGGAGGAAACCGGAGCACCCGACGGAAACCCACGCACACGTGGGGAGAACGTGCAGACTCCGCACAGACAGTGACCCAAGCCGGAATCGAACCTGGGACCCTGGAGCTGTGAAGCAATTGTGCTATCCACAATGCTACCGTGCTGCCATGATGGAGAGCTCAGCAACAATTCGTTTTCAACCAGCCAGTTTATGTGGGCTGGCAACATTGGGTACCAACACATTCTAAATAAAACTTCAGAGAAGTGGAAAAAGGGAAGAGAATTACCAAGCACGGAAACACAGATTATCGCACTATGCCCAGAAAATGTGTTATCCCAGGATTAGTTATATAAGGCTCGCAGAGCAGTATCTACAGAGAGATTGGCAGCTGACATATGGCCACACATTAAAAAAAGACCCATTGGCAGTTCATGTTTCCATGAGCTGAAGGTATTTTGTGAAAAAGGTTTTCCGTTGACAGTCGTGCCATCAACTGGGTCTTGGCTCTGGAATTCCCTTCCTAAATCTGTCTGCCTCTTTACCTTTTCCTCTCCTTTAAGAACTTGTTCCCAACATGCTTCCTGTAACTGTTAACTTTCTATGATTCATTTACATGGAGTTCCCTCTGAATTCTGACATTTCCCAGTCCCTCAACATTTACAAATATTCTGTTTTTCTAGTATTTTGTTACCAGAGTGGATAGCATCACACTTCTCAACATGAAATTTTAGCAACCATCGTCTTGCCCACTCACTTGACCTCTCTGTATTCCCTTGCAGCATTTTGTGTTAGCTAACAGCTTACTTTTCCACTTAGCTTCATTTTGGTACATCATGATCAATCCCCTCACCTCAGTCATTGCTGTATACAGATTGTGGTCAGTTGAGACCCCAGCACTGATCCTTCTAGTATCCTGCTGGTTACAAACACCATACACTTATTCCTACTTTCCATTTTCTGTGCACTAACCAATCCCCATTTTATAATATGCCAATGCCATGTGCTCCAGTTTTGTATAATAACATCCTGTGTGACCAATGCTTTTTGAAAATTGAATTAGGCAGATTCCTCCCTGTAGAACTTACTAATCATAATCTTAAACAGTTGAAGACGGCATTCAGTGGAGTGGCTACACGTGCTATGTTTATTTAATATTGTTACAATTAAGCATTCTCTTCCTTGGCTGGTTGATGCTCTACTTCGATCTCAAGCCAGGTTTCAAGCCACTCCACATCCAACAACCTGCTCTGAAAACTCTGCATATTTTGACAGCTGGGACAAATTCCGCCACATCAGCTAAGGCACTTCCCAGCATTCTAAGACGATCGACAGCATTCTAAAACGATCAACAGATCTTCGAAACAAAACAACCCACAATATTCTGAAACACAAATTCAGTTTAGGAATTAAGCCCTTACATTGGTGACGTGCAGAATATTTGTTACATCTTGATGTGGATTTGTTCCACCTGGATGCGGATGAGCCTGTCGGAATTAGTAGCTAAATTGGGGAAATCGTGTGAGTGTCAGGGGTGACAGATACACTGAACAATAGAGAACTGCTGCCCCAGGCATTTTGCAGTTCTGAATGGCACCTTCTGCTGGAGCTCAAACTGTTGAGTTGACTCTGAAAACCAGGGGAGCCCTGTGGCACACACCAACAGATTGCCCAGATAGCGTGGCCAGGGGACTTGTCAGCTAACATAAACTTCAAACATGTTTGTTTCATATCGCCAAATGTGGAGGACACTGGAAATTCTTTGATTGTTTCAAATGGTCATGAGGTTTACATGAGATGAATCACCACTTTCAATTATATCTATGTATAAACAGATGAATGATCAGAGCCCTGCACCTGTGGCTTGTCAATCTCATTCTCCTGGAATTAATCCCAGGGCTTGGATTCCTAGCTGACTACGAAGACCCAATGCTTAATGTTTGTAGGGGACAAAGAAACAGTTAGTTTTGTTGCCTTCAGACCAGTGCACTCAAGATCTGGGCCGCGATTCTCCGCAACCACGAGGGGTGGGAGAATAGCGGGAGGTCCACTCCCGCACCTCCCGCTATTCTCCCACCCTCTCCAAAATGGCATGTCCGGTTTTCCGACATGCCGCTCGGAGAAACGCTGGCCGCCGCTTTTCACGGATCAGTGCTGGGTCAGTGCTGGGGTCTCCGGCCCGGATGGGCCGAGCGGCCTGTTGTTCCCGACCTGGTCACAACGGCGGCAACCACACCTGGTCGCTGCCATCGTGAACCTGGCGCGCCAGGTAAGTGTGGGGCCTAGGGGAGGCGAATTGGAGATTGGGCACCATGACCGTGCTCGGGAGGGGACTGGCCCGCGATCGGTGCCCACCAATCGTCGGGCCGGAGTCTCAAGGGGACGCACTCTTTCCCCTCCGCCGCCCTGCAAGATCAAGCCGCCACGTCTTGCGGGGCGGCTGAGGGGAAAGACGGCAAGCGCGCATGCGCGGTTTTGAGCTGTCCAACCCGCGCATGCGCGGCTGACGTCATTAGGCGGAGCCGCGGCATCATTCTTGGCGTGCCGGGCCTTGAAACCAGGGACAAGGCCCGGCCGCCGAGTTTCCCGGTGCAGCCCGCCTATCCCCCCGGGTAGGGGAGAATAGGGGGCCGGGAGAGGCTTCCGACGCCGTCGTGAACCTCTCCAGGTTTCACGACGCCGTCGGGCCTTGCGGAGAATTCCGCCCCTGGTATATAAATACTTATGAAGGATTCTCTAATTCAATTGTCGATTTCAGATTTGTTTAAAGCCCTTTGATAAGATTTCATTACATATTGGCATTAATTTAACATGGTGAGAAGAGAAGGGCAGTATATTGCAAGAAAGTCCTCACATTATTTCTTTCACGATTGTCACAGCTATCTCACCCACAGGGCTGAATATTAGGTCTGCTGTCATTGTACGGGAAGGGCGCAATCCACTCTCTCCTGCCCTGGCATTTTCAGTGGGTCGAATCATGTGTTGGCTCACCAATTATCACCGACCAGCCAAGACGTCAGCTAATGACGCTATGAATGGGGTTACCACACCTAATCGACTGACCAACTGGAGAGGGGTTAGCCTGTGAACCTGAAGTTGGTTTCAGGCACTAATTTAAAGGTGTTCTTCCCTCAGCCTCTCTTTAATTGTTATATACAAACTGGAAAAACACAGGGCACTAATAGCCAAATGGCACCGCCTCCAGCCGCAAACTCCCGTGTTCCCTTTGGCCCTGGTCTCCCGTTTACTGGCCTTTCCATCAGTCCTTCTGCTTCCTCCTCATGCCTAGTGTAAAGCACTGCCAAAGTTTTTCCCATGAGACTCGTGGAAAATGGTGTGGGCTACGAACAATTACATTCGAATGGCTTTTTTCTCACTTTCTTTTCAAAATGATGGCAGCAAAGTACAGCAGGCAACAAACAAAGAACAAAGTAATGTACAGCACAAGAACGGGCCCTTTGGCCCCTCCAAGCCTGAGCAGACCATGCTGCCCACCTAACCTAAAACCTTCTACATTTCCGGGGTCTGTATCATAGACATAGAGACATAGAACAGTACAGCACAGAATAGGCCCTTCGGCCCTCGATGTTGTGCCGAGCAATGATCACCCTACTCAAACCTACCCTATACCCGTAACCCAAACAAACCCCCCTCCCTAACCTTACTTTTGAGGACACTAAGGGCAATTTAGCGTGGCCAATCCACCTAACCCGCACATCTTTGGACTGTGGGAGGAAACCGGAGCACCCGGAGGAAACCCACGCACACACGGGGAGGATGTGCAGACTCCGCACAGACAGTGACCCAGCCGGGAACTGAAACTGGGACCCTGGAGCTGTGAAGCATTTATGCTAACCACCATGCTACCGGGCTGCCTACCCTAGTCCCATCCTATTCAAGTATTTGTCAAGACGCCCCTTAAACGTCTCTTTTGTTCCCGCTTCCACCACCTCCTCCTGCAGCGTGTTCCAGGCACCCACTACCCGCTGTGTAAAAAACATCCCTCGCTCATCTTCTCTAAACATTGCCCCTCACACCTTAAACCTATGCCCCCAAATAATTGACCCCTCCACCCTGGGAAAAAGTCTCTGACTATTCACTCTGTCCATGCTGCTCATAATTTTGTAGGCTTCTGTCAGGTCATCCCTCAACTTCCGTTGTTCCAGTGAGAACAAACCGAGTTGATCCAACCTCTCCTCATAGCCAATACCCTTTATACAAGGCAACATCTTAGTAAACCTCTTCTGTACCCTCTCCATAACCTCCACATCCTTCTGTAGTGTGGCGACCAGAATTGAACACTATATTCCAAGTGTATTTGGTTTTCAGGAGTAAAATCTATCCCGTGCCTGGATAACATATGTTTCTCTTAGAGAAAAAGATTGTCATATGCTGTTTCCTTGTTGATTTTGCAAATAATGTCCATCAGACATTATGGGGCTTTTCACGGTAACTTCATTTGAAGCCTACTCGTGACAATAAGCGATTTTCACTTTCACTTTCACTTTAACCCCCACAAGCTGATGCTGGAGACGGGTCAAATGTTCACGCGTTTAATAACACAGACCAGATTACAACACCCAATCACAACTTCCAGGTTTAGCAGAGGTGAGAAAAGCGACATGCAACCAACTTGCTTTAAGGAGTTGGTTATCCATTTGAATGAAGATCTCTGGGATCAGTCACCTCCCCCCAAGTGTTAGGGATCAGACCGCCACTCAGAGTCTCTCACATCCTGTAATGAACTCCAATTGGCTTTATTGGTTGGCCAATTGGAGTATGAGCTCCCTCAATGATAGCTTATTGAGGGGGCCCATATAATCACCTGTGTAGGCTTTGTGAGCCAGTCTTAAGTTGACTACACTGCTAGCAGTACTGTTTGTAGCTGCTCCCGTAATATTGTTATTGTAAATAAATATTGGTGTGGTGACGGAACTCCTGCCTCCCGTGGATTACTACAGTGGCGACGAGGTAAACTAAGAATTTTGCGGAGACCAGCTGCCGCACTTGGAGGGTAAGCCTTGCCATTTTAAAAATGACGTTTTTTGGGAGGTTAGAGGCATTCAACCCGGCTATTGAGGACTGGTCCCAGTATGTGGAGAGAATGTGTTACTTCTTCTGGGCAAATGATATACTGACGGACGAAAGGAGACGGCTTATCCTGCTGTCGGCATGCGGACCCTCAGCTTTTGCCATTATACGTAGTCTGACTTACCCCGATGCGCCGGACACGAAAAATTTCCAAGAATTAACGGAATTGGTGAAAGAGCACTGCGACCCAAAACCACCCCTCATTTTGCGTAGGTACAGATTCTACACAGCGAAGCGGGAAGACAGGGAGTCAGTCACAAATTTCTTGTCCGGCCTGAGAAGGCTGGCGGAAAAATGTGAGTTTGGCCCGACGCTAAATGAAATGCTTCGGGACCGGTTAGTGTGTGGTATAAACAACCTCACAATACAGAAACGCCTGTTGGCGGAAACGGAGCTAGACTGCAGGCAGGTGTTACAGCTCGCACTGTCCCCAGAAAAGGCAGCAAGTGGGGCACAGGAACTACAGGGTATGCCAATGGAGGTAGATACCTGTGAGAGGGACTACCACAACGGGCCCTGCTACCAGATAGCCGCTCTCAGGAAAAGCCTGAGGAATAGAGGGAAAAAGGAAAACCCCAGAACTGCTCCCAAGTCTGCCAGGACTAACTGGAGACAGAGGGAAGTACCGGCTGAGGCTCCCCCAACAGAGAAGGACTGTTTCTGGCACCAGACAGAGTGGGGTAACAGCAACAGAAACCCTAGAAGGAGGTGGCAAAAGAGGAATAGCAGGTGGGGATGCAGGGAAGTACACAACCTAGATGCCCCATCCTCCTCCGAAGGGGAACAATTATATAATATTGCAACAAAGAAAGTAGAACCCATTAAGATTACCCCACGGGTGAACGGGCGGCCGACAATAATGGAAATAGACACGGGTGCGGCCGTATCAGTAATGGGAATGGCAGCATTTAGAAAAATCAAAGATGGACTCCAGCCACTAACCCTAACAAAAACATCAACGAAACTTAAAACCTACACGGGGGAACCCCTGGAAGTTCTAGGCACAACTCATGTACCCGTGGAATATGAGAAACAATTGCTCAGATTACCGTTGACGATAGTAGAGGGCTCCGGACCGAGCTTAATTGTACGAAACTGGCTGAAAGACTTAAAATTAGATTGGATGAAAATTTTCCAGAGTGGAAGCGGGCAGTTGAGTGGAGTACTCCAAAAATACCCGGAGGTCTTCCAGGAAGGTTTGGGGGAAATCATAGGCGCCAAAGCATCTTTGCACGTGGACCGAGAAGCCCTCCCGAAATGTTGTAGGGCCAGGCCGGTACCTTTTGCATTAAGGAAGAAAGTAGATGACGAAATAGAAAGGTTACGGCGCGACGGCATTATCAGACCAGTACAGTTCTCGGAATGGGCAGCGGCGGTGGTACCAATTTTGAAGCCAGACGGCCCGATACATCTCTGTGGAGATTTCAAACAGACGGTAAACAAATACGCACTGCTGAACAAATACCCAATCCCGAAAATAGACGACCTATATTGCCAAATTGGCAGGTGGGCGTTTGTTCACGAAACTGGACATGAGCCACACCTACCTGCAGTTAAAACTGGACAAGGACCCCCAGACGTTCGCTACGATCAACACCCTGATGGGCCTTTTTCGTTATACTAGGCTACCTTTCGGAGTGTCATCAGCCTGCGCTATATTCCAGCGTACGATGGAAAATATTCTGCAGGGACTACCGCAGGTGGCGATTTATTTGGACGATGTCTTAATCACGGGTAGGCCAAACAGGGAACACTTAAGGAACCTGGAGGAAGTGTTCAGGCGTTTCGCAAAGGCAGGCGTACGGCTAAAAAGGGAAAAATGTGTTTTTCTGGCCCCACAAGTGACATACCTGGGATATAAAGTAGACGAGTCAGGCTTACACCCATTAGAAGACAGAGTAAGGGCAATAAAAGAAACCCCAGCTCCCACCACGGTCCAGGAGTTACCATCATTTCCAGGGTTGGTAACGTATTATGGAAAATTTATTGAAAATAGGGCGTCCATCCTAGAACCTCTCCACCAGCTACTAAAAAAGGGGCAAGAATGGAAATGGTCTGCCCGCCAAAACCGAGCATTTAGGGACATTAAGGAACAGCTGTCATCCGAAAATGTCCTAGAGCATTATGACCCAAGGAAGGAGTTGGTGGTCACTTGTGATGCATCCCCCTACGGGGTAGGAGCCGTCTTAGCCCATAGAGGAAGGAATGGGGAAGAACGGCCAATAGCCTAAGCTTCGAGGACCTTGGTGATGGCTGAGAGGAAGTACGCCTAAATCGAGAAGGAAGGACTGGCGGTGATATTTGCAGTAAAAAAATTTCACCAGTATCTGTACGGGTGGAAGTTCACCGTAGTGACGGACCATAAGCCGTTATTAGGGTTATTCTCCTTTTCAACATTGTTGATGCAGTCAATCATCTGTCAGAAAAAAAAAGTAAAAGTTGTTTCAAAATATAATGCTCCTTTTTTTTTCTTTTAAGTTTAGCATACCCAATTATTCTTTTTTCCAATTAAGGGGCAATTTCGCGTGACCAATCCACCTAACCTGCAAATCTTTGGGTTGTGGGGGTGAAAACCACACAGACACGGGGAGAACGTGCAATCTCCACACGGACAGTGACCCAGGGCCGGGATTCGAACCCGGATCCTCAGCGCCGCAGTCCCAGTGCTAATTACTGCGTCACATGCTGCCCTATAATGCTCCTTTTTAATCATCTCCGCAGATAGAACATAGAACAGTACAGCACAGAACAGGCCCTTCGGCCCTCGATGTTGTGCCGAGCCATGATCACCCTACTTAAACCCACGTAACCCGTATACCCGTAACCTAACCCAACCCCCATTAACCTTACACTACGGGCAATTTAGCATGGCCAATCCACCTAACCCGCACATCTTTGGACTGTGGGAGGAAACCGGAGCACCCGGAGGAAACCCACGCACACACGGGGAGGACGTGCAGACTCCACACAGACAGTGACCCAGCCGGGAATCGAACCTGGGACCCTGGAGCTGTGAAGCATTGATGCTAACCACCATGCTACCGTGAGGCCCCCAGATCTTTCTGCATGACAATTAGTTTTACACACTGTCACATGCTCAGATTTCTTTGGGTTACCACAGAAATCACAAGCAGCAAACAGACTTGTCGACTGATGACAGGATGAGGAGAATTAATTGGTTTCCTTTTCTCTGGTCATATTTGCAAAACTAAACCCTGAACTGACAGTACTCCAAGATCACTTTCACTTGTCAAACTGTGGCGCTTCAACAAGACCTGCTGCTACATTCTCATCTGCAAAGCAGGATGGACGAAAACTGTTGGCCTTGCCAATGATCCCATATGCCAAGGCAGAATAAACCAAACAACAGTACGCCATCTTCATTTTTTATCTCTTATCAATCAATAGTCCCACTCAGTAATTAGCCCACTGACCTGAAGCTGAACAGGACTGGACTCTCGATTTTCCCTTCAGAAATAAGGGGCAGGATTCTCCGATCCCCGCAGGTCGGCAGCCCCCCCCCCCCCCCCGCCCCCGGCCAAGTGGCCACCCCTTTTCAGCTGGTTCAGCCGGCGTATGTTACGACAGGTCCTTACCGGCGGGACCTGGCTCCGCGGGCATCTCCGGGGTCCTCGGGGGGGGGGGGGGGGGGAGACATGGGGGGATTTTGCCCCGGGGGGTGCCCCCATGGTGGCCTGGCCCACGATCGGAGCCCACCGATCCCCAGGTGGGCCTGTGCCATGGGGGCACTCTTGTTCCGCGTCGGCTGGTGTAACAGTCCACGATGGCCGGGGTGGAGATGAACCCCCCCTTCGCATGCGCTGGGATGACGCCAGCGTACGCTGGCGCTCCCGCACATGTGCCAACTCGCACCAGCCGGCGGAGGCCCTTTGGCTCCGGTTGGCGTGGCGCCAAGCCCCTTCCGCGCCGGCCGGCATGGCCTAAACCACTCCGGCGCCGGCCTAGCCCCTGAAGGTGCGGAGGATTCCTGCCCTTTGGGGCTGCCCGCCGGAGTTACCCGCCGCACCGGTTTCCGAAGAATCCCGCCCAAGTTTCTTTACAACTGTGTCTAAACATCAAGAAGCAGTTGTTTGAGAACGTAGGGTTGATGTGGTCAGAATAGGGCTATAATTGGGCTCTAGTCAGACTACAAATCAACATGTTATTTTTCACTTCTTTGAAAATCACTAAAATTGAAGGACCTACAATCACAGTGAGGCAGAGAGAGCGAATCAACAGTAGGCTTTATTAGTCATGAACTTGCCTAGCCAGAGTCAGTAGTACAAATGAATGCCGCCCACAGGAGGCTGGCCTATATATGGCCACGGTGTGGGCGGAGCCAGAGCAGGGTTACAGTACAGTACCTGGAAGCAGTTCATATCACAACTTCCAGGTCATAGGTCACAGGTTACGGTATCATGCATGCATTATGGTGAATACATTCACCACATTCACCCCCTGTTAAAAAAATCAAGTCTGACATGGGGTCATTATATATTCAGTCTATCTGGAGGTCGGATCATTCTCTTTGACCGCAGCTCTGGCGGTGCGACGGGTACAGTTGTCGCAGGTGGTGTCTCCAGGGGCATTGTCTCTGGAGCTTGAGGCTCAGTCTGGGGTGTTGGAAGCGGGTTGGGGTGCGGGGCTAGGGAGGGGGGTGATGGGTGGCGGCAGTGTCGGCGCGGGTCAATACAGGGGAGTGTACGGGATGCAGTGGGTGGCAGCGGGCACTGGGGAGGGGGGGGATGTAGGCATTGGCAGGGGAACCAGCTGGCGCCAGGTCCCGTAGGGGGACCGTAACCTGCCGTCCGTCCTGGTGCGTGATGCAAGAGTACTGGGGGTTAGCGTGGAGCAGCTGGACCCTCTCGACCAGGGAGTCAGTCTGATGCCGTCTCATGTGCCTCCGGAGAAGGACTGGTCCTGGGGTTTTCAGCCAAGATGGAAGCAAGACCCCGGAGATGGACTTCCTGGGGAAGATAAACAAACGACCGTGAATGGTCTCATTTGTGGCCGTACAGAGGAGCGATCTGATGGAGTGGAGGGCATCAGGGAGGACCAGCTGCCAGCGGGGGATTGGGAGACTGCTAGACCTAAGGGCCAGAAGAACGGCCTTCCATACCGTTGCGTTCTCCCTCTCCACCTGCCCGTTTCCCTGGGGTTATAGCTCGTAGTCCTGCTCAAGACAATGCCTTTGTTGAGCAGGTACTGACGTTGCTCATTGCCCATGAACGATGTGCCCCGCTCGCTGTGGACACAGGCAGGGAAACCGAACAGTGTGAAGATGCTGTGCAGGGCCTTTATCACAGTGGCTGAGGTCATGTCGGGGCAGGGGACAGCGAAGGGGAAGCGGGAGTACTCATCGATGATGGTGAGAAACATGAAGGCTACCGATCGTTGGTCGGTGACAAGGGTGAACCTCCTACCGGCTAGGTAGTGTCTCGGGTGCCGCACGGCTTCCACTATGGCTTGTGCTTCCTTCTCGACCGAGCGGTGTCGAATTTCGGAAGCGTGGAGGGTCCTAGAGAAGAATGCTACTGGCCTGCCCGCCTGGTTGAGTGTGGCGGCCAGTGCGACGTCTGATGCGTCGCTCTCTACTTGAAGAGGGATGGACTCATCCACCGTGTGCATTGTGGCCTTGGTGATGTTGGCCTTGATGCGGCTGAAGACCGTGCGGGCCTCAACCGTCAGGGGAAAAGTGGTTGTTTGAATAAGTGGGCGGGCTTTGTCCGCATAGTTGGGGACCCACTGGGCGTAGTAGGAGAACAGCCCCAGGCATCGTTTTAGGGCCTTGCAACTGTGGGGAGGGAGGAGTTCTGTGAAGGGGCATATACGGCCGGGGTTGGGCCCTCGGACTCCGTTCTCTACGACATAGCTGAGGATGGCTAGTCGGGTAGTACTTTGTTGTATGTGAGGTTGAGGGATTGGGCGGCCTGAAGGGACCTCTGGAGGTTGGCGTCATGGTCCTGCTGGTCATGGCCGCATTGTCCAAGTACGAGTATGTAGCCCACAAACCGTACTGGTCCACCATTCGGTCCATTGTTCTCTGAAAGACCGAGACTCCGGTCGTGATGCTGAAGGGTACTCTGAGGAAATGGAAGAGCTAGCTGGCTGCCTCAAAGGCAGTTTAGTGACGCTCTTCAGGGCGAATGGGGAGCTGGTGGACTTCAGATCGACCATTGAGAACACACGGTACTGCGCAATTTGGTTGACCATCTCCGCTTTGCGGGGGAGGGGGTACCCATTGAGTTGCGTGAATCGGTTAATTGTCTGGCTGTGTCCACAACCATCCGATTCTTTTCCCCGGTCCGGATGACCACCACTTGCGCTCTCCAGGGGCTGTTGCTGGCCTCGATGATCCCTTCACTCAACAGTCGCTGGACCTCCGACTTGATAAACGTCATGTCTAATGAACTGTACCGCCTGCTCCTGGTGGCGATGGGCTTACATTTAGGGGTGAGATTCGCAAAGAGTGAAGGGGGAGGGACTTTGAGGGTCGCAAGGCTGCACACCGTGAAGGGGGGAGGCAAGTGTCCGCCGAACTGTAGGGGCAGGCTTCAGTGGTAACATTGAAGTCCAATCCAAGCAGTAGGGGGCGCAGAGGTAGGTGAGGACGTAGAGCTTAAAACGAGCATACTCTGTGCCCTGCATCGCGAGATTGGCGATACAATACCCCCGGATCTGAACCAAATGAGACCCGGAGGCAAGGGAGATTGTTTGGGTGCTGGGTAGGCGTGGAGGGAGCAGCGCCTTACCGTGTCGGGGTGGACAAAGCTCTCCATGCGCCCAGAGTCGAAAAGGCAGGGGGTCTCGTGCCCTTTGACCCTGACGACCATCATGGCGTTCTTCAGCTATTTTGGCCAGCTGCAGGTAGTCTGTGTGATTGGTGGAGTCACATGGCGGCCCGCCATGAGTCGCACGTGTCAGGCTGGGGCGAAGATGGCGACCAAGGTGGCCGCCCTCTTCGGTCGCACGTGTTGGTCGGTGCCGGGACCAGCGGCCAAGATGGCAGCCCCCATGAGTCGCACAATGCTGATTACGCATCTGACGGGGGCATTCCGGGCAGGCACGCAGCCGCATTGTGGGGTCTGTGGGTCTGCGAGTCCATGGGTTGGGCCTGGTGCGTTTTCGATTTCTGGGCCTTAGGCCAGCCCAGACAGACTCCAGTGAAGTGCCCCTTTTTCCCACAATCGCTACGTCGCTGTGCGGGCTGGGCAGCGCTGCCGGAGGGGGAGGGGGGGTGTGTGTTGACCCTGGCCGCAGAAGTAGCACTGCTGTTCCCCGAGCTGGGCTGGCAGACGCGCGGCACAGGCCTGAGACATAGTCGGGTCCAACGTGGGCTGCGACGAGGGTGTCCACGGGGGGGGTTCGCCAGGCCCGCGGGGAACGCGCTGAGGTTCTGGTAGGCCACCGCTAGCGAGGTCGCTAGCTTTACCATGTCCCGCAGGTCGGAGATCCCATTTTCCAGCAGGCGCTGCCTGATATAATTCAAGCAGACCCCCGCCACGTAGGTGTCCCGGATCTGTGAGTTGATGTGTTCCTACGCCGTCACCTCTCGATAGCTGCAGTTCCTCGCGAGGAGGTCTCAGGGTTTTGAGATACTCGTCCAGCGATTCTCCGGCGCATTGATGTCGAGTAGTGAGGAGATGTCTGGTGAACACCTCATTGATGGTGTTCACCATCAATGGTGTAGTGGTGTAGCACTGCTGTAGTGGTGTAGCACAAAGTGTGCCTTGAGAGTTACGACCGCCGCCTCATACTTGGCTGCTTTCTCGATCATTACCGAGATTCGATGGCTCACCTGAGCGTGGAGGAGTTGCAGCTTGAGAGTCTCTGAGGGAGGCGTTGTGGAGGAGTTGAGGTAGGCCTCGAAGCATCGGAGCCAATGTATGAATATTTCCTTGGCTTCGGACGCGCGGGCGTCGAGTTCGAGCCTGTCTGGCTTTAGAGCGGCTTGCATAGTGCTGACTAATACATTGATATACCTTCAATTCACAGTGAGCAGAGAGAGCGAGTGAACAGTAGGCTTTATTAATCATCAACTTGCCTCGCCAGAGTCAGTAGTAAGATGAATGTTGCCCACAGGAGGCCTGCCTATATATGGCCCCGGTGTAGGCAGAGCCATACCGGGGTTACAGTACAGTACTTGGAAGCAGTTCATATCACTACTTCCAGGTCGTAGGTCATAGGTCACAGGATCATGCATGCATTATGGTGAATACATTCACCACAAAGAGATATTGCAGACTCCAGTGAGTTGACTGTCTTGGATCCGAGTATCTTGGGCAAGCTAAGGTTAGAATGTTTTGCCTTTTGTAGGCAAATCTATTTCTAAATTAGATTATCCAAGCTTACTTAGAATGATATCTTTGTTTCTTCACTGTCATTGGGTCAAAACTCTGGTCCTCCCTAACAGCATTGTGGGTGCACCTATGCCACATGGACTGCTGCGGTTGAAGAAGGCAGCTCACCACCCCACCTTCACACTGGTAATTTGGGACCTAGAAGAGAATCATGGAGTGGTTACAGCACAGAGAAGGTTAACAAATGCTGGTCTTGCTCATGTTCCATGAACAATTAAGAGAAAAACTTCTATGAAGTCAATATAGAGTGAGAAAGACTGGCAGCAGTACGTGTCATTGAATCTTAGAATCCCTACAACGCAGGAGGTCACTCGGTCCAGCGGGTCTGCACCGACATTCGAGAGACCACCCTACACAGACCCAATTCCTGCCCTATCCCTGTAGCCCCACCTAACCTTTGGGCACTAAGGGCAATTTAGCATGGCCAATCCACCTAACCTGCACATTGTTGGACTGTGGGAGGAACGGTTTCCTGAAGAAATCCCGGAGGAAATCCACGCAGACACGGGAAGAAAGTGCAAACTCCGCACGGATAGTGACCGAAGGTGGGAATCGAATCCGGGCCCCTGGCGCTTCTTTACTGTCATTGGGTCAAAATCCTGCAACGTCCTCCCTAACAGCACTGTGGGTGCACCTATGCCACATGGACTGCAGCAGTTCAAGAAGGCAGCTCATCAACATTTTATCAAGCGGAATGAGTGGTGGGCAATAAGTGGTGCCTAGCCAGCGATGTTCATTGAAGACTTTATGTGAAAGTCGGGTGCTGCCTGTATATCACATGACAATAGTATAATTATTTATGAAGTGCGAAATTTAGATTGTGCATTTTTTGACATGCATGTAATTAATAGAGTATTCACCCTGAGGAGGTGTTTCAGTAATCGTCGCCATGCGGCATTCGGAAACCTCGCTGAAAACTTGACTCTTCTGATGGATGTTGTTGCTGGTGTCACTGACAATGTATTGATCCCGGCAGAAGCCAAACTATCAGTAAAACTGTAATTGCTCCAGAGTGGAAGAAAGGCGCTGTCTCTGAAGATTTAAAGGAAGGCTTTACCGGGAGACTTGAGCCGCTTTGTATTTGATGGAATTCTTATTTAAAGACCATCATGTAAACCATCAGAGAAGCTCTGCAGAAAATAAAGAAAAGTACTCCACATGGCTTAATGATATTACTCCCCATCTAATAAAAATGCCAGGTTAATTAATGGTCAATCAGATGGCTGACATGGCATTTTTATGTTCCTAAAGTTTTGACAGTTCAGAACTCTGCAAAACTCTAAAAGGTGGCAATGCCATAGAATATCATAGAATTTACAGTGCAGAAGGAGGCCATTCGGCCCATCGAGTCTGCACCGTCTCTTAGAAAGAGCACCCTTCCCAAGCTCAAACCCCCACCCTATCCCCATAACCCAGTAACCCCACCCAACACTAAGGGCAATTTTGGACACTAAGGGCAATTTATCATGGCCAATCCACCTAACCTGCACATCTTTGGACTGTGGAGGAAACCGGAGCACCCGGAGGAAACCCACGCACACACGGGGAGGATGTGCAGACTCCGCACAGATAGTGACCCAAGCCGGAATCGAACCTGGGACCCTGGAGCTGTGAAGCAATTGTGTTATCCACAATGCTACCACGCTGCCCCTACAAGGGTTCTTTTTTCCTGAATGTTAAATTGGTGTTCTTTATTGATAAGTACAGCTAGAGCTGCAGTTATTCCAGGTGCTGGTACATACATGGGTCTTTTCCCCTGTAGTCAATGCAATAATTGGTGACCACCAGTTTGTTAACTAACAACAACATTATCAATACGGACAACAGAGCACAAAAATCGATTTCTTCATTCTCAGCTCGAGGAACACAACTGACTGCAAAAGCTGGAGATCCCTGTGTTTGTTCCCTGTTGGTTGATCAGGTCACGTGACCCTTTCGATGCACACCCCCTTAAAGGGGCCGTCTATCACATGTGCCCTGAGTCTCTAGGGCTTGGATTGTTCAAGAGTGCTTCTATCCTTAATTCTTAAGAATCAGGGATTGACACTCCTAGAATTTGCTTTAGGCTTTTACTGTTGAATGAAATCATTGAACAATAAGTAAATGGCAAAAACATAAGTGGTATTAAACCTTTGCCATTCCTTGTATCCTAGAAAATCATTATTCACAACTCAATATTATACCAATTGTCGAGTGAGAGTACCTTTAAAAAATGGGTGTTTATAAATGCGTGTGTATATAAATATCTGTGGTGAGAGTACCTTTAAGAAATGATGTTTATTACTGCAGTGATGTCAGAGAGTGGGTGGAGCTGGGCTGTCTGTCAGCATTTTACTTTCCGTTTTAGGCTGTTTGCTGCAGGGTGTGTTTTAGTTTTGTTTTCAGAGCTGGATAGCTGCAGCCACAGCCAGAAGGTGTATGAGTCTCTCTCTCTGTAATCTAAAAACTGTAAATCGTTCCTTTGGTGATTTAAAACTAATAACTGCTCCCAGTCGTGACTTTAACCTGATGTGCTTCTGTTTGAAGGTTTTTCAAAAAGTCTTCTGGATGTTAAAAGGACAGCTTAAGGATTACAGTGTTGTATTCTTTGGGCGTTGTATTTGAATTGATGGTTGCTAAGATGTTCACTGTGTGTTTTATAAAGGTGAACTTGAGTTCATAGAATAAACATTGTTTTGCTTTAAAAAATACTTTTCCATTTCTGCTGTACCACACCTGTAGAGTGGGCCGTGTGCGCCCCATACCACAATCTATTAAAAGTTGTGGGTCAGGTGAACTCCATGATACACTTTGGGGTTCTCTAAACCATGGTCCATAACACAATTGTATCTGCCCTCTTACAGGTTGAATTGTTTTCCCTTATTTCACAAACTATGTGAATTATGATGTTTTAATGTTTCTGGATGCAAAGTGGATATAAAATGAATTGACTACAAACTTCCAAGCTAATCAATAAACCCCAAAGATGTAAAAAATGTAAATGACTATTTTCTAAATGACAACAACAGCATCTTGAATTTATTTACCTTCTCTAACATAGTAAAACACCCAATTCACTCCACAGAGGCATTGTAAAACAAATTTGACAAGGAGATTTTAGGTTGATGACCAAAAACCTAGTCTAATGTGTAGGTTTTAAGGAGAGTGTTAAGGAAGGAGGGGGAGAGAGAAGCAAGTTAAGTGATCCTAAAGGATTCAGAAAGGATTAACAGCTTGGTAGCTGAAGACCTGGTCACTAATGGTGGAGAGATTAAATTTGGGGGATTCTCAAGAGGCCAGAAATGAAATGGAGGTAATAATATTCTTTACTGTCATATGCAGGCTGACAGTAACACTGCATTGAAGTTACTATGAAAAGCCCCTAGTCGCCACATTCCGGCACCTGTTCAGGTACACTGAGGGAGAATTCAGAATGTCTAATTCACCTAACAGCAGGTCTTTCAGGACTTGTAGGAGGAAGCCGGAGCACTTGGAGGAAGCCCACGCAGAGACAGGGAGGCCGTGCAGATGCCACACAGACAGTAACCCAAGCCAGGAATCAAACCTGGGACCCTAGCGCTGTGACGCAACGATACTAACTACTGTGCTACACTACTGTCCATAAATAATGTTCCTGGAAGCAAGTGGTGACTTCACATTTTTTTCACTTCATTTTGAGCTGGCAGTAAGCATCTTCTTAATTTGCTGCAATCCAGGTACTCTAGGCACACGGTATGCTTTTATTGAAGCAGTTCCAGGATTTTTAACCCAGCGATGATGAAAGAATAGTGATATACTTCCCAGTCAGGAAGCTGTGTGACTTGAAGGAGAACTTGGAAGGGGTAGGTTTCCAAGTGCCTTCTAACCTCTTATAGGCAGTAGAGGTCTGAGAGATTCTGCAAATGAATGAAGGTTTTGCAAAATGACATTACTCAAATCTAGGATCGCCTTAGCTTTCAAAATCAAATCCCTTGGCTATTTGGCTCACAACGCCTCATGAGATCTAACGTGATCTCGTGAGACGTTGCGATGTAAATCCGTTGTGGGTGGGATCACTTTTTTCCAAATTTGCATATTAAAGCAAGACAGCTAGTCTAGTGCAGATTCCCGAGACTTTGGGATCTATCCCCTGTGCCTCGTTGACCTCGGGCGAGCACTGTTCAATACTGGTCTCCACCAATGGGAAGCAGATGGAACGGCACTTGTGGGGGTCTCCCAGGGGATTGGAGGCCTCCAGGTGCATGCCCTTTGAGCAGGGTGATACTCGGGCACTGCTGGTGCCAGCTGGGCATCCTGGGAGTGTGTGCCGAGCATCCTGACAGTGCCACACTAAGAGGGTGCCAGGTCAGCACTGCCAACGTGCAAAGCTGGTATTTCCTGTGTGCAGGCAATTGGTCCAGTGGTGCCCCGCAATGGTGTTGGGGAGGGTGCGGGGTGGGGGGGGGGGGAGGGGTGGGGGTGGGGGGGTGGGGGGGGGGGGGGGTGGGGGGGGGGGCAGAAACCCTATTATAGTGTGTTGGGGCAAGGGGGTGATCAGGGGTCACTTCGGAGGCTCCAGAGATTGGGAAGACATTTAAAAATGGCATCCTGATCTCTCCCTACACTGAGGAGTTCCGGCGAGAGGAAGTACTCAGTGCACAAAACGGGGTTATGTGTGGTGTCAGTCGCATGGTCCCTGCTGAGGCCCATATCTAACCCGAGTGCCGTTTTATAGCATTGGGTTTCTCGGCGCTCCGAGCATTGGGAAACATGTGGCTAAACACGCTCGCCATGGGACTTTCTGCCCATTTGGTTAAAATACGCCCATACTTCGCACAATCTTGCTCTAAATTATAGGTGCTAGCTAGGAATAACAAAAAAAATGCCAATTTCAGGCTTTTAAATGTGCTAGTTGCAAAGATAGTCATTGCCAAGATTGGGGTTAACAAGGGAATTTAGGCTGCCTCATGAGCACATCATTTGCTAAAGAGTGAGCAGGAGGTTACTTTAATGTCAGGTGCACTGTTCAGCTCTGTCAAGGACAAGATTCATGGAAAGGGAGAAGAGGGGATGAATGGGAGAGAGGTGAATAAGCCGCTAGGAAATAAAGGCAGGAAAAGATCCAAGAAGAGAATGGAAACAAGAACTGAACACAACAAAAAAGAAGCACAATGGAGTACATGCCGGGGGAGCAACAGACAGATAAAATGGATGGATTCTGAGAGATAGGATTCATGATTATTTAGAAAAACATAGTTTGATTAAAGATAGTCAGCATGGCTTTGTGAGGGGCAGGTCATGTCTCACAAGCCTCTTTGAATTCTTTGAGGATGTGACGAGACACACTGATGAAGGTCGGGCAGTGGATGTGGTGTAAATGGATTTCAGTAAGGCATTTGATAAGGCTGCCCATGGTAGGCTCATTCAGAAATTTAGGGGGCATGAGATACAGGGAAACCTGACTGTCTGGATACAGAATTGGCTGGCCAAAAGAAGACAGCGAGTGGTAGTGGATGGAAAATATTCCGCCTGGAGGTCAGTGACCAGTGGTGTCCCACAGGGACCTGTTCTGGGAACTCTGCTCTTTGTTGTTTTTATAAATGAGGAAATGGAAGGGTGGGTTAGTAAGTTTGCCGATGACACAAAGGTTGATGGAGTTGTAGATAATATCGAGATCTATTGCAGGTTACAACAGGACATTGACAGGATGGAGAGCTGGGTTGAGAAGTGGCAGATGGAGTTCAACTGAGATAAATGATTAATTTTGTGATTCATTTTGGAAAATCGAATTTGAATGCTGAATGCAGGTTAAAGACAGGATTCTTGGAAGTGTGGAGGAACAGAGGAATCTTGGGGTCCACGTACATAGATCTCTCAAAGTTGACACCCAGGTTGATAGGGTTGTTAATAAGGGGTATGGTGTGTTGGCTTTCATTAACAGGTGGATTGAGTTGAATAGCCGTGAGGTTTTGCTGCAGCTTAATAAAACCCTGGTTAGACCACACTTGGAATATTGTGTCCAGTTTTGGTCGCCTCATTATAGGAAGGATACGGATGCTTTGGAGAGGGTGCAGAGGAGATTTACCAGGATGCTGCCTGGACTGGAAGGGATGTCTTATGAAGAAAGGTTGAGGGATCTAGGGCTTTTCTCACTGGAGCAAACAAGGAAGAGAAGTGACTTGCTAGAGATGTACAAGGCGATGAGAGACATGGATAGAGTGAATAGCCAGACATTTTTCCCCAAAGCGGAAATGGCTGTCACGAGAGGACATAATTTTAAATTTTAAGGTGATTGGAGGAAGGTATGGGGGAGATGTCAGAGGTAGGTTCTTTACACAGAGAGTTGTGGGTGCATGGAATGCACTGCCAGCAGAGGTGGTGGTCAGAGTTATTAGTAAGAAGTCTTACAACACCAGGTTAAAGTCCAACAGGTTTGTTTCAAACACGAGCTTTCGGAGCACGGCTCCTTCTTCAGGTGAGCCGTGCTCCGAAAGCTCGTGTTTGAAACAAACCTGTTGGACTTTAACCTGGTGTTGTAAGACTTCTTACTGTGCTCACCCCAGTCCAACGCCGGCATCTCCACATCAGAGTTATTAGGGACACTTAAGCGACTCTTAGACAGGCACATGGACAATAGTAAATTGAAGGGGTGTAGGTTAGATTGATCTTAGATTAGGATGAGTGGTCAGTGCAACATCGTGCGCCGAAGGGCCTGTACTGTGCTGTACAGTTCTATGTTCCAAAATAGGGCAAAGGATAAAAATGTTCAAATTTAAGTTGCATGTCTTCCTCTATACATGAATAACATATCACAAAAAAAGCTGCAGATTCCTTTTTGTTTATATATTGTATCAATGCGCTATTATCTTGAATACTCCTGCATTAAGAGTAACATTCAAAATTCTCTTTATAGATAACCCTAATCCTGGTGAGTGCAAACAAAGACAAAGGGTAGAGTTTTTATTTTAGACATGATCAGCAACCTTGGCTCAAACTGCACTGGTTTTCGGAGTTGATTTTATGGTTTAAGCCTCCACTTGAACTCATTTGAATAATCACAAATGTAAATCTTCCATGCGCCAACACAATCAATCTGTGTTTTAAAACATAATTGCTTTTTCTTTCTTGCATTAAAAAAGATTTCTTGGCAGATTTAGGAACAGTAATATTCAGCACCTTTATGATTCCCGCTGCAAATGGGTATATCACAAAAAATAAGCCTTTTTCCTATCCACTAACTATATAACCTGATTGTAAATCACTAAAAATAGCTTTAAAAGGCTTTATTGAGCCATTTACTCATTTCATAATTGTACAGCAGTAAATTTCTTAGTAAATTAAATATGGTTCAGTATTTCAAAGATTTTAAGCTAGTGTTAAAGCTGGTGTCATTCTGCCAAAAAACAATGTAACTTTCGGAACCTCGTCGCAGGCTTGTAGAACATAGAACATAGAACAGTACAGCACAGAACAGGCCAGGCCCTTCGGCCCTCAATGTTGTGCCGAGCCATGATCACCCTACTCAAACCCACGTATCCACCCTATACCCGTAACCCAACAACCCCCCCCCCTTAACCTTACTTTTATTAGGACACTACGGGCAATTTAGCATGGCCAATCCACCTAACCCGCACATCTTTGGACTGTGGGAGGAAACCGGAGCACCCGGAGGAAACCCACGCACACAGGGGGAGGACGTGCAGACTCCACACAGACAGCGACCCAGCCGGGAATCGAACCTGGGACCCTGGAGCTGTGAAGCATTTATGCTAACCACCATGCTACCCTGCTGCCCCGGTTTTCAGCTGATTCTCAGCTGAGACTAAGCCGGTAACGATCTCGCACCTTAATCACAAGGTCTTAGATTCAAGTTCCACTCCAGGCCATAATAATAACATGATAATCTTTATTAGCGTCACGAGTAGGCTTATATTAACACTGCAATGAAATTACTGTGAAAATCCCCTAGTCGCCTGTTGGGGTACACTGAGCGAGAATTCAGAATGTGTAATTCACCTAACAAGCACGTCTTTCAGGACTTGTGGGATAAAACCGGAGCACCCGGAGGAAACCCTCGCAGACATGGGGAGAACGTGTAAACTACACACAGACAGTAACCCAAGCCGGGAATCGAACCCAGGTCCCTGGCGCTGTGGAGCAACAGTGCTAACCATTGTGCTATCGTGCCACCTCTGAGCACAAAGATCAAGGGTGACACTCCGATGCAGTGCAGAGAGGGCACTGCAATGTCGGTGCCGACTTTCTGATGGGGTGTGAAACCGAAATCCCGCCTGCCTGCACAGATGGATGTAAAAGACCCCAGTATCCTCAGAATCCCTAAAAGAAATGTATTGACATCACAAGGACAACAGATTATCTGGTTGTTACGACATTGTTAACCATGTTCCGAAATATTGGTGGATTACAGATGGTAGTGTGCGATGCTGACGCAACCAAAGCAGAAGAGTGGGTGCAATCCGAGATGATTGATTTTTGGGGGGTATGTGGCCAATTTTGTTGTCAGGACCATTTTCCTGCAAGATTTTTTTGAACCAAAGCAGGCGATTGTAGAAATTTGATGCGCTCTCAGTGTAACGTGTAATTTTAAGTCCTCAGCCTTCATGGTGCACTCTTTGTAATATAACAAGCCGATTCCCGGCTTGGGTCACTCTCTGTGCGGAGTCTGCACCTTCTCCCTATGTCTGCGTGGGTTTCCTCTGAGTGCTCCGGTTTCTTCCCACAAGTCCCAAAAGACATGCTGTTAGGTAAATTGGGTAATCTGAATTCTCCCTCAGTGTACCTAAACAGGCACCGGAGTGTGGTGACTGGGGGATTTTCACAGTAACTTCATTGCAATGTTAATGTAAGCCGCATTGTGACACTAATAAAGATTATTATTGTTATAGCTTAATGTAACATTTGATCCGCTCCATGTTTGCCCATTCCACCATGCTGTCATGTCCTCCTGAGGTCTGTTATGACGCTTCTTATTGCTTACTGCATTTCTGAGCCTCATGTTATTTACAAACTTTGAAATGATATGCCCTTTATACACCCAAGTCTAGATCATTGATGGATATCAAAAAGAGAAGTGGTCCTCAGCCAAACCCTGGGAAACTCCACTGCCTCCCTCCCACCAATCTGAAAAACAATCATTGACCACCATTCTCTACTTACTGTCTCTTATTAAATTTTGTATCCATGCAGCTTCTGCGTCTTTGATTCCATGGGCTTCAGTTTAGCTGACTGGCCTGTTATGTCGTACATGATCAAATGTCCTTTGGAAGCCCATGTACACAACATGAAGTAGACAGGTTTCATCAATCCTCTGTGTTACTCCATTAAAGAACTCAATCAAGTTAGCATGACATGATTAGCAGTTAACAAATCTATGGCTGTCATTTATTTATTATGACCTATTGTTAGTTTCCCAAATGCCAACAAATTTTATCCTGGATTATTGTCTTTCTCAGTTTCCTCACCACCAGCGTTAGACAGTTCGGCCAGTGATTGTTAAGTTTATCCATCTCTCCTTTTTTAGGCAGGAGACTTTTTCAGACTTTCTTTTAGTGATCTGCATCACTCCTCGGGCACCACCATTGTATCGTCAAGGTTTGGATAATTGTGCCAGAGATCCCAAAACTTTCACGTTTACTCCCTTGCGTAAACTTGGAAGAATGCACTTTGAAACTCATGACTCTTCTACATTGAGGATTGCTGACCCTTTTAATACCTTTTTATCTCCTTTTATCCATTGTAATATCATTGCTGCTTCATCCTTTACATAAGAATAGTTATTGTCACAAGTAGACTTACATTAACACTGCAATGAAGTTGCTGTGAAAAGCCCCTAGTTGCCACATTCAGGCTCCTGTTCGGGTACACAGAGGGAGAATTCAGAATTCTCATCTGGTACGGGAATTGAACCCGTACTGTGGCCTTGATCTGCATCACAAACCAGCTGTCTAGCCCACTGAGCTGAACCAGTCCTTAGTATATTGGCAGCAGCATCTTCTCTTGTGAAGCCAGATAGAAAGTGTTCAATGAGTATCTCCGTTTTGGTCCTGCATCTAAAATGAAGTTTAATCAAAATGGCGAATTCCAATTGTAATTTGATACTCAAAGTGATTATTAAACAAATTGCATTTTGAAAAGAACTCATTTGATTGACAGATCAACATGAATCAGCATAGTATACACAACGATAAATGAAAACCTGTGGGATATTACAACATCAACATCAATAAAATAGTCTTGAATGAGAGTGAAGCCTGAGCTAAGTGTAAGTTATAACTTCATTCGGGTAAAAACCTAACTATTCAGCATTTGTAACATGTCTGAAGTTAATTGGATCCATTCCAAAATAATTGGCCTAATGATTTAGTCCATTGCTAGAAAAGATTTATTGGCCCATGTCAGTGTACTCAAAGGTTTTGCTGCTATCTGGAGGCGTCTGAAAGTCTGGAACATCCACCGTCACTAATAAAGCATACTGTCTGGTCATTATTTTATTTCTATTGAAGGTACCTTGCTGTGCACAAATTGGCGATCATATTTCTCTCCATGATAAGAGTGAAGTATTCATGATCACAAGAATATTTTGTCATCTTTTTGATGCACTATGAGGCTAGTGTCATACAAAGCCTTCCACTTAACACCGTTTAGCAGGTGCTTAAATCCAATTAGCAGTGTATGGCGTTAAGGGCAATGAATATCTCGATGGAACACTTAACTTTGTTAGTAACACTTGATGCATTTTATTGATCCTCTCCCATTTGTCATTTAAACAATCTTTAGCTGGCGTTATCCAGGTGAGGTAAAAGCCAGGTTGTCCTATTTGATGAAAATCATAGAATAGAATCGTATCATCTCTACAGTGCCATTCATCCCATCAGATCTGCACCGACCATCCGAAGAGCGCCCTACCGAGACCCACTCCTCCGCCTCATCCCCATAACCCTGTGCATTGATTGTGGCCAATCCACCAAACCTGTTACATCTATAGAGGCTAAGGGATAATTTAGCATGTCCAATCCACTTAAACCGGACATCTTTGGACTGTGGGAGGAAACGGGAGCACCCTGAGGAAAACGACCCAGTCATGGGGAGAAAGTGTAAACTCCACACAGTCACCCAAGGCCAGAATTGAACTCGGGTCCCTGGTTCTGTGAGGCAGCAGTGTTAACCGTTTTGCCACCGTGCCACAAAAATATGTATTATCTGGTAAGGTAAGGAAAGGCCCTTGGAGCAAAACCTGCTTTGTCTTTAATTTATTGATCATAGAATCACAGAATTTATAGTGCAGATGGAGTCCATTCAACCCATCGAGTCTACACCGGCTCCTGAAAGAGTGCCCTACATAAGCCCACACCTCCACCCTACCCCCGTAACCCAGCAACCCCACCTAACGTTTGGACACTACAGGGCAATTTAGCGTGACCAATCCATCGACCCACATATCTTTGGACTGTGGGAGGAAACCAGAGCACCTGGTGAGAAGAGCAGTCTTCGCTCAGACAGTGATCCAAGCTGGGAATCGAACACGGGTCCCTGGCACTGTGAAGCAACAGTGCTACGGTGCTGCCCCTATGGCCCCTGTAAGTATGGATTGCAGGAAGGGTGAGCACTACAATGCTTCTTGGCACTCTTGGACTGTAGGGCGAAAATATTATTTTGAGCCTCCACTGCTGATTGTTACCCAATGACTCTTGTTCGAATGTGCGTTCATATGTCACTGGCTAAGGCACGACTGAGTTTGGCTGTAATATACCCCAGGACACGCTGACAATCACTGCCTGTGCTTACAGAAGGAAGACACTCGGTGCTCCTGAAACTGGTCCCGAGAGGGTGTTTGAAAAGCAATAAAAACAGTGATTGATTCAAAAAATAAAACAACAGGATAATGTATTTTGAGTTAGTGGACACAGTCTGGTATAGAGCAGTTTGGTGCATTTTCCACGAAGGGCAGTGAAGAGGAAGTGTAGAGGAGCTGCATTTGCAGTTCTCGAGTGGGTGAATCCGTGCTGATGTGAGTTTTCTGATGTAAGAAAAGTCCAATGTGTGTTCATTCTGTTGAACAAATGCTAATGTATGTCCTGAATTTCAAGAGGATTTAAGTTGGTCAGCAATACTTGGTTATATCTGTGATTTTTGACAGTAAACATGTCCTCTGGTTTCAGTGCCACCTGAAGATGCATGTGGGAGGGCGGCACGTGGCACGGTGGTTAGCACTGCAGCCTACGGCGCTGAGGACCCAGGTTCGAATCCCGGCCCTGGGTCACTGTCCGTGTGGAGTTTGCAAATTCTCCCCGTGTTTGTGTGGGTTTCACCCCCACAACCCAAAGATGTGGGCCTCACGGTAGCATGGTGGTTAGCATCAATGCTTCACAGCTCCAGGGTCCCAGGTTCGATTCCCGGCTGGGTCACTGTCTGTGTGGAGTCTGCACGTCCTCCCCGTGTGTGCGTGGGTTTGCTCCGGTTTCCTCCCACAGTCCAAAGATGTGCGGGTTAGGTGGATTGGCCATGCTAAATTGCCCGTAGTGTAAGGTTAATGGGGGGATTGTTGGGTTACGGCTATACGGGTTACGTGGGTTTAAGTAGGGTGATCATTGCTCGGCACAACATCGAGGGCCGAAGGGCCTGTTCTGTGCTGTACTGTTCTATGTTCTATGTGCAGGGTAGGTTGATTGGCCATGCTAAATTGCCCCTTAATTGGAAAATAAAAATTTGGTACTCTAAACTTATTTTTTAAAAAGATACATTTGGGCATTAGTCAACCCATCTCACTGTGTATAAATTGTTGAAGTTAAATAATCGCTAGATTACCTCCCCAATGGCCTGAGAACAAGGGCTGAAAATGCAGCAAGCCTATGAAGTTACAGCTGTCTGTGTTATTTATTCTGCAATGATGCACCTTTCGGGGCTAGAATGCAGTTTATGAAATTAGAAATGGTGCAATTCTTTGAGTACAACAATTTTTAAAAATCAGAATTCTGATTAGTTTCTTACACATTTCACCGGGATCGGGATCTTATTTGCCATTTTGAGTCAGTTCCTCAGGAGAGCCAAGTTGGTCTTGGGGACAATTGCTGAGTAATAATTGTTACACCCTGGAAATATTTGTGTTGACTCCAATTTCAAATCAGGGCAGTCTTGCTCAGGTACGGCAAAAGAAAATGGGGGACATGTGAGGTGATATCTGATCTACTTCAACTACAAATGTAGAGATGCCAGCGTTGGACTGGGGTGAGCACAGTAAGAAGTCTCTCAACACCAGGTTAAAGTCCAACAGGTTTGTTTCTAATCACTAGCTTTCGGAGCACTGCTCCTTCCTCAGGTGAAGGAGCTGTGCTCCGAAAGCTAGTGATTCGAAACAAACCTGTTGGACTTTAACCTGGTGTTGTAAGACTTCTTACTGCAAATGTAGAGGTGGCCAAATGATTATGTTGCACAACAACATTGAAATATGCAGACTGAGTTCCAAGCCAAGAAGTATGTGACCCGTTGTGGAGGGAAGTGGAAGGATATTCCGAGCAGGAGTCTTACTCTGTTTTAGTTTGAAGCTACTTTAGCTTAGTGTGGATGCCGAGATGAAACTACTTCATGCCAAACCTAAACTTTTGGTATAAATATATCTTTAAACAATTTGAACTGTTTTTATTACTCTAATGATACCTGATAATTTCACCTCCATAAATGTCACCCCAATTGGACTTGCTGACCAACAAAAACCAAGCATTTAATAGTGTAAATGGGATGCACGGTAGCACAGTGTTTAGCACCGTTGCTTCACAGCAACAAGGTCCCGGGTTAAATTCCCAGCTTGGGTCACTGTCTGTGTGGAGTCTGCACGTTCTTCCCGTGTCCGCGTGGGTTTTCTCCGGGTGCTCCGGTTTCGTCCGAAAGACGAACTTGTTGGGTGAATTGGACATTCTGAATTCTCCCGCTGTGTACCCAAACAGGCGCCGAAATGTGGCAACTGGGGGCTTTTCACAGTAACATCATTGCAGTGTTAATGTAAGCCTATTTGTGATACTAATAGAGATTATTATTATTATTATTAAATGATACAAAACAGTGAAGAAACAGCAACCCATGATTCTGGAGAAAAGGCCATGAAGGAGTTAAGACCAGTTCGAAGTTTGCCATTTTTCCCACTCCGGAAACCATCACGGGGAGACAGAAAATCTGCTGGATCAGCCGAAGGTCCATTGCCTTTGGGCAGGAGTGGGACCGGAAAACCCTGGTCCATGTTCCCAAAAATTTCCAAAATCCCAATGTGACTTCTAGAGTTTGTGACTTCTCGAGTTTTCATGCCATCTTTCCTCTCTCCTGACCAGCATCCATCTTCTACCATTGTTAATTCCTGATTCTTTGTGGCCAGCCTGGACTCAATAAAATCTGAGATGGATTAGCAGGTATCAATTATTGTTTTATTTCCACCAGCTTGCAAGGCTGACTCACTCGTGGGACATTAGAACACATACAGCTGTCTTCTAAAGTTCCCAAAAGTTAGTGAGAGCTAAGACAAAAAAATCACAGCACATATTGATTGAATCACATCAAGATTCGCATACAAGCTTCCCATAGGCCAATGTATACGCCTTCTGATCTGGCCATATATCCTGATTGGCTCACTTCGCATTTTCCCAATCCTGGCCTCTTGTTACCCAGCATCCTTTTCACTATTCTCTCCACGAGGCAAAGCTCCCCTCCCCCTTCCTAGCCAAGCTGTGCTCATCCCTTTGTTCTCTGTCTGTGAACTCATTACCCTCAGGGTCCTACTGTCCATCATATTCGTTTGTTCACTTCCTCACCATCTGTAAGCTTGAGCACCAAACTGCCCACATTCGAACTTGCATCAAGCACCATTCACCAACCACACTTGGTTTTCCCGGTCCGGGTCAGGAAACACGTTAATTTCAGTAATCTAATCCTTTGCAAATCCCTCCACAGGCTGATTGAGCTCCCGAGCCCCCCCCCCCCCCCCCCAATCTCTGTAACCTCCTCCAACTCCACGACCCCTCCGAGTTCACTGTGCTCCTCCAACTCTGGCCACTTGCACATCTCGATTTTCATCGCTTCGGCATTGCTGGCTGTATTTTCAGCGACCAAGGTCCTGAGCTGCGAAATTCTCTCCCTTAAACTTCTATACCTCGCTACTTCTCTTTCATCCTCCATCCCCGAAATGTACATTACATATGAAGCTTTTGATCGCCTTTCCAAGTATCTAATGTGGCTCGGTGTCAAATTCTGTTCGATAGTCATTCCACTGAAGTGGCTTACATATGAAGAAATGGACATATGTATTAGGAGCAGGAATTGGCTATTCCTCGCGCCCCTCGTCTCGGCCCCTCGAACCTCCTCTGCCTTTCAATGAGATCATGGCTGAGCTGATCATGGCTCAACTTCCACCTATCCTCCAACCTGTTTGACTACCTTTTTAATCTATCTAACTCGTCCTTGAAAATATCTAATGGGGCAGGAATTTACGGCCCCTCCCGCCTTGTGGGCTATTATGGTCCCACAGACGTAAGGGGCAATTGAAATGAATCTCCGCAACTATTGTGGGGGGTTGGGGGGGAGGGGATACGCTGGTTGTGGCGGGCTGGAGAATCCCGGCCAATGACCCTGCCTCCGCTGCCAACTGAGGAAGTGATTTCTAAATATTCATGGTACTCTGAGAGAAATGAAATTAAATACCCCTCATCTCTGTCTTAAATGGGTGTCCTCTTATTCCAAACTATGACCCCCCTCGTTCTCCAGTCTCCTACAAGGGAAAACGTTCTTTCAGCATCCACACTGTCAAGTCCCCTCAGGGTCTTACATGTTTCAATCACATCATCTCTCATTTCTTCCAAACTCCAATAAGTGCAGGCCCAGCCTGTCCCGCCTTTCCTCACAACCTTCATTGCATCAGTGCTGTTCACCATCTCCATTATTTATTAATGCAAGTTGTTTATGTATGTATTTAACTATTTTTGTACAAGTTTTTGACATGTCTTGGCAGTATCCTGGCACTGCCAGGGGGCAATTCAAAGGGAAAATGCCAATGTGCAGAGCCAAGGTGCGGTGCCGAAGGGGTTCCTCTGGGGAGCTCAATGAATGAGGGGGTCTTGTGGTTGGGAGAGGGGGGGGGGGGCAGGGTGCAGTAGTCCCCATGTAGGTGGGATGGTTCCCCGTGTTTGTGTAGGGCAGGGTGTTCCCCATGGTTCGAGGTTGGGGGGGGAGATCGTCCCCATGGTGGGGGGTTGTGTGGGAAGGGTTGTCCCCAGGGTAGGGGGAGGGAGGTCATTCCTATGTTAGGTGGGAGGAGGGTTACCCTTGTGTGTGTTGGGGCTCAATGAGCTGCAAACCACTTTTCCCATCTGAGCCAGCACTCAGAAGAAAGAAAACAAAAATTCCCCTTGATGTGGAAAATGCGTTATAGGCTCAGTATGCAAGTTCCTGTCCAATTGAAGACAGATGTAATTAAACCAGAACAGTACATGGCGCATCATTAAAAAAAGGAAATTCCAAGGGCAGCGTGGTGGCGCAGTGGGTAGCACTGTTGCCTCACAGCTCCGAGGTCCCAGGTTCGATCCTGGCTCTGGGTCACTGTCCGTGTGGAGTTTGCACATTCTCCCTGTGTTTGCGTGGGTTTCACCCTCACAACCCAAAGATGTGCAGGGTAGGTGGATTGGCCAAGCTAAATTGCCCCTTAAATGGAAAAAATGAATTAGGTACTCTAAATTTATTTAAAAAAAAGAAATTCCAAACAAATGCTCTGCAGTCCTGCCATAGCCAGTTGTGAATGATGGTGGTCAATTAAACAAATCTCTGGAGGAGGTGGCTCCACAAAGATTGGGGGAGTCCAGCACATCAGTGCAAAAGATAGGACTGAAGCATTTGCAAGCAACTGCCGCTAGAAGTGCTGAATGGATGGTCCACCTTAGCCTTGTCCTGAGGGCCCCAAAATCACAGATGCCAGTTGTCAACGTGGATTCAGTCCATGTCATATCAAAAAAACGGCCAAGAGCACTGATTACTACAAAGGTTATGGGCCTTAACAATAATCCGCCAATAGTACTGAAGACACAACTAATGTACCCCTAGTCAAGCTGTTCCAGTACAACTACAATGCTGGCATCTAGCGGACAATACCAGATCTTAGGACTGAGTTTAGGAGGAACTTCTTCACCCAAAGGGTTGTGAATCTATGGAATTCCTTGCCCAGTGAAGCAGTTGAGGCTCCTTCATTACATGTTTTTAAGGTAAAGATAGATAGTTTTTTGAAGAATAAAGGGATTAAGGGTTATGGTGTTCGGGCCGGAAAGTGGAGCTGAGTCCACAAAAGATCAGCCATGATCTAATTGAATGGCGGAGCAGGCACGAGGGGCCAGATGGCCTACTCCTACTACTAGTTCTTATGTTCTTATGTTCTTATGTTTACCTCAGGAACAGGATTCAGCGGTGAGTTTAGAGTGACTGCCCTTGACATGAACACCACATTTGAGTCTGGCATCAAGGGGCCCTAATAAAATTAAAGTCAACAGCAAACCAGGGGGCAAACTCACCACTGGTTAGAGCCATGCCTCGAACAAAGGAAGATGGTGGTTGTTGGAAGAAAATTGCTCAGTTCCAGGATATCACTGCAGGAGTTCCTCAGCGTAGTGTTCTAGGCCCGACCATCTTCCATCAATGACCTTCCCTCCATCACAGGGTCAGAGTTGGGATGTTTTTCCATGTTTGCATAATACAAATACTGAAGCAGTCTGTGTTCATATGCAGAAAGATCTAAACAACATTAAGGCTTCTGATTTTGGCTGACAAGTGGCAACTAACATTTGAGCCACAAGTACTCATTAATCACTATATTGTACAAGAGAGAATCTAACCATTTTCTCTTAATGTTAATAGCAATAGCATTGCTAAATCCCCCACTATCAACATCCTGAGTATTAATATTGAGCAGAAACTGAAGTGGACCAGCAACATAAATACTATGACTATCAGGGCAAGTCCGAGGCTGTGAATTCTGTAGCAACGAAATGACTTCCCAAAGTTTGCCCATCATCTGCAAGGCATATGTCAAGAGTGTGATGGAATACTTTCCACTTGCCTCAGTGAGTGCAGCTCCAACAGTTCTCAAGAAGCTTGACACCATCCAGGACACAACAACTTGCTTGAACACCCACCATCTTAAACATCCATTCTCTCCACCGCTGATGCACAATGCCAGCTATGTGTACCATCTACTAGATGCACTGCAGCAACTCACCAAGCTCCTTTGACAGCACCTTCCAAACCCACAACCTCTAATTCCTAGAAGGCAAGAGCAATAGATGCATGGGAGCACCACAACCTGCAGATTCCCCTCCAAGCACTGACAAGGAACTGCATAACCTGTTGCTGGGTCAACATAACAATAATAATCTTTATTATTGTCACAAGTAGGCTTATATTAACACTGCAATGAAGTTACTGTGAAAAGTCCCTAGTCGCCAAATTCCGGCGCCTGTTCGGGTACCCTGAGGGAGAATTCAGAATGCCCAATTCACCTAACAAGCATGTCTTTCGGGACTTGTGGGAGAAAACAGCAGCGCCCGAAGGAAACCCATGCAGACACGGGAAGAACGTGCAGACTCCGCACAAACAGTGACCCAAGCCGGAATCAAACCCAGGTCGCCACTGTGGGTGCACTTACACCATGTGGACTGCAGTGGATCAAGAAGATGGCTCACCATCTCAAAATGATGGTCAATTTATTTTGGCCTCACCAACGATGCCCAGATCCCATGAACAATAAAAAAAAGTATCAACTCCCCATGAATGTGGGTGTTTAATAGTGCTAGTCCTTTTGATTAATTCAGTCTGCACTTTAGGATCTACGGTACATAAAGTATATATGGCTATAATTTGGTTCAACTGTTCAAATGCAATTGTGTACATTCAGCCATTCCTTATGCCTAATTCAAGGTTTTTTTCAATGCTTCATAACAGCACTATGGTAATTAATTTAAATAATAGCTTGTGAGATGTAAATGAATGGTCATTATACGACAGGAATAATACACTGCACCTTGTTTGAATACAGCTAAGCTAATTATCAGATACTTCCCAATTTGTTAATCTGCAGTCAGAAGAATGTGAGATTGCACTTCTTCCAATCAGTCATTTGTGAGAAATTTGTTATCACAAAAGAGGCACAAAATGCTAGGAGGCTGCTCACTGCTTTGACAATTCGATATTCAAAATGGTTTGAATGCTTATTATAGGCAGCTTACTTTGGAAAGTGCGTCTATTTTTACTGAGTTTATCAATAAGAAGATGTCTGCAATCAGATTCATCCCCAAAAATCCATTTTGCCTGTTGACCTTCTGAATCTGTTTGATGAGCTAGGCTGTTACTTGCTACTAGGGAGTCTTTCAGCAAATAAAGCTGCTTTCACAAGGTATATCCAAAAACAGTTTGACCGAGACTATCACAAAAGATTTCATCGCAAATATTACTTAGTTCACAAGTGATTATTAGTGAGGCCATACATCAGAAGATGATGAATCATTTTTAGGCAATGGGGCATCAAACAAAACTTTTCAGACTAAGCTTTCTGACTTGAAAATTTGGCCACTCACAATTTTTCTCTCTCATGTAGGAATATGTTATGATTAAAGCATTAGAATTATGCAGGCTAAGGTTATGAGCATGTTCTTTTGCAGCTAACGACTATCAGAGCTATGAAGCAGAGGCAGTCTGTAATTGGGCCCCTGCCTCACCGGAATTCATAGAATTCATAGAATTTACAGTTCAGAAGGAGGCCATTCAGCCCATCAAGTCTGCACGGCCCCTTCAAAGAGCACCCTACTCAAGCCGACACATCTACCCTATCCCCGTAAATTTAGCATGATCAATCCACCTAACCCGCATTCTTTGGACTGTGGGAGGAAACCGGAGCACCCGGAGGAAACCGGAGCACATATGGGGAGAACGTGCAGACTCCACACAGTCAGTGACCAGCCGTGAATCAAACCTGGCACCCTGGAGCGGTGAAGCAGCTGTGCTAACCACTATGCTACCTTGCTGCCCTATTGTGTGCAACCCCACACTGAGATTGCCATTCGAGGTTCTGTGGCTCAGTATGTCCTACTTTTTATTTTAAGCGATAAATTTATAATGGCTGGATTTTTGAAGTTAGTGGCAAAGGAACGGCTGACCTCAAAGAGAGTTCGACATGGGCTTCAGCCCCACAACCCAGCACAGTGCACAGTGGTTAGCACTACTGCCCCACAGCTCTAGGGTCCTGGGCTCAATTCTGGCCTCGGGTAACTGTCTGTGGGAAGTTTGCACTTCCTCCCCGTGTCTGCGTGGGTTTCCTCCGAGTATTCCGGTTTCCTCCCACAATCCAAAGGTGTGCAGGTTAGGTGGATTGGCCATGATAAATTGCCCCTTAGTGAACAAAAGGTTAGGTAGGTGTACTGGGTTACGGGGATAGGATGAAGGCGTGTGGGGTGCTCTTTCCAGGGGCTGGTGCAGATTCGATGGGCCGAATGGCCTCCTCCTGCACTGTAAATTCTAAAAAGGAAACCCAAAGATGTGCAGGTTAGATGGATTGGCCATGCTAAATAGCCCCTTTATCAGACATGACCTCCCTTTGACAAAGCCGTGCTGACTCAGTCCTATTTTATCATGCACTTCCAAGTACATGTCTCGCTCTCATGTGGGAATGGCTGAGGCTCCGTCACGTCATGTCCCGCAGAAGCCCATCAAGATCAGCCAGATACTGAGTGACATCCCAGGAGAGGGCAGCAGGGTAGCATGGTGGTTAGCATAAATGCTTCACAGCTCCACGGTCCCAGGTTCGATTCCCGGCTGGGTCACTGTCTGTGCAGAGTCTGCACGTCCTCCCCGTGTGTGCGTGGGTTTCCTCCGGCTGCTCCGGTTTCCTCCCACAGTCCAAAGATGTGCGGGTTAGGTGGATTGGCCATGATAAATTGCCCGTAGTGTCCTAAAAAGTAAGGTTAAGGGGGGGTTGTTGGGTTACGGGTATAGGGTGGATACGTGGGTATGAGTAGAGTGATCATTGCTCGGCACAACATCGAGGGCCGAAGGGCCTGTTCTGTGCTGTACTGTTCTATGTTCTATGTTCTATCCCCCAGTGAGGCAGACATACTGCCGAGACCCTAAGCCATGGCGCAATGCCGTGGACATCTTCACTCATGGTGACGACGTCTCTCCCTCTGAGACTCCTCCAAATGGCTATGGATCTGCTGGAGTGGTGGTGACATCTCCCTCTGAACATTCAGGTTAGGCCCTAACGTCTCCATCAGCCCCGGGTAACCCTATTCCACAGGCTCAGCATCAGGCTGGGACCCAGCTGGTTCCTGGGAGCCAGCAGCCCTCCGACTGCTGTCTCGCCTGGGGATTTCTGCCTCCGCCAGATATACATCAGCAGCAGTGTGGTGCTGATCCGATTGTACCCCAGAAGCCTGACCATTAACATTTCTCACCGAGGTGAGCTGGTGGTGGATAGGGGATGACAGTTGTGCCGCGACTATAACAGTTGCATCCTCGGCACTCTCCTCCGAGGTGTTCTCGCCGAACTCAGGAGAGGGGGTCGCCTGGGTCGGGCCGGCGCCATCGGCTGCTGGATCTGCGGTAGAATGGACATGTGGTCAGTGGGAGGGCTGGGTCAGTCTAAGAAAATCACTACTCACGTTTGACAGGTCCTCTGGGTGGAGGTTGGAGGTTCCTCACTTCTGCGGCACCCACCAGCCTCTGCATGGGTGACCACTCTGTCCTCGGCCACACCAGTCACGGGTCCTTGAAGGAGGTGAGGATTCTGTAGTCTGGCACCCCACCGCCAGTCTGGGCCCTCTCCTGCTGATTATGGGAGAGCTTTTCCTGAGGGGACACAGAGAGGGTATCGTGGTTCACAGTTATAGGGGCGGGTGTGAAGGGAGGGTTGTGGTCGCTTGGGGGGATGCTCCTTTCGGGGGGGGGGGGGATGTTGGTCTCTATTCACTCGTGCTGCCCAGAGTAGGTCGTTGACTTTCTTCCTGAACTGTAGCCTTCCTGGTCACGCTGCCGCCACCTCATCCCAGGCAGTACTGGCTGCCTTGTGGCTCTCCCTCCGGGAACCCTAGGGGAAGAGGACATCTCTCCTGGCCTCCACCGTGTCCAGGAGACACCCCAGGACAGCATCCCTGAATCTTGGGGCTGGTCTGCTCATAGCCATTGTCGCGAGCTGGCTGGGGTTAGCTGAGCAAGTGCAGCTTAAGTGTTGCTTGACATTATTAGTGGGGGCTGGCGAGTGCGGTCCCGGTGAATCAGCGGTCAGGATGACCGTGAGGCCTCGTTAAATGGACCAATTTACATTGAATAGTGTTGCCAGCCTCACTGGGCCGAGCGCTGGGAAACCCATGGCAATTCCCACTCGCTACAGCACTGGAAAATCTTTCTGGAGAATCGTGCCCTATGAGTGGATGTTTCCATCAGTTCAATGATTTCTGATTGATTGCATTCAAGGGAATATCAAGAGCGCACCCTATAGGAAAGCATTGAATTACCGGCTGCAACTTTCTGGCCCTCCCGCCATCGGGAACTTTTGGTACCGTCGAAGTGAATGGGAGTTTGAACGGTGCACTGCAACCTCTGTTTGGGCTCCGCCGTGCCAGGGCTGAGTAATCCCTGCCACTGATCATAACTTGCTGTATTTAACTCTATTTGTACACACTGTCCGTGTGGAGTTTGGACATTCTCCCCATGACTGCGTGGGTTTCAGCCCCACAACCCAAAGATGTGCAGGTTAGGTGAATTGGCCACGCTAAATTGCCCCTTCATTGGAAAAAAAATAATAATTGGGTACTCTAAATTTAAAAAAATAAAAAACTCTATTCGTACAGACTCCAGTGGTCCGATCGGCTTCAGGGAAACAATAATGCTAAATGCTGGTAGTTTCACCATCATTTACTACTGCAAAAGTAATTGGATTGGCCCATAACTTCAGGGTTTCCCAGAATTGCATTTAGAGGGTAGCCCAATGCTGAATTGGAGAATCCCTCGAGGAAGTTCCCGGGTAAGGGTTAACCTGGCAATTTTACTCTGGAATAGTTACTTGGAAAAAGTTAGAAGGAAAGAAAATCACTTAGAACTCCAGAGTAACAATTTAAAAACCCAGACTGAGCCTCACACAGCACATGGTCCCGCCCCAGCAGACCCCCAAACCACCCCAGATATGACCTACCCCCTCTCCCCATAGTCGTCTCCTAGTCCGAATCCCCTTTACTGGTCTGCCCAACCACCCTTTCACCTCCCCTCCCCCCATTCCGGCCTCAGGTCTCCCCCCTCCTTTAGTGTGGCCTAATCCCCCCCTCTCAGTCTGACCCACCGGAGATAGCCACTCTGAGGAAGTTACGGACCATTGAGTCCAAAATTGACCCATTTGGCTTCTGCCACAGAAGAAACAATAAGATTGATGTCCTTAATAGACAGCATCTGCTGAGGTGATGAGCATTTTCACTTGCTCCACTGTTGGGAAATCAGAGGATTTTCCATCTCTTACCTTGAATAGAAATAGGATTTTTAACAGGAAACATAGCTCTATTAGAGAAATCACTATTTATTGAATTAGGGTGCAAAGTTACTTTAATTTTACGAAACTTTGCTCCTTTTTTAAAAAATGAAAACGTCCCCAAAAATAGATGGCTATGGATTGGGAGCGATGTAAAACTGAAATGTTTTTTATCCATCCGACTCACCTCTGATTTTAAAAAATGTTGTGACGGGAGGAGACAAGGGATGGGAGATTGAACTGGCAACTGACCTTTCTCCAGGAGGTGTGGACCCAATTTGAATACTCTCGTGAGGCAGACTTATCTTAGTATTCGGTTTAACCCTGGATGCTTGAGATTCCAAACCTTTGTAAACCTGACAGCTAAAGAAATGTTAGTACTGATGCTTGGAAGGGTTAAGTGCCATTCCTGAAGAAAAATACTGCAGGTGCATGAAACTTGAAATAAAAGTAGAAAATGCTGAAAGTAATAAACAGATAATAGAGAGATGCAGAGTAAGGGTTTCAGTTTGATGAACTTTTGTGGATACTGACAAAAAAGGCATTGAACCAAAATGTTAACTCTGCTTCTCTCTCCAAGATTGTCTTTTCTGCTTTGCTGGTGGACTTGTAGGATCAAGGGTACTTTTCCCTAAGTTTCCCCCCATCCCTGCAGACCCCTGCACCAAAATTTGACTGCCCCACCCACCATCGGACCATCCCATCTCCACTTTCCCCACGTGCCCCTGCGGTACCAACCCCCACCCCACCCAGGATGTCTGCCACTGATCTGCCTTGCCCTGGCTACAAGGTAGGCTGTGCTCAGCTCCCTTACTGCATCTACCTTGCAATGTATACCCAGCAGCAAGATGCCAATTGCTTCTAAGCTGCAGCCTCTGTGGCAATGTTTGCCACCTAATCAGGAACCAGACTTGGCAAATAAAGTTACCTTCTGGGCAGGGATCCTGCTTAAAGGAAAATAAACATACACACACTGTAGAGTAATAGCTCCATCGGAACACCTCATCCATCTGCCTTAGATGGGATGCCCCACTGCAGCAAACATCAGTGTCTGTGTGTCCACTTGTTCAATACTATGAGGTGAAAACAGGGAAATAAAAGGATGAATTAATAGAAATGTGAAGCTTTACTTTTGGCAACCACAGAGCCAGTATGTCATTTCAAAGCAGCTTTATATAAATAGGCTCAGTAACTCCGAAGGTGCTGCCCATAAAAAGCCAAATTCAATATATTGCACCAACGGAATGGCTGCGTGATGCCTGCTATAAAGAATTGTTGAAAGCATTTCATGGGAAGCTGTCAGCACAGGACAATTGAAGCATTCATTTCATTGATGGAAGATTGACCATATTTCTGTCAACTGATTGCAGGGGGCAATGATTTTGCTGCTAAGCTTACTCCCAGATTGTGAATTTCTTCTTCAAACTGTTCTTCCTTGGAGAAGAGGAATATCGAAAAACCTGCTGATATTGAGAGAAAGAGAGAGAGACAGGGAGAGGAGTTCTCTTTAAATAAGTACAATTTTGGAGGCAGGAGACCTTATAAGGTGCAGTAGAATATGAGCTTTATTTTAAGCTTCCCAATCAGCATTGATTTTTTATTCATCTACTTAACTTCAGATTGAGTTCTCTATCTAGAAATGAATTGTTCTATTGTTTTTTTGAACTGGATTGTTATTTTGAAATAATTATATTTAAGAAGGGAAACAGTTACAGAGAAAATGGATTATTATGCAATTCAATTTAAATAAACACCCCTGCCTTTGCAATATGGCTGCCGACATCCATCCACACATGTGCACTTGTCCGCACATGCACAGTAAACCATTGACGTCATTAGCCAGATGTGTCAGCAACAAAGGCAGCCTGGTTAAAAAATGTTGGAAAGTAAACCATGGCCGAGATTCTCCATGAGCCGACACCGACACTGGGAGTGCGATCGGGTAGCAAATAGCTCCCAACGTCAAAATCGTGGCAGGCGCTGACTTGACGCCGAATAGCAATGCTCTGCCTCCTCAAAAATGGCGTCACACCGTGACGGTAATTCAACTACCCACACCGTGCGTAGTTGCAACACCGTTCCTATATCATTAGTGGGCCCACCCGCGATTCTCCGCCTCCGATGGGCCGGGTTCCCAATGGCTTGGTCCACGTGTGCTCCCACAAATCGTGAACCTAGCGTGGTGGCTGCTGAGAGGGCGTACGGACAGTGTCCAGCACCGTCATACTTCGCCGGCAGCTATGCCGCTGGCCAGCGGGGCCTCTGCCAGAGCTGGGGGTGTAGTGGGGGGTGGCCAGGAGGTGGGCTGTAGGACGGGGTAGACGGGTACGCAACACTATTGCCGCGGCCGGCAAGACAGCAATGCAGCTGCGCATGCCGCTGAAGCCCACTTTAAACCTGATGCCCTGGGTCATATTGGTGACACCCCCCCCCACACCCCGGGTGCCCTCTGGCCGCAGCCAACCCATCAGCTGTATGAATACTCCAGCACAACCTGTCCCTTCTTTTCGGCCCCTATCAGTGTGTGTGTGTGTGTGTGGGGGGGGGGGGGGGGGGGGTGTATTGTTTAAGCGCAGCTGCAGCTTGCCAGCCCTGCGAGTGTCCATCACGGACCCGGCGATACCGGCACTGTTTTACATGGGTTTCGATGATGTTCCACACGGTGCTGATGCTAGACCCTCACCGGTAGCAGAATCAGTGCGAGTTTGGCACCGCGGATTCCCCATTGGCGTTAACACTTAGACTCAGAAACAGAGAATCCGGCCCCATATATTTCTGTAGATATTGTGAGCAAAACTATGGCGAGGAATTCCAGGCCTGCCTTTTGGGGAATTGAGATTTTATGAAATTCTATTAATTGTTATGGGCCAGGGTTTAGAGAACCCCACAGTGTATCCTGGAGTTCACCTGACCCACAACGTTTACTAGATTGTGGTAAGGGGAGCACACGGCCCACTCTACAGGTGTGGTGCAGCAGAAATGGAAAAGTATTTTTTTAAGCAAAACAATCTTTATTCTATGAACTGAAGTTAACCTTTTTAAAACATACAGTGAACATCTTAGCAACCATTAATTCAAATACAACCCCCAAAGAATACAACACTAAGTAATCCTTAATAACTTCCCAAATAACATCCAGAAGACAAAAGAAACACCTTTTAACAGAAGCACATTAGATTTACATTCACTACTGAGAACATTTATAATTCTGAATTCACCAAATGATCAAGATATAGGGCGAAATTCTCCCATCGGGAGACTAAATGGCGACGCCGGAGTGAAAACCGAAGTGTTTCACTCCGGCGTCGGAGGCCACTCCTCGCCCCCTATTCTCCCACCCCCAGGAGGCTAGGAGCGGTACCGCGTCAATTACACACGCCGGGCCTTGGCGCCACGTGAAAGAGCATGCACGGTTGCCGTCCTCCCCACGGGCATGGAGGATTGCCGTCCTCCCCACGGACATGGAGGATTGATCTTGCGGGGCGGCGGAGGAAAAGAGTTCGTCCTTTAGAGATGCCAGCCCGCCGATCGGTGGGCACCGATCGTGGGCCAGACCCCTACTGAGTGCCCCCCTGGTGCTCGATCCTCCCTCCCCCCCACCCACAGGCCGCACACGCAGTGTTCGCGCGCTGTTCACGCCGGCAGCGACCAGGTGTGGCCGGTGCCGGAGTGAACCTGTCGGATTGGGCAGGCCGCTCGGCCCATTGGGCCGGAGAAACACCGCTCACCTGGTACAAACAGCGAACGCCGATTCTCCGAGCGGCCTGTCGTGAAACGTGGCACGCCGTTTTGGGGGGGGTGGGAGAATTGCGTGCGGGTGCCAGGGCGGCGTGGCGGGAATCGCCCGGCACTCCTATGATTCTCCCACCCGGTGTGGGGGTCGGAGAATTGCGCCCATGGTCTTTTCATGGCAGAGAGATCAACAGTACACCTGCTTTGTCTGGCTTCAGCTCCAACACTGAAAACAAAACTAAAATACACCCTGCAGCAAATAGCCTAAAACGAAAGTAAAAAGCTGACAGACAGCCCAGCTCCACCCACACTCTGATATCACTGCAGTAATATGAGCAGCCAAACATTTATTAAAGTGACATTCTCATGATATTATCTACACCTAATGCTTGATATAACTCCCACAACTGGATTTTCAAACTCAAAGGATCTTTGAATTTAAAAACTGAAAGGGACATTGATGCATGTGCATTATGACTGACCTGTTTTTTGTTAATTTTTGCTTAAGAAGTCAAAGGCACGATCGTTTGTTTGCCCTGCATTTTGGGAGTGGGATTCATGATTCAGGACCTGCCTGCCCCATTTCCATTGGACACAGTCCAGAATCAAATTTGATTCTCTCACCTGATTTATCTGATTTCAGCATGGACCAGAGCAAGTCCGTCACGGTTGATGTCCTTTCCATCAGCTGACTGTTTCTGTGTCTAGCAGGGAGCCAGGGGGCATTGTGCTGAGAACACATGGTGCAATGCCCCCCCCCCTTCCCCCCGCTCTTCTTCAAGCCAGTCTGTCCTTCATAAAGTGAAGCTGCGCTGACTAATCTTCTTGAATTCAAAGGATGGATAATTGAATACCAGGGCAGAGGGAGGGCTTCACGGTGACGGATGTGACACTGGAGGCGCTGGCAGAAGAGATGCCATGTATCCATGGGGAAATGTGCCAGGGGACCCTCAAGTACCTTCCTCAGAAGGAGGTGGAAGGAAATGGTCAAAGAGGTTAACTCACCAATTCTAGGGCTGAGGTAAAATAAGTAAAATACTGCAGGTGCTGAAATCTGAAACAAGAACACAGCAAGCCAGAAAAACTCAGCAGGTCAGCCAGCATCTATCAGGAGAGAAACAGAATTAATGTTTTGAATCTGGACTCTCCATCGAGACCTGAGGACTATGCTCACTGCAGCATCACAAGGCGTCAAATGCTCTCATGGTGGAGGGGAAGTGGTTAGTTAATGGTTCTCCACATGACATTTTCCAACGTTTCACCAACCTCTCCCACTGTTTAATCCACCGCACCCCCATCGCTCATACATCAGCATTCGGGGCACATGCCTAATATCCAGGCACCCCAACTCACTCTTGTACACTGACCAATGCTGCCGGCCGAACACCCACTTCTTCTTGTCTTCACATAATACCATCTACTCAGCTGTGGCAGAGAAAACTCCCAAACACAGTGTTGCACATTCTCTGATACTCTGCGCTCTCTCGTGCTGGACATGATGGTGCATAATGGGAGGGAGCGGAGAAGAACCGGGGGGGGAAGTGCGCTGAGACTAATTATGTTCCTACCTTATTCCCCTTCTCAGCTCCAATCTCACACGCGACCCACTCTCTGGCATATTGAGCAAGCTGCTGACTCTGCGACCATGGATGTCTTGCCTTCTATTCCATCCCAATGTATTCACACCAACCTTCCCCTTCTAATATTCTGCTCTCACAAATCTAGGAACTGTCACAGCACGGTAGCACAGTGGTTTGCACTGTTACTTCACAGCTCTAGGGTGATTCCTATTTGATTCCCAGCTTGGGTGACTGTGCGGAGGAAACTAGCGCCAAAGTGACAGAGGGTATTGCACAGAGCATTCCCTTCCTGCACCCTCTGCTCTATTTCCTTCCATGCCACAGATCCAGGGCACAGACACTGCGTCCATTGTTCCTGTGCTGATGTCACCGACTCCTCTGTTCACCCTATGAGGCAGAAACATTCATTGCCAAATCCAGGAACTCACCCCAACGCCTCCAAAAACACTCCAGAGACACACTGCACGAGCAGGGTTTCATTAAAAAAAAAACTGACGAGCAATCTGGAGCCTGGCCCTTTCAGGAAGGCCTGTGCAGGGTCCATTTTGCAGGTTAACACTTGATATTGTGCAAATTTGTTTCACGAACATTGTGTGGTCCAAATTAAGAATCCTGGCATCAGATTGGTCAGTTGGGGTGCAAGGCATCGGGATAGGTCTGCATCACCACCTACTGGTGGACTGGTGACATTGGCACGGGCACCCTTCTCAAGCAAGTATGCCAAATGGGCTGCGCAGAAAGCATCAAGTACCTCAGTCCACACTAGGAAAAATGGCATTGGGTGTCTTTAACACCACTGGAGACTGTACAATTGAGATGAGTTTCTCACCCAAAATGTCAGGTTGGCCATTGAAGCAGAAACATGCCTGTCTGTTTTTTTAATGTCAGTTGTGAATAATACTAATAAGTTATTAACACATTTTTTGAACAAAAACAGTAAATGTAGCCAGCAATTGCTGCTCTTGCATTAGTGTCCTGGAGTATACTTTAACAGCACTTGTACTTTTATTTTTAAGTTTTATTCAATAAATTAGAAAAAAATGGACACTTCCATCAGCAAGATTTCTCCTTAATAACTTAAGTAAATGTTTTACAATAATTCAATTTAAGATAATATACATGCAAATGAGTACTTGAAACATTATAGCATACAAGGCTACGGACCAAGTACTGGAACATGGGATTAGAATAGATTGGTGCTTGATGGTGGTTCAGAAACAATGGGCCAAAACGCCTCTTTCTGTGCTGTAAAATGTTATGACTCTAAGGTGCTAAAATTCACTTCATCAAATTATTTATGCAGATTGTAATGTAAAGTAAGAGGAAATTTTTCAGTCAACTGACAACTTGTTCACAACTTGTGGAATAAATGAGTATATTGAAGGGGATCGTCTTCAGTACACAATATGTCACATTAGGATGGCAGGGTGGCACAGTGGCACTGCTGCCTCACAGCGCCAGGGACCCAGGTTCAATTATTGGCCTTGGGTGACTGTGTGGAATTTGCACGTTCTCCCCGTGTCTGCCTGGGTTTCCTCCGGGTGCTCAGATTTCCTCCGACAGTCCAAAGATGTGCAGGTTAGGTGGGTCGGCCATGATAAATTGCCCCTTAGTGTCCAGGGATATGCAGGATATTAAGGGATTATTGGGACAGAACAGGAAAATGGGCTTGGGTGAAGTGCTCTGTCAGAGGGTTGGTGCAGACTCGATGGGCCAAATGGCCTCATTCTGATCTGTAGGAATTCAATGTAGTTCTCTACATTCCTAATAGCTTAGAATTTACATCTGATACATTGTTGTCGGTGCTTGATAAAGCTCATCCAGCTGCTTCAATCATTTTCTGCAGCCTTGTACCTCCCTCTGTGGAAAGGGAACACTGTAAAATCACAGGTTGCCTTTATCTGTCAAAAGGAAACAGGATTCAGTTCGAAGCTTTCTTTATTTTCCGTTATACGATCTACTGCTAACATATTGGATAAGATATGACCGTCATTGAGCATATAATTTCAGGTTATTGAAACAAACATTCTGAATTATCTACCACAGTTACTGTGAGTGTATTTGTACTATAGTGACAAGTTTACCAATGCATGCTCCTGACTCTGAGCTATACACCCATTGGGTGCCCTTAGATCAAGACAACGTGGACGGTTTGGGCAGCGCACCCACCCCCGCATTGCCTGGATGCCCCTCCCATCCTGATGCACTATCAATTACGACGAGACGAGAGTAGAGAGTAATCGAGGCTTTATTACGCAGAGATGTGTAGCCTCCTGCAGCTGCTGCCGAAATGGCTGCAGCTCGGAGAGCCCACACATTTATACTCTGCCTACTGGGCGGAGCCAGTACAGGGGCCTTACCGTAATACCCTTGTATGCAGTATATAATTCAACAGTGTGACTACCACACATCCCAAGTAAGGAGATGGCCGGACCCGCCTCCTCCCAGGGATCCCTGCAATATTAGGCCCCCCCAGAGACCCCTGCAATAGGGAGACTCCCAACAGGGACCCCAATAATAGGAAGACCCCCCCCCCCCGCCCCGGTACCCCAGTGATAGGGGGTCCCCTGCAGCAATTCCTGCAATAGGAGGTCCCCCCACAGGGACCCTTGCCTAAAGGAACCCCCTCAACAGACCACACCCAATGCACAGATGCCCCCCCTCCCATTTCCCGTCTAAGCACAGGTGGTGGATTTTGAAGTCTGACCATGTTTTGTATTTGCAGATGTTCTCTAATGCAGATCACTGCCTTTCGAGTCAAATCAGTATTGTTATTTCCAAAGGCCTGTGCATCAAAACGTTTTTCACTCAAGCTGTTTTCCTTCAAGGAATGAACATGTGGAGCTGCAAGTTAAGTATTGCAGCTATAATGCTTCCCACTGCCCCTGTCTGGACTGCTCTCTAGTTTCCAGACAGGCATCCCTTTTCTGGGACGGGGAAAGAGGGGGTCTGTGTGGGTTGGGGGGTCTGTGTGCATGTGGGGAGGGGGGGGGGGATCTGTGGAGGGAGTTCCTTTAGGCAGGGTGTCCCTGTGGGAGGGGGGGTTTCCTTATTATAGGGGTCACCCTGGGTGGGGGGGGCTTGCCCTATTACCGAGGTCCTGTGGGGCATCCCTGTCACAGGGGTTTCTGTAGGTCCCTGGGGGGTTCCTGGGGGATTCTCCATATTTCAGGTGGGGAGTACCCCTAATACAGAGGTCCCTGGGAGGGTCCGCCATTTTAGGTTTCCTTGGCGGGGTCTCCCTATTATACGGGTCTCTGTGCGAGTCCCCCTGTTACAGGGGTCTGTGGGGGCAGTCCTCCTATCACAGGGATCTTTGGAGGATGGGTCCCTTATTGCAGAGTTCACTAGGGACTCACCCTTTTACAGCGAACCGGGGGAGGAGGGGGGGCAGGGTTTGCCCTATTATAGGGGCCCTTGTGGTGGGGTGTGTGGGGGGGGGGGGTCTGTTAAAGGAGGTATGGGCATTGTTGGGTGGGTTTGGCTGGTCTCTACCAGCGTGGCCCTGACGTGGTGGACTTCAGGTTACCACGAGGTCCACCACTTCAGATTCACAACTGCTGAGATCACAAGTGATCCGCGCCTACATGATTCCCGGCCACAGGGACCAGATGGGTGGGACCAGACAATCATGATAGGCTGGAGCATAGGGTGCCGGGCCCATTAAATAGATGCAAATGGGTCATTGAGACCCATTTAAATTTATTTACTTCCCCCCTGCCGGCATGTATCATGGACCCCAATCAGTGGGGAGTCAGATTGACGCCCGGCACTGATCCTGATTTTCCCCCGATGACTGATTCTCCATCCCATCGGGGAATGCACTCCGTGCGTTGGGGACAGAGAGTCCCACCCATTATATGCCCTGGCCGATTTAGCTCAGTTGGCTGGACAGCTGGTTCATGATGCAGAGTAAGGCCAACAGCGCGGGTTCACTCTACTGGTCGAGGTTATTGATGAAGGCCCTGCCTTCTCGCATGAGGTGTGGTGATCCTCAGGTTAAATCACCATCAATCAGCTCTCCCCCTCAAAAGGGAAAGCAGTTAATGGTCATCTCAGCGGCGTGCAGAGGGGGGGGGGGGGGGGGGGGGGCGACAGTGCGTTGGCCCCGGGCATCCATTGGATGGGGGCATCAGCAGATCTTCCTCAAGGCTCCCCTTCCTCCCGTTCGCTTCTACCCACAGCGTGTGCGTATGCATGGGGATGACGTCAGCAGCCGCTGACGCTCCCGCGCATACGCGGACTTCCGCCGGCCGGCGAAGTCCCTTCGGCCCTGGCTGGCGTGGCGCCAAATTCCTTCCACGCCAGCCGGCTTTGTCCTGGATGGTGTCAAGCTACAGACAACGTAACCCGTGCAGAAATGGGCAACATCCCACGTCTTCCTGTGGACGGCTCAGCTTGATTAAAGTAGTACATAGGGCTCACCTGACCAAGGGTAGAATGAATGGTTTCTTTCTGGGAGTATTCCCGGGAACTGGCCATCCACATCCATATCTTCTGGTCGTGTCCCAAACTGGTAAGCTTTTCAGTCTCCTTCTTTCGCACCTTGTCAGCAATTCCTAACGTTAATTTCGAACCTTAACCTTTGGTGGTCATTTGCAGGATGGCGTAGTTGCTGGGGCTGCAATTAGGGTGAAGGCAGATGTCCTCACCATTGCCTCGTTCGTGCCTGGAGGCGAGTTCTCCTGGGGTGGAGATCTCCTACTCCGCCCAGCATCTTGGTCTGGTTGGGTGACCTAATGGATTTTCTTTCATCTGAAGAAGGTCTAGTACATGGTTCGGGGGTGGGTTCTACCTTCTTTAAGGAGTGAGTCAGCGCTAGTTTCTGTGAGGGGAGGGGGGTTGTAGTTTATGGGTAGGGATAGCGTTTTTTTCTTTTTGTGTGAGTTTTATATTATTTTGTGTTTTACCCACGATAGTTTCGGTTTAAATTTATTATAAATAAAAAATCGTCAATAAAAATATTTTTTAAAATATCAAAATGCGGACCTCCTAAAACTACAGGTTATATACCAAAACATATGAATTAGATAGTCACAGCAGTAGGATAGCAAGTTGTGAGGAGGACACAGCACAGAGTCTATAAAGGGATATAGACAGATTAAATGAGTAGGCAAAAATGTCAGGTGGAGTATAATGTAGGAAATTGTCCACTTTGGGAATAATAAGGAAGCAGATTATTATTTAAATGAACAGGCAGCTCAGTGGCACAGTGGGTTAGCCCTGCTGCCTCACAGTGCCGAGGTCCCAGGTTCAATCCCGTCTCTGGGTCACTGTCTGTGTGGAGTTTGCACATTCTCCCTGTGTTTGCATGTGTTTCGCCCTCATAACCCAAAGATGTGCAGGGTAGGTGGATCGGCCACGCTAAATTACCCCTTAATTGAAAAAATGAATTGGGTACTCTAAATTTATAAAAAGACTACTGTGTACAGTTTTGCTCTCCTTTTTTCGAGGGAGGATATACTTGCATTGGAGGTGGTTCATTGAAGGTTCACACGGGTTGATTTCTGGGATGAGTGGTTTGTCTTGAGAGGAAAGGTTGTGCAAGTTGAGCCTGTACGTATTGGAGTGTAACGGAAAGAGAAGTGATATTATTATAACAGGTTTCTGAGGGGGCTTGACAGGGCAGATGTTGAGAGGATGTTTCCCCTGGATCGGGAATTTAGAAATCGGTGGGCACAGTTTCAAAATGAGGGGGCCTCTCATTTAAGATCGAAATGAGGATAATATTTTTGTTGTAGGTTGTTTATCTTTGAAATTCTTTTACACAGAGACCAGTGGAGGCTTGGTCCTTGAGTAGGTTCAAGGCTGACTCAGACAGCTTTTTGACAGACATTGGAGTCGAGGGTTATGGGGAGCACAGCAGCATAGTGAATTTAAGGCCACAATCAGATTAACCATCAATTTCTAGAACGAAGATGGCTGGATTGGGAAAATAGCCTACTCCTATTTCTTACATATGTTATGTGTTGAGTGGCACGGTAGCATGGTGGTTAACACTGTTGCTTCACAGCACCAGGGACACGGGTTTGATTCCCGGCTTGGGTCAGTGTCTGTGCAGAGTTTGCACATTCTCCCCGTGTCGGCGTGGGTTTCCTCCGGGTGCTCCGGTTTCCTCCCACAAGTTCCAAAAGATGTGTTTGTTGGTGAATTGGACATTTTGAATCCTCCCTCTGTGTACCCGAACAGGTGCCAGAGTGTGGAAACTAGGGGATTTTCACAGTAACTTCATTGCAGTGTTAAATGTAAGCCTACTTGTGACAGTAATAAAGATTTTTATTATTATATTTTCACTGAAACTGACACAAATTTGGGAGTCTGAACAAGTACTGAATAATAGTGATACCCAGAAATTGCTCTCATTTGGTTCTATGCACCTCTGAGGGTGCACTGTTGAGGTTCCCCAGAATACACTCCCAAAGCAATCAGTGAATCGTTGTCAGCATCCACTTTTATGCTGTTAGTCTTGTGTTGACTGTAATACACTCAGGCTCTAATTGCCATACTAAGTTGATAATTACTTCCAAATGTTCTCTCTGGCCCTGAAGGCTAATTTATATTTGTGAAATATCAAATTTCTGATCAAAGTTTTGTCAAGTTTAGAATAATGTAGGTCCTTTCTTCACCTGATCAATCATTTATTAAAATTGAAAGTGAAGTTTACACAGTGCCAAGTTTGACGTTACGAGAGGCTTTCTGATATTCATTCATGGGATATGGGCACGGCTGGCAAGACCACTGCTGCCTCACAGCATCAGGGACCCGGGTTCAATTTTGGCCTTGGGTCACTGTCTTTGTGAAGTTTGCACATCCTCCCCGTGTCTGCATGGATTTCCTCTGAGTGTTCCAGTTTCCTCCCACAGTCCAAAGATCTGCAAATTTGGTGGATTGGCCATGCTAAATTGCCCCTTAATGTCCAAAGGTTAGGTGGGGTTATGGGGATGGGGTGAGGGAGTGTGCCTGGATAGGGTGCTCTTTCAGAGTGTTGGTGCAGACGGCAAATTGATTTTGTGCAGTTATCCATGTCACAAGGAAACACGTTTGCCGGTGTAACTGCCTGAAGGATTTTGCTGTCCCTTGGCCCCAGTGAGAGCGTTGTGAAATGCTTTCAAAAGTGTGGCATCGGAGGAACTATAATGACACAATGCAACTCACGGTAGCATGGTGGTTAGCATCAATGCTTCACAGCTCCAGGGTCCCAGGTTCGATTCCCGGCTGGGTCACTGTCTGTGTGGAGTCTGCACGTCCTCCCTGTGTGTGCGTGGGTTTCCTCCGGGTGCTCCGGTTTCCTCCCACAGTCCAAAGATGTGCGGGTTAGGTGGATTGGCCGTGCTAAATTGCCCATAGTGTAAGGTTAATGGGGGTTTGTTGGGTTACGTGGGTTTAAATAGGGTGATCGTTGCTCGGCACAACATCGAGGGCCGAAGGGCCTGTTCTGTGCTGTACTGTTCTATTCTAAGACTGACCTCGCTTTAAGACGAGTGCTATTGCCATGCGCATAAAGTGGGGGGGAGGGGGAGGGGTGGGGGGGAGGGGGGGGGGGGGGGGGGTTGGTGCTACTTGAGTCTTTGGGGCATACAATCAAGATTTGCCCCGGGCATCACCAGACCTCTGCACGCCACTGCGGTCATCTGGAACTATGGCAACTTTACTGATGAAAATCTCCATACAAAGTACACTATACATCCTCGTAACAATATTTATTTAATTATAAAATGCAAATTCCAACACTCAGGACTCATCGAAATTCCATAACAACCCTGTTAATCCTGTAGCTACCACAATGCGGTGGAGTGCAGTTGTGGATTCACTAAATGACACATAAAGCAGTGTTCCATTTTCTAGGCTCCTGACTGGTTTCTGCTGAAGATAATGAACATACAATCCAAAATGTAATTATTGGGGTTGTGATGTTCTGTTGACCAATCTGATCAATGAGTTGATATTAACCCTGACATGGCTGTCAGAAAGTGTTGTGCATGTCTTCAGCTCATATTGTGCTGCTGGATAAACTGGAATTATCTTTACCCAATAATATTAACGAAACAATTGAGATCAATTATTATCAATATTAATTATTGATCAATCAGGTATCAATAAGCCAATTCTAACAAGAATGGTTTTCATAACATAATATTGTCTTGTCCACTTGCCACTGTGAATTTCAATGTTTTAAGATTTTTTTTGTGTCACCAAACATTGGAAATACTTTTTTCTAAAAGTCAGTATTAAATTGGCTCATAAATCCACATAATCCATAAAGTAATCATTAATTAGACTTGTAATGAATGGTAGAGTAGCTTGTTGTGTTCTGTGGTTCCCTTGTTCATGTAGACATGCACAGAACATATATGTTTTCAACCTGAAAAATGATTGATTATGTTAATTTTATTAATTTATTTATTAATTATTATTTTTAATAATCTTATTATTATTTATTATTATTTAACATGTGGGCAGGTAACCAACAGATCTATGCACAAACACGTTATCCAAGCTCCTGGAGAGCTACTGTAAGTGCGACGTCCCATTATCTGTCCTGCCACCAATTGCCAAGTCACGTCAGTCACCTGATGCATGTCTGGCGCCACCCACTGGCAGGAGGTCATACCTGTGATTACATACAACTTTATACCTTTGTAGTGGTCATCTGGACTCGAAACAGTAGTGTTTTTCTCTCCCTACAGATGCTGCTAGACCTGTTGAGATTTTCCAGCATTTCCTTTTTGGTTATATACATTTATACACAGTATATGCATGTATGCATATCACCACGCAACTTATAGGAACTTCCTGTCTCTCCAACTTGCAAAGTTTTCATTGCTCCAACACAACCTGTCAAACCTCACATTAGACACTGTCAGAATTAAGATAGCAAAACACAGCCTGGAACTGGGAGGATTGTCGATTCTCATTTGTTGGAATGGGGTGAGCAAAATATTCGAGAAGCTATGTCAACCCCGCCCATCGCAGAACCCTCAACTTTGAAATGCATCTGCACTTGCTCGTGCCCTGGCTAACAGTGTTTCCATTGAACGAGTGGCAATGTTACATGTTTATATTGGAGTAATGAAATTATGTCACCTCTTCCAGCCTTGAGGATAAAGGCAAGATTAGCTGTGGAGAAAACTATGGCATGTTTCGATCTAGGTCGCTTTTCCGTACCTTAATTTGAGGCCTCAGAGGCTCGTAAGAAGTCTGGGACTGGGACTATTAACCAGAAGAAATGAGAATTCAAATCAAACGTAACTGTGAAGACAGGGGGCTAGATTCTCTGCACCCAACTCCGAAATCGGGCTCGGTGATGGGGCATAGAATATGTTTTGCGCAGGAAATTGGGACCGGCACTGAATAAAGAACAAAGAAAAGTACAGCACAGAAACAGGCATGCGCCGACCATGCTGCCCATCTAAACTAAAATCGTCTAGATTTCTCGGGTCCGTATCCCTCTATTCCCATCCTATTCATGTATTTGTCAAGATGCCCCTTAAACGTCACTATTGTCCCTGCTTCCACCACGTCCTCCGGCAGTGAGTTCCAGGCACCCACTACCCTTTGTGTAAAAAACTTACCTCGTACATCTCCAAACCTTGTCCCTCGCATCTGAAACCTTCTGGTAGTGTGGCAACAAGAACTGAACACTATACTCCAAATGTGGCCTAACTAAGTTTCTATACAACTGCAACTTGACTTGCCAATTTTTATACTCAAATCACTGGCCAATGAAGGCAAGCATGCCGTATGCCTTCTTGACTACCTTCTCCACCTGTGTTGTCCCTTTCAGTGACCTGTGGACCTGTACACCTAGATCTCTCTGATTGTCAATACTCTTGAGGGTTCTACCATTCATTGTATACTCCCAATCTGCATTAGACCTTCCAAAATGTATTACCTCATTTTTCCAGACTAAACTCCATCTGCCATCTCGCCGCCCAAGTGTCCAAATAATCTAAATCCTGCCGTATCCTCTGATAGTCCTCATCGCTATCCGCAATTACACCAACCTATGTGTTGTCCGCAAACTTACTAATCGGACCAGTTACATTTTCCTCCAAATCATTTATATGCATTACAAACAGCAAAGGTCACAGCACTGATCCCTGCGGAACACCACTAGTCACAGCCCTCCAATCAGAAAAGCACCCTTCCATTACTACTCTGCCTTCTATGACCTAGCCAGTTCTGTATCCATCTTGCCAGCTCACCTCTGATCCCGTGTGACTTCACCTTTTGTACCAGTCTACCATGTGGGACCTTGTCAAAGGCCTTACTGAAGTCCATATAGACAACATCCACTGCCCTATCTGCATCAATCATCTTTGTGACCTCCTCGTAAAGCTCTATCAACTTACTGAGACACGACCTCCCCTTCAAAAAAACCATGCTGCTTCTCGCTAAAATGACCACTTGCTTCCAAATGGGAGTAGATCCTGTCTCGAAGAATTCTCTCCAGTAATTTCCCTACCACTGACGTAATGCTCACCGGCCTGTAGTTCCCTGGATTATCCCTGCTACCCTTCTTAAACAAAGGAACAACATTGGCTGTTCTCCAGTCCTCTGGGACATTGCCTGAAGACAGTGAGGATCCAAAGATTTCTGTCAAGGCCTAGGCAAGTTCCTCTCTTGCTTCCTTCAGTATTCTGAGGTAGATCCCATCAAGCCCTGGGGACTTATCCAGCTTAATATTTTTCAAGGCGCCCAACACCTTGTCTTTTTGGATCTCAATGTGACCCAGGCTATCTACACACTCTTCTCCAGACTCAACATCCACCAATTCCTTCTCTTTGGTGAATACTGATGTAAAGTATTCATTTAGTATCTCACCCATTTCCTCTGACTCCACACATAGATTCTATCCTTCAGTGGGCCAACCCTTTCCCTCGCTACCCTCTTGCTTTTTATGTACATGTAAAAAACCTTGGGATTTTCCTTAACCCTATTCGCCAATGATTTTTTGTGACCCCCTTCTAGCCCTCCTGACTCCTCACTTAAATTACTTCCTACTTTCCTTATATTCCACATAGGCTTCGTCTGTTCCCAGCCTTCGAGCCCTGACAAATGCCTCCTTTTCCTTTTTGACGTGACCTACAATATCTCTTGTTATCCAAGGATTGCAAAATTTGTCATATTTCTTCCTCACAGGAACATGCCGATCCTGACTTCCTTTCAACTGATATTTGAAAGCCTCCCACATGTCAGATGTTGAATTATCCTCAACATCCGCCCCTAATCTATGTTCTTCAGTTCCCGCCTAATATTGTTATAATTAGCATTCCCCAATTTAACACATTCACCCTAGGACCACTCCTATCCATGTCCACCAGCACTTTAAAACTTACTGAATTGTGCTCACTGTTCCCGCAATGCTCTCCTACTGAGACTGCTACCATCTGGCTGGGCTCAATCCCCAATACCAGGTCCAGTGCAGCCCCTTCCCTAGTTGGACTATCAACATATTGTTTTAAGAAGCCCTCCTGGATGCTCCTTACATACTCTGCCCTGTCCAAGCCCCTCGCCTAAGTGAGTCCCAGTCAATATTGGGGAAGTTAAAGTCTCCCATCACAACAATCCTGATGCTTTTACCTCTTTCCAAAATCTGTCTACCTATCTGCTCCTCTATTTCCCGCTGGCTGTTGGGAGGCCTGTAGTAAACCCCTAACATTGTGACTGCACCCTTCTTATTTCTGATCTCTACCCATATAGCCTCGCTGCCCTCGGAGGTGTCCTCCCGCAGTACAGCTGTGATATTCTCGCTAATCAGAAGCGCAACTCCGCCACCCCTTTTACACCCCCTCTATCCCGCCTGAAACATCTAAATCCTGGAATGTTTAGCTGCCAATCCTGTCTTTCAACCAGCCCCTATAATGGCAACAACATCATAGTTCCAAGTACTAATCCTAGTTCATCTGCCTTACCTGTTATACTTCTTGCATTAAAACATATGCACTTCAGGCCACTGGTTTTGCTATTCTCAGCCTTCGGAAGATGGGCGTACTCGGGAGTATGCAGCGCCAAGTATCCACTGCCTCAGGCCATTGCCTGAGGCTCGCCCCGCTATTCTCCATCCCCGACTGGCCGAATTCCCAACGGCATGGTTCTAACATGGTCTTGCCATTCGGGATCCCCACGTGGCTGCAGACTCAGTCCTGGGCCGCAACAGTCAGGGGAGGGCCAATCTGAGGGCACGGGGACTTAATTCGGGACACGGCACTACGTGTGCTTGCGGTCGGGGCAGGTGAGCAGGCTATACGGGGCACTATTTTGGCGGTCCAGGTCCGCGGGCTGAGTCCACCATGGAGCACGGCGTGGCCGCTGTAGGCCGCTCATGCGTGGCCTCTGACCCGCAAGTGCAGGGAGCCGTATTGGCAGCTGGAGCTGTGAGCTCTATGACTGCTGCCTGCTAGTCCCCTGCAAGACGGTGTATCTGTGGCCTTTTGACGCCAGTTTTCCTGGCTTAAAAGACCACAGTTTTCACAACAGCATGGGGAATCGTCCCAGAAACGGAGAATCCAGCCCAGGATTCTTGAAATCAGCCAGGCATCAGCCTGGGGAAGGATCTAAGAGCTCATTCTGAAATTGGGCAGAGACTGCAACTCAGGAAATCATGAACCCATCACCTATTGTCCACCACACTGTTGGGAGGGTGAGATGGCAGAACCAGCACTCTGAGCTTGTTAGCTTGCATTTGATAGAATCCAGAGAGGCCATAGAATCCGTACAGTGCAAAAAGGAGGCCATTTGGCCCATCGACTCTGCACTGACCCTCCCAAAGGACACTCTGCCTTGGTCCACTCCCTCACCCTATCACTGTAACCCAACGCATTGAGCATGGCCAATGACCTAACCTGAACACCTTGGGACTAGGGGGGGAAACTGGAGCGCCCGGAGGAAGGCCACACAGACATGGGGAGAATGTGCAAACCCCATACAGTGAACCAAGATGAGAATCGAACCCGGGTCCCTGATGTTTTGAGGCAAAACGCTAACCACTGTGCCACCCTAACACAAACATAATGTTTACCTTTTTTGAGTTTGCTGGGGTGCTACTGGGTTTTATTCATGATGCCAAAAGGCTCCTGGGTTGGCAGCTATTTATTGGATCTCCACTGCTCTGTAACTCAATCCTTCACTATTCTTTGTCACAATCTACCCTGTTCCAATGCTTAAGTTTCCTTCACTCATTTTACCCCAACCTACGTGGTATCCGTGTAGAGCCCATTACAAAACCACAACCCTGATTGCTCTGGTTGAACTGTCGTTAAAAAAAATGAAAGTTAATTAACGCAGATCTTTACTGCTCTTCTTACTCCCAGTGAAATTGTCCTATTCCTAATATAGCTTGGGATCGGAAATGAGACCCAATCACTTACTGACGTGAAAATTATCTCAGGTCCATGGGGTCAATGTGACAGAAATAGGAGCAGGAGTAGACCATTCGCCCCATCAAAGATGCTCTGCCATTCAAAGGTATCAAGGTTTGTCTAATTGTTGCCCTTGACTCCACTTTCCTATCTGCTCCCCACAACCGGCCCCCCCTCCCCACCCCCAATGACTCCCTTCTCAGTCAAAGATCAGCCAACCTCTGCCTTGAATACATTCAGTGACTCGACCTCCACTGCTTTCTGTAGAAGAGAATGCTGAACACTAACACCCTTCTGAGAGACAAAGTTCCTCCTCACCTTGCATCAAAAATGGGAGACCCCTTGGGCTGGGGATTCTCCGCTTAGGGGATTCTACGTTGCGCCGGCAGTGCACTCACGCTGGGGATTTCCCGAAGGCGTGGGACTGCCCACAATGGGAAGCCCCATAGGCCTGCTGGTGGGACAGTGGGACGGAGAATACCCCTGCTGGTGGGAGTGCCTTGGCCCCTCAGAATGTTATATGTTTCAATGAGATTCCCTTGCATTCTTCTGAACCCCAATGAGTATAGACCCAAACCTGCTCAGCCTTTTCTCATAAGGCAAACGCACCCCAGGAATCACCCCTGTGAACTTTCTCTGAACTGCTTCTAATGCAAGGATATCCTTCCTTAAGGAAGGTGATCAAAACAGGACACGGTGTGACCATTAAGGGAATTCACCACTGCAGTTATCGGGTCCAACAGCAACCTGGAAGCAAAACCAAGAATAAACCAGTTCTGCTGTCAGCATTACTATTTACAACGGGCTATCGCTGTCTCCATGGTGAAGACAAATAGATCCCTCGCCATGTCTCACCACAATAATTGTTATTCATAGTTTGAGTTTTTCATCGAAAGTCTTTTCAACTCCACCGAAAGTCAAGTGATTCTGGTAATGTTCATTCTTCATGGAAGCTGGTTAAATGATTGTTTTTATCTTATTTTGTCATTTCAATTTGCATTGGTTGTCAATGTAAAGGGCGATGATGAATTCATGTAATTAGCTCCAGTGAGGTTCCGTTGGCAAGATAAGAATAAATTTAACAGAGAAAAATAAATAGTACTTTCAATTGTTGCAAATAAGGTGAAAATGAAGAGCATATTTAAATGGAGAAAAACTATTGTTTTGAATAAATCCCAACAAGTATTTGAGTTGAGCCGATTGTGAAGTACATGTGTTATTGATTTGATTTGATTTATTATTGTCACATGTATTAGTATACAGTGAAAAGTGTTGTTTCTTGCATGCTGTACAGACAACACATACCGTGCATAGGGAAGGAAGGAAAGACTACAGAATATAATGTTACAGTCATAACTAGGATGTAGAGAAAAGATCTACTTAATACGAGGTAGGTCCATTCAAACGTCTGATGGCAGTAGGGAAGAAGCTGTTCCTGAGTCGGTTGGTACGTGACCTCAAACTTTTGTATCTTTTTCCAGACAGAAAAAGGTGGAAGAGAGTATGTCCGGGGTGCGTGGGGTCCGTAATTATGCTGCTGCCTTTCCGAGGCAGCGGGAATTATAGATGGAATTATAGATGGGGCAGCACGGTAGCATGGTGGTTAGCATAAATGCTTCACAGCTCCAGGGTCCCAGGTTCGATTCCCGGCTGGGTCACTGTCTGTGCGGAGTCTGCACGTCCTCCCCGTGTGTGCGTGGGTTTCCTCCGGGTGCTCCGGTTTCCTCCCACAGTCCAAAGATGTGCGGGTTAGGTGGATTGGCCATGCTAAATTGCCCTTAGTGTTAAAGTAAGGTTAATTGGGGGGGTACTGGTATAGGGTGGATATGTTAGGCTTGAGTAGGGGGTGATTATTGCTCGGCACAACATCGAGGGCCGAAGGGCCTGTTCTGTGCTGTACTGTTCTATGTTCTATGAGTCAATGGATGGGAGGCAGGATTGCGTGATGGACTGGGCTACATTCACGACCTTTTGTAGTTTCCTGCGGTCTTGGGCAGAGCAGGCTCCATACCAAGCTGTATCTGTAAAGGTTGGTGAGAGTCTTAGCTGACATGCCAAATTTCCTTAGTCTTCTGAGAAAGTAGAGTCGTTGGTGGGCTTTCTTAACTATATTGTTGGCATGGGGGGGGACCAGGACAGGTTGTTGGTAATCTGGACACCTAAAAACTGATTTAGCACAGGGCTAAATTGCTGGCTTTGAAAGCAGACCAAGGCAGGCCAGCAGCACGGTTCAATTCCCGTACCAGCCTCCCTGAACAGGTGCTGGAATGTGGCGACAAGGGGCTTTTCACAGTAATTTCATTTGAAGCCTACTTGTGACAATAAGTGATTTTCATTTCATTTCATTGAAGCTCTCGACCCTTTCTACGTTGTTTCCATTGATGTAGACGGTGGCATGTTCTCCTGTGGAGCACTCCTGTGGAGTGCAACTGCCCCTCCTTTGCCATTCTTGGATCTTTCCATGATGTTTCCACCGCTCCTGCTCAAAAGGTCAGATGCCCAAACTCCTTTGCGAAATGTTATTTTGAAATCCACTGCAACAAGGCAACTCCATAGTATAGATGTATAACATAGAACATACAGTGCAGAAGGAGGCCATTCGGCCCATCGAGACTGCACCAACCCACTTAAGCCCTCACCTCCACCCTTTCCCCGATTTTGGAACTATTGATTGAAGATGCACAGGAAGAAAACAAGGGTTACTCCCCTTGATTACCCCCCTTTCTCTGGTGGGCTCTGGGCGCGATCCAATGGAAACGTTTCTAATTATCATTTCAGGAGGGTTTGGCTGGGAGTTTCTCTTTGGCTCTGTCGGTGAATTCCCCACCACCACCTCACCACACTTATGCCTTGATTTAATGGAAATGTTTCTAAGTGTGATAGCGAGCGGGAACTGCCGTGAGCTTCCCGATGCTCGGCCTGGTGAGGCCGCCTTGCCAGAAAATGTTGATTGGTCCACTTAATGAGGCCCCACAGGCGTCATGCCCAAATGACTGTTCAGCCGGCTGATTGGGCTTGTCAGCCCTCTCTAACAAGAGGGAACAACACTTAAACCACTCCAGCACAGCCAACCACACTCAGCTCACAGCCATGTCGCCAAGGAGACCAGCCCCACGATTCGAGGATGCCGACCTGACCAGACTGTTCCCCTGAGGGTCTCGGAGGGTCAGTCACAGGGCAGCAAGTGCCGCCTGGGAGGAAGTGGCAGCTGGCATAATTTTGGGGAGCGTAACCAGGAGGATTGGCACCCAGTGCCCAGTGGTGTGCGAAGGTCAGCAACCTTCACCAGGCCACATGGGTGGGTTGGCACCTGCCCGCTAGGATCGCCACTGCCAACACAACACCACCCCCCCCCCCCAACTCTTGAGCATGCGCCTGAAACCGCCCCCACCCAGCACCATTCTGTGCCCTGGCCTACATATGGCCAGCAGTGCTGCCCATGCTGCCCCGCCCCAATACTCCCCATTCAGCCCCCCCCCCCCCGCCCATTCACCCAATCCCCACCATTACACCCAATTTCCACCCTCCCCCATAATGGGGAGGCGGTGACATAGTGATATAGTCACTGGACTAGTAAACCAAGATGTGGAGATGCCGGCTTTGGACTGGGGTGAGCACAACACCAGGTTAAAGTCCAACAGGTTTGTTTCAAATCACCAGCTTTCGGAGCACTGCTCCTTCCTCAGGTGAATGAGAAATCTGAGGAAGGAGCAGTGCTCAGAAAACCCGTGAATTGAAACAAACCTGTTGGACTTTAACCTGGTGTTGTAAGACTTCTTACTACTAAACCAAGACCTAGAGTAATGCTCTGGGGACCCAAGTTCAAATCCTGCCACTACAGACATCAAATTTGACTTAAAAAAACGTAAACCTGGAATTAAAAGTCTAATGATGACCATGAAACCATTGCCTACTGCTGTAAAAGCCCAATTGATTCACTAATATCCCTTAGGGAAAGAAATCTGTCGTCCTTACCTGGTCTGGCCTACATGTGACTCCAGATCCACAGTAACGTGGTTGACTTTTAACTGCCCCCTCAAGGGCAATTAGAGATGGGCAATAAATGCTGGCCCAGCCAGCGATGCCCACGTCCCATGAACAAATAAAAAAAATACAGCCCATCGACCGTCCCCCCACTGAAACCGCTCCCTCCTCACCCAGCGATGAAAGAAGTGTGCAGCTCGCGGTGACCCCTCTGTGTCCCCACAGGAGAAGTTGGCCCACAACAGACGGGAGAGGGCCCAGATGGGCTGCGGGTGCCGGACATCAGTCTTCACCCCCTACGAGGAAGGGCCCTGGAAGTCACAGGGGTGGCCGAGGATAGATCAGTCACTGACGCAGAGGTTGGCATTCGGTTCCAACCTCCAGTCACACGCGAGTTGTTATTGCCATACTAACTGACCCATCCTTCCCACTGACCACATGTCCATTCTCCCACAGGATCCTCATCCGATGGTGCCGGCCCCTCCAGGGCAATCCCGCCACACCCACACTTCCCAAAAGAACACCTTGGAGGGGAGCTCCAAAGTTCACAACACAGCTGTCATCATCACCCTCTACCAACGCAGAGACACATACCACATTGAGCGACTGTAATGGTCAGGCTTCTGGGGCACATTCTGGTGAGCACCACACAGTTACTGATGCACATCAGGTGGAGGCAGGAACCCCCAGGCGAGACAGCAGCCAGAGGTCTGCAGGATTCCAGGACCCAGCTGGGTCCCAGTCAGATGCGGAGTCTCTGGATCAGGTTCACCCGGAGCATGTCCCTGGTGCTGGGAGAGGTGGCCCGGTCTCAGGTGGGCACAGCCGAGGGCATCGGCACCATGCTGCAGACATTGGGGAACAGCCAAGGCTGGCAGAGCCAGATGACGCAGGGTGTCCTTCCATCCGAGGACAAACCCAGGGCCCTTTGGGCACCAACCAGGAGGAGGGGATGCTGGATGCCAACCTGAAGCCACCCTACGGAGTGACGATGGTGGCCACCAACTCCCCCGTGGCCCAACCTCCCTGACAACGATGTGTCTTGGAGTCAGGTACTGGAACAGAGTGCCACGGCGAGGCATGTGCCGCGAGCAAGTGGGCCGGCGTCATCCGGCCACAGGACCCCCAGCGGACGCCATCCTGGGGCATTGAGTTTGATGGAACCTGGTAGGCATGAGGCTGACTCCACCTCTGATGTGCATCCTGGGGATACACCAAAGTACAGTGGTAGAGCTCAGAAGGCAAGTCGAGGATCACTGTGGGCATGGGTTGGAAGGGCTTTGGGGGTAAGGGGGGAGTGTATGATGGGGTAGGGGTGGGGTGGCACTATCGGGGGATTGGGGCACTTGGGGACACATATGTACAAATTTTTAAAACGTTGCACTCTTCACGGTGCTGAAGTCGGAGATTCGATCCCGACTTTCACTGTTTGTGTGAAGTTTGCACATTCTCCCCGTGCCTACGTGGGTCTCACACCCACAACCCAATATGTGCAGAATAGGTGGATTGGCCCCTAAATTGGAAAAATTAAAAAAAAACCGTTGCACTCGATAAATATGGTGCTTCTGGCACTTTCCTCTGCAATGCAGACCAAGCACCACCCCCCTGCCCCAGCTCCCCAGGAATAGAGGACCCAGCTGCCTCTTCCCCCCAGCCACCTGCCCAACCCCCACCAGGCACACCTTGTGATGGGTGTGAACGAGCACTCAGTGGACAGGCGGGAGTCAGACTCTGACATAGATTGAGGAGCACCAGCGCTCAGCTGTCAGCGGGTTATCATCAACCCCCTGATCTCGAATGTGACCTGCTGACCGTGCCGACACTGTCCCATCTCCCTGGAGTATTGTTACTGGAGTATTGTTGGAGTATTGTAAGCGACGCGGCAGGTTGTTACATGAAGATATGGGTTCAACGACAAGGAAAATTAGGAGAAAAGTTAGGAGGAAATATAACTTATGAGAGGTTACTAATCGAGGTGTTAAGATTCAAAACAGAGGTAAAAAAGCCAACATAAGTGTACTTTACCTGAATGCTCGTAGTATTCGGAATAAGGTAAATAAGTTGATGGTGCAAATGATCGTGAATGACTATGATTTAGTGGCCATTACTGAAACATGGTTAAAGGATGGTCACGACTGGGAGTTAATTATCCGAGGGTATCAAACTATTCAGAAGGACAGAGTGGATGGTAAGGGAGGTGGTGTAGCTCTGTTATTTAAGGATGACATTCGGGCAATAGTAAGGAATGACGTCGGTGCTATGGAGGATAAGGTTGAATCCATTTGCGTGGAAATCAGGAATAGTAAGGCGAAAAAGTCACTGATAGGAGTAGTCTATAGGCCACCAAATAGTAACATTATGGTGGGGCAGGCAATAAACAAAGAAATAATGGATGCATGTAGAAATGGTACAGCAGTTATCATGGGAGATTTTAATCTAGATGTCGATTGGTTTCACCAGGTCAATCAAGGCAGCCTTGAGGAGGAGTTTATAGAATGTATCCGCGATAGTTTTGGAGAACAGTATGTAATGGAACCTACGAGGAAACAAGCAGCCCTAGATCTTGTCCTGTGTAATGAGGCAGGATTGATTCATGATCTCATAGTTAGGGATCCTCTCGGAAGGAGCGATCACAAAATGGTGGAATTTAAAATACAGATGGAGGGTGAGAAGGTAAAATCAAATACTCGTGTTTTGTGCTTAAACAAAGGAGATTACAATGGGATGAGAGAAGAACTAGCTAATGTAGACTGGGAGCAAAGACTTTATGGTGGAACAGTTGAGGAACAGTGGAGAACCTTCCAAGCGATTTTTCCAGTGTTCAGCAAAGGTTGATGCCAACAAAAAGGAAGGACGGTAGACAGAGGGAAAATTGACCGTGGATATCTAAGGAAACAAGGGGGAGTATCAAATTGAAGGAAAAAGAATACAAAGTGGCAAAGATTGCTGGGAGACTAGAGGACTGGGAAATCTTTAGGGGGCAACAGAAAGCTACTAAAAAAGCTATAAAGAACAGCAAGATAGATTATGAGAATAAACTTGCTCAGAATATAAAAACAGATAGTAAATGTTTTAACAAATATATAAAACAAAGAAGAGTGGCTAAGGTAAATATTGGTCCTTTAGAGGATGAGAAGGGAGATTTAATAATGGGAGATGAGGAAATGGCTGAGGAACTGAAAAGGTTTTTTGGGTCGGTCTTCACAGTGGAAGACACAAATAACATGCCAGTGACTGATAGAAATGAGGCTATGACAGGACCTTGAGAGGATTGTTATCACTAAGGAGGTAGTGATGGGCAAGCTAATGGGGCTAAAGGTAGACAGGTCTCCTGGCCCTGATGGAATGCATCCCAGAGTGCTAAAAGAGATGGCTAGGGAAATTCCAAATGCACTAGTGATGATTTACCAAAATTCACTAGACTCCGGGATGGTCCCGGCGGATTGGAAATTAGCAAACATGACACCACTGTTTAAAAAAGGAGGTAGGCTGAGAGCGGGTAATTATAGGCCAGTGAGCTTAACTTCGGTAGTAGGGAAGATGCTGGAATCTATCATGAAGGAAGAAATAGCGAGGCATCTGGAAAGAAATTGTCCCATTGGGCAGACGGAGCATGGGTTCATAAAGGGCAGGTCGTGCATAACTAATTTAGTGTAATTTTATTGAGGACATTACCAGTGCGGTAGATAACGGGGAGCCAATGGATGTGGTATATCTGGATTTCCAGAAAGCCTTTGACAAGGTGCCACACAAAAAATTGCTGCATAAGATAAAGATGCATGGCATTAAGGGTAAAGTAGTAGCATGGATAGAGGATTGGTTAATTAATAGAAAGCAAAGAGTGGGGATTAATGGGTGTTTCTGTGGTTGGCAATCAGTAGCTAGTGGTGTCCCTCAGGCATCCGTGTTGGGCCCACAATTGTTCACAATCTACATAGATGATTTGGAGTTGGGGACCAAGGGCAATGTGTCCAAGTTTGCAGATGACACTAAGATGAGTGGTAAAGCGAAAAGTGCAGAGGATACTGGAAGTCTGCAGAGGGATTTGGATAGGTTAAGCGAATGGGCTAGGGTCTGGCAGATGGAATACAATGTTGATAAATGTGAGGTTATCCATTTTGGTAGGAATAACAGCAAACGGGATTATTATTTAAATGATAAAATATTAAAACATGCTGCTGTGCAGAGAGACCTGGGTGTGCTAGTGCGTGAGTCGCAAAAAGTTGGTTTACAGGTGCAACAGGCCATTAAGAAGGCAACTGGAATTTTGTCCTTCATTGCTAGAGGGATGGAGTTTAAGACTAGGGAGGTTATGCTGCAATTGTATAAGATGTTAGTGAGGCCACACCTGGAGTATTGTGTTCAGTTTTGGTCTCCTTACTTGAGAAAGGACGTACTGGCACTGGAGGGTGTGCAGAGGAGATTCACTGGGTTAATCCCAGAGCTGAAGGGGTTGGATTATGAGGAGAGGTTGAGTAGACTGGGACTGTACTCATTGGAATTTAGAAGGATGAGGGGGGATTTTATAGAAACATATAAAATTATGAAGGGAATGGATAGGATAGATGTGGGCAGGTTGTTTCCACTGGCGGGTGAAAGCAGAACTGGGGGGCATAGCCTCAAAATAAGAGGAACTATATTTTGGACTGAGTTTAGGAGGAACTTCTTCACCCAAAGGGTTGTGAATCTATGGAATTCCTTGCCCAGTGAAGCAGTAGAGGCTCCTTCAATAGATGTTTTTAAACTAGAAAGATAGATAGTTTTTTGAAGAATAAAGGGATTAAGGGTTGTGGTGTTCATGCTGGAAAGTGGAGCTGAGTCCACAAAAGATCAGCCATGATCTCATTGAATGGCGGAGCAGGCTCGAGGGGCCAGATGGCCTACTCCTGCTCCTAGTTCTTATGTTATGTTCTTAAACACTGGGAGGGTGGAACAGGGTTGCTGGGGGGGTGGGGTGGGGGGGGGGGGGGGGTGAAAGGGAGTGATGAATGAAGTGGAAGGAGAGGAGGAGAGGAGAGGGAGTGGGATGAGAGGGAATGAAGAAGGGAAAGGGCAGAGGGGGAGAGGAAAGGCTGGGATGGGGTGGGAAGGGGGTGGGAAATGGGATGGGGGAATGATGGATGAAGCCTATGTGCAGCAGGCCAGGATGAGGGCCTTCCTTGCCCTAGGGGCTTGCGGGACCCTCTCCACTGCTGCCTGTCGTCCATCCTCCGGATGGTCCTGCGAGTTTTCTGCGGGTTTGTGGTTTGGCCCCTCTTGGTCTAGCACCTCCTTGTCCTCGTCCTCCTCCTCGGAGGTTGCCATATGTTCCTCCCTCCACCTCCAGCACATTGCCCCAATGCTGTGCGAGGTTGTGGAGGGCACAGCAGACCAGCACAATGTTGCAACCCTCCGGGGGTTGCACTGCAGGATACCACCTGAGCGGGTGAGGCACTGGAACCACATTTTAAGCAACCTGATGCACCGTTCAATGTCAGCCGGGTGCCCACATGGGCATCGGTGAATCAGGCTCCCCGCATCGGTTATTGGCCTCTGTAGTACGTCATTAGCCAGGTGTTCAGTGGGTACCCCTTTTCCCATAAGAGACAACCAGCCATCCTGGGGGCCTGGAATGTCCAGCTGACCCACGATGTAGCTGTGGTTCATACCTGCTGGGAAGCATGCACATAGCTACATGATCTTCAGGTGGTGGTCACACACGAGCTGGGCATTCTGGTGTAGGGCACCCCCAGATGGCCCGGTGAGCACAAGGCGATGTGCGTGGCATCTATTAACTCATGGACCTTGGGGTATCCTGGTGATGGTGGAGAATCCTGCTCTCGGGCATCCTGTTGGGCCTGATCCAAGTTGAAGTTTATATAGTTCACAGCCCGGGCAAACAAGATATCCATGATAACACGGGTGCACTTGTGGACTGTCCCCACTCGAGCCCTGGAAGGGTCAGGCGTACAAGTTCAGGGCTGCAGTGACCTAGGTGGCCACCAGGAGCGAGTGCTGCCAAGTCCGTAAAACACGGCACAGGCTGTACAATCTCCTTGTTGAGGCGGATCCTCCTGTGGAGCACGCTGTCTGTCATCTGTTCGAATGGCTCGTGGCGCCTGTAAACCTTGGGCCATCGTTGGTCTCCTCCTCTGGGCCCCTCCCTGGCCCGATGAGTGCCCAGGTCCTCAGTGTGGGGTGGGGCCCTACACATGGGCTGCTGCTTCGTGCCTCTGTTAACACTGCTGCCGCCGCCTTCGACAGCGCCTGGCCGCCTGGCCTGCTAGCAGCACCACCAGGGCAGCTTCAGTGGGGAGAAGATATCATCCATCCCGTGTAATATCTAAAAGGATTTGGAGAGGGTGTCCACCCCAGGACTCTCCATTCCCCCATTGCTTCCTGCTCCTCCACCCCCCTGCCATCCAACATGCCCTGCGCAAGCAACCCGTGCTGCAGTGGGGTCCCCTGGTCACCGCACCCTCGAACCTGTACCCAGGGCACCCACATGTAATGTTACCTGGACTTGGGCTAGTCCCCTTCTCAGTGCACATACCCGCCCTCTGGTCACCGAAACAGCCCCTGGCTGCTCGGAAGTTGACTGCTGTGTGTGTGGTGTTGCCTCCCATAGTGTTCAGGCATCACGGTCTGAGTGGGATGCGAAACAATAACTCCGACATGCTATATGGCACACCTACCCACGGGAATCCACTTGGGATCTGTGAAGTATTCACTTGACTACGATTGCCAATTCTCAATTAACAACAGCCTTCAGACATGTGGCCAGAGGCCTCGGTGGTCAGTGGAAGTTATGGGTGGTCAGTGGAGCAGACAGGCAGGGGCTGGTTTTGCCCCCGGAATGGGAACACACAATCCAGGGGGTGGCATGGCGAACCCCGGGCACTGGGCCATCCACCTCCTCCCCTTTGTTCCAACTGCACCCCCCCCCCCCCCCCCCCCCCCCGGCGACGGTGCCAACCCCGGCTTCGTAACTGCGACCACCGATGGCGGGCCGTCCTGATCGAGACCGTTCCCCCGCCTAGGGTTCCCCACACCACCTTCCCGAGCACCGGGGCAGCAACCAGGAGTGAAGGCTCCTCGCCTCCTCGGATCCCCACAGCAGCCCTCCGCCTGCGATTTCCCACCTATAGTTGCGGACAGGGCCCCTAACAGTGTGCGGTCCATCTTCCGCGGCACTACCCTCGCCCCCTCCCCTCCCTCCCAGAACATGGATAGAGTTCCCCTCGTCTCCACATTTCATCCCACCAGCCTCCGTATGCAAAGCATAATCCTCCGCCGTTTTTGCAAACTTCAGCGTGATGCCACCACCATATACATCTTCCCTTCACTCCCTCTGTCAGCATTCCGCAGAGACCGTTCCTTCCGAGATATTCTAGTCCACTCCTCCACCATACCCAGTACCTCTCCCATCATCCATGGCACCTTTCCATGCAATCGCAGATGGTGTAACACCTGCCCCTTTGCCTCTTCCATGCTTAATATCCCAGGCCCAAAATACTCATTCCAGGTTAAGCAGCGTTTCACTTGCACCTCTTTCAATTTGGTCTATTGCATCCGCTGCTCCCAATGTGGTCTCCTCTATATCGGAGAGACCAAACGCAGACTGGGTGATCGCTTTGCTGAGCACCTTCGGTCTGTGCGCATTCAGGACCCGGACCTTCCCGTTGCTTGGCCATTTTAACACAAGATCCTGTTCCCATACCCACATGTCTGTCCTTGGCCTGCTACAATGTTCCCGTGAAGCTTAACGCAAACCGGAGGAACAACATCTCATCTTCCGGTTAGGCACGCTACAGCCTTCCGGTTTCAACATCGAATTCAACATCTTCAGATGATTAGCTCTACCCCACCTCGACCCATTTATTGTCATCCCATTTCATTTCAACTGTCTCTAACCATTTTTTTTTCCTTGCCTTTCTTAATATATATCGACCTCCCCCCACATCTTATCCACCTTTCCTGACACCCCCCCCCCACCCCCCGCCTTTGCTTCCCCCTTCCCCTCCCCCTACATCTCCATTTGTCACAGTTTACCCTCTGATGTTAGTTTCTCTGCTGTTTGGCCTCTCACACCTTTTGTTCTCTCTGCGGTCTGCCATTAGCACTCTTTCCCCTTCGTTTCTGTGGATATTGGCACCCCATTTCCCTGGGTTTCTGTGGCTATGACTCATCTTTCATTCTCACGCCACTGTATAAATATTCCCCACAGTCTCTGGCTGTTAGTTTTGACAAAGAGTCATTAGACTTGAAACCTTAGCTCCCTTCTCTCCCTACAGATGCTGCAAGACCTTCTGAGATTTTCCAACATTTTCTCTTTCGTTTCACATTCCAGCATCCACAGTAATTTGCTTTTATCCAGTGTTCAACTCACTGCCACTTCTCTTCCAGGAATGCCTGCCCTGAAAAAGTACTATTCTTCTCTCCGACCGGATTTTCGCATGTCCCTCCCCCACTATCCACCTTCACAGCTTTCCATTTCTCTCTTCGTGTTGGACAAGGTATTTACCAAGACTTGCTTCCACAGCCATATTTCCTTCTTCAGTGACTGTCTTCATCTCAGACTTACCCCATCGGGATTTCAACTTAAATTCCACCCTGCATATAACCTCAAAGAACAAAGAACAAAGAAAGGTACAGCACAGGAACAGGCCCTTCAGCCCTCCAAGCCTGTGCCGACCATGCTGTCCGTCTAAACTACAATCTTCTGCACTTCCGAGGTCCATATCCCTCTATTCCCATCCTATTCATGTATTTGTCAAGATGCCCCTTAAACGTCACTATTTTCCCTGCTTCCACCACCTCCTTCGGCAGCGGGTTCCAGGCACCCATTACCCTCTGTGTAAAAAACTTGCCTCGTACATCTGCTCTAAACCTTGTCCCTTAAACCTATGCCCCCTAGTAATTGACCCCTCTACCCTGGGAAAAAGCCTCTGACTATCCACTCTGTCTATGCCCCTCATAATTTTGTAGACCTCTCAGGTCACCCCTCAACCTCCTTCGTTCCAGTGACAACAAACCAAGTTTATTCAACTGCTCCTCATAGCTAATGCTCCCCATACCAGGCAACATCCTGGTAAATTTCTTCTGCACCCTCTCTAAAGCCTCCACATCCTTCTGGTAGTGTGGAGACCAGAATTGAACACTATACTCCAAGTGGGGCCTAACTAAGGTTCTGTACAGCAGCAACATGACTTGCCAATTTTTATACTCAATGCCCCGGCCAATGAAGGCAAGCATGACGTATGCCTTCTTGACTACCCTCTCCACCTGTGTTGCCCCTTTCAATGACCTGTGGACCTGTACACCTATATCTCTCTGACTTTCAATACTCTTTAGGGTTCTACCATTCACTGTATATTCCCTACCTGCATTAGACCTTCCAAAATGCATTACCTCACATTTGTCCGGATTAAACTCCATCTGCCATCTCTCCGCCCAAGTCTCCAAACGATCTAAATCCTGCTGTATCCTCTGACAGTCCTCATCGCTATCCGCAATTCCACCAACCTTTGTGTCGTCTGCAAACTTACTAATCAGACCAGTTACATTTTCCTCCAAATCATTTATATATACTATGAACAGCAAAGGTCCCAGCACTGATCCCTATGGAACACCACTAGTCACAGCCCTCCAATCAGAAAAGCACCAATCCATTGCTACTCTCTGCCTTCTATGACCTAGCCAGTTCTGTATCCATCTTGCCAGCTCACCCCTGATCCTGTGTGACTTCACCTTTTGTACCAGTCTGCCATGAGGGAACTTGTCAAAGGCCTTACTATAGTCCATATAGACAACATCCACTGCCGTACCTGCATCAATCATCTTTGTGACCTCCTTGAAAAACTCTTATCTAGTTAGTGAGACATGACCTCCCCTTCACAAAACTGTGCTGCCTCTCGCTAATAGGTCCATTTGCTTCCAAATGGGAGTAGATGCTGTCTCGAAGAATTCTCTCCAGTAATTTCCCTACCACTGACGTAAGGCTCACCGGCCTGTAGTTCCCTGGATTATCCTTGCTACCCTTCTTAAACAAAGGAACAACATTGGCTATTCTCCAGTCCTCTGGGACATTAACTGAAGACAGTGAGGGTCCAAAGATTTCTGTCAAGGCCTCAGCAATTTCCCCTCTAGCCTCCTTCAGTATTCTGGGGTAGATCCCATCAGGCCCTGGGGACTTATGTACCATAATATTTTTCATACGCCCAACACCTCGTCTTTTTGGATCTTAATGTGACCCAGGCTATCTGCACACCCTTCTCCAGACTCAACATCCACCAATTCCTTCTCTTTGGTGAATACTGATGCGAAATATTCATTTAGTACCTCGCCCATTTCCTCTGGCTCCACGCATAGATTCCCTCGCCTGTCCTTCAGTGGGCCCACCCTTTCCCTGGCTACCCTCTTGCTTTTTATGTAATCCAGGGTTACAGGTACCTCCAGGATATACAACATTCTTCTGGCTGCTGCTCTTGCCGCATCCTGAAAGCCACACTCAGTGCCAGGCGCCGCCACATGAAGACACTTGACATCTCTCTCCAGCAGCACCATCTTACTCTCTCTCAAAGTTGTCCCTGTCCCCAGTTTCATTTCATCCTTCGCATCATTCAACACCTTAACAAGAATCTTTTCCTGTTCCTTGCAGATGTTAAGGAACGCAAGCTTCAACAATTTAGCAACACCACTGCCCAGCCGAGGCCCTCGACCAGTCCCAATCACTCATAACCCATTTATCCCAACCCCAGACCTTGCGGTGTGTTCATCATATCCTCCCTACTTCCCATCTCTGAGGATGAGTGTGCTGTTCTCAGCAAAGGACTCAGCTTTGTACCCTTACGTCCCCACCTCAATGAATTCCTGGCTCGACATGATGTTGAACTCTTCTTTCGTCACACTTCTTTGGGCAAGAATCCTCCCCCCGTTCCACTGATCCTTTCATGTGCCTCCAACATCTGCATCCTAGTGGACCCCCCCGCCGGGACAATTACCTGCCCTTGATCTTTTCATTGAGAACTGTCGACGGGACATTGGCCGTCTTAATTTTTCTGCCCCTCCTCACCCATTCCAACCTCTCGCCTTCCAATTTTGCTCATCACTGGGGATGTCAGACAGGCTGCTCAGAATTTGAGCTGCCATTTTGAAAGGCTGTTCCAATCTCTAAGTGAGTTTGGGGTCCCCACAGCACCAACCTTGGACAATGTCACCACCACACACATGGGCATTACCCCACCCCCGGCCCCCGTGAGGACAATATGGGGTCGCTGAGTGTCCCCCCTTTCAGGCCTTCCCATGCCCCCTTTCGGGCCCCTCCTCATTCAGGACCCCCACCCTTCATCCTCCTCAACCTTCCGGAAGCGCCTCCATACCCGCCCTTCAAGCCCCTCACCTGTCGTACCCCCCCCCCCCCCCCCCCAATCCCTCCTTTCATGGGAATGGCCCCCCCTCAGGCCTGGCCTGCCTATGCGACCCAGACATCTTGGCATTGCCATCCTGGCAGTGCCAAGGTGCCCTGGTGCCAGAGGAAGAGCCAAAGTGCCACCCTGCCCTATCTGGTCACCAAGGGGCTCCGATGACCTGGGACCTGGGTGCCATGACGCCTTAGTACTCATCGGCACCCACATTACCTCTCACTGGAGCTGGTTAGATCACGGGAGGCCGTCATATCGGGCTTTCGTCGTGTTAATGGGATGGAGATTGCCGTTAATTGGCCTCAATTAGTTTCACTCCGTGTCTAGGCAGTATCCGGATCCCGCCAACGGGAGCGGGCTGGTTAGATCGTAGAACGGTTAGATCATGGGGGAGGTCCAAATCGGGATCCATGCTGAGCGGTGAGCAGTTTGCAATCTAACCGGCCCACATGGATCCTAAAAGGGCGCAAAGCAGCCGTTAAATTGGCCCCTTCATTCCCACATGAACTGAAAATGTAAAGAAACACTGAGCAGGCTTGGGATTACTACAATACACAGCTCTGCGACTGATACACTGTCCCACTGCACGACAAACCTTTTCATTCACAACTCTTTAATTCAAATTGTCAGACAATTCCAAAGGGAGAGTCAGCACTTAAATCACACTTTGTTTCACTCTAATTATTGGAATTTCTTTTAGCACGAGAGCGTACTTCTGGTAATTCACTGAGCAATCAGAGAGGGCACACAGGGTCTCGGTTGACACCTTATTCAAAAAAGCTTCCGCCTGGGTTTTTGGGAATTGAACCAACTCCAGAGGCCTTCGAAAATGGTGGGCAGGACCTGATTCTGGGATTGGCGCAACCATTCCCGGTGCCGGGAAATTAGATGGCATGGAATTAGCAGAATTCCTGACCTGGCTGGTTACATTGTGGGGGTGGGTAGGGTATATGACGGGGAGACATCCCATCCCCACACGGCTCCACTCCTCTTTTCCTCAGCTGTAATTTTTGTCGAGTTAGGCCAACTTTCCAAGGACTCAGGGTTCACAGTCCATTGGAGGAGTCGCGAACCAATGTCTGGATTTGGGGACTTTGCAAAAGATGAATTCAAAAGCTTTTACCCATGCCCTGCTACATGCCTCATGTCCTCTCCATTCCATGACCATGAGCAGCCATTGAGCCACATAATAATAATAATGAGAAATTTTGAAAAGCTCACAGAAACAAACTCCCATGGAGAATATCCATGGTGGGTCAATGAAGAGTTCAGGAGAGAATGCCAGGAGTAGCATCAGGCACAATTAAAAATGAGATGTCAACTTGGTGAAGTTACAGCACAGGATTACCTGTGTGCCAAACAGGGCATGCAACATGCGATAGACAAAGCTCAGCAATTTCACAACCAACAGATCAGGGGCGAAATTCTCCGACCTCCCGCAGGGTCGGAGAATCGCCCAGGGCCGCCGAAAATCCCGCCCCCCGCTGTGGCAGAAATACTCCGCCACGCGGGAATTGGCAGGGGCGGGAAAGACCACCCGCCGATTGGCGAGCCCCCTGCGGCGATTCTCTGGCCCGCAATGGGCCGAAGTCCCGCCGCTGGGAGGCCTCTCCCGCCGCCGAGGTTTGAACCACCTCTGGTGGCGGCGGTGCGAGCGGGCCCCTGGGATCCTGGGGGCAGCGCGGGACGATCGGACCCCGGAGGGTGTGCCCCCACGGTGGCCAGGCCCGCGATCGGGGCCCACCGATCGGCCGGCGGGCCAGTGCCGTGGGGGCACTCTTTCTCTTCCGCCGCCGCCACGGCCTCCACATGGCGGAGGCAGAAGAGAATCCCCCAGCGGCCGCTGACGCACCGGCGCATGCGCGAACCGGCGAAGGCCTTTCGGCCAGCCGCGGCGGCGGGCTTCAAAGGCCGCTGGTGCCGGTTTTGGCGCCAGTCGGCGTGGTACCAACCGCTCCTGCGCGGGCCTATCCCCATGACTCTCCAAAGCCTGTCCACCACCTACAGGTTTAGATAAAGGATCTGGATCGGTGCAGGCTGGCAGGACTGAAGGACCTGTTCCTGTGCTGTCATTTTCTTTGTTCTTAGCTCTTTACAAGGCAGATGTCAGGAGGTTGATGGAATACTCTCCCTTTCCCTGGATTAGTGCAGCTCCAACAGCACTCAAGCTCAACACTATCCAAGGCAAAGCAGCCCGCTTCATTGGTGCCCCATCCGGCACCTTAATCATTCACTCTCTCTGCAACCGGTGTACTGGGGGGGGGGGTACCATTGAGGTGATGTCTTTCAGTCCTTCCATGTCCTCCCAGGTGGATGCAACAGATTCCAAACCGCTATCTCAGAGAAGAGCGGGGGAATTATCTTTGGTGTTCTGATCAATATTTATCCCTCAAGCTTCACAAAACCGGATTACCCAGTCATTATCACATTATCATTTGTGGGAGTTTGCTGTGCGCAATTTCCCTCCTGCGATTCCTACATAACAGCAGTGACCGTGCTTCAAAAAATATTTAATTGGCCGTGAAGTGCCTGGAGATAATTGGTGGTTGTGAACAACTTCCTGTAAATACAAGTTGATTTTCTCTTTTTTTTTAATAAACAATTTTATTGAGGTAGTTTTTGGCTTTATAAACAGTTACAGACATTATCAGAAAGGAAGCAAAAAAGGCAAAAATGTGCAAACATCCACGTACTTTCAATACTTCCATCGTACCGTATTGCACAAGCCCGCTCCCCTCCCATCCGTACTACCCGCCATATTTTCCCTCCTACTCTACTCTACCCCCCTCCCCCCACCCCCCTGCTGACGCTCACTCTCCCGCAAAGAAGTCAATAAATGGTTGCCACCTCCGGGTGAACCCCTGCACAGATCCCCTCAAGGCGAACTTAATTTTTTCCATCCCCAGGAAACTTGACATGTCCGCAAGCCATCACTCAGTCTTCGGGGGCTTTGAATCCCTCCACGCCAATAATATTCGTCGCCGGGCTATCAGGGAAGCAAAGGCCAGCACATCGGCCGCTTTCTCCCCCTGGACGCCCGGGTCTTCCGAAACCCCAAAAATTGCCACCCCTGGACTCATCACCACCCTTGTTTTTAGCACCTGGGACATGACCCCCGCAAATCCCTCCCAGTACCCCCTCAGCTCAGGGCATGCCCAAAACATGTGCACATGGTTCGCTGGTCCTCCCGCGCACCTAGCGCATTTGTCCTCTATCTCGAAAAATTTGCTCATCCGAGCCACCGTCATATGGGCCCGGTGAACGACCTTAAATTGGATCAGCCCGAGCCTAGCACATGTCGCGGTCGAGTTTACCCTACTCAGGGCCTCTGCCCACAGCCCATCCTCCATTTCCCCGCCTAGCTCCTCCTCCGATTTAAGTTTCAGTTCCTCTGTCTGGGACCCTTCCTCCCTCATGAGCACCTTATAAATACCCGAGACTCTACCCTCCCCTTCTTCCCTCCCAGAGACTATTCTGTCTAGGATCCCCATTGGCGGGAGGCGCGGGAAAGATGGGACCTGTCTACGAACAAAGTCCCGCAACTGTAGGTATCTAAAATCATTTCCCCTTACCAACCCAAATTTCTCCTCCAAGCTCCTCAAACTCGCGAAGCTCCCTTCCAGGAACATATCACCCACCCTTCCCGCCCCTGCTCGCCGCCATACTCGGAACCCCCCATCCATACTGCCGGGGGCAAACCGATGGTTGTCGCAGATTGGCGCCCAGACAGACGCCCCCATCTCCCCCACATGCCTCCTCCACTGGCCCCATATCCGCAGGGTCGCCACCACTACCGGGCTGGTGGTGTACTTGGCCGGCGGCAGCGGCAGAGGAGCCGTGACCAGGGCTTCCAAACTGGAGCCCCTGCACAAAGCCGCCTCCACCCGCTCCCAAATAGACCCCGTACCCACCATCCACTTCCTTATCATAGCGATGTTGGCCGCCCAGTAATAATTGTCCAGACTCGGCAAAGCCAGCCCTCCCTCGCTGCGGTTCCTCTCCAACATCGCCTTCTTCACCCGCGGAGGCTTTCCCGCCCAGACAAAGCTCATGATCAGCCCGTTAACTCTTTTGAAGAAGGACTGTGGGATAAAGATCCGGAGGCCCTGAAAAATAAACAAAAATCGAGGGAGGATTGTCATCTTTACAGGATTTTCTCTTTTTGATTTGTTTGAATGGGTTGAATAATGGGTAAGTGTTCTCCAATATGCGGGGGAATCATTTCACCTGGGACATACGAAAAAGAAGACTTGGATTTTTGCTAAGATATGAAAATGACCAGATTGTCCGTCAAGCTTGCCTTGCTCTCACAATGGCTAGACCATTAATATCAGACACTTCTAAGTACAGCTCACCAGCTATGTGATCTCCTGGGAGAGACAGGGCCTTGAAAGGAATTAACAAATCCCAAAAATTCCTCTTGAGCCCCATCAGGTGGTTGAAACCAGTCCACGAGATCATGTGGACCCAGTGTTATTCATAAAGGCATCTAGATCTCTTCACCCATGCAAGAACCAGTCCCTATTCCTCTTGAAGATATGGAGTATTAAATTAAGTAATGCATTTTTCAGGATGCTCAAAATGTTTAACAGTCAATGATTTACTTCCAAGGTGGGTTTGTTGCTGTTCAATTTGTGCACAGCAAGGTCCCACATGTTGTGTTTGGCTTTCGATGTCTTGCAAAAGAATCTACCAAACACCTTGACTTGGCCAAACCAGGATCTTTATTGAATCACACATGGTAAGATAACGATCTTTTACAGAGCAAGTTATCATTTGTTTCATTGTACTCCTCTGGAACTACACCTAGCATGACTTTTCACCTGTATGTCTTACAACCATCTAGTGATGGCCAGATGTCCCCCGCTTATATTGGCGTGACTTGTCACATGACCACTGTCTTGAGACCGCATGGTGTGGCTGCACCACCACCAACTGGTTGGAGGTTGCACATCATCCATCTATGATATTGCTTACAGTCATATCGCCACACCACAAATAGCAATGCGAGAAAAATCACAAATGTTTCACAAACACTGGTTGAGTGATAAGTATTGGCTCAGAATAACTGCCCGACCCTACTTCAATTAACGGCAGGGATTTTATATGTCCACCTGAGTGAGTTGACAGGGCCTCGGTTTAACATCTCTTCTGAAATGCAGTGCAGCACTCCCTCAGCATTGTGCTGAACATGAAAATTAGCCGCGCAGACTTGGCAGTGAACAAGATTAAGCAATCTTGTATTTTTTGTTTCACGTGTCAAACGTCTGCTTCCAGTTTAAACTATAATTGGGTTGTTTGTTACTGAAGCCAGTTGTTGGAGGATAATTCTGATTCCTGGTAAATAGCAAAGCTGGCAGTAATATAACGTCTGAATCCTGCATTGTTTGTTAATATGTTGAATAAAATGCCCTGGCACATTTGGAAAACAGAAAGATGTTTGCCGTGGGCACTCGGAGTCACTCAATATCCCAGATACCAGCTTCCCAAGAAATGAATCATTAATTTTCAGTAAATGAACACCTTTTGATTAAGCATGTGAGATTACAGCCAATGTAAGTATGATGGACAGTATTAAGTTGCAGTAATAAATTATCACTTTACTTCGGGCAAAAATAATATGTTGAGACCCCAGCTGAAGCTAAAAATAGGACAAATATTATTATTTACTGACAGAGATCGTTAGTCCACATAATTACATAAATGAAGAATATCAATGAAATGCGCACATGTTGTTTGTCCTTCCATCTTCACCTTTTTTCATCCAATTTGTAAAGTAGCCACAAGATCAGGTTTTGACTTACTTTGCTTACCTATGCCTGGCCTAGTTAACATTGCTGTGTAATGGGGTAACTTAAGCAACTGGAAGTTGAGATGGCTGGATATGGACGGGCAGATGAGGCTCATGTGGGTGGAGAAATGACAGCCTAGAACAATTGGGACATATTCTGTCCTGTTAATTTGTATTTAGTCACTCTCATTTTTTTCTTTACTTCCTCTTACACACGTCTTGACTGTGCTTCACAGGTTATCTAACTAACAAACGTGCCAGCTACAGGATTGTTTTGACTTCAATTTAAATGTGACAAACCTTTGACTCTGTCTATTCAAAAGGATTCGGGTATGGAAGCTGCTGAACAGATATTTGAGTTAGTCACACACCTTTGTCTGTGACTAAAAAAAGCAGCAGAAAACAAGCATAAATAGAAAAAGATCGCCACTTACATAGAATTTACAGTGCAGAAGGAGACCATTCGGCCCATCGAGTCTGCACCGGCTCCTGGAAAGAGCACCCTACCCAAGGTTAACACCTCCATCCTATCCCCATAACCCAGCAACCCCACCCAACACTAAGGGCAATTTTGGACACTAAGGGCAATTTACCATGGCCAATCCACCTAGCCTGCACATCTTTGGACTGTGGGAGGAAACCAAAGCACCTGGAGGAAACCCACGCACACACGGGGAGGATGTGCAGACTCCGCACAGACAGTGACCCAAGCCGGAATCGAACCTGGGACCCTGGAGCTGTGAAGCGATTGTGCTATCCACAATGCTACTGTGCTGCCCTTGGTCGCTGAAATCAAAGAGTTAACAGAGAAGGTCCGAAATGATGGAGACTCCAAACTGTTTCAAAGCAGAATAAACCATACTGTCAGCTGGAGGGACACTGTGAGATAATGTAGCATAGTGGTTAACTCTGTTGCTTCACAGCTCCAGGATCCCAGGTTCGATTCCCGGCTTGGGTCACTGCCTGTGCGGAGTCTGCACGTTCTCCCCGTGTCTGCGTGGGTTTCCTCCGGGTGCTCCGTTTTCCTCCCACAGTCCAAAAATGTGCAGATTAAGTGGATTAGCTATGTTAAAATGCCCTTAGTGTCCAAAAAGGTTAGGTGGGGTTACGGGAATAGGGTGGAGGGTGAAGGTATGGGCTTAGGTAGGGCGCTCTTTCCAAGGGCCGGTGCAGACTCGATGGGCCAAATGGCCTCCTTCTGCACTGTAAATTCTATGATTCTATGATATGCACCTTTAAGAATGTGTTTCTTAAGCAGCTGTCAATCACTGCCACCTTGACAGGAAGGGGTGCATTAGTCTCATGGGTTTGTACTCAGTCTTCAACAGAGATGGTGGAAGTCAGACATGTATGCTTAACCCTCTAATTAATACTATTTGTGTATAGTCTTATCTTCAAATAAAGAATCCACATTATTAGTTTACCAATCCTTTTCATATGATTTATGATTGGTACATTTCCGGTCAAAGAGCAGGACCTAATAAAGACGACAAGGTAGAATCATTTTGGTAGACACCCTGGGCTCTCTAACAGAACCATGATCTGGCCAATCTCCGTCTGGAACCAAATTCCACAATTCCGTGTATCACTTTGATCTGTTGCTTATTGCTGTCTGGCACTCAACATTTCTTCCCATCAATTTCTCTGATTGATGTCTCCACTCAAGGATAGAACTAAATGGATTCTCTGCTGTCGGGATTCTCCATTGTGCCGGCAACGCGCCCACGCCCGGGGATTTCCCAACGGCGTGGGGCTACCCACAATGGGAAACACCATTGGCCAGCTGGCGGGACGGAGAATCCCGTTGCCGGCTGGGGCGCATTACACCGGAAAACTGGTGCGGTGGGACGGAGAATCCCGCCCCCAAGGTTATTTTCATAAACACAGGAACCAACAAAATAATCTAACGGACAATGGCAGATCCTCACTCAAATTAGCAGCATTTTTGTATTGGAAAGTAGGGGCTTATTTTACTCAAAGAGAGGAGACTATGAGATTAGTAGAAAGTTGAAAGTTAGAAAGAAATAGAAGGGAGTAAATAAGGAGTGTTTATAGTGACTGAGGGGACTGGAATATAAGATTAAATATGAGAGTTAGGCAGAAAGCCCAGAGTATGATTTTACACATTGGGCTCAAGGCTGGAACGCAGTAACAGCTGGATGACAGAAGCAGACGTCATGTTTAAGAATAGACTGAAGTAAAGGCAAATAAAATAAAACCTTGTTCAATGATTAGGTGGACTGTTTGCATGCAAGATGAACAGAAACTAATTGGGCTAACTAACCCTGTCATTCTACATCACAAAGTGATTACACTTTGAACAATAATTGTTTGTGTCATTACAATTTTATCTGAATACCTTTGCAAACTTGTGAGGGGTGACACAGTAGTACAGTGGTTAGCACTGTTGCTTCACAGTGCCAGGGTCCCAGGTTTGATTCCTGGCTTGGGTCACTGTGTGTGCGGAGTCTGCAGGTTCTCCCCGTGTCTGGGTGGGTTTCCTCCGGGTGCTCCGGTTTCCTCCCACAAGTCCCGAAAGACGTGCTTGTTAGGAGAATTGGACATTCTGAATTCTCCTTCAGTGTGCCTGAACAGGCACCGGAGTGTGGCGACTAGGGGATTTTCACAGTCACTTCATTGCAGTGTTAATGTAAGCCTACTTGTGACACTAATAAAAGATGATTATTGTATCTTTGTTATACTGCACCTTTGAGACTAGGATCTATGTAGAGCTATGTAGGAGTGCCTGGTGTCAGTTATATTGCCAGCTTCAGAATGCTGACTAGTCAGCATGCACGCCAGAATGTCTCTCACTCGTCTGAAATATAGGTGTGATGTAACTGTTTAACAAGTTGCAAGAGCTGGCTAACACCCCAGGGTAATCTGCAAGTATAACTATGTATCTCTGCATAAAACTTTCCCCAGCGCATAGACACACACATACAAACAAACAAAGGACACACAAGTAGTTTCTGCAGAGATTGGTGGTTAGAAAAAAAATGTTACTTAAAGGATAAAGTTTGCATGGTTCGACACCACTGATCTGGAGCTCCATCATTTGATGACATGTTCTCAGAGAATGTCTGGAGATTCTCACCAATGGAGCTTTGCTGTGCAAGAACACATCAGAGCTGGGTCAATTATTTTTCTCTCAGCTCTGCAGGTTTCCAAATACATACAGGGTACACTCAGATGAGGGTTCTCTGGCTACAGGTTGATCTCCACATTCTGAACTTCAGGCAAGGCAGAAAGAGAGTGGCTGAGGCCAGCCTTCCGTCTCAGTTTATTCCACCAAACACTGATTTCAAAATTAGCAAATCCAAATCTAGTTCGTCTCTTTCATGTGATTTCCAGTAAATCATGAGCCTTTTCCTTTTTCCAGTTTCTTCCCCATCAATTAAATTGATTGCAGTTCAAAACAAACACACAGCTCTTAACCCCTGAAGGACCATGCTGGATTTATTTGGAAAGGTATATAGTTGCTCCCAGTCCTAAGGTGACCACTTTGTAAAAGAAATCCCAGTCCAAAGGTGACCTTTTTGTAAAAACAAAATCCAAGAGCCCAATGTATGTGAAGATATGAGGCTGGGTTCTCTGGCTAAGTGCCGGCTCAAAGAGAGACATCGCGGGCGTTTTACGATGCAAAAATCGGCGGTGAATCTTCACCGATTCTGGGACCGGTGGGGACAAGCAGCGGCACCGGGTGAAACACCCAGCGCCCGCACCAAAAATGGCCAGGCCCCTGGCCGTGCACATGCACGGAGACGCCACGCACCAACCAACCAGACCCACCAGCCACAACCCCACAAGCCACCCCCTGGCCATCCCCCACTAGTCCCCAGAGCCCTTGCAAAAGCCTCCCCGGCCAGCGGCACTGTTCGCAGCCGCCACGCAAGGTTCCTGACAGCTGAGACCACACGTCAACCACATAGTCGGAAACTCGGCCCATTGGGGGCGGAGCATTGTTGGAGGGCCTTCTGAAGACGCGCCAATGCTATTGCAATGGCGTGCGGCGCGCAATATGATCGCGCCACTTCAGTGGGGGCTGAGCATGGCTGACCGGCATCAAGTTGGCGTCGGCCCCGATTTGGGCGTCGAAGCCGATTCTCTGCCTGATCGGTGATTATGATATCAGCATTGAGGGCAGCACGGTGGCGCAGTGGTAGCACTGCAGCCTCACGGCGCTGAGGTCCCAGGTTCAATCCCGGCTCTGGGTCACTGTCCGTGTGGAGTTTGCACATTCTCCCCGTGTTTGCGTGGGTTTCGCCCCCACAACCCAAAGATGTGCAGGTTAGGTGGATTGGCCATGCTAAATTGCCCCTTAATTGGAAAAAATGAATTGGGTACTCTAAATATATTTTTTAAAAACAAAATGATATCAGCATTGGGTAACGGAGAATCCCACCCATGGATTTCCCAGTACATTTTACAACATTTTAAAATACAACTTTCAGAATTTTACTTCACACCTACTGAGCTCTGTGTCACATCACAGGGCCAAAACTAGGTTAGTTGACAATCTTGTACAAAGCGAAAACCAGTTTGAATTTGCACAAAGTACAACAAGCTTAGATGAAGCCTTCGAAAGACATTGTTCAGAGATCAGTGGAAGGAACCTTTTACATGCGGCTTTAAATGAGGAAATGCATTTTATTAGTTCCATCTCAACAGTGGTTGCTAATAATTTATTTAGCTATGATGACCCAGCCCACTCTGAACTGATTAGTTGATTTGCCTTGATCAGGAGCTTTGGCACTTTTGGGATGAAGTTGATTTACTGTGACTAACAATGTTTCCACACCCTTAATCTAAATTCAGTTTGGCATGTTTCACACCTAAATTACAGTACACATAACTGAAACTACTTTGCACCAACACTACTGGCTCTGTAAAAATGCATCAACCAGCAGTGTACAAGTTACAAATCTTTAGAGAAGTTGAAAGAGGAGGACAGATAAGGGCCGGGATTCTCCCCTACCCGGCGGGTGGGGGGTCCAGGCGTAGCAGAGTGGCGCCAACCACTCCGGCGTTGGGCCTCCCCAAAGGTGCGGAATTCTCTGCACCTTTAGGGGCTAGGCCCACGCTGAGTGGTGACTGGTGCCAAAACCGGCGCCAACGGCCTTTGGCGCCCGCCCCACGGCATCGGGGCTGGCCGAAAGGCCTTCGCCGGTTCGCGCATGCGCCGGTGCGTCAGCGGCCGCTGACGTCACCATCGGCGCATGCTCTGTAGGGGGTTCTCTTCTGCCTCCGCCATGGTGGAGGCCGTGGCGGCGGCGGAAGAAAAAGAGTGCCCCCACAGCACTGGCCCGCCCGCCGATCGGTGGGCCCCGATCGCGGGCCAGGCCACCGTGGGGTCATCCCCCGGGGTCCGATCGCCCTGCCCCCCCAGGACCCCGTGGGTCCGCTCGCACCGCTAATCCCGCCACCACCAGAGGTGGTTGAAACCACGTCGACAGGATTGGCCTCTCAGCGGCGGAACTTCAGCCCATCGCGGGCCGGAGAATCGCCGCGGGGGGGCACGCCGATCGGCGCGGCGTGATTCCCGCCCCCGCTAATTCACGGGTGGCGGAGAATCTACGCCGGGGGGGGGGGATTTACCCCGGCCCCGGGCAATTCTCCGACCCTGCAGGGGGTCAGAGAATTCCGCCCAAGATCTGTAAAATGGTCAGTCTATCAAGTTGCTTAAATAGCTAGCCCTTTAAAAATTTAAATAAAAATGCCTGCCTGTGCCTGTGAGAATTTTTAAAAATCGGGTGGGATCCTCCATTCTGCCGCACCTGTTTTCTGGTGCGGCGCACCCCCACCCACAGCGGGATCCTCCATCCTGGCAGACGGCCAATGGGATTTCCCATTGTGGGCACCCCCATGCCGTCGGCAAATCCGCGGGCGTGAATGCGCTGCCAACAAAATGGAGGATCCTGCTGATGGAGAATCCAATGCCTGTTTTTTAGTTCCAGTAGCATTTTGTGGACATAACCCAAATAATTATGATTATCGCATTATTACTGCCTGATTGCTTTATTATCACTTTAGGGAACAGTGTAAGTCCACAGTTTGACTGCCAGCTATAAGTGATTCTTCAAGGATTTGTTTCCTTTGATTGCCGTTCTATGAATACAAATGTTTGTGTTTTGAACAGATTCAGTAATTGATGGGATTTAAACATATTGAATGGGATTTCATGAATGGGCTTTTTTAAATAAATTGTAAGAGACATTGAGATTTTTAAAAATTCATTTTAGCATGGCTCCTTAGGTCTGCCCTTGGTGGATACTGGGTGGGTTGGTGTGGAATATATGAGGGCAAAAGGCGGTGGATACTAAGTTGGTAGAGGGGAGACAAAGGGTCATGGGGATAAGTGGGAGGCATGGTTTGACATGACAGGAGTGTGTCGGAGCATCGGTTAGCATGCATGGGCATGGTGAGTGGGTGGGAAGGTGAGGGTGTAGAAGAGAAGAGGTAATGTTTAAGAAAAGAAGTGGAACAAAGTCCCAGTTCACTGAGGCAGGCCTTACGACACTCAGCAGACTCTGTGGCTGCCTTAAATCTGCGCCCAGGGATGGTGGAACAAACTGCATATCATAACTGCACCCACGCCATTGGAACCCCCTCCCCCTCTCACACCACCGTCGGGGAATTTTTTTTTGTGGCACTCGCAGAAAGTCAGAAATTTTCCAATTGAAGCTATCACCTCGGGACAAAATATCCAGGCCTCGGAGTCAGTTAGCCAGAGAGATTTGGGGAAGAAGAACCACAAAAGGTGTTGCCATGCCAGCCGGCTTTGGAGTTAACCACCAAGTTAACCACCAAGCAGAGAGGTGTGGGCAGATTCCTAGCTCAAAGAAACAACGGCTGGTAAAGACTTGAAGACAACAAAATCACGAGAGCCTGCCTTGCTGCTGGAAGCCCTTTGACTGTGCTCCAAATTTTGAATCCCAGGCTCGATTCCCGGCTTGGGTCACTGTCTGTGTGGAGCCTGCACTTTCTCCCCCTTGTCTGCGTGAGTTTCCTCCGAGTGCTCCGGTTTCCTCCCACAGTCCAAAGATGTGCAGGGGTAGGCGGATTGGCTACGCTAAGTTGCTCTTAGTGTCAAAAAAAGGTAAGGTAAGGTGGGGTGACAGGGATAGGGTGGAAGTGTGTGGATAGCATGGAGGTGTGGCTCTTTCCAAGGGCTGGTGCAGACTCGATGGGCTGAATGGCCTCCTTCTGCACTGTAAATTCTGTGACTCTGTGAGTGGAGTGAATTCCTGTCACTTGGCATTTCAATTCACCGATCTGCTCTCACATCCACATGTCAATCCTTGGCCTGCTGCAAAGTTCCAGTGAAGCCCAGCACAAACTGAAGGAACAACACCTCATTTTCTGATTAGGCACTTTACAGCCTTCCGGACTTAACATTGAGTTCTACAACTTCAGACTGTGAACTGCCTCCTCCACCTTCACCCCATTTTTTTATTTCTATCAATTTTTTTTCATTTCTTCCATTGATCTTTTTTCCCTCACCATTGTTTCCCCCTCCGCCCCACTCCACTTTGGCCATCTGTTCCAAGTTGCCCGTTGACACGCTGATCACCTTTGTTCTACATTCACACATTCTAATCTCTTTCTGTGCCACTATCAGCACCCTTCTTAGTCTTAATCACCACATTTACATTCCTTTTGTCTTTTGTCCTCACCCTTTGCCGACCTCCACCTATCACTGCCCTCCTTTCCAGCCTCACTGCTCCACGTCCCCCCCCCCCACTACACTATAAATCTGACCCCATTTCCAGTTCTCTCTAGTTTTGAGTCATCCAGACTCGAAAAATTAGCTCCCTTCTCTCTCCACAGATACTGCCAGACCTGCTGAGATTATCCAGTATTTCCCGTTTTTGTTTCAGATTCCAGTATTCGCAGTAATTTGTTTTTATCTTTGAGTGGAGGGCTTTTGTTTAAAGCACACTGGAAGATTCGCCTTGGTGAGGTGGTGGTAGGAGGGGTTCTTGGTAAAGCCAGTAGGAGCTTGATGCTTCAACACAAGACCACTTTTCTGCTGAGAGTGTGGTATAATTTAAAACACGACGTGGAGTTTTTGTTGTGTTGAGAAGTTAATAAGAATTAATATTTCTGTAATTTAGTGTATTAGTTGCCTACGACACAATATTTAGTCTATGTTGATTTGAGTTTATTTATTGCAGTGCAAGTATTTAAACATGAATATTAGCCATGCAAATCTGTACACTCAGAAATTCATGGGCGGAATTCTCCGCAACGGCCGACGCCGTCGTGAAACCCGGAGTGTTTCACAATGGTGTCGGAGACCGCTCCTTGCCCCCTATTCCCCCCCCCCCCACCCCCCGGGGAACTAGGAGCGCTGTTTCGTGGAACTTGGCTGCCGGGCCTTGACTCTTGCGTCAAGGCGGTGCGCTGAGAATGACACGGCCTGCGGCGCCTAAGTGACATCAGCCGCGCATGCACAGTTGCCGTCTTCCCCTCCGCTGCCCCGCAAGACGTGGCGGCTTGATCTTGCGGGGCGGCGGAGGGGAAAGAGTGCGGCTCTTGGAGACGCCGGCCCGACAATCGGTGGGCACCGATCGCGGGCCAGTCCCCTCCCGAGCACGGCCGTGGTACTCAATCCCCTCTCCGCCCCCCACACAGGCTTCAAACTTAGCTTTCGCGCTATGTTCATGCCGGCAGCGACCAGGTGTGGTTGCCGCCGGCGTGAACAGGTCGGGAATGACAGGCCGCTCGGCCCATCCAGGGCCGGAGAATCGCGGGTCGCTGTGAAAAACAGCGACCCGCGATTCTCCGAGCGGCGTGTCGCAAAACACCATTTGGGGGGGGTGGGAGAATCGCGGGGGGTGCCAGAGCGGCCCTCCCACGATTCTCCCACCTGGCCTGGGCAGCGGAGAATCGCGCCCCATATCTTCGCAGGCGGATTGTATATTTTAATAACAATGTACACTTGTACGAATCACTTTCTAATAATATATTTCAGTACATTTGCTTCATGACTTAGGCACTTATCCCTCGAGCCTGTTCTGCCAATTAACTGATGCTCCAGTACGTGAACCTGTACCATTCACACCGAGAGTTGAAACTGTTCTCTCTGAACTGTGGCTGACACCTGGGATGGGTTTCTCCGATTGCCGATGCCGAAATCACGTTTAGCGATCGGCCGGAAAATTCACTTTTGCGCTGGAACCAGGGGCGGTGCAGTTTTTGTGATGCTTCGCCCCTCAAAAGCGGCATACTCGGGGCGTATGTCGCACGCCATATGGACGGCCTCAGGGCATCACCTGAGGCCCTCCTCCGATGCTCCGCCCCTGATGGGCCGAGTCCCCAACCTCGTGGGGCGCATGTCCTCAGAACAGTTGGGGACCTTGCGTGGCGGCTGCGGACTGTGACCAGTGGCGCCACAGTCGAGGGGGATACCGTTCCGATGGCTGGGGGGGCTTCGGCGGGGGCTGGTGGAGAATGGTCCAGGGGTGGCGAGGCTGGTTAAAGGGGGGCAGTTTTTGTCAGGCCGAGTCCTCACGTGGCTGGCGCCATGTTGTACGGTGCGGTTGCCGCAGGCCGCTGCCGTGTGCATGCGCGGCCACGGACCCGGCCATTCTGCGGCCGAACCCACTGGTAAAGTCAAGGGTTTTATTCTGCGCGATTGCTAGCCCCCCGCTGGGCAGAGGATCGGTACGGGGGCTGCGCCGACTTTCTGTTCGTAAGACCAGAGGGATCCTGCGGACATAGCCGCAGAATCGGAGAATCCTGCAGAAGTCCACAATGGGTGGGATTCTCCGTCCATTCACGGCAGCCGGATTCTCCAGTTCTGCTGCATTGAATGGGAGATTTGGCTGAGCCCCACATTCTCTGTCCTCGCTAGCAGCTTTAGCAAGGCGGACTTGCAACAGAGAATCCCGTCCAACGTCACATTGCTATGACAGCTTATGAATGTTACTTTCTAGCCCTGCTTCCTCACAGCACTGAGGACTCGGGACCGGGATCGAACTATCCGTGTGGAGTTTGGAACATCGAACTGTACAGCACAGTACAGGCCCTTCGGCCCACGATGTTGTGCCGTACTAGTCTGAAATTCAGATCAAATCAACCTACTCCCAATCATTCTAGTGCACTCCATATGCCGATCCAATAACCGCTTGAAAGTTCCTAAAGTGTTCGACTCCACTACCATAGCTGGGCGTGCGTTCCACGCCCCAACCACTCTCTGAGTAAAGAACCTACCCCTGACATCCCTCCTATATCTTCCACCATGAACCTTATAGTTATAGAGACTTTCTTGTGTCACCGTGGGCCTCACCCCCCACAACCCAAAGATGTGCAGGGAAGGTGGATTGGCTGCGCAAAAGTTGATCCTGAATTGGAAAAATTAAAGGAAATGTTACTTTCAAAAACATTTAGATTGTCCTCACACAAGGCATCCCACTAGTTCTTGTCCTTTCTCGGCATCCTCACCAATTTACTGCCTTCTCCCCAAAGCGGCTCTCAGCAACTTGGTTTTTCATTACACGTAAAGAATAAGGTGGGCAGATTTGATTACTGCCATACCAGCTGACCTTCTGACACCCTGCAAATGTCAGCTAATGCCGCATTATTCTGTGTTTGTCCTTTCCCTGCTCACCGTACACATGTTGACTCTCCTAAACATACACTACGCACCTCAGGGAATATTTTGTGTTCGAATTTATTTACATTGCAGTCTAGCTGAGTGACACTCAATTTCCATTTTGATGGAAAACTACGCTGTGAGTAATGGTATCAGCGGGGCAAAATGTACTTTTCAAAGACCCTAATGTGTTAAGCTTAAACATAGTAGCCTGTGGTGTTTAAAATTATGAAGCAATACAATTTTTATAAATTGTTTTTCAATAACTATTGACCAAGCTGTGTTTTTAAAAAAAAATAACATGCTTGCAGTTAGTTTAAGACTATGATTAATAAATTGATACTGTAACTCTATGCTTTAGCAGATGATATTAGTGTGAAAGAGCAGCCAGTTACTCGTATGACTCTCATGTTATTTTTTTAAATAAATGATTAGAATGTGCTGACTCCATCTTTTAAAATGTATTGCTGGTCACACACTTAATCTAATTTATTTTGGTAGATTAATGAGCAAAGATGTTTGAAAAAAATAAACTGTTGCCACTGGGTGAGAATTCTGCCCTATGGCTTTTAATCAGGCCAGTGCTGATGGAATAATTATATTATCCCGTTACAAGGGATTCAATTGCAGTCCCTTTGGGCAGGCTTCACTCAGCCCTTATGTGTATGTGAGACGACAGGCCAAGGGACGCAAGGACAGGAGTAGGCCATTCATGCCCTTGAGCATGCACCGACATTCAATTAGCTCATTAGATCACGGCCGATCTCAATCCTAACTCCATTTACACATCTTGGTTCCGGAACACTTAAAACCTTTGCCGAAGAATTATCCGTCAATCTCAGTTGTTGGCAGCACGGTAGTTAGTACAGTGGTTAGCACAGTTTCTTCACAGCTCCAGGGTCCCAGGTTCGATTCCTGGCTCGGGTCACTGCCTGTGTGGAGCTTGCACTTTCTCCCTGTGTCTGCGTGGGTTTCCTCCGGGTGCTCTGGTTTCTTCCCACAGTCCAATGATACAGGTTAAGTGGATTGGCCATGCTAAATTGCCCTTAGTGTCCAAAAAGGTGGGGTGGGTTTGCTGGGTTACGGGGATGGAGTAGAGGTGTGGACTTGGCTGGGGTGCTCTTTCCAAGGGCTAGTGCAGACACGATGGGCCAAATGGCCTCCTTCTGCACTGTAAATTCTATGATTTTATGAAAATGTTCTGTTAGTGTCCTTCCCAAAGTCCTCTTTCACCTAGTATTTATCATTTGCCCCAATGGGAGAGAGCCCACCCAAAGGGGAGATGATAGTGGTACAATGGCTGGCCTAGTAAACCAAAGGTGAAGGCTTATGCCCTGGGGATATGAGTTTCAAATCCCACTGTGGCTGCTGAATTCAATGAATTAATTAAGGATGTGATTTAACAGACAAAAGGTAAAGTCAGCTTTTGGGTGGATTTTGTGAGAATGATAAAAAAATCCATTCAAGTGTTTTGCAGTCTGCAGCCATTCCTCTTCCCTTTCTCCCTGCTGTGTTTATCTCAAACCCACCAAGGCATCAATACTATTTTCCTCAAATACTCCTCCTGGTAGCAAGTTTCACATTCTAGGTGAAGAAGTTTCTGCTGAATTTTTTATTAGATTTATTTTGCGGAGAGCATTCCCGATTTCCACTGCTTGCTGTACGAAGAAGATCTTGCTGACATCTCTCCAGATCTAAATTTTAAAGGTCTGATTTAAAGGTTATGCCTGTATGTTATGGTGTACCCCACTCTGCTAACCACACCACCCGCAACCCTACACCCCCACCTCACTGGATATACATCACTTTTCATTCTGAATCACTCTTCAGTCATTCATGTTCATACACATGAGCAAATTGGCATCTAAGTGAAGCACACTCCAGAGTACTTCCGTGTGAAGCAGTGTTCCAAAGTGGCCTGCTGCTATATGCGAATCAGATCCATTTTTCATATTAACCATTAACATTGAGCTAACCCTTGGTGCTGGATTGATTAACATCTTGATTGCATCGATTTTCTCCACACGTTTGACATCCTTTAGCGTGCATTCGTACGATTCCCTCATGGGTCCATGGAGCACTGTTGCGACTTCAGGACTCTTATTTATATTTATTGGTCCTTCGTACCCAAAATCATCAATCACTCCAGTTCACTCTTTCAGTGTACTTACAGGTTAGCTATGGGCAAATTGGTATTGCTTACTTAGCAAGTCAATTTATCCATTCTGTTTACAGGCAAGTTTCCTCGCTTTTAACATCTGTGTTCAGGTGGATGTAACGCATCCTACAGTAATGTTCAAAGAAGAGTTGTGATCTAAAGAAAAGACTGGCATTTTTACAGCACCTTTTATGATCTCAGGATGTCTCAAGGTTTCAGAACCAAACAGGTACTTTGGAAGTTAGAAACGCAGCAGCCAATTTGTACACAGCTAGATGCTAATGAACTGCGACTCTGTTTTTAATGATCTTGGCTGAGGGAGAAATATTGGACAGAACACCCGGAAGCGTTCCTCTGGCCTTTATTGAAATAGTGTTAGTTGAGCTTTTCCATCCACCTGAGGCAACTCATTGGTTTTACATCCAGTCAAAAAGACATTACCTCCAACAGCACAGGACTCCACTGGTGTAACATCCACGGAATTGAGCTGAAGATTTGGGAGTGGGGTTTGAATGCACAACCTTCGGAATAGGTCGCATTTGAAAAAAAAGTCATTATTGTGATGTGGGCATCGTTGGCTAGTCTGGTACGTATTGCCCATTCCAAATTGCCCTTGAGAATGTGGTGGTGAGCTGGCTTCTTGACCACTGCGTTCCCTATGGTGTAGGCACACTCCCGATGCTGTTCGGAAGGGAATTCCATGATTTTGAACCAGTGACAGTGAATGACTGGTGATATATTTCCAAGTCAGGATGGTGTGTGGCTTGGAAGGGAACCTCCAGGTTGTGGTGTCCCCATATCTAAGGTGCGCTTTGTCCTCAGATATAGTTTGTGGGTTTGGAAGGTGCTGTTTAAGGATATTTTGTGAGTTTCTGCATTGGAGGTTGGAGGTCAGATTTGGGGAAGCGTGGGAAGGGGAAGGTCGGGACGTGGGTTACGAAATCCTGGGAAGGGAATCAGATAAGCTTTGGTGTCCAGGAAAACACACTCCAGCTCTTCCTGGCTCACGAGCAATGCTGAAAATGCACAGCTGATGGACACTGCTCTTTGCACCTCCCCCCAGCTGCTAGGTTTCCTTGCCAATGTATGACACATCCTATATTTTCTAGCACTAATTAGAAGAATGAGAGATAATCTTATTGAAACATATAAGATTCTCAGAGATCGTGACAGGGTAGAAGCTGAAAGGAAGTTTCCCCTCACGGGAGAATCGGAAATTATATGGCACTGTTTCAATATAAGGGGTGGCCCATTTAGGAAGGGGATGGGACGTTTCGGCGTGGCCCATTCGGCATGGCCCATTCGGCGGAGGAATTTTTCGGCGGAGGAATTTTTCGGCGGCGGGACAGGCTTCAGAAAGACAGGTTAGTGCAATGAGCAGACATTTAATATCGGTCTTGCTCTTGCTCTTAGTTCTAGGATGCGCAGCATTTCTCTACCGCTTTAGAGGCTGTCCCTGGTTTGCACATGAGCAGTGGGTGACTCCGGAAGGAGCCAGCGAGGTGAAGCGGACAGGCGGCCCAGTTCAGGGGGACAGCAGCCGGCGAGGTGAAGCGGACAGGCGGCACAGTTCAGGGGGACAGCAGCCGGCGAGGTGAAGCGGACAGGCGGCCCAGTTCAGGGGGACAGCAGCCGGCGAGGTGAAGCGGACAGGCGGCCCAGTTCACGGGGACAGCAGCCGGCGAGGTGAAGCGGACAGGCGGCCTGGTTCAGGGGAACAGCACCCCCCCACCCCCAAGGTTTAAAAGGTTTATTCAAAACCTTGGAACCATTTCACCTTTGCTCCTGAGAGGGCAATGGGACGTTTCGGCGTGGCCAATTCGGCGTTTTAATGAAGGTTTTTTAACTAGGTTTTTATATTTTAAAAATATTTTTAAAAGTGATGCCGAAATGTCCTGACGCCTAAATGGCCACCCCGAATCAGCCAATTATTTCCCTGACGCCGAATGGGCCACGCCGAATGGGCTACACCGAAACGTAGGAAATAGATGAGGAAGAATTACTTCTGTCAAAAAGTTATAAGACCATAACATCATATCATAGAGGAGCAGAATTAGGCCATTCAGGCCATCAGGTCTGCTCCGCCATTCAATCATGGCTGATATGTTTCTCACCCTAATTGTCCTGCCTTTTCCTCAAAACCCCTGATTCTCTTATTAATCAAAAACATAGTTATCTCTGTCTTAAAGACACTCAGTGACTTAGCCTCCATAGCCTTCTGCGGCAATGAGTTTCACAGATTCACCACCCTCTGGCCGAAGAAATTCCTCCTCATCTCAGTTTTAAAGGATCGTCCCTCTGTCTGCGGCTTTCCCCTCTGGTTCTAGACTCTCTTATAAGGGGGAAACATCTTTTCCACGTCCACTTTATCTAGGCCTCTCAATATTTTGCAAGTTTCAATGATACCCCCACTCCCCCTCATCCTTATAAACTCCATCGAGTATGAGCCCCGAGTCCTCAACCACTCCTCATATGATAAGCCCTTCATTCCCGGGATAATTCTTGTGAACCTCCTCTAGTCCCTTTCCAGGGCCAGCATATCCTTCCTTAGATACAGGGCCCAAAACTGCTCACAGTATTCCAAATGGAGACTGATCATGGCCTCAGAAGTACATCCCTGCTCTTGCATTCCAGCGCTCTCGAAATTAATACTAACATTGCATTTGCCTTTCTAACTGCCAACTGAACCTACATGTTAACCGTAAGATAATCCTGAACTCGGACTCATAGGTCCCTTTGTGCTCCAGATTTCCAAAGCCTTTCCCCATTTAGAAAAATGCCTGTGTCTCTACTCTTTCTACCAAAGTGCATAATCTCACAATTTTCCACACTGTATTCCATCTTCCACTTCTTTGCCCGCTCCCCGAGCCTGCCCAAGTCCTTTCTCAGGTTCCCTGCTTCCTCAACCTTGGGGCAGCAGGGTAGCATGGTGGTTAGCATAAATGCTTCACAGCTCCAGGGTCCCAGGTTCGATTCCAGGCTGGGTCACTGTCTGTGTGGAGTCTGCACGTCCTCCCCCTGTTTGCGTGGGTTTCCTCCGGATGCTCCGGTTTCCTCCCACAGTCCAAAGATGTGCGGGTTAGGTGGATTGGCCATGCTAAATTGCCCGTAGTGTCCTAATAAAAGTAAGGTTAAGGGGGGGTTGTTGGGTTACGGGTATAGGGTGGATACGTGGGTTTGAGTAGGGTGATCATGGCTCGGCACAACATTGAGGGCCGAAGGGCCTGTTCTGTGCTGTACTGTTCTATGTTCTATGTTCAACACTACCTGTCCTTCCATACATCTTTGTATCATCTGCAAACTTATCAACAATGCCCTCAGTTCTTTCTTCTGGATCGTTAATGCATGTCATGAATAGGTGTGGTCCCAACACTGACCCCTGCAGAACATCACTAGTCACTGGCTGCCATCCTGAAATAGACCCCTTTACCCCCACTCTCTGCCATCTGCCAGTCAGCGAATCCTCTATCCATGCCAGCACCTTAACCCTAACACCATGGACTCTTAAGGTATTTATCAGCCTCCTGTCCTGTGCTCTTGTCAAAGGCCTTCTGGAAATCCAAATAGATCACGTCCACTGGCTCGCCCTTATCTAGCTTCCTCATTAACTCCTCAAAACATTCTACCAGAGTTGTCAGGCATGACCTCCCCTTGACAAAACCGTGCTGACTCTGCCCTATTTTACCACACACTTCCAAGTACTCAACAAGCTCATCCTTAATAATAGACTCGAAAATATTACCAACTGCCAAAGTCAGGCTAACTGGCCTATAATTTCCCATCTTTTGCCTCCCTCTCTTCTCAAACAGGGGTGTGACATTAACCATTTTCCAGTCCTCTAGGATCCTCCCTGACGCCAATGAAAAATCACCACCAATGCCTCCACTATCTCTATCAGAAACACGGGGCGTAGTCCATCCGCCCTGGGTGATGTATTTTTGTTTGGAATTGTCCCCCCCAGAGAGCAGTTCAGGCTGGGTAATTAGACAGATATTTGATTGACAAGAGGAGTCAAGATTTAATGGAGGAAGGGGGCAGTGGGCAGACAAGGAAGTGGAGCTAGGGGCACACTCAGCTTTGCCATGAATTTATTGAATGGCAGTGCAGACTCAAGGGACCAGATGGCCCACTGCTGCTCCTATTTTTCATGTTCTCATATTCTTATGCTTGTTGGAATGAAATTGCCAGTAATAGGTTTTGAGTATGCGCCTCATATGTTTATAAGATATAGCATCAGAATTAGGCCATTCGGCCCATCGAGTCTCTCCGCCATTCCAGCATTCATCAGTCTCTCGTCCCATCATTCAGAAAACGAAGAAAGATGCAGGCACTCATTTTCCCTTAACACTCTCAAGCAATTAAGAAGAATCAAAAAGAAAGGCAATGAGGAAAATAGAAGCTGAAAACGCAACAGGGTATCAGGCACAAGTGTGGTATGTCACACTCTATGGATTCTGCAGAAAGAGAACAAGAGGAGGTTAACAGCAATTGAACTGTGGGTATGGCGGAGGATGTTTAAAATTGTCTGGGTGGACAGAAAGACAAATAAGTGCATTAGATCAAGAGTAGGCGCTCATGGTGACTCACCAGACTGATTCCTAGGATGGCGGGACTGATCTACAACGAGAGATTGAACCGGTTAGGATTGTATTTGCTGGAGTTCAGCAGGATCTCATAGAAATCTATAAAATTCTAACCGTACTAGACAGGGTCGACGCAGAAAGGATGTTCTCGATGGTGGGTGTGACCAGAACCAGAGGTCACAATCTGAGGATACGGGGTAAAACATTTAGGACAGAGATGAGGAGAAATTTCTTCAGCCAGAGAGTGGTCGGCCTGTGGAATTCATTACCACAAGAAGTAATTGAGGCCAAAACATTTGTTTTTCAAGAAGCAGTTAGATATAGCACTGAGGGCGAAGGGGATCAAAGGATATGAGGGGAGAGTGGGATTAGGCTATTCAGTTGCATGGCCAGCCATAATCATACTGATTGGTGGAGTAGGCTCGAAGGGCCGAATGGCTTCCTGCTGCTCCTATTTTTTATGTTTCTATGAATCAAAAAGAGTTGCTAAGTAGTTAGAGGAAGACACCCACGCACAGACTTTGGAAATGAAGACCTGACAGCCTTGTCCTGGCACCAGAAGGGGAAGAAGAATGGGTGGATAGAATTGAGACACAGACTGAGGGAGGCTTGAAGAAAACCAGTGAAGGAGCAAGATATGCCAATGAGCTCACTGAGGCTGTGGTGGCAATGAGCAATCAGACAACAGCTCCTTGCACAACTGCAAACTGGAATGATAGCACCTCCAGGCACAGACCCAAAATCCAAATCAGTGTTAACCCGAGCAACGGCAGCCTATCACAACTCCAGATAACAATAGATGTACAGATCAACCCCAGCATTCACTTCATCTTTAATAGTAAATAGAAATACACTGCACAATAAGAAATATCTAGTATCCCTCCCTGTATTTTTTTGTTCATTAATTTTTAAAGTCTATTGGCTATTGACCCTCCCACCAATGGAAACAGTTCCTCCTCATCTACCCCAATCGGCACTCTGCTCATAAGACATGGCAACCATGTTTTGAAGTGGCAATATGAAGGGTCAAAGTAGTGGAATGTAAAATACCCAGCAAAGAGAGACAAGGGGCGCGATTCTCCGGACTCACGACGGTTCGGAGAATAGCGGGCGTCGGAAATTTTTACGGCGACGCTGTTCCGACGCCCTCCCGCTATTCTCCGAACCCCGCAAATTGTCGGAGTCGCGTTTCCCGACAGACGCCTCCTTCCCGCCCCTGACACGACCAGAATCGCCACTTAGAGCCCCCCCGCTATTCACCGGCCCGGATGGGCCGAAGTCCCGACGTCATGGCGCCCTGTTTGGACGTCGTGAAACACACCTGCTTTTTAAATTCGTCAACCAGTCGGCCTGGCTGACGACTGCTTGGAGGAGGTCAGGGCACCAATCTGCGCACCGCTCAGCGCACCGTTCAGCGCACCGCTCGAGTCTGGCCACAACGGGGAAGGCATCCCTGGGAACGGGAGGGGGTCCAGAACGGGGGCAGTGGTGGGGAGACGGGGGGGGCAGTGGGTGCGACGGGGGAGGCAGTGGGGGCGACGGGGGAGGCAGTGGGGGCGACGGGGGAGGCAGTGGGGGCGACGGGGGAGGCAGTGGGGGAGACGGGGGAGGCAGTGGGGGAGACGGAGGTGGCAGTGGGGGGGAGACGGGGGAGGCAGTGGGGGCGACGGGGGAGGCAGTGGGGGCGACGGGGGAGGCAGTGGGGGCGACGGGGGAGGCAGTGGGGGAGACGGGGGAGGCAGTGGGGGAGACGGAGGGGGCAGTGGGGGGGAGATGGGGGAGGCAGTGGGGGAGACGGGGGAGACAGTGGGGGAGACGGGGGAGGCAGTGGGGGAGACGGGGAGGCAGTGGGGGAGACAGAGGGGGCAGTGGGGGGCGACGGAGGGGGCAGTGGGGGGCGACGGAGGGGGGGGGGGGGGGTTAGGTAGAGAGTGAGCCATCCAAGCCCGTAACAAAATGTCTGCCACCATGCCATGGTGTGCAGGTGACGAGGACACGGCCGCTGGTCCCCCTGTGGCTTCCGGACACAGGCCACTGACGCACCCGTGAGGAGGTCATAGTTTACTGGCCGTTGGATGCAGAAAGTGACCAGGGGTTAGGCTGACCGCGTGTCAGCAGCGCGACCAGGCCACCGGGACACACTGGTATCCCATGGCTGGCGGCTGCCGAGGTGTCGACTAACCTCCGTCTAACATGTCCCGTTTCTCTGCCTCCCACCACCCTTCTGTAGGTTAGCACGATGCATGGGAACAGAACGGCTATGTTCTGCGTAGTGGTTGGGGCCGCTCTACTGGATTTGGAGATGCAGCAGCATCCACACCCACAACCCGCAGTGGCTGCAGGGCCAGCTGCAGCAGCAGAGGGAAGGGCCGAGGAGTTGCCAGTCGTCGAGCAGCATGCGGGGGGGAGGAGGAGGAGGAGGAGGAGGAAGAGGAAGAGGAGAGAGTGAGGGTGCAGCCACGGCGTCAGAGGCGACGACCAAAGCCGAGGGTGTACCGTGTCCGGGTCTCTTTCCTAACAATGCCGGACATCATCTGCAGGAGGAGACTCCGGCTGAGTAGGCAGACGGTGATACATATCTGCGAACTCCTGTCGCACCTCGCCCCATGTGGAACGGGGGGAGGACACGCGATCCCGGTAGCCATCAAGGTGACGGTCGCTCTGAACTTCTATGCTACCGGCTCCTTCCAGTCTCCGAGAGGGGACGTCTCTGGGATCTCCCAGTCATCGGTGCACAGGTGCATCTGGGATGTGACCGACGCCCTCTATGCCATCGCCGATCGCTACATCACCTTTCCCGAGTACCGAGCAAGTCAAGACTCACGAGCCCGTGGATTTGCCAGTGTGGCCGGGATACCGAGGGTTCAGGGGTCAATCGACTGTGTTCACGTCCCCATGCGCCCGCCTGCTGTGGACAAGGAAGTGTTCACAAACAGGAGGGGGACATACTCCATTAATGTCCAGGTGCTATGCGACCCCCACATGAGGTTCATGAACGTCTGTGCAAGGTTCCCAGGGAGTGTGCATGACTCCTACATACTAGCGCAGTCGTTCATCCCTGCGATGTTTGAGGGACGTCCCCCCCGGCTGAGGGGCTGGTTGCTAGGTGACAGGGGTTATCCGCTGAGGTCTTGGCTGATGACGCCTATACGGATATACGGAGGCCTCAGACCAATGCGGAAAGACGATACAACGAGGCCCATGCAGCAACCAGGGGTGTGGTGGAGCGCTGCCTTGGCCTCCTGAAGATGAGATTCAGGTGCCTGGACCGCTCCGGAGGGGCCCTGCAGTACCAGGCCGACAGGGTCGCTCGCATTGTAGTGGTCTGCTGTGCGCTGCACAACATCGCGATGCAGAGGGGAGATGACCTGTTGCAGGAGGCGGAGGGAGTGGCAGTGGTGCCAGCACAGAGGAGGAGGAGGAGGAGGAGGAGGAGGAGGAGGAGGACGCTGGCGGAGTGGCGGGCGCAGCACGCAGACACGACCCAGGTGCTGGTGATGTCCAGGAGGCGGCACGACGGACCCGGCAAGGACGGCGAGCACGCGACGCCATGGTGGCAGCACGGTTCACGCATCGCATGTGACGTCCCCGATGAACACCAAACCACCACTGCATCGCTAGTCATGCAGAGGGTCACCAACAACTGCCACCACCACAACCCCCCCCCCCCCCCCCCCCTCAGTGTACACTGCTCCACTTCGACATGACGCTTATCACTGGGTACAGACGGAATGGCACAACATTGATGGCTGTGTCAGCGGGTGTGATCAGTGCCATGTGGAATGATGACAGCCCGCTCTGCGCAGAGCTGTGAGCTCAGAATCGTTAGAGAGAGTCTGACCCATGGCAATAGCTGAACCATCCACCTTGGTGGCCGCTGAGTTCGTCACTGACACTCCATCACGTGCCCGCGTGGGCTAGCTGTGGGAGGGGGGTAGGGGCAGGGACTGCACACCCGGCACCGAGGTTTCACCACCCGTCACCCCCAGCGACACTCGGTCACCATCACGATTCCTGTGGCTGTGGAACAATCACACGGTATTACAAGTAAGGTGGAACAGTGCGTTTAATATTAACAATTATTTACAGGTGCCCTAGCCCCTACAACTAAACTGTGCCCTTCACCCGTGCCAACTTACTCAGTGTCTATCTTAGTTGCCTTACGGGCCCTACCACTACGTCTAAGTGAATCCCCAGATGATACAGCAGGAGTGGAGGAGGATTGCTGCGAATCGCCCCCCTCGACTCGTTTCTCCTTGGCCAAGCGTTTCCTGGGGCGACCCAGCCTTGATGGGCCAGGCTGCTCTGCGGGCGTCTCGGGTGACATTGTGCCACCCTGCTCTCCCTGCTGCCCACCCGATGCACCAGGGATGGGACGGGGGGAGGCCGAGAATTCCGGGACGTCCCGTGATGGAGTTAATGGGACGGGCCCCGAAACCTCCTCCTCCCTCGGGGAGCCCGGTGGCCCCCGGGCCTCACTTTGGGACAGAGGTGCGAGCGGGGAGGTGCCCCGTCGCACCACCGACACCTGGCGTTGCCAGTCCTGGAGGCCTGCAACGGTATCCACCAGGATCCGAAGGTTTGCAGAGACGGAGTCCAGGGAGTTAGACATTCCCGCCAGGGACTGTGCGATCTCAACCTGTGTGTGCACGACGCCATCCAGCACATGTGTCAGGCGGTTGATGGTCTCCGCGACTGACAGCTGGGACTGTGCCAGCGACTGCTGGGACTGTGCCAGCGACTGCTGGGACTGTGCCAGCGACTGCTGGGACTGTGCTATCGACTGCTGGGACTGTGCCATGGCATGCTGCGACTGGCCAATGACCTGCTGAGACTCGGCCATGGCCCGCAGGGCGCCGGCAATGTCGGTTTGGCTCTGGCACATTGCTGCCTGTGAGAGGGCAACCCTGTCCAGGGCCGAGGATGGCGCGTGCACATTAACCCCAACGTCTTGCATAACCTGACCCATTGCCTCCACCGCGGATGCCACCCGTGCGGTGTCGGCCTGGGTCTCTGCCATGAGCGGCACCACTCCCTGCTCTTGGACGCGGTTCGACTCCTCTAACAGCGTTTGCAGAGTCTGGAAGGAAGCCCTCATCCCGTCATTGTTTCCCTGGGTTTCCTGAGGCATCGGCTGTGCGGGTGGGTTGATAAACTCCAGGAACTCCGAAAACGTCTGGGAGCCAGCTGCATCCTGGGCCTGGTCTGGCCTCCGCGAGTCCGGGCCCTCTGTTGCTCCGACCTCCACCTGCTGTACCTGCTCATCTGTGATGTGCCAACCAGACTGTGCCCCAGGAGACTCATCGCTAAATAGGCCCGCCGGGGTGTGTATCTCTGGGATGATGGATGTGGTGGGAGAAAGCAGTGCCGCAAGCCCGACGCTCTCAATGCTTAGGTCCTCGTCCATGGTGTGGGGCTGCTCAGCGACAGGAGGGTTGTCCCTGGCCATTTCTGGTGGTGGTGGTGGACTCCGAACCCTCTGTGCGTCCTGGTCCGCAGATTGGGTTGGGGCGGATAGGGCTGCCCGCTGATCGGGCACCCTCTGTTGTGAGGCCCCGGGTGAGGTGGCGGCAGATTCCTGTCTCCGTCTGCAGCCAGACGGCCCTGGTCGTTCGGCATCACGTCCTAGGGAAGAGAATGAGACGGGTTATTTCGATTTGCTCGGCAGGCCGCTGGACGGTCCCAGTGGGCAGGGTGTGTGAAGGGACAGAGGATGGGAGAGGTGTCCCAGTGGGCAGGGTGTGTGAAGGGACAGAGGATGGGGGAGGTGTCCCAGTGGGCAGGGTGTGTGAAGGGACAGAGGATGGGGGAGGGGGGGTGTTTGTCAGGGAGGGTTGTCTCACTTGCTGCAGTTCCGCCAACCTCGCATTGCGCGATATCGCGGCTGGCAGACCCCCCAACAAGGTCCAGTGCCCTCTGTTCAAAGGTGCTGAGGGGGTGCATGTTGGGCGAACCCCCTCCAGTCTTGTGCCGCTCACGGTGGTTATGACCGGCCTTGGCCTGTTGGGGGAGGGAACATAGGTAGATCATTACAAAACGGTAGGTATCAGCAGTCCGTTCAGATACTGGCACAGTTTGGGGGGGGCAAGTTGTCATCAGATGATTGCATCTCTCCTCGGGGCCAGAGCGCTGGGTCTGTGACAACTTTGTGAACCACCCTCAAATAACTCTGCCCCAATCCCTCTCCCCCCCCCGGGCAGTTAAGGGGGAGGGATGGTTGTGACTAGGGGGCACCCTCATGGCACTTACCCTGGCAGACCTGGTGAGGTCGTGTAGCTTCTTTCGACATTGCTCTGCTGAGCGAGGGGTCTGCCCCACAGCACTGACGGCAGCAGCCACGTCACGCCAGGCCTGGCGTACCGTGCTGGCAGGTTGGCGATGCCCTCTCCGCGGGCGGATGATGCCCCTCCTCTGCTCCACGGCATCGAGCAGCGCCTCGACGTCTGCATCTACAAAGCGAGGAGCAGCTCTCCTCGGCTCCGACATCCTGCCCGACAGATTCTGTGGTCGCCCGCGCCTTTTTACGGCGTCGGGCGGCGTCACATGGGCGGGTTCGTGTCGTCGTCGCGTTCCGTCGTCATCACGCACGTAATTGACGCGGCCGCGCTACTAGCCCATTTCCAGGAAGTGAATCCGTCGGGAAATGAAGCCTTCGCGACCGTCGTAAAACGGTCCCGATTTTTACGACGGTTTGCCGACTTTCCGCGGGTGCGGAGAATTTCGCCCAAGATACTGTCCCTGAAGCTGGCATTGATATTTGGTGCAAAATTATTACAGTAGGTTTTTTGGCAATGACTGCAGTGACAGGCCAACATAACATCAGATCGAATGGGAGTGAGTGCATTTTCTGGAGCTTGAAAGAGCGGGAAACGTGGAGGGTTGGAGAACTTAATCAGGTCAGAGCTGGTTTTATTTCATTTTCCTGAAGGCCTGTTCAAATTTAGAAACGAACTCCGCAACATTTTGTGGCGTGGCAGCTTTCTTTCTTGTAATATGTTTGCATACTATTATTATCCATAATATTCAAACTTTTCGTAAGTGCGACCTACCCCTTCCTGATAAAGTCAACGGCACCAGAGGATCCCGCGGCACAGAGTTTATGTTTGTTTAAAGTGGCCGTGCGCCAGTCGGCTTTGTGACCTTGTGTTTGAGTGGTTTTCCTTGTGGAACTCTGCGGCACAAGGGGAACGGAACCTTGCATGGCAGCCCAGAGAGGCAAGAGTGAGTCAATGTTGACGAGTGGGGCGGTGTTGGGTCATGGAGGAATGGAAGAGTGACTCAGCGGAGGACAAAGGGTGGGGCAAAGGGACATGGAGGAGTGAAGTGCGACAGGGCTGGAGCAGTGAAGTGTGACAGGACTGGAGGACAAAGGGTGGGGCAAGAGGGCATGGAGCAGTGAAGTGGGACAGGGCTGGAGGACAAAGGGTGGGGCTATGGGAGGAGTGAAGTGGGACAGGGCTGGAGAACAAAGGGTGGGACTATGGGGCATGGAGGAGTGAAGTGGGACAGGGCTGGAGGACAAAGGGTGGGGCAACAGGGCATGGATGAGTCAAGTGGGACAGGCCTGGAGGGCAAAGGGTGGTGCAAAGGGACATGGAGCAGTGAAGTGGGACAGGGCTGGAGGACAAAGGGTAGGGCTATGGGGAATGGAGGCGTGAAATGGGACAGGGCTGGAGAACAAAGGGTGGGGCATGGAGGAGTGAAGTGGGACAGGGCTGGAGGACAAAGGGTGGGGCAAGGAGGCATGGAGGAGTGCAGTGGGACAGGCCAGGAGTCCTAGGTGTGGGGAACAGTTAATCAAGGGAAGAAAACATGGTCCATAAAGAGCGGTGTCCGTACTATCCAAATGTGTGTCCTGCTGAGGGTGTTGGCAAGCCGAGTCAGGGCTTTGGGTTCGCCTACAATATTTCAATTCTCCCTGCTGAGAGTAATCCCGGACAATGTTCTTTCCAATGCACTGTAGCCTACTCATCCCTGCTGCAGGTGACGGTGTGTTTCGGTACTCTAAAGCTTCCAGTGCTGCATGATCAGATATGTCTCCAGTGCACACTGCTGGCAATTGAAATTTTAATTTGAACCACAGAGGAACCAACAAAAAGCCAAGAGAGTAGAAGTACCACTTCCACCATCAGTAATGTTGCGCCACAATTCAAATTCTGCTCAAAGTGTCAGCATAGATACACAAGCAGTGTCTTCAATTTAGAGGGGTCCATAATTTGTGAGCAGTGAATACAGTGTACTTCATGCAAAATGATCAGTCAGGATAGCTACCCCTGATGTCCCTTAATCAAAGCCTCCCAATATCTGAGAAAGTATTTTGAAATCTGCATGAAATATTCATAGTATAACAATTTATGTGGATGGAGAAAATCATCTGAGCGAATGGCCTGCACATTACACAGCATTGTGTTCCCTGCCCCTTCCTCCCACCCCCTCCTGGAACAGAATTCTGTAAATTAGAAGGTAACCCTGCTGGTCAAGAAAGAAGGAAGATTGAAAAGAAGGAACTGTGGGTTAATTAGTCTGACATGAGTGGTGGGAATGTGCTGAAATCTGTTGTATTGGGGAAATGGTAACCGGATACTTAGGAAATCATATGATTGTGCAGACTGAACAATGTTCTGAAATGGAAATCATTTAGATTAATCTATTAAGTAGCAGAAGTGTGTACCATCTAAGATGCACTAAGAGGAACTCACCAAGGCTCCTTGGGCAGCACCTTCCAACACCATGACCACTACCATCCAGAAGAATAAGGGCAGCAGATGCATGAGAACACCGCCACCTGGAGGTTTCCCTCCAAGTCGCTCACCATCTTTAAAAAAAATTTAAAGTACCCTATTTTTTGTTTTCCAATAAAGTGGCAATTTTAGCATGGCCAATCGGACAATGTGCAGTCTTCACATGGATAGTGAGCTGGGGCAGGGATCGAATCTGGGTCCTCGGCACCGTGAGGCAACAGCGCTAACCATTGCGCCACCCTGCCACCCATCACTTAACATCCTGACTTGGGCATGTATCGCCATTCCTTCATTGTCGCTGGGTCAAATTCGTGGAACTCCTCCCTAATAACTTAGTGGGTGTACCTACACCACATGGAGTGCAGCAGTTCAAGAATGAAGCTCATTATCGCCTTTTTAAGGGCAATTAGGGATGGGCAACAAATGCTACCTAGCCAGTGAAGTCCACATCCTGTTTAAAAAAACAAATTAAAAATAGTTTTTTTGAGGGTGTAATTAGTAGATGTGGGTGGGTGGTAGCATTGGAAGTAAGATATTTGGAGTTTCAAAAGGCATTCAATAAGGTGCCACACAAGAGTCACTGGTTGCATCCGATTAGGGCTGAGGAAATTGTGAGATAGTTAGTTTGAATTGCGGATTGATTAATCGTCTGAGAAATGTTTGGGTTGTTAGGCTGTAATTGGTGAGCTCCCCCCAAGGATCAGTCCGAACTTTGGCCTCAACTATTTATATCTATATTAATAATGAGGATGAGGGGGCCAGGTGCACTATATTTAAGTGTTCTACAATACAAGGTTAGGTGGGAAAGTAAGCTGTGACGGGGGCACAAATCAACTACGAAAGGAATTTAGAAATATTAAGATAAGGTGGAGTATAATTTTTTTCTTGAAAATATTTTTAGTGGACTTTTTAACATTTTATATCCACAAATTTAGACAGCTATAGAAAACTAACACTTATATCAATACCGAGGGAAATAAATTAGTTAACAACTGTAATGACCCCACCCCCCATTCGTAAGAGTACAATGTAGGGATTTGGTGTGGTAATACTCAAGAGTTGAGATTGATTTCCCCTCTCTTCAACTCAGAAGAACATTAACTTTGTTTCTCTCTCAGTTAGCACTGGTGCCTCATGGCGTCAAGGTCCCAGATGACTTCCCGGCCCAGGGTCACTGTCCATATGGAGTTTGCACATTCTCCCCGTGTTTGCGTGGGTTTCACCCCCACAACCCAAAAGATGTGCAAGCTAGGTGGATTGGCCATGCTAAATTGCCCCTTAATTGGAAAAAATGAATTGGGTACATTAAATTTATAAAAAGTAAAAAAAAATTCTTGGAGGGATTCTCCGACCCCCCCAACCGGGTCGGAGAATCCCAGGGGTGCCGCGCGAATTAGACCACAACGCTCCGACGCTGGGACGCGATTCTCCACAGAGCAGAAAATCGGTGCCATTGGGGACGGTGGTCGGCGCGGCGCACGTCGGGGGCCGCTATGTGCGGCCCACCCCGCTCGATTCTCCGGCCTGCATGGGCCGAGCGGCCGTAGCAAAAAACCTGAGTCCTGCCGGCGCCGTTCTAACATGCTATGAGCCAGCGGGACCTCGGCATTGAAGGGTCTGGGGGTGGCCTGTGGAGAGGGAGGGGGGTGTCCGACCCCAGAGGGGGGACTCCGTTGTGGCCTGGCCCAGGACTGGGGGCCCGGGCCAGCCTGGAGTCCTTCTTTCTTCCTGTAGCCCTACGCCATTTGGCGTCTGGGCCAGCGAGGAGAAGAAAGCCACTGCGCATGCGTGGACCAGGTGGCGCCCAGTTGATGCCGAGATCAGCAGCTGCAGCGGCGTGGCCCACTCCAGCCCCATGCTGGCCCCCTGTGGGCTGGAGAATCGGGCGCCGGAAGGCCTGTTGACACCAGAGTAAAACACTCCCGTTTTTTGCGCTGGTGTCAACACTTAGCTGTGCGATGGGAGAATCCCGCCCTCTGTTTCTCTCTTCACTGATGCCAAGAGACCTGCTGAGTTTTCTATTTACTGTTTTTTCTGTATTTTCTTATCTTATTAGAGCTAACGGGATATTTCTGAACAATTGCTAGAATATGTTAGCATTTATCTGGGTAAGGCTCTTCACTAACTATCCCTAGGCATAGAACTGTACAAGAGTACTCCATTGTTTGTCCAACTGAAAAGGCATTTTACATTTCCTTCTATGAGACCTGACAACATATACACCATTGTGTAGTACTTTGTTTCTCTGAGGAATTACTTCAAAATCAATTCATTCAGTTGTTTTTGCTGGAGAAAAAGGATTCCACAAGGCAGAAGCTTGGCTGCAGGCAGCATAGCTAAAACAACAACTGGTATTTGCAGAATGGGATAATGTCAGGAAATAGAAGTGATTATTGAATAATATATGATATAAAGCCACATAACACTATGGGGACAGCTGACCAACATCTTGGTCAATGTGGTAGGTTTTAAAGAGAGTGCATCAAAGGAGGAGAGAGAGGTATAAGGAAGGAGATCCCAAGTTTAGAGTCCAGATAGCTAAAGGCATGGTCATCAAGATGGGAATAATGAAAATTGCACAGGAGGCCAGAATTGGGCCTGGAGATCACAAATACAAAGTATCAGAGGAGTTTACAGTGATGGGGAATCGAGAGACCACAGAGTCAGGAATAATGGTGAAGATATTAAATCAATTCCTTGTTGAACTCAAACCCAATGTAGGTCACCAAGCACAGGGGTAATGAACAAACTCGAATAGTGGAGGCACAGTTTTTGATGAGTTCCACTTGATGGGAAGTGCAAGTTGGGAGGTTGGTCAGGAAAGTGTGGGAATAGTCACATTTCCAGGTAATAGGGAAGGGAAAGCACTTCTCTGTATTTATCACAACTCTTTGGAATAGTGCTAGAGAATTGGCAGCAGTTAATGCCGTTTCTTTATGTTAGAACAAATTTGGAGAATTCTCGACCAGTTAAATTAGTGGAAGTTTTGTTCAAGGATGTTATAGAAAACCTTCCACGAACCAAATGCCACTAAAGATTTTAAAGGGAACATTATACTCATTCAATCTTACTGAATTATTTGGCGAACAGAAACAGCAGGCCAAAGTAAGTCAGTGGAAGGTTTTCATCAATGTGCTGCATGTTAAATTGATGACTGAGAGAAAAATATATCGAGCCAAGGGACAAGTGGCAGAATGGATTGCAAGGTAGGAACAAACAGAGTAGGGTTTAAGAGTTGCTTCTCAGACTGGCAAAATGTCAGAAGGATCTCTATTGTTCCTAATGTTAATGATTTGGATTCGGGAATCAAAAGTGATTTCAGAGTTTGCGGATGACACCAAAGCAACTAAATACAGGAAGGTATGAATGAGTTGGCAGAATGGAGGTGTAACTGGAAAATAAATTTCAATGTAGACAATTGTGAGGTGGTATGTTTTAGTGGAAAGAATAAAGATCAGTGGCCAAAGTCACCAGTCCTGACATAAATGTAGATGCATTGTGGGAGGCAGATAGCACTGAATAATCACCTACAGTCCATTGTCAGCACTTCTCTCTGGGCAAGTGACTGGAACAGCATCCCAAAACATGCAATGAGCGTGCAATAAGATGCGTCCTATTCCTTAAGATAAGTCAGTATTTGGGGATATGACACAAGAGAGAACATGGCACAATAGTTTGCAAAGCACTAGAGAAGATAAAAATCTGAGAGAATTGTTTTGGAATGAAATAAGGGACAGGTTAGATACTTTAGATCAAGCACTTGAGTGTACAATTTGTACCATTACAGAGTACCAATTTCAGCAAATTGAGTTTAAACTGTTTAGTGATTGATAGCTTGTCTCTTGTTACTAAAGTCTTTTTGAGTCTGGCAACATGGTGACTAACAAAGCAAACATGCAACACAAAGTTCATTTCACACAACATGAACAAGACTAAAAACTGATCTTGTGCTACAGTCAAAACAATTTCGGCAAATATTGCCACAAAGGCATCGAGGAAACATGAATATCTGAAAATACATTGTTGACTTGTAAGGAAGTATTTCCCTATCGATTCCAGCTTCAGCTGTGGCTGTACAATATACCCAATTTCTAATAAATCGTATCTATTTAATGTTAACATTTTAAAAAGTGTAAACAATGACAATTGTATTGAAAATATGATGGTAGTCAAAATCTTCAATTACTAAGCTGGAAGATGTAAAACATGAAAAAAAAAGAAAGACTGGTGTTCTTTCACAAGAATAGAATTTTCACAGATGTGCCTTGAGCAATGAATGGTTCAACAATGAGCTGTGTCTTTTTGAACTTTAGCCCTCAGAGAAACCAATAGAGGTTGAAGGGAGGTCGTTTAGTTCAGTTGGCTGGTTTATGATGCGAAGCGAGGTCAACAGCATGGGTTTAATTCCCAAACCAGCTGAGGTAACCATGAAGGCCCTGCCTTGTCAAACTCCCACCTGAGGTGTGGTGATCCTTCGGTTGAATCACCAGCAGTCAGCTCCGACTCTCAAAGCAGAGAGCTGCCAATGGTCCTCTGAGACTCTGGCAGCTTTCGTTCCATTGTAAAGGTTTATTTGCTGTCTACCTTGAGGTATGGACATTTGCATGTTCAAACATAAACCATTTATTGTTCATCCATAATTGCCACTTATGGTTGCTGTCCCCATGATGTATCCTTCTAGAATCTACTATCATATCACACTCTACCTCATACTCTGGGTGGTACTGTTCTACAATCTCACATTGACCTATAGTCCGCCAAATTTTTTTATATTAAAATGGCATGCTGCTACCCCTTAATGATATACACAAAATTCCTCTTTCTTTCAGAAAAATATTCCTCCCCCCCCCCTCCCCATTCCAATGTAGTATAACTATTTACAATACAATCTTTACTTTCCTTGCCACCCCTTCTTCCACCCTCAAGTCTCTAAATTTGTACTTTGAAACGGTATTGAAACTTGACCATTCTTCCAAATCTTAATCTGTCACATTTGGAGGAAATGGTTCTGTTCCTTTGGTTGACATTGCTGACTAATGCTGAAATTATGGTACTCTCCTTTAGTTGGTTGGCTCCATTTGATTTGCTTTTTGTGCTCCTTCAAATTGCTCTTTATCATGAGCCTGTCTGCTTTGTCTGGACACTCGTAGATTTGTCCCACTCCTTCCGAAGGGAATGCACGTTCAGTTGATTCCTTGAGTGGCCAACTGCCATTCCTTTCCCTGGGATCCACCATGTTCTTCCTGGACAGTGACACTTCAAAAACGGAACCTTTATTTCAACTTGTTGCTCAATTTCATATTTTCCAATCCTTTGTCAACCTTATGAATCTTTTCATTTCATCCAGCCGTACTACATTGGTGAGGTCGGGGGTTTTTGTTTCAAAGTTACCTGCAAGATCCTTATAGAAGCTTAACAAATTCACTTGGGCATCCAGTTTCGTTTGGAGTCTTTCTTCCATGGTCACTGACTGCTCCTTAGATTCTCCCAATTTACTTACTATATCAGTTTCCATTTGCTCTTTCATATTGCGCATTTCATTTTTCATGTTCTTCAGATTGAACCACAGTTCAAGAACTTGGTTGTTAATTTCACATTGAACCAACTATTTTGATTCATTGGCAACTCCTCCTCCGATTTCAGGCATTTTCTCAATAGCTGAGAGACTCCAAAGGTTTGAAATGCATCATGTTTTAATAAAAGACCTATCTTTTAATGAGTTTGCTTCCACAACTTTATTATTTAGACGTTTTGAGTCCTGTTTCAAGTGTTCAACTTCCTGTGAATGATGCTTCAGTATTCTCCTTATTTTCATTCGCAAATTAATCTTTTGCCCATGAAAGTTGTTTCTCTACACTGACCAGTGATGGCCTTGGCCCTGTGTGTCTGTGTGTATATATATGTTGAATGTAAATGATGGAACCATCAATTCACCAGACACGTGTTTCCGAAATGAATCTAGGCTTTAATCGACTTACTTCAGAGCCAGCCTGTTACCCGTTGATGAACTCTTAGTGAACTCAGGCTGACTCTGGACAAGGGTATTTATACAGCTGCACTAGGGGGAGGAGTCGTGGGCGGAGCCAAGGGTGGAGCCCAGTACAAGTTCCTGAGTACTCCCAGAGCTACTCCCCCTAGTGGTAGGATAGCGCTACTGCGCTTACAAAGACATTGTGAATTATCATATATACATATAGAACATAGAACATAGAACAGTACAGCACAGAACAGGCCCTTCGGCCCTCGATGTTGTGCCGAGCCATGATTACCCTACCTAAACCCACGTAACCCGTATACCCGTAACCCAGCAATCCCCCCATTAATCTTACACTACGGGCAATTTAGCATGGCCAATCCACCTAACCCGCACATCTTTGGACTGTGGGAGGAAACCGGAGCACCCGGAGGAAACCCACGCACACACGGGGAGGACGTGCAGACTCCACACAGACAGTGACCCAGCCGGGAATCGAACCTGGGACCCTGGAGCTGTGAAGCATTGATGCTAACCACCATGCTACCGTGAGGCCCCTAATATATTACATTCACCACAGTATACTATTTGGAATACATATTACTTACTAGCGACACACTAACAATGTAGAACCCTAAGTACGAAGCACACATTAAAAATGTACAATCCTGAATCCTATTTCAAGCAGTTTGTGAGGCATTGAGGTTTTAGCTAACTGACTTGGCCACATTTGTGAGACCTTGTTAGTTCCCACAGATGTACACAGAAATGGCTTATTCTGCGGAACTTCGCTTGTCAGCAGCCCCAGGCCAGCTGCCTCAGGAATGCTGCCTGGAGCACCAGTCCGTAACGAGGTTAGGGAAAGAAAGTTTCTGTTTGTAAGGTATCAAGAGGACACGAGGACAGCTGATAAGGAGGTCTGGAAAACTCCACGAGGGGGACCTCTGTCTGTTTCTGAGCTCTGACCACACAGCCCCATGCTGTCTAATAATCAATAAATGTTACGATTGGATTGTGTCCAGCTGAGGTGCGCTGTGTAACTGTGCTAATTGTGATTTTTTTTATGTTCTGGGGAAAGGTGTATGGTGAGCCCAGTGACCTGCTCCCTGCCGATGTTAAATCAATAGATTGTTTGATGTTTGGTGCAGACCCGAGTGTTGAGTTATTCTTTTGGTTTCATTCCTGCCAACGCCAGTTTTTCCTTTGCAGAGACTAATTCCCGTGTGCGATTTTTCAAGCTCACACCGTTTCGTTTTACCTCAGTGAACTGTTTCTGACGCACTTTGTGCTCCTCTGTGAGAACTTCTACTTTTCCTTTTTCTCGCCATTTCTAGGTTCTTGATTTTCATTTCAGCTATGGTCATTTTCAACAACTCCAATTTTGAAATCTTATTTCCGTCCTTTATTTCTCAGTTTGAAGCAGAGTTTTAAAAAAATAATAATATACTTTATTATTGTCACAAGTGGGCTTACATTAACACTGTAATGAAGTTACTGTGAAAATCCCCTAGTCGCCACATTCCGGCGCCTGTTCGGGTACACTGAGGGAGAATTCAGAATGTCCAAATTACCTAAGAGCGCATCTTTCGGGACTTGTGGGAGGAAACTGGAGCACCCGGAGGAAAGCCACACAGACACAGGGAGAACGTGCAGACTTCACACAGACAGAGACCCAAGCCGGGATCGAACCTGGGACCCTGGCGCTGTGAAGCAACGGTGCTACTCACTGTGCTGCCCATTTTGTTCTTCTACTTCCTTTAGTTTCACTGTGGGCATATCTGTCTCTGGTGAAGTCTTCGCTTCTTTCAGTTCTGTAATGGCTTCATTATCCGCTCGCAGCTTTTTTAAACCAGTCTCCATTTTGTCTGTTGCGGAACGTTTTCATGTGCTCCTTTTTTATACGATTTTGAAGGACAGTCAGCTGTTTTTTCAACTGCTTATTTTCTTGTTACCCTGCTTGGGTATTGTCTCCCGCACTCTTGGGTCTTCTGTCCCCCTCGACCTTCGGTCTTCTGTCTCTCTCTCGCTCTTAGGTCTTCTATTTCCCTTGCTGTGGGTTCTTCTGCCTCTCCTTCTCTAGAGTCTTCTCTCTATTCCATGCTCAGAGGTCTTCTCTGTCCCTCACTTTGGAATCTCCTGCCTCACACTCTGAGTTCTCCTGTTTCCTTTGGCCTGAGGACTCCTTCAGTGCTTTATTGGGGTTGTTCCAATTATGGGCAATTTAATGTGGCCAATCCAGTTACCCTACACATCTTTGGGTTGTGGAGGTGAGACCCACGCAGACATGGAGGAATGTGCAAACTCCACACGGACAGTCACCCCAGTTGGGGTCAAACCGGATGTTCGGTGCCGTTTTGCAGCAGTGCTAACCACTGTGCCACCCATATATTCACTCACATGAAAGTTGGATGATGGGTGCACAGAAGACCTGGCCATTCTGCCGTTGCTGAAAAATGGTTACCCTGATAAAACAGGATAAAACACGATGGCATGGTGGTTAGCACTGCTGCCTCCAGTGCCAGGGACCCGGGTTCAATTCCAGCCTTGGGTGACTGTGTGAAGTTTGCAGGTTCTCCCCGTGGCTGAGTGGCTTTCCTCCGGGTGCTCTGCTTTCCTCCTATTGTCCAAAGGTGTGCAGGTTAGGTGTAGTTGCGGGGATAGGGCCGGGGAAGTTTGCAGAGGAAGGGTGGTTTTTCAGAGCGTCTGAACAGACTTGATGGGCCAAATGGCCTCCTTCTGCACTGTAGGGATTCTACACCTGTTCACAGTTCACGGCTACAGGGAAGAATCCACAGCGGGAATTGGATTCCATCCAAATTCCAGCAGCTAATTTGGGTTCAGAATGGTGGCCCTGCACTACCAGTGATTTATATTATCTGCTGCTGTACTGGTGCAAGAGAATAGGCACCTGCAGGATGTCATGGTACAAACTTGCCCTTTGTCATGCTTGTAACATTGTCTCCCGTGGGAGACATTGGGGCTTTGAAAAATTAATTAGATGAGCAGCTGAAGATAAACAGAATTGCTGAGCGACGGGGGGTGGTATTAAATGAGTTGTCCTTGCAGAAGTGGGCTGAATGGTCTCCTAAACTGTTACCATTCTACAATTCTATTACAATAGAAGTGAAGTTGAAATCTGAGAATCTGGCATGCAGAAAGCAGCTTGGACTGACCATCTTGATTATAACATGCAAAACTTTCAATAACCAAGAAAGTCTAAAGTGTCAAATTACCGACCTTTAGGAATAGTTCGGGAAGCCTATCCTGTCAGGAGATGACCAAATAAACTTCACATGGCCATCAGGATATTCCACGCAATTATTAGTGAAGAGAATATATGTGGCCCATTTTCACTTGCAAACCCGGGCAAATTGTTTAATAGCCACCAAGGAGAAGGCCACAGTTGTCTGCAGACTTATGTCTGCATCCAGGAGTCCCTTTTCCTTCAATTTGGTATTCCAATTGCCAATATTCTGCCTTTTCAGCCTTGGCAAAAGGTGACCATAGTTGGGATGTATTTTAAGCCCCTCTCAAAGCTTCCAAATTGATCTGCCCCCTTCCATGTGACACGCCTTTGTTGTTATGCCCATCCTTTCAGATTTAGCTTCCCTCTTTTATACCATGTTGTCATTCTTCGGGTGGAGATGGTCGTGGTAATGTCATAGGGTGGGTAATTCAGAGTCCAGGTTGATGTTCTGGGGACAGCGGCTCAAGTCCACCATGACAGCTGATGGAATTGAAGTTCAGTTAATAAAATCTGGAATTATGAAGCTAGTCTCAATAATGGGGACCCATAAGGACCTCGATTGTTGTATTGAAAATTCACTTGGCTTCCTTTTGGGGAAGGAAATCTGCCATCCTTCCCTAGGCAAGAGGCACATGGAACTTCAGATCCACAGCAATGTGGTTGGCTCCTAACTCGCCTCTGAACTGGCCAAGCAAGTCACTCAGTTCAAGGGTAATTAAAGATGGACAATAAATGCTGGCCTTGTCAGTGATGCCCATTCCCCCCATATTCAATGAAAAAATAGCTCTTTTTGAGCTTTGCTTGGAATTAAGAAGTTCCACCAATGAATTTATACCACAATATTGAGTGGTATGTGTACTTGAGATCTGGGTGAATTCCAAAGTAGTGAAAATTCAAATGAGATTAAATTACAGCAGGGTAGCATGGTGGTTAGCATAAATGCTTCACAGCTCCAGGGTCCCAGGTTCAATTCCTGGCTGGGTCACTGTCTGTGTGGAGTCTGCACGTCCTCCCCCTGTGTGCGTGGGTTTCCTCCGGGTGCTCCGGTTTCCTCCCACAGTCCAAAGATGTGCGGGTTAGGTGGATTGGCCATGCTAAATTGCCCGTAGTGTCCTAATAAAAGTAAGGTTAAGGGGGGGGGTTGTTGGGTTACGGGTATAGGGTGGATACGTGGGTTTGAGTAGGGTGATCATGGCTCGGCACAACATTGAGGGCCGAAGGGCCTGTTCTGTGCTGTACTGTTCTATGTTCTATGGATATTGACCTCAAAGTCTCCCATCTGGTAATTTAGCAGGATATTGACTAATTCTGAATGATTTTTTCCTTATGTGGGGGGTGACATTACAAATGCAAATCACTCTTTGGGTAAATAAATATAGGGTGCAATTTAACTAAAAGAAAACAGTTTGTTCTGGGTTGGGATCAAGGGGTCGACCCCAGTATTGTTTATTAAAAACCTTCAGTGTCAATCAACCAAATCTTCAAAGTAATAATAGCAGAAGCTATAAGCACTTGACACTTATTTGTCTTGTGTAAATAGGTAAAAAGGTAAAGTTAAAAGCGTCATAGTTGCTGATGACCATCGGCTTTCCACTTTGATGGGGAGAACTGAATGGCAGTGATTCAACCTGAGGGTCACTACACCTCTGGCATGGGACAAGGCTGAGAATGTGACCTTCATGAATAACTTCCGCGGTACTGAAATTGAACCTACGCTGCTAATCTCGCTCTGTATCACAAATCAATTGTCTAGCCACGCGAGCTAAACCCGCCCCCCTTCTGTAAATGAACATTGAACCATTCAACCTGATGGTCACAGACCTCCGGCATTGGACAAGGTTGTGAATGCGGGCCTTCATGAATAACTTCCGTCAGTACTGAAATTGAACCTACGCTGCTAGTCTCGCTCTGTATCACAAATCAGTTGTCTAGCCATGCGAACCAAACCGGCCCCCCTTCTGTAAATGGCAATGGTTCAAAGAAAATTAAATTTATCAATTCAGCAATCATTTCCTTTGTGTAACTTGTTTTAATGAAGTAATGGAAGACTGGACTCTCAGTCAATCATTCATAATGAGGCTTTCTTAAATAACTGTGTTCCATTTGCTCACTTCCAACCTTCTGGGACCTTTACAGAATCTAGGGCATTTTGGAAAATTACTATGAGGTCTGGGGCATTTTGGAAAATTACTCTGATCTCATTCACTATCTCTGTAGCTATCTTTTTTGGCACCCTCAGACGTAGGTCACCAGAGTTCCTGACCCCCCCCCCCCCCCCCCCCCCCCCCCCCCGGCGTTATCCTCTTATTCTGGTACCTACCTTGTGTCTTCTACTGTAACAACGAATAAATATTTGTTAAATCGCCTCTGATGTTTCCTCATTCCCCATTGCTATTTCTCCACTCTCTTCTGAGGGACCAATGTTTACTTCAACAACTCTCTTCTCTTTTATACTCTTTATGAGCTCTAACATTCTGCTTTTATATTCCTCACATACTTACTATTTTAAGTATTTTATTTCCCTTTTATCAATGTTTTGGTGGCCCTTTGGTTTCTAAAATATTCCCAACGTTCAGATTTACTACTATTCTTTGCAAAACAACATCCTTAACTTTCTTAATAATCCACAGATTGATCTTTCTTGCAGAGTATTTGTTTTCAACGGAATGTATTTTTGTTGAACATTTTTAATTGTGTTTTTAAATGTTTCCCACTGTTTTATTTACCTCCATCTCTTTTAGTCAAAGTACTACATTAACTTTAGCCAATTCTCACCTTATACCTACGTAATTGGTTTTGTTTAAATTCAATATTCATTTTTGTGATTGGAGTATTACCAGATATTTCTTTGCGCCTGTCACCTATCTTAAAAAAAACCTTCAGCTTGGGAATTGCATGCATATGTGCTGTACTTTAATTCACAGCTAGATTTCTGGAACATGCTGAACAAGTAATTGCATTTCACCCTGCCAAAGCCCTACTCCCAGCTTGACTGTGAGAACCTTGGAAGTGCTAGACATGAGAGAGCCTTGTGTAATCGCATATGCATTATATTACAATATTGATTGCACTTCACAAGACTGCCACTGGCTGTGAAATGTTTCAGAATGTTCTGAGGAAAAGAAAGGCGCTATATAAATACCCATCCTTGTTGCCTCTAATGTATTGTTATGGGCCAGGGTTTAGAGAACCCCAAAGTGTATCATGGAGTTCACCTGACCCACAACTTTTAATAGATTGTGGTATGGGGAGCACACGGCCCACTCTACAGGTGTGGTACAGCAGAAATGGAAAAGTATTTTTTAAAAGCAAAACAGGAACTCAAGTTAACCTTTTTTATCATACAGTGAACATTTTAGCAACCATCAATTCAAATACAACCCTCTTAAGAATACAACACTAAGAAATCCTTCCCAAACAACATCCAGAAGACAGAAGAAACATCTTTTAACAGAAGCACATGAGGTTTACATTCGCTACTGAGAACATTTATAATTCTGAATTCACCAAATGATCAATACATAGTCTTTTCATAGCAGAGAGATCAACAGTACACCTGCTCTGTCTGGCGTCAGCTCCAACACTGAAAACGAAACTGAAATACACACTGCAGCAAACAGAATAAAACAAAAGTAAAAAGCTGACAGACAGCCCTGCTCCACCCACACTCTTGACATCACTGATAAACACCCATTTCTTAAAGGTACATTTCTTAAGCACCCATTTCTTAAAGGTACTCTCATGACAGTATGCCAACATTTATAAGCATTGTTTCATTTTGAAGTTGAATTCTATTGGGGTTGAAGCAAAAGAATTCTCATTTGCACTTACAGGCTATGTTAGATAAATGACGCCATCGTGACACTCATGCCAGCTAAAAGCTTATCCCTTTTAAACTAATGCTGATTGACTGTTGTAACCTCCCATACAATCGCATTTGATTTAATGGCATTGCATATCTTGGGACTATCCCTGGTGAGAATTCAAGCAAGAGTGCTCAGGATGATTCCAAGTCTTGGGCTTCTGAATCAAAGGTTCGCAGAACTGTACTTGAGTTCAGAGTGGAAATGGGCTTAAAATGGATGGTACAGGATCAAGAGATTCTGTAAATGGGACTTGAAAAGAAAATCAACAAGCCTGAAGCAAGAATTAAGATTGAAAGGATTTCTCTCCACTGCACCCCCCCGCACCAACAGAGGAGATTTAATGTGGCACATAGTCTGCTAAAGCTAAGACTCCATTAGTTGACACCATTAGAAAAGATTAACATTAATAATGCAATTTAAGAGCAAAATGGACCTATTATTGAGTGCAGTTATTACAGGTTGTGGACAATTCTTGTTTCTCACTTAATGGGAATAAGGAGGTAATATCCTAACCAATCAGTGGTGGATAAAACTTCATTGAGGTTTGTGTAAACTGGTGACATGTGTTCATCTTCAAAATTCGATTTGGCCCATATGTATCTTTACTAGCTAACTTGACACTTCACAGATAGCAGAGAGTCGTTCAAGAATGTTATTATCTACAAAATTGAGTTGCTGATAGAAACATGTTTTATTTGCACATATTTTTACAACAACTAGACACCCAAGGAAATAAACTTGCTGAGGGGGCATTACTTGCTTTTTAGTACTACGATGTACCAGGGCAGGTGAACTGGGTGCTGGCAGTGAGAGCGAGTTGAGAACTGCTGGCTGTGTGGGAGTTGGACTGAAGTAATGCAGAAAATGAGTTTGTAATTTTCTCGAATATAGAATCGATTTGAAGAGAATGATGCTGTCTTCTACTCAGATCTGACATTGTCTTGTGTTCATTCTGCCGCAACTCCATTATGTTGTGACAGCCACCACTCAGCTTTTAGCTATTTCCTGCTGAAACCTGTCATCCCAACCATCTCCATCTTGAAAACTTCATATTGTGACACCAGTACTCACCCTTCATAAACCCGCTTTCATATCACCTTTGATAACACCTCACATGAGAACAAATGAAGTTACATATCTATTGCAACTAAATTCATTGCATGTTGGGATGATTGACGTACTCCCATTTTTAATGATTTCTTGAATCACTTAACAATGATCATCTATCCTATTTAAGAATCAACCCTCTCAGCTGCCTCTCCAAGGACAAGTCGGTTATTTCTCGAATGGCTAAGAGTAAGGTTTCTTTCAGTAACTTTCCCTCAAATTTAACAATAATGTGACACTTTAAATCACACTTGCACACAAGACATTAAGTCAGCTGTAACATAATTCATTCTAGTGCCTGGGCTGCCAGAGGTTTTGTTTATAGGCTAGGGGAGTTGAACGGTTTGACACTGGGAATGCGTGCATTTTATCACTGGTGTCACTGAAAACTGAGCGACACGGTAGTAACAATTGCGAGTAGTGAATGGCTAGAGGGTGTGATATAACAGCTTCTTCTTGCGTCAGATGATGTACAAGAAGGAGATAGCACAGTCTGATTTTAATCTCGAGTGAATGTTGGGTGGGTGAGAACCAAATCCCTCCATCACCTCACTCTGCAATGACTTTGACACCATAAACATTCCCAGGGAATGCTTAATTGCCAGAAATGCCATCCTTCAGATGAGTTTTAAGCTATCTGCCCTCCGAGGTGAATGTATAAGGACCCATGGCACAATTTCACATACACGGAAGGGAGTTTTCTCCAATACCCAGACCATTATTTGTCCCCCCTCACAGTACCGCGAAAACAGATGACTTGGCCATTTTCACATCGTAATACTTTGCTATGTCCGTTGCGACAGTGACTACACTTACCTGATTGACTATGAAATGTTTTGTGATGTCCTGAGCTCATGAAAGACTCTACAGAGGCGACACGGTAGCATAGTGGTTAGCACTGTGGCATCACAGTGCCAGGGTCCCACGGTCGATTTCCGGCTTGGCACTTGTCTGTGCGGAGTCTGCGCGTTCTCCCCGTGTATGCGTGGGTTTCCTCCGGGTGCTCCGGTTTCCTCCCACTAGTCCCAAAAGACGTGCTGTTTGGACATTCTGAATTCTCCCTCTTGTGAACAGGCGCCGGAACGTGGCAACTTGGGGATTTTCACAGTATCTTCATTAAATATAAGCTATCTTGTGACGATAAAAGATTTCTTCTTCTTCAGAGATACAAGACTTTTTTACTGCCAGTGGGAGGTCGGGAGATTCCTGGACCTTGGGGTCAGTAGGACGGTCTTCCAGACCGTCGCGTTCTCCCTCTCCACCTGCCCGTTCCCCCTGGGGTTGTAGCTGGTAGTCTACTCGAGGCAATGCCCTTGTCGAGCAGGTACTGACGCAGCTCGTCGCTCAGGAAGGACGAACCCCTGTCGCTGTGTACGTAGCTGGGGAAACCGAACAGGGTGAAGACACTGTGCAGGGCTCTGATGACTGTGTGGGAGGTCATATCGGGGCATGGGATAGCAAAGGGGAAGCAGGAGAATTCGTCGATGATGTTAAGAAAGTACACATTTCGATTGGTCGAGGGGAGCGACGCTTTGAAATCGATGCTCAGGTGTTCAAAGGGCCGGGAAGCCTTTACCAAGTGGGCCTTGACTGGTCTATAGAAGTGCAGTTTGCACTCCGCGCAGATCGGGCAATCCCTGGTGATGGCTTTCAGCTCCTCGGTGGAGAAAGGCACATTTTGGGCTTTGACGTAGTGGGCGAGCCGGGTGACCCCCGGGTGGCAGAGTCATTGTGGATAGCCTTCAGGCAGTCGTCTTGCGCGCTGGCGCATGTGCCGTGGGACAGGGCATCTGGGGGCTCATTGAGCTTCCCCGGTCGATATATGATATCGTAATTATAGGTGGAGAGTTCGATCCTCCACCACAAGATTTTATCATTTTTTATTTTGCCCCTTTGCGAGTTGTCGAACATGAAGGCAACTGATCTTTGGTCGGTGATGAGGGTAAACGTCCTACTTGCGAGGTAGTGCCTCCAGTGCCGTACGGCTTCCACAATGGCTTGAGCTTCCTTTTCGACTGAGGAGTGGCGAAGTTCCGAAGGTTCGAGAGGGTTCGGGAGAAGAAGGCGACCGGGTTCCCTGTCTGATTCAGAGTGACGCCGAGGGTGACCTCCTGAGGCGTCGCTCTCCACCTGAAAGGGGACGGATTAATCCACCGCCCGCATGGCGGCTTTGGCGATGTCCTCCTTGATGCAGTTGAAGGCCTGGCGGGCCTCAGCTGACAGTGGGAAGAGTGTGGTCTTAAATAGTGGGCGGGCTTTGTCCGCATACTGGGAGACTCACTGGACATAATAAGAGAAGAATCCCAGGCACTCTTGAGGGCCCTGGGACAATGAGGGAGAGGGAGTTGTAAAAGTCCTCTGAGTCGGGGCCCAGGACTCTGTTTTCCACGGCATAGCCGAGGATGGCTAGTCTGGTAGTGCGGAAAACTAATTTCTCCGTACTGTAGATGAGATTTGAGTTTCTGGACGGTTTGGAGAAATCGGTGGAGGTTGGCGTCGTGGTTCTGCTGATCATGGCCGCAGGTGGTGACATTGTCTAAATACGGAAACGTGGCCTGCAGCCCGTACTGGTCCACCATTCGGTCCATTGTCCTTTGGAACACCGAGGCCCCATTCGTGACGCCAAAGGGGACCCAGAGGAAATGGAAGAGGCGGCCATCTGCCTCGAATGCCGTGTAGTGGCGGTTCTCCGTGCGGATTGGGAGCTGGTGGTAAGCAGACATCAGATCCACTGTGGAGAATATGCGGTACTGGCCGATCTGGTTGACCATGTCTGCAATTCTGGGGAGGGGGTACGCATCGATGTGCGTGAACCGGTTAATGGTTTGGCTGTAATCGACCACCATCTGGAACTTTTCCCCGGTCTTGACGACCACCACCTGAGCTCTCCAGGGGCTATTACTGGCCTCTATGACTCCCTCACGTAGGAGCCGCTGGACTTCGGCTCTGATGAATACTCTATCCTACAGGCTGTACCGCCTGCTGCGAGTGGCTACTGGTTTACAGTTAGCCGCTGGATTAGCGAAGAGTGGAGGGGGTCGATTTTTAGAGTTGCTAAACTGCAGATAGTGAGTTGAAGTAGGGGTCCGCCGAAGCTGAGTGTGAGGCTCTTGAGATTACATTGGAAATCGAGCCCGAGTAAGAGTGGGGCGCAGAGTTCGGGGAGTACGTACAGCTGGAAATTAGAGTAGCTGGCGCCCTGAATTGTTAGGGTCGCGACGGTGCGCCCTTGTATGTGGACTGAGTGAAAGCCCGAGGCGAGGGAGATAGTTTGCCGTGCAGGGAAGATAGGGAGCGAACAGCATCTTACCAGGTCAGGATGTACGAAGCTTTCGGTGCTCCCAGAGTCGAAGAGGCACGGTGTCATGTACCCGTTGATATTAGCGGTCATCATCGAGCTCTGGAGGTGCATCGGATGCGGCTGGTCCAACGTGACTGCGTTGAGTTGCGGGTAGTCGGTGGCTCAATCAGCAGTGCTGGAGTGGCCCCGTGATGACTGTCCGCTGAGGTCGTAGTCGTCAAGGTGTACTTCGGTTGATGGCCAAGATGACGGCCCCCGTTGATCGCACGTGGTGGGTGATGAAGAAGATGCCGTCCAAGATGGCCGCCCGCGTGGTACAATCGGTCGAGCATAGCAAGGGCCTCCGTATATGAGGTGGTACAATTGAGTTGCGTAGAGATGCGATGGCTCACCGGGCTTGCAGTAGGCTGAGTTTCTGCTCCTCTGTAGTCTCAGATGTGCTTGATTCAACCAGGTAGGCCTTGAAACACCGAAGCCAGTGTAGGAAGATTTCCTTCGCCTCTGCAGCCTGCGGGTCGAGTTCTAGTCGGTCAGGGTTGAGGGCTGATTCCATAGTAGTTTTCTTCAAGTTTTCTAAGACTATTAAATTGATGAGACCATCAATTCACTCGGAACACGATTGGAGTAAACTGTGGTTTCAATAGTCTTACAACTGAGCCTGCCTACGACCAGAAGAACGGAGAGCAGGCTCACGGCTGCAGCACTTTATACTTCATGGGCGGAGCCAAGAGTGGAGCCCTGTACAAGCTCCTTATCTCCCCCTATGGGCAGAGCCGCGCAACGGCTCACAGACAGAGCTCACAAGGACATAATACTATGCAATACAATACAGTGTGAATTACAATACAGTATGAATTCACCACAGGTGCTTTATCTTAAACTCTTTTTCAACCATTTTTAAAGGGGGGAAAAAACGCCAAAAAATGACAGAATACAATGGTGCCTGTACACTCACCTGCACTTTCTTTCATAGCACCGCAACCGTTCCCCTTTAGGTTATATATTTTATATATATATATTATATATTTATATCCAAAATATTGCATACAAAATGATCAGAGGGTTAGATAGGGTGGACAGCGAGAGCCTTCTCCCGCGGATGGAGGTGGCTAGCACGAGGGGACATAGCCTTAAATTGAGGGGTAATAGATATAGGACAGAGGTCAGAGGTGGGTTTTTTACGCAAAGAGTGGTGAGGCCGTGGAATGCCCTACCTGCAACAGTAGTGAGCACGCCAACATTGAGGGCATTTAAAAGTTTATTGGATAAGCATATGGATGATAAGGGCATAGTGTAGGTTAGATGGCCTTTAGATTTTTTCCATGTCGGTGCAACATCGAGGGCCGAAGGGCCTGTACTGCGCTGTATCATTCTATGTTCTATGTTCAATGTACAATCCCCTAGTGAAAGTTACTGTTGAAATGAGCTATTATTCAAAATTTCTCCCAACTGATTGAAATTGGCCACTTGAGGTATTAAGTCTCTACTGGGGATTATTCAAGAAATAATTTTGGAAATTTGGCTCCCTTGCCTTAATCTCTCCTGTTGCTGCCTGATATCTCTCCCGTTTAGCATGACAATGGCGCAATATTCGTGTTAACAAGCTTTGTACCATGTTGACTACACAGGCCTGAACCCTGCTGTGCAATCACAGACCACAAACCAAAAATGCCAACTGTCCTGACCCTCCGACATAACAATTGAATGAAGCTGCTTAGTTCAAAAAAGCGACGATTTAAAAAAGAAATGTCGGACTTCCGGTGGTGGCCATGGTGTGGTGAAAGGCTGCACGTTTGGCAGCTCCTGCTCATGGTGGTCTATTTGTGGCTTTTACGGCGGATTGTTGCAGGAATTTTGTGAAGTAAAGATGTTGAAGTGGGAAAAAAAGGAGGGGACTCCCAGTTTATGGAGCTGCGGCCCAGGAAAAGGAGGAACCAGAAGCTGGTGGTGAGTGAGGAGCAGATATCGAGTGTGGATGCGCAGGGTCCGGCCCCGACAGCTCCGTGGTCGTCAGACGAGTTCATGAACTTCCTAATGGAGAAGTTCACTCAACAACATAAGGAATGTGCGGAGGACCTGGCCCGGGCAGTGGACTCGATCACGGCGGTGGTTGACTGCGTGGAGGCGAGACTGACGACCCAGGGACAGGCAATCCAGAGGATGGAGGAGCTGGTGGGGGAGCAAGAGGACCAGTCCACATCGATGGAAGCAGAGATGGGGATGCTGCAAGACCATCAGAAGCGACTGCTGGAGAAAGTGGCGGACCTGGAGAATCGGAGGTAGAACACCCGGAGTGTGGGTCTGCCAGAGGGAAAAGAAGGATCGGATGCTGGTGCGTATGTGGGGAAGATGTTGGAGAAGCTGCTGGGAGACGGTGTGTTTGATAAGCCACTGTAGGTGGACAGGGCCCACAAGGCGCTTATGCATAAGCCCCAGGGGGGGGTGAGCCCCCTCAGGATGATGGTGGTACGATTGCATCGGTTCCTGGACAAGGAATGCATTATGAGATGGGTCGGGCAGACGAGGCGATGTACATGGGAGGATGCTGAGATCTGGCTGTACCAGTACCTGAGCGCAGAACTTGCAAAGAGGAGAGTGAGTTTTAACATGGTCAAGGCGGCCCTGTATGAAAAGGGAATATAGTTTGGACTGTTGCACTCGGCCCGCCTGTGGGTGACCTATGAGCGTCGGGAACTGTACTTTAGCTCGGCGTAGGAAGCGGTGGACTTTATGAAAGATAATAAACTGATGAGACAAGGAAGACCTTGAAACTTGACTGTCAGGAACTGAGTCATGTTTTGTAAAACTATTAACCTTTGACATGCGATGTTCGGATGGACTTTGGAGGTTCTGTGTATATTTTTTTCCATTTTTCTTTTGGTTCTGTTTGGGATTATGTTAACAGATAGGCCCACCCCTCCTCTCTTAACAAAGTACTTGTGCTCGGATCTTGGGAGGGATGGTTTGGTTTTGCTTCTTGCCGTTGTTTTGATTGTTTGGTAGGTGAGTTTTTACAGGTGGACAGGAGGTATGCAGGGTCTCCGGTTCAGGGGCTCCTGAAGGAGCGTCAGAGAGTGCAAATGGAATTTGGGCTCCTGTCCACAGGTAAGGCGGAGGGCAGCTGAGGAGGGTAAAGTGGGTGGTGTATGAATACGGGGAAAAAGCCAGCAGGATGTTAGCGCATCAGTTGAGGAAGCAGGAGGCGACGAGAGAAATTGGGAAAGTAAAGGATATATAGAACATAACAGCGCAGTACAGGCCCTTCGGCCCTCGATGTTGCGCCGACCTGTGAAACCCCTCTGAAGCCCATCTACACTATTCCCTTATCGTCCATATGCCTATCTAATGACCATTTGAATGCCCTTAATGTTGGCGAGTCCACTACTGTTGCAGGTAGGGCATTCCACGCCCTTATTACTCTCTGAGTAAAGAACCTTCCTCTGATATCTGTCCTATATCTATCTCCCCTCAATTTAAAGCTATGTCCCCTCGTGCTAGACATCACCATCCGAGGAAAAAGGCTCTCGCTGTCCACCCTATCTAATTCTCTGATCATCTTGTATGCCTCAATTAAGTCACCTCTTAACCTTCTTCTCTCTAACGAAAACAGCCTCAAGTCCTTCAGCCTTTCCTCATAAGATAGTCCCTCCATACCAGGCAACATCCTGGTAAATCTCCTCTGCACCCTTTCCAATGCTCCCACATCCTTCCTATAATGTGGCAACCAGAACTGCACGCAATACTCCAAATACGGCCGCACCAGAGTTTTGTACAACTGCAACATGACCTCATGGCTCCGAAACTTAACACACCGTACGCCTTCTTAACAACCCTCTCAACCTGGGTGGCAACTTTCCGGGATCTATGGACATGGACACCGAGATCTCTCTGCTCGTCCACACTACCAAGAATCTTACCATTAGCCTAATACTCTGTCTTCCTGTTATTCCTTCCAAAATGAATCACCTCACACTTTTCTGCATTAAACTCCATTTGCCACCTATCAGCCCAGCTCTGCAGCTTATCTATGTCCCTCTGTAACTTGTAACATCCTTCTGCACTGTCCACAACTCCACCGACTTTACTGTCATCTTCAAATTTACTCACCCATCCTTCTACGCCCTCCTCCAGGTCATTTATAAAAATTACAAACTAGTAACTGGACACCAGTCAGAACATTTCCCATCAACCACAACTCTTTGTCTTCTTCCAGCTAGCCAGTTTCTGATCCAAACTATAAATCACCCTGAATCCCATGCCTCCGTATTTTTTGCAATAGCCTACCGTGGGGAACCTTATCAAACGCTTTACTGAAATCCATATACACCACATCAACTGCTTTACCCTCATCCACCTGTTTGGTCACCTTCTCGAAGAACTCAATGAGGTTTGTGAGGCACGACCTACCCTTCACAAAACCATGTTGACTATCTCTAATCAAATTATTCCTTTCTAGATGATTATACATCCTATCTCTTTTAAACCGTTCCAAGACTTTGCCCTCAACAGAAGTAAAGCTCACTGGTCTATAGTTACCGGGTTGTCTCTACTCCCCTTCTTGAACAAGGGGACAACATTTGCTATCCTCCAGTCTTCTGGCACTATTCCTGAAGACAAAGATGACTTAAAGGGGTGAAGGTGGTTGTGGGTCTGGCGGGGGTGCATGATGTGTTTCGGAAATTATATAGTAGACTATACAAAATGAACCCCAGCCCAGCCTGGGAGGAGGGTATGTAGTGATTTTTTTGGGGGGGGCTGGAGCTCCCGAGGATAGATGAGGAGTTGGTGGAAGGCTTGGGAGGCCCAATTGGGCTTGGGGAGATTATAGATGGATTGGGGGGCGATGCAATCGGGTAAGGCTCCGGAACCTGATGGATACCCGGTCGATTTCGACAAAAAGTTTTCTGGGCTGTTGGCCGCTCCTGGTAAAGGCTTTTAATGAGTCCAAGGAGCTGGGAGTGCTCCTCCCAACGTTATCGCAAGCATTGATTTCCCTTATTCTGAAGTGGGACAAGGATCCAGAGAACTGTGAATCGTATAGGCCGATCTCTCTTTCAAATGTGGATGCAAAATTGTTGGCAAAAATCTTGGCCACGCGCATAGTGTCCCAGAGGTGATGGGGGAGGATCAGGTGGGGTTTGTGAAGGGACGTCACCTGACGTCCAACATTAGACGGCTCTAATGATGCCAGCGGAGGGGCGCGAGGTTGAGGTGGTGGTAGCCATGGATGCAGAAAAGGCCTTTGATCGGGTAGAGTGGAAGTACGTTTGGGATGTCCTGGGAAGGTTTGGGTTCGGGCAGGGATTCATTGACTTGTTCCTGCTGTTGTAACAGGCACCGGTGGCGAATGTAAGGACCAACTGGATCCGGTCAGAATATTTTAGTTTGTGTAGGGGGACGAGACAGGGGTCCACTCTCCCCACTACTGTTTGTCCTGGCCATAGAGTCCTTGGCAGTGGCGCTTAGGCCATCGAACATCTGGCGGGGGATAGTGAGGGAAGGGTGGAGCACAGGTTTTCATTCTACGTGGACGACTTGCATAACTGAGCCGTTGGGGGGGATGGCTGGGATCATGGAGATATTGGAGGAATTTGGTCGGTTCTCAGTCTACAAATTAAACATGGGTAAGAGTAAGGTGTTCGCAATCCAGGCAATGGGGAAAGGGGAGGAGACCTGAGGGAGTTACCGTTTGAAGTGGTGGGAAGGAGTTTTAGGTACCTGGGGATTCGGGTGGCAAGGGTCAGCTCCATAAGTTAAATTTGGGCAGGGTGATTGAGCAAATGAAAGGGGACTTTCGCAAGTGGGACATGCTCCTGCTGTCATTGATGGGTAGGGTACAGACTGTGAAGATGGCAGTACTCCCGTGATTGCTATTTGTGTTTCAACGTTTTTCAATTTTTATCTATGAAGGCATTTTTCAGGAAGATGAACGTGGTGATCTCTGGTTTTGTATGGGCTGGTAAGGCCCCGAGGGTGAAGAAGGTCCTTCTGGAACCGTGGGGTGGGGAGCTTGGCCTTTCTGAATTTGATTAATTATTACTGGGCGGCGAATATATCTATGATTAGGAAGTGGGTAGTGGGGGTGGGGTCGGTGTGGGAGCGAGTGGAGGCGGCATCCTGTAAGGGTACGAGTTTGGAGGCTTTGTTAACAGCATCTCTGCCGTTCTCGCCGGCTCGGTGCTCCACAAGCCCAGTGGTGGAGGCAGCCCTGAGGGTGTGGGGGCAATGGAGGCAGCACATGAGACTGGAGGGGTGTCGGTGTGGTCATCGATCTGTGATAACCACCGTTTTGTTCTGGGAGGGCTGGACAGAGGCTTTAGGAGGTGGCAGAGGGCAGGGATTGAGAGATTTGGTGATCTCTTTATTGAAGACGGTTTTCTGTGCCTGAAGAGATTAGAGAAGGAATTTAAGTTACTGAGTATGGACGGGTTTCGGTACCTACAGGTACGAGACTTTCCCCGGAGGCAGGTTCCAAGCTTCCCTCCCTTCCCTCGAAGGGGATTTCAGGACAAGGTGATGTCAAAACAGGGGTTGGGGAGGGAAGGGTCTCGGAAATATATAAGGAATTGATGAAGTGGGAATGAGTCCCAATCGGGGAGGTGAAGAGGAAGTGGGAGGGGAGTTTGAAGTCTATGGGAAAAGGATTATGAGAAAAGGCCTTGGAGAGTCAATTCATCCTCATCGTGTGCCAGGTTTGGCCTGATCCAGTTCAAGGTGGTCCATAGGGCTCATATGGCTGTGGCCCGGATGAGTAGGTTTTTTTGAGGAGGTGGAGCACAGATGTGCGGGGGAAGCCCGGCAAATCATGTATACGTGTTTTGGGCGTGTCCGCTGAGGGGATTATGGCAGGGATTTGGAGACGTCATGGAAGGGAGGGTTACTCCGAGTCCAGAGATGGCAATATTTGGAGTGTTGGCAGATCCGGGGGTCCAGGAGGGGAGAAAGGCTGTTTTGGCCTTTGCCTCCCTGGTGGCCCGGAGATGGATTTTACTGGGATGGAGGGACTCTGAGCCTCAAGTCAGGGGTGTGGGTCAACAACATGGCAGGGTTTCTCAGGCTGGAGAAGATTACATTTGCCTTAAGAGGTTCAATTCAGGGGTTCGCTCGGAGGTGGCAGCCGTTCATCGACTTCTTTAAGGACAACTGACCGTCAGCAGAAGGGCGTGGGGGGGGGGGGGGGGGGGGGGGGGGGTGAGGGGAGGCATGGCATTGTAGAATAAGGATAGGGAATCTAATATATGGCAGTCAGGAGGTAGGGCGGTGGGAGAGTTGGGTATACTGTTGTGATATCGCTGCGTGTGTCGGACCGCTCTGTTTAGACTGTTTAAATGTTAAAATTATAAATGCTTCAATAAAAATGTTTTCTTAAAAAAAAAAGGAATGTCACTCCACATTATGAATTTGTTGAGCAACAATTCTTTTACAATATTTAATTGCACATGGGCAACACAGTGGTTAGCACTGCTGCCTCACAGTGCCACGGACCTGGGTTCAATTGCGTCCTCGGCTGACTGAAGTTCGCACTTTCTCCCCGTGTCTGCGTGGGTTTCCTCCGGGTGCTCTGGTTTTCTCCCACAGTCCAAAGATGTGCAGGTTAGGCTAGAATCGCCCCTTAATGCCTCAAGAGGTTGGGTGGGGTTATGTTGCTCGTTCTGGGTGAGTGTGCTTTACACTCAATTTGGCTCTGTTTTGTTCCTTAGCTGTGGAGTCGCCAGGTATCGATAAGATACCGCCACAAGTTTCAAGTTCAAATCAATAACTCCACACACCAGATAGTAAGTTCAAACAAGACATGTTTATTATAATACAGTAATCTACTAATCATGCATATAAAACTATAAGACTAGGCTAATCCTACCACTAATAGGCCAAATATTTATCTGGATAAGGGGACTGCCTGATCAGGGAACAATGGCCTCTAGCTTTGTCCTGGGTCCGCAGGCTTCCAGTAGTTCTGGACTAAAGGGGGTCAGGAGTGTCTACTCTCGTAGCGTGCGTTGTATAACACTTGCGTGATGGCAGCTGCTGTCCAGGCCTTTCCTTCTCAAGGTTCTTCTGCTGTAACGGTGTTCTGCTGGGAGGGCTGGCTGGTCAAGGAGAGGCTGGCAGAGAGAGCGAGCTGGGGTCGGGGTCTCTGTCTTATACCTCTCCCAGGGTCTCGCGCCCACCTGGGCGGACCCTCTATACCCTCTCAATCGATTGGGTCTCTTCCCAATCGATTGATTTGAATGCCCCAATAACGGGGCGGTTCTTGGGACTTATTGTTTTGGATCTCTTGGCGCCGAGAAGTCTGGCCTTCCATTCAATGTATCGATTTGAGTTAACTTGTTTCCATTGTACCTGGGAATCGCCCGGTATCGCATCATTAGTATGCTAACTTGTTTTCTTTCACAGTGCTGTCTTGTTTCTGCAGCAGTCAGAAGTGGTTTCTGCTGCAGTCAGAATACACGAGCGCTTTTGCAAGCTGCTTGCTTTTGCAACATGTCCATTTTCCCTGCATTCCTTGTAATCTTCCATTTTGTGTTGGGCAGTGGCCAGCCCAGGTGGCTACAGTTACTGGGTTAGGGGCATGGGTTGGAGGTGTGGGCTTGGGTAGGGTGCTCTTTCAAAGGGCCAGTGCAGACTCGATGGGCCAAATGGCCTCCTTCTGCACTAAATTCCATGACTGCTTGCATACTCGTTCAGAGTCTCTGCAAGTTTATCTGGTGTTTTGGAATAAAGTAGCTGGCATCTCCCCAACTCCACATATTCCCAACAGCATGTGACGTAAGAAAAAACATCTTTTTTAAAACATGCTCTTCAGTGGAAGAAGCAAGAAAAATAGCTAAGGAAAAAGGTGATTTCTGATCGAAGAAGCAGAAAATGCTGGAAACATTCAGTAGGTCAGTGGCAATCGGTGGAGACCTGCTACGTCACTGGTATGTGTTTATCTTTGTGTTTGGCAAATTGGATCGTAACATCAACAGTGTTTAGGTGAAAACACTGAGCTTCAATGCAACCATGATGAGCAATAAAAAATGGCCGTGCGCAATAGGGGAACAAGTCCCCAGACACAGGAGAGCGCTAACATAGATGTAGATTATCAAACCCTGGGGACTTCAATCCCATCAATTTCCTCAACACCATTTCCCTCCTGAGACTGATTTCCCAGTTCGTCCCTTTTACTAAATCCTGCTTCCCCCAACATTTCTGGTATGCTATCCAGAAATGTGGCAGAACACATACATGAAATACAGTTTCAGAAAGTGAAGAAAAATTGATTTTGAATTTTAGAAATGATGCGAGACCGCAAGAACAAAGAATGGTTTAAATCTGCAAAAAAAGCTGTTGAAATGGACAAAGGAAAACAGACAGAAGCTGAGCAGACTTGCTCAGGAAGACGCACGGAAAGCTTCAAATCGACAGAAAGCTACTAAAAATAGGACAAAGGAAAATCACTGGGCTGCATGAAAAGGACAAAGGAACTGCAAAGGCTGCAAGTAAATACTGAGAGAGTACAAATGGCAACAGTAAATGTTCTACTCACATCTCCAGTAACATTGGGTGGTGATATGTGGAAAAACTGGCAGTCTTTCCGCTTACAATGGCAAAACTATGACGTTGCAATCGACTTACTAACTAGCTTGAAATGGTCAAAGTAGACATACTTCTAACACCGCTGGAAACTGACTACTACCTACAAAGTATGTGCCACCCTAAGTTTAACTAATGAGCAAAGACAACAAGACGGCAGAGATTCTGAATGCCTTGAAAACACATTTTGAACCCTCAGTGAATGTTACATATGGATGTTATGTATTCAGCACTGAGTTCAGAGTGAGGTCGAGACTGTTGAGCAATACGTGACTGCTGTCATGTAACCACCACATTCATGTGAATTCAGACAGCTAATAGGTTAAATATAGGTAAGTCATAGGTGTACGAGATCCCTCTGAGAGCAAGTCTACTGAAAGATGAAAAACTGATGCAAAAAAAAGTAATAAAACGTGTGCCAAAAGACAGAAGCTGTAGAATGTCAGCTAGATCATATGCATGGCAGAACAGACCAGCGATGCATTATACTTAGAAGCAGTCCAGGAAAAATCGCAGACAAAGAAAAGAATGCAAACCCTGTGGAGGATAGCATGCACAGGAAAAAAAGGATTGCCCAGAATGGGACAAGCAGCGTTTTAAAACCAAGAAGCAGAATAATTTTGCTTAATGTAAACTTGGGACATGTGTAGAGAAATGAAGTAGGATTCTTTGTTTGGGAGATTGTCCTCCCACTGGAGTAGAATCATTCCTGGTCTGCACTGGTGCTAGGAGCAGTTCCCGTGAGCGATTCCATCTTCCTTGCCATGCAAATTTATGCATGGTGTGGAGCTTCCAGGATTCTGTTCTGAATCCCTCTATTATGCTGCCACTTTGAGCGGGCAGCCCGATTGACGTGGTTTGGCAGCTGACTCCCTTCCCCACCATAATGCAAATCCTGCCCCCAACTTTACTGCTGAAAAGTAGGGCACCCTCCCCACCACCACTGGAATTGCTGGGTCTCTTTCCCCCCCCCCCCCCCCCCCCCCACTTCAGTAGGCACTCGTGCGTGACTGACACCACTCCACTGACCCCCTATGAGAAACCCCGCCATCAGGCCCCCATATTAGACACTACATATTAGAGAATCTCCTCCCCCCCCCCTCCCCTACCTGGAAGCTTGCACTCCAGGGAGCAACAGTGAAAAATAATCGCTTTTTTACTTACCTGCCCCTGATACCTGCTGCCTCAGACAGAAATGTATAAAGCAGCAGCTGTTACCTTGTAGAAAGCCAAACCACATCACCAGACGTTGATCTGAGGGGCACGGGGCATGTAGCTCGCTGCCATTGCCGCTTGGGGACCAAAGCATCAGAATGGGATTGGTGTTTTTGTGCCTGGCGGAGAATCTACCCCAGGGTCTCCTTGATCATAAATGGTGGAAGTGAATGACCAAATATACCGGTGCAACAGCAGGCATCTACCATCATCTAGTGAAGCTGTTGCTTCACTGCAGTCAGCCAGCCAGGAAGAAGGATACATATGAGCTGTAATGATTACAGAAGAACCAAGAATACCAGAGATCTTTATTGCTCCTCGCAACTGCAGTGGAATAACAACAATCAACCAAGGCAAAAAGGATATGAAATAACACTCTTGGGCCAAAGAACATCACCCAGACGAACAGCCCACATGATTTAAAGACTAACTGGCCCCAATTTTCCAGCCAGCCCACCCTGCGATCTCTGTGTAGCTGCTGCCAAGCCATTGAAATATCCATTCACATCGGTGGGATTGGAAAATCCCACAGCATGAAGAGCTGGAAAATTCCAGCCCATATGTGTAATGACTGAAGAATATAACAAACAATGGTTAATGCATGGGAAAAGTGTGCATATTGTGGATAAATTGGCTAATTGACAGTCACACCGGATTGCGGATGCAAATCTGTATTTTGTTCAATACGTAAAGGGGGGATGTTTTAAGTTTTGAAATGTGACCAGCCTGGCTATCACATCTGGCTTCCCACTGCCATGTGACTATGCCGTGAGGCTGCCTGTGGAGGGAGACCTCTTCGGTTCCGTTCAATAAAGCACCTCACTGAGGCAAGGCACTAATGAAGCTCTGCTGCCCTTAAACCTGAAACACCTTCCAAGATTTTATGATCCTTCTTCTGATCTCCGTTGTCCCTGAATGCCTGTAAGTCTCACATTTTTTTTTTAACCCATAGCTTGACCATCTCTACAAATTGTGCGAAATTGGTTATCATTTGGCATTGCGGTGAATGCGCAATCGTTCACATGCCAAGCCATTTGGCCCCACTGGTGTCTAATCATGCTATGCTCCACACAAACTACCTCCCACCTCTCTTCATCCACAGCTATCAGGATAGCTCTTCATTTCTCTTTCCCACAATATTGGTTATTTTGTACTCCAGTATCTCGGGTAGCTGGAGCACTTGGCAGGGAGCAAGGGAAACCATCTCAAACCTTTGGGTTCTCGTTTATTTGCTGCCGCATGTTTTATATTTCTTAATTTTATTTTAACAAATGCTAGACACAATAAAATGATTCCAGAAGCTCCAAAGGAGTACTATTGTAAAAATAAAATTGTGACATCGAGCCACATATAGCTATATTGGGGTGTGTCTGAAAGCTTGGGCAAAGAAGTGTGTTGAAAGGAATATCTTAAAGAAAGAGTGGGAAATACAGAGCAGGCGAGGTTAAAGCGGGAAATTCCAGAAGTAAGGGCCTAGGCAGCTGAAAGCACAGTTGCCAATCGTTGATTGATGAAAGCAGATGGTGAAAATATTGAAGACAAAAGTAAATTACTGCGGAAACAAAAAAAAAAGAAAATCCTGGATAATCTCAGCAGGTCTAACGGCATATGTGGAGAGAAAAGGGAGCTAATGTTTTACGCTTTGACAAAGAGTCATCCAGACTCAACGTTAGCACCCATCTCTTTCCACAGATGCTGTCAGATCTGCTGAGATTGGTGAAAATAATGATGGTAAATTTTCATCCTGGAGCCCAGTCACCAGCGGAGATCCACAGGGATCAGTGCTGGGCCCTCTGCTATTTGTGATTTTTATCAATGACTTGGAAGATGGAGTTTAAGGTTGGGTTAGTAAATTTGCTGATGACACCAAGATTGGTGGAGTAGTGGATAATGTGGAGGGTTGTTGTAGGCTGCAAAGAGCCAATGGTAGGATGCAGAGCTGGGCTGAAAAGTGGCAGATGGTGTTTAACCCTGATAAGTGTGAGGTGATTCATTTTGGTAGGACAAATTTGAATGCGGATTACAGGGTGGATGTAGCTGTTACAAGGGGACATAACCATAAGGTTCATGGAGGAAGATGGAGGCGGGATGTCAGAGGTAGGTTCTTTACTCCGAGTGATTTTGGGGGGGGGGGGTGGAATTCACTCCCAGCTATGGTAGTGGAGTCGGACACTTTAGGAACTTTCAAGCGGTTATTGGATAGGCATATGGAGTGCACTATAATGATTGGGAGTAGGTTGATTTTATCTTAGTTTCAGACTAGTTGGGCACAACATCGTGGGCCGAAGGGCCTGTACGGTGCTGTACAGTTCTATGTTCTTAATACTTCAGTACCTGAGTTATCTTAATCACTGTCGTGATTAAGGGGGCCTCACGGTAGCATGGTGGTTAGCATCAATGCTTCACGGCTCCAGGGTCCCAGGTTCGATTCCCGGCTGGGTCACTGTCTGTGTGGAGTCTGCACGTCCTCCCCGTGTGTGCGTGGGTTTCCTCCGGGTGCTCCGGTTTCCTCCCACAGTCCAAAGATGTGCGGGTTAGGTGGATTGGCCATGCTAAATTGCCCGTAGTGTAAGGTTAATGGGGAGATTGTTGGGTTATGGGTATACGGGTTACGTGGGTTTAAGTAGGGTGATCATTGTTCGGCACAACATCGAGGGCCGAAGGGCCTGTTCTGTGCTGTACTGTTCTATGTTCTATGTCGTCATTGGTATATTATTTATTTATTGCTCTCATTCCTGTTCTAAAATCTTTCCCCGCCTCGCCCAACTCTTTCACTGCAATCTCCTCTAATCACAAAACCCTGAATTTTAATTATTCCAGCATTGGTGATTGTGCCTTCAGCTTCCCCAGCCCCAGTTTGTTTTGCCCCTCTCTCTTCCTCTAACTCCCTCTTGCTCTCACTCTCTCTTGCTCTTATGCAGTGGATAATGTACTTTAATGCATCTGAAGATTTCTCCACTTTCACCACATTGTTGAATTTAATCGATTAACTTTTCAAAACCAAAAACCTTTCGGTAATCGATATTAAAAACCTGTACAACTTGTCATATGACATTTCATTATGCTATGTAAATCTCTCATGCAGTTCCAGACTCCAATACAGGGTTCCACTCTGATTCATCACACCTGTTAGCTGATGTGAACCACACTTCCTTCCAAAGTAGGCCTGACTCCATGAAAATTGCAGGGTGTCATAAATAGATTCAGGAATGTTGGGGCGGCTGGATCTATGCTTGTAACCTGTATCTGTTAATTCTGGTTCCCTGAATAAACAACATGAAAAGAACAGATTGACCGGGCATTATCATATAATTGTTTGTGGGAGCTTGCTGTGCACAATTTGGCCACCATACATTCTCTGTAACTACAGTGACTTGATTGGCTGTAAGGTGTATTGAGACATCCAGTGGTCGCGAAAAGCACCAGGCAAACATACATCTTCCTTTCTTTTGTCCAGCTTTCTTTTCAATGTATCCTTCTGAACAAGCTTGAATCATGCATGGTCTGTTCCATTTGTTTTGTGAAGTAAATGTTAGCGAGCCTCACCTTGGAAAGTTTGGGAAAGCCCTCTGAGGACGGAACATTGCATTGATCATTCAGGGCCCCATTCATTCAGGCCATCCAGTGCAAACAGGGCTTTCAAACTGCTTGCTGAATCATAGAATTTACAGTGCAGAAGATGACCATTCGTCCCATCGAGTCTGCACCGGCCCTTGGAAAGAGCACCCTACCCAAGCCCACACGTCCACCATATCACCACACCTCCACCTTATCCCAGTAACCCCACCCCACCTCTTTGGACACTAAGGCCAATTTATCGTGGCCAATCCACCTAACCCGCACATCTTTGGACTGTGGAGAAAACCGGAGCCTCCGGAGTAAACCCACGCAGACACTGGGAGAACGTGCAGACTCCGCACAGACAGTCACCCAAACTGGGAATCGAACCTGGGACTCTGGAACTGTGAAGCAACAATACTAATCATTGTGCTACTGTGCTGGGTCAAGGTTTCTTTGCGAGCATTTGGGACAATGTTTTCCTGTTCCCTACCCTCTTTCAGAAGAGAGAAATCAGCCCACTGTTAAAAGTTGCAATGAAAATGTTATCGCTATTCAGTGATGAGTGGTTCCGAACCAGACTGGGAGCTCCCACTGAATATGTAGCTGAAACGATCTCCGAAGTGACAGCAAGATTAATCAATTCCGAGTGCATGGCTATTGTTTGTGGGACTCCCTGCCTGAGGACTGGCTGCAAGCAATTTCTCCACTAACGTTGCAGAAAATCAAAGTTCCAGTGATGGTATCAGGAGCACCCTGAATATACCAATGACCGATTAAATCCTCACCAATGTTTCTTTTATTAGTGAAAACGTGTTGCCTCATCCTCATTGCCAAGATTTGAAAAAAGATAATTTCACCGTAAGTCTCTGACAATATTTCACGTCAACAGATGTGTTAATCTTGGCAATGTGCTAGCGATTTTAAGACATTATACTGGACTGATTTTGCTGCAAGTACCTTAAGTCAGCTCAAGTCCTGTTCAGCCATCATCCCTCATGCTGACTAACCTACATTGCCTCCGTTCGTGATTTAAAAATTCTTTGCCGGAATTCTCCAGCCTTTGGGAATCCTTTCTCCTTCCTGCAGTGCACCACCAGGTTTGCCCAGCTTCATGGGGAAATCTAATTGACAAGCGCCGGGATGAGAAAATGCCACCGCCAGCGAACGGCACTCCGCGGCTGAGAGGGTTGGAGAATCCCGCCCCTTCTCTTTGCTTTCAAATCCCTCCATAGCCTCGCCCCATGTATGCCTTCAATCTCCTCCAGACCGATAACCCTTTGCGTCTCTGCACTCTAATTCTGGCCCATTGAGCATTCTGGATTTTTGTTATTCCACCTTTGATGACTGACTTCAGCGTCCTAATCCCTAAAATGAGGAATTACCTCCCTAAACCCCTCTGTGTCACCCCCTTGCTTTCGCCCTTTTAACATCTCCTTAAAATCCCACTCTCTGACCAAGATTTTGGACCTAATACCTCGCGTGACTCAGCACCATACTGTATTTTATTTAAAATGCACCTGTAAAGCGCCTTGGAATGCTTTATACATTAAAATGTTCTATATAGATATGAAATGAAAATGTCGCCACAGTCCCAAAGGCCACTCTCCCCTTTGAGATCGGACTGGTGGTGATTTAACCTGAGGATCACTACACCTCAGGTGAGGGGCAAGGTTGAGAAGGTGGGGGGGCTTCATGGATAACCTCAGCCGGTACGGGAATTGAACCCACGCTGTTGGCATTGCTCCGCATCTTGGGCAAGCCGTCTAGTCAACTGAGCTAACCGACTATAAGCTGTTGTTGTGACTGCCCCATACAAAACTACATCTGAATTGAACTAAAATTCAATAAAGTGTAAACACAGTGGACAGTGCAGTTAATACTCCTTACCGCAAGAATTCACACTGATCGGCACCGAGCATAAATCAATGTTGCACTGACCTCACTTGAACTGAATGAGAATTCAATGATTGTAGTAGAATCAATGAAGATTCATATCAGAGCAGACACGTTGTTGCATGATACCAACTCCAAGGCTGGTGCAGTGCAGTAACTCTGACCTCTTCATTGCCACAGTTGAATCAAGATCCACCTGCTCATGCAATTTGTACTTTAGGTGTTCATGTGGTCTGGTAGCAGACAGATACAGGACGTGATTTAACCAGCGGCTGTAGTGCCGATAAACTCACCACTATTCAACGGTAATTTGCCATTTTTGTTTTGGCCTCGGGGAGTTTCTCTCTGCCAAGGCCACACTTTGAGTCAGTTCCTGCTGCCAAACCTGACGGGGAAAGGTTCCGAGCAGATCATGGTTGCTATTTTATCTGGCAGTCCTGATCTTCTCTTTCCCCCCCCCCCCCCCCCCCCCCCCCCCACCCCCGCTTTTGACGACCTTTCACTCCACGACCTTGGGGCAGCGCCGAGGAACACCACCTCACCCCCCCTCTACCTGGTATGGCCTCCCCCAGTCCTGATCCCTGACAACTTGACAGTGCCAACAAGCCGCACTGACACCCTGGCAGTGCACACCTCAGCCTGGCAGTGCCACCCTGGAATGTGGTAATGTCAGGATGGCACTGCCCAGGGTGCCTCAGTGGCACTGCCAGGTTGGCAGTGCCTGGGTGCCAGAGGGAATGGCACCCTGCCCTCTTCGCAACCACCCAGTGGTCTCAAGGCCTGGGAGACCCCCCACACCTGTCGCCGCCGCCAGCTGCCATTACGACTGGTCTGCGTTTGTGGCGACCAGTCTTAAAAGGCGATCTGGCAAATTCTTCCAGGTGAAACCGTTGGGTCCTGTGTGCCGGGAGAATCTCGCGAATGTAAATTTAAATGGGTCCAATGGCTTATTTAAATATTCTGATCTGGTTCACACCCAGTGAAGGCGAGATACAGATCGCTAAATCTAGCGAGAGTCCATGACATCTCACCTAGGCGTTTTGAGCGTCGCAAATCACACGAGATTCATCGGCCTCGCCCCGACACCAAATCACGCATAACGGGCCGTTAAATTGTGCCCATAGAAACTCTTCATACCGTAAATCTAAACAGTGTGACATTGCGCTTAATTAAATAGGTGTCAATGTTTTCCCTACCACTCTGTACATAACGTAACATGTGAATTCCAACAAAGGATGTGAAAACACTTCGCCTTACTTCAGTTTGCCAGTCATTAAAGTTTATTGAGATATTTATCTTTCATCAGAATCTTACCGGCTTCAATTTCACTATTCTGCAAGCAGTTCTTTTTGAGAGAATCTGTATCTAACACACCCAGTGTATGCTTGCTGTTCAGTGCATGACTGTTGCCTGTTGAGGGAAATACTATTCTTGTCATTCATTTCCTGGATACTTTCCAGTGCCACAGGAAGATAAAATCCTATCATTCAGCACACCATGGCTCAGTGGGTAGCTCTCACATCTTTGATCAGAGGTTTGTGGTTTCTGTCTCCACTCCAGACACCTGAGCACAAAAGCTCAGCTGACGCACTGGTGTAACACCGAAGGAGTGCCACCTTGTTGGAGGTGCCATTCCATAGACGAGGTGTTATACCAAGCCTCTGTCTGCACTATCCAGAGAAGAGCAGGGGAGATCTCCAAGGCAATATTTATCAGTCGACTAACATCACTGAAATACAACAGATTGCTGTTTGAGAGCTTACTATGTGCAAATTGGTTGCTGTGTTTCCTCCAACAACAATTATCCCTCGGCATTAGCTGCAAAGTGTGTGGGGCGCCACAAGTTTAAGATGATCCTTTCTTTTCTTGATCTGCTGATTATCAGGGAGGACAGAAGAAAATCTCTTTGTTCTGTACCGAGTTGCATTAAATGTGGCGCTGGCAGAGGATGGTGTATGTCACCAGGAAGTTAAAGGTAGGTTAAAATTGTGCTTTGCATATTTATAAAGGTTCCACACAGTTAGGTTATCAGGTATCAGCAGTTATCAGCAGTTGCTTCATGTAGAGACAATTAATGTTTAAAGAAGAAATCCAAACACCTCATAATTTAAAAAAAAAAATTTTTTTCGAGTACCCAATTGTTTTATTGTAATTTAGCGTGGCCAATCCACCTACTGCACATCTTTGGGTTGTGGGGGTGTGAGCCATGCAGACACTGGGAGAATGTGCAAACTCCACACGGACAGTGACCCGGAATCGAACCAGAGTTCTCAGCTTCATGCTGCCATTACGCCACCGACGCACCACACACCTGGTAATTAACTGACAAAACGACACCACAAGATTGAACTTTTTTAAACAAGTAAAAACCCCATCACTAATCTTAGAATTCTCCCGATACCAGATAGGGAGCTGTAATTCTAAATGGTGAACAGGGATTCCCTTGAGCCCCTGATTCCTATGCAGACTTGGGTGGGTGCTATTCAGGTCAAGCTAACGTTTCAAGTTATCCCCCGGTATAACCCATATCTTCATAGAAGATTTTGTTTACTCAACACTCAGTAGCTTCACTCAGGGGTCCGGTTTTTCTCGGTCGAGTAAAGTAAACTTTCTAATGACCACTCTTTCAGGTTATCAATCTAAGTTAGTTTTATTTTCAAATTAAAAGATAAAATCACTGTCTTTACAGAATGGTAAAAAGATCTTTTCTTTGGATCCTCCTAGTCCTTGGATCTGCCTAGTCAGTTGTTAGACCTTCAGGTCTGCCTTGACAATCTTTCTTCTTTAACTTTTGGTCTTCTGATGGATTAGCTGGATTGCTCGGTTTCGAATGCTGTCCGTCCCATGACCGAGAATGAATGAACCATATGGCTGCTGAATTTTCAGGGTTTATATTGCTGTTTGCGCAGCCTTAGTTTCTACATGACCTTATTGAAATGTAACTGTCCCTTGCCGGCTGTAACTGTATTATTTAATGCGAGCTCCCATCATTTACTAACGTGGCATCATCTACTAGCACAGCCTTAGGTCAGGCTGATGTCATTGGCAGGTCGCCCCCTGTAACTCTAATCTTATCTGGCTTGGTTATCTGCTAAAAAGGTTTTAACGTCAAAAATGTGTAAATTATGGTATAAATGTACCACCTTATGTGTTTCTTTATCTGGATAGCAGTTGTCTCATTTTTAACTGGCGTCAGCAAGGTTTCCCTCCTAACATTTATCCCCCCAGTTTAAACCTAAGATCCTGGCTGTTTTTTTAACTGTTCAGTAAAATAATGCATTTCTAAGGAAGTGTGAAATACTGTTCCCTTTTATATAACCTAAGAATTTAAATTGATCGAATGTCTTTTTAACTAGAAAAACAGGATGAGCCGTCTCTAGCTATCTATATTTCAAACAAACTGCTGCTGTTAACCCTTTGTGGGACTTTTTCATTTAAAGTCTCAGGCTTTTCCAGGCTGACTTTCATGGGTCAAATGACATATTTTCCCATATTTTCCCACTTTTTCATTACAACAAAGACAAAGTTTATTGCACGTCAAAAGTAATTAAACAGTAAACACTGCTAACACTTGAGCTAATAAAGACTTATGCTATAAAATCAGCTCTACTTTTTATTTTTCCTCAAGGATTCCCTTAGCTTACAAAATCTTTAAGGTTCTTTGACTTTTGCTGGAACCATCTGTCACCGCTCTGTGGAATTGATTCCAATTTCTCCTCCGTGTTCCTACTGTCTAGGGAATAAGACCTCAAGGGGGTCCGTTCATTAGTTTTTGGGTACGTGACTCTCCCAATTTCATTACTGACCTTACAACCCTGGATTCCATTGCCCAGTGACTCCTACACACTGACTTCAGAATCCATTAGCCCGCTTCTCCAGTTTCAAACCTCAACCAAGCTGATTACTTCCCGAACTCCAACCGTAGCAAGGTTAACTGACGTTCACGAGAGGCTTGGGGCAGATTTCTTCCTTTAGCTTCCAGCTAACAAAATGTCCCAGTTGTTTTACCTCCTTCTCAACCTTTGTCTGATGCTGAATACCAACTTTCTCGTAACAGGTTGTGTCATGAAGGATAGTTCCAGCATTTATTCTACTTCAGATGTGGGTTTGGCTTTACCTCTCGACCTCCAAGGAGCTACAAGCTGCCACTGTCTCTCAGCTGCTTTCTATACGTCAACCAGTCTTGCTTGTTGGTTATGAGCCAATTGAATTGATAGAAATTAAGCTCAAAAGAAACAATCATATTGAACTCCAGCCATCCTGAGGACATGTTCCCACGGTAAAATGCAACATAACTACCTTTTCAATGCAAAGCTTTCAATAATTTGGAAAGTCACATGAATAACTAATTACTTCCTGGAATAACTGCAAACGTCATGTCTCCAGTTCCTTATCCAAGTAAGCCCACCCAGCGCTTTATGATCTAATCTTTCTGGATGTAAACAATTTTTTCAGTGTAATAAATTCCAAGCCTATTTGAATTGCAGATACTATGACCGAAGAAGGTGTTGGTGCCCATGGACTTGTATTGCATTGGTCCATAGTTATGCTTAGCAAAGTACTGTAATGGTTTGCCACTACCTTCTGCAGTATGGCTGACCAGGAAACACTCTCACTTTTACCCCCTACCATCAGGCTTTTGGAAGGATTTCTAGGTGGATAATCAACCTGTTTGGCCACGTTACGGACATAGCTTATTTTGGTCATCTGCCTGGAGCTACTGGCTGATAGGGATAGGACCCACAGCTCACCCTCCCACCCAGTTTTATGTCATCTGCAAATTTGGAGATAATACATTTAGTTCCCTCATCTAAATTATTAACATAACAAAGAACAGAGAAGAATACAGCACAGGAACAGGCTCTCCAAGCCTGTACCGGTCATGATACCACCCGGTCAAAACCCTCAGCACTACCTTGTGCCATATCCCTCTATACCCATCCTACCCATGTATTTGCCAAGATGCCTTTTGAACGCTGTCAATGTATCTGCTTCCACAACCTCCCCTGCACTCACCACTCTGTGTGTAAAACAAAAACCTGCCTCGCACATCTCTGTGGTGGTCTTTGTGTTAAATTCAGGATAGTTGGCGTAGTGTTCACAAAGACCACAAAATAACTTGAACTTGAACAAACCTATAAATGTATTAACACGACTAATTTGGATTCGACATGTACTAAAGAATACACAGTTGATTATTAACATTTAAACTACACTCTGGCTGGTTTAGCACACTGGGCTAAATCACTGGCTTTTAAAGCAGACCAAGGCAGGCCAGCAGCACGGTTCAATTCCCGTACCAGCCTCCCCGAACAGGCGCCAGAATGTGGCGACTAGGGGCTTTTCACAGTAACTTCATTGAAGCCTACTCGTGACAATAAGCGATTTTCATTTCATTTCATTTCTACAACTAATATTTATATTGATATAAACTATGATCTGTTCTTACTCACACCTATCTGTACTTCTGACTCTCTCCAGCTAACTCCTGCACACTCTCTCTACCCCACAGCTTAGCATCAATGCCTTATGTATTTGTAACTGTAGCTCCGTCTACTCCGATCAGAGGGTTAGATAGGGTGGACAGCGAGAGCCTTCTCCCGCGGATGGGGGTGGCTAGCACGAGGGGACATAGCCTTAAATTGAGGGGTAATAGATATAGGACAGAGGTCAGAGGTGGGTTTTTTACGCAAAGAGTGGTGAGGCCGTGGAATGCCCTACCTGCAACAGTAGTGAACTCGCCAACATTGAGGGCATTTAAAAGTTTATTGGATAAGCATATGGATGATAAGGGCATAGTGTAGGTTAGATGGCCTTTAGTTTTTTTTTCCATGTCGGTGCAACATCGAGGGCCGAAGGGCCTGTACTGCGCTGTATCGTTCTATGTTCTATGTTCTATGTACTCTAGACACTTCATTAACCCTTGCAGTTTTTACATTTTTGATAATGCACATCCCCCTTGCTTTGTGAAAGAAAATTATTATAACTTTGGTTGTGATATTTTTCTTTCAACATTCATTAGCTAGTATTGATCTTAATTTGTCATCATTTGTACATGCATTTGCAAATAACTATTACATTATTTTTTTGATGACATGATTAATTATAGTCATCACAATAAATCTTTCAGGTGGTCTTTTTCTTGTTGATCTTCTTAATGGTGTCTTCAAGGTATTCAATTGCTCTGCCAGATCTTCTTGCTGTATTGGTGTCAAGTAAGGATTGGGAAAGTCAATATCTGTGAAGATGTTATCTGGTTCAATAACATTCTGAGGTTGAGATTTGACATGATGTTTGATGCACAACAGTGCTCTTCTCTTTCTTCTGAACAGAGACCCTTGTTCAGTCTGAACTAAGTACGGTCTTGATGCGACTTGTCTTGGAACTTTTGCTGCGTGTTACCATCCTCCATCAGGATTCTGAATCCGTACAAAGTCGCCTTTTAATTCGAGTAAAGATTTGGTTTGTTTGTCATTGTCTTTTTGCTTTTTTTCTGGATCTGATACGGTTGTGTATATCTTGATGATCCATATCTGGAATGGTTATTTCAGGTAATGTGGTGTGAAGTCGTCTACCCATTAGCACCTGAGCAGGTGATAATCCAGTTGACAGTGGTGTTTCTCTGTACATCAACAACAATAGATTTTGATTATCAACAATCCTTTTGTGCAACAATTTCTTGATTTATTCCTACTCTCTTCTCTGCTTTTCCATTTGACTGAGGATAACATGGGCTTGAAGTAATGTGATTGAAGTTGTATTTCTCTGTAAACTGTGTCCACTCCCAGCTTGAGAAACCAGGACCATTGTCAGAAACGGTGAGTAAAGGTATCCCATGGCATGCAAAAATTGATTTTGTTGCCCTGATGACAGATCGTGCTGTCGAATCATTCAACATCATCACCTCTGGATAGTTGGAGTAGTAGTCCATGACAACTAGATAGCCACGACCTTGAAAATAAATCAAATCCATGTCCACTTTGATCCATGGACTGATGACGATTTCCATTTCTTTCTTGCTTTCTCTGCTCTGTACAGGCTGATGCATCTGGCAGATTGTTCATTCTTCTGAGCATGCACGGGGATGACGCCAGCACGCGCTAGCACTCCTGTGCATACGCTGACCTGCGCCGGCTGGCAGAGGCCCTTTGGCGCCAGTTGGCATGGCGCCAAACCCCTTTCCCGCTGGCCGGCGCAGCGCCAACCACTCCGGGGCTAGGTAGGCCTAACCCCTGAAGGTGCAGAGGATTCCGCACCTTTGGGGTGGCCCGACACCGGAGTGGTTCATTCCACTCAGTCCCACCTCATGCCGGGACACCCCCCCCCCCCCCCTCCCCCCCCCCCCCCCCCCCCCCCACGGTCCCACCCGCCAGGGGTGAATCCCACCCAATGTGCTGTATTTTTTTTAAAAAGAGAATGCTGTCCATATGCATGTCCGATCAGGCACAGCCACTGGGACAGAATGTCACCTCCTGACATCAGCTCGTTATCTCAGTACCATGTTGTTAGAATATCAGCGCAGTGACCAAGTACCACCACCTCTTGATGTCAGCGTGTTGTCCCAGGACCAAATTTATTTTTAAAAACAGCAGTGTCTTTGCACCAGAAGTAGTGAAAAGATCAGGTCATGCGCCAGGTCCCATCTACTATGATGTCATGCAAACCTTGCTTTGGCTGCAAAATCCTGAAGAAAAGATTCCTCTATCTTGTAGCCGCCAGCAAATAAGCAACAGGATTGTGTGAAGAACTGAAGGTGGATTAGTTTGTAATAAGGAAGAGAGGGCCAGAGACAAAAACAGGCCAGGATCTCACAACTGAATGTGCTGCAGCGAGCTTGTCAGGAGACTCCATGACAGGACAAAGCAGTTCTGGTGTGAGCTCCAGGGCCTCCGGTGAGCAACTCATTATGAAGAAGCTGAAATCGGAAACAAAGCAGTATAAAGATGATTTCCTGAATTACGGCTTTATTAATTGTGCCAATGGAAATCGGAATGCAAGGCCCATGTGCGTTTATGTGCGGGGACGTGCTGGCAAATTAAAGATTAATTATTCAAAACTTCAAAAGCATTTCAAGACTAAGCAGGGCGAGTTTGAGAACAAACCTCTTGATTTTTTTTCAAAGGAAGCAGCGAAAACTTAAATCATCAGCTGAAGAAGCCCTTAGCAGAAACGTAACATTGACTGACAAAGCAAGTGATATCTTGAGGACAAAGAAATCTCACCTGTTGCATTAAAGGTAAGCAAAAAAGTCAGTCACGAAATTCGGTCAGCATGGGTCACCAAAGGTTGGCCGGTGTGGGTTGCAAACATCGGCAGACGTGGGTCTTGAAGGTTTGCTACATTTGCCATTGTACGCAGTTTTCTTTGCTGCAAAACCGCATTAATGGTGTTAGCCACGTTAGCTGATTTCGCGCTCTTTCCTTTTGCCACGACCTCTGCATTTTAGTCGATGCCTGTTCACTGGCTTTGCACATATTAATCGCACCTTCTAGCAGTAAAATCGTTCATTGGCGCAAACGTTCGGAATTTACCTCAAAAACAACTTGATCACGCAGCATTGAATTGGATGCTGAGGAAATGTTACAGGACTGCGCTCTCAAATTGAAAGCAGTTATGAAAGAATCTACCAACTCCCCTCTTAACTGCTGCCTTTTTCTGAACATGTGGCGCTTATGGGTCTCTTCACCTGCTAGTATCGAACTTTGTTGCACCGTTAGATTTTATTTCATCCTCATCAGCAGTGAGTTCAAAGGAATTATAAAGTTCTAATGCTCCAGCCAAATTTAATAGGAGTGCTTTTTTTTTTATCAGAAGCACTTTCTAGCACAGAGGAAGAAAGGAAAACTTCAAACTGCAGTTTAAAGAATGCCTCGTTTTGACATAGTTTACTGGGTGTCCTGGTGGTCAGGCTTCTTGATTGGTCTTCGTTGGAGATTATTTGAGTTTTGTAGCATCTTGGTTGTTTTCTTCAATCTTCTTATGCTAATCTTTTCTAATCCAGCTGTCTCTTACTTATAGAAATAGACACCTGGTCCCATGCGCTGTTCATGTGTTTCTAAATCCAGGATGGTTGGTGTAGCGTTCACAGCGACCACAAAATAGACTTCCAGTGTGGACCATGGAGTAAGTGGTCACACACAAGGCAGCTCCTGCCCAAGGTTACAGAAAAGAGCTCTTTTTTGACTCAATACGGGGTGGAATTTTGATGAAAAGATGTAGGTGAATGTTGGAGGAGTACTTACCCCCAGGAATGGTATGTCTCTTGGTTACCAGACCCGGCAGAAACAGTGAAACATTTGGCTGGAGGTGCAGCAAAGACAAAAGCCTCTTCCAGCATGCAGGCGGGGGAAGGGCGAGCTTAAAGGCTTCAAGCTGACTTGAAGGCCTTTATCAAAGCTGAATTCCAGCAGCAGAGGGAACAACTGTGAAAAGATCTTGCAAAGGCCATTGAAGAAGCAGTGACGAGACTTCCGGTGGCGGCCATGGAGGAGTAGGTCATGCATTCAGCAGCTCCCGTCTCGAACCTTTTTCAGGTGTTTTCACGGACCTTTTGGGGCAGATTGGTGAAGTAAACGCTACCAAAAGGATTCCCTCTCTGTTGTATGGATAGCTGGACCAGGATTGGCCAGGTGAAGCATAAGTCCCAACAGACAGAAGCGTGCGGAGCGGGCGCCGAGGCACTGCATGGTGGCTGGTATAGACCAGGGTGCATGGGCGCAGTGGCCACAGGAGCAACAGGAGTTCCTTAGGGGCTGCTTTGCTGATCTTAAAAAGGACATGCTGGCCCCGATGAAGGCATCAATAGACCAAATGATCGCAACTCAGTTGACTCAAGGGAAAGCGATTTAAGGAGATGGCGAAAAAGCTATCCGACCATGAGGATGAGTTGGTCCTATTTTCCCTTAAGGTGGAGGTGCAGGATGACCTCCGCAAGAAGTGGCAGGAGACACTGGAGGACCTAGAAAACAGGTCCATGAGACAGAACTTGAGAATTTTGGGCCTCCCCGAAGGTGTGGAGGGGTCGGATGTGGGAGCATTTGTGTCCAAGATGCAGGAGACGCTGATAGGGATGGCAGTATTCCCTCGATGCTATGGGTCACGTACAAGGAACGGCATCACTATTTTGAGACGCCGGACGAGGCGTGGTATTCATCAAACAAGAAAAGCTGGACTCGAATTAAAGGACAGTTAAGCTTTGGTAGAATGCGGCGGTGGGGCTGGGTAACACGGTACCGTTTCTAATATAAGATTGTATACAATGTTGGGTGTAAGGACTGTGGTGGCAGCTGGAGGGTGAGTGTTTTCAGCAAAGTTGAGATATGGAGGGAGGAAGGGTACTTAGTCCGATTTTTAAAAAAATTATTTATTTATTTATTTTTTTGGGAAGTTGGAGCTTTGGTTCAACAAGTGTCTCCTCACGGGGCAATGTTAGTGTCTTCTGTTTATTTTTCATTTCATGTTACTATTTACTCACTGGGGCTGGAGAGGTACTTTAATTGGTTTATTCATGTGGGGAGAAGGGCCCGGACAATGAGGTGACAGTCTGATCGGCGCCAGGGTCAGCATGGGTCAGCTGAATCACTGGAGCGTCGTGGGGGTTGAGCAAGTGCTCAGCTGGTGCTTGGCGAGGGGGTTTGGGTTGTGGGGCTGTTTGGGGGGGGGGGTGGATGCTGCTTTCCTGACAGAGGAGGTATCAATTTTGGGGTACCAATTGAGGGTCCTGGGCGGTGGCTCCCTGTGGGGGCGCTCGAGGAAGCGAAAGGTGCGGGCTCGAGGTTGGCCAATAAAGGGTGATGGCTAGTCGGCGAGGGGTGGGGGGGGTGGGGGGGGGGGTGGGGTTAGCCCCCCCATCCAGGCTGATCATGTGGAATGTGAGGGGTTTGAATGGGCTGGTCAAAAGAGCGGCGTGTTCGACCATCTAAAGGGGTTAAAGGCAGATGTAGCAATGCTTCAGGAGACACATTTAAAGCTCGCAGATCACACGAGATTGAGAAAGGGAAGGGTAGGCCAGGTGTTCCATTCAGGGCTGAATTCGAAGACCGGGGGGGTAGCAATTCTGATCAGTAAGGGTGTGGCATTCGAGGCTGGGAGACTTGTGGCAGATAAGGGGGGCAGGTATATAATGGTGAGTGGAAAGTGGGAGGGGAATTTATGAGACACATACTAGGCAAAATCCCAGACTCCGAATCACACAACCTAATCTTGGGGGGAGACTTTAACACAGTCATTGACCCCCGAGCTGGACCGGTCGAAGTCCAGGACAGGGAAGCGACCGGCAGTGGCTAAGGAACAGAAGGGTTTTATGGACAAGATGTGGGGGGGGGGGGGGGGGTAGATCCCTGGAGGTTCGCGCGGCCGAGAGTGAAGGAGTTCTCTTTTTTTCTCCCACGTTCAAAAGGTTTATTCCCGCATAGACTTCTTTGTCTTGAGCAGGGCTTTAATCCCAAAGGTGGCAGGGACAGAATACTCAGCAATCACAGTCTCGGACCATGCCCCGCATTGGGTGGATCTGCGGCTTACTGAGGAGAGAGGGCAGCGCCCACTCTGGAGATTGGATGGACAAAAAGGTTTGCGGGCGGATTAGCAGGAACATCCAGGATTACCTGGAAACAAACAATACTTGTGAGGTAGCAGCAGCAACGGTCTGGGAGGCTCTGAAGGCAGTTGTCACAGGGGAATGCATCTCAATTCGATCCCACAGGGAAAAGAGAGAGAGAGCGGAGAGGGAGAGACTGGTGGAGGAGATACTCTAAGTGGACAGGATATATGCGGAGGCCCCCCGAGGCGGGGCTTCTGAGGGAGCAGCAGAGTCTACAGGCGGAGTTTGAACTGCTGACCACAGGGAAAGCAGTAGCACAGTGGAGGAAGGCAAAGGGGGCAATCCCAAAAGACGTGCTATTAATGAATTGACATTCTAAATTCTCCCTCAGTGTGGTGACTAGGGGATTTTCCCAGTAACTATTGCAGTGTTAATGTGCCTACTTGTGACACTAACAAAGATTATTATTTCTGCAAAAATTAAAGGATTGACCCCTCAGGTCCTGGGAATTTATTCATAATTTAATAACTTTCTCCATTGTCAATGTTTTTATTTATGTAGAATTGAGTTTGTGTCTCCACTTGAATTAATTTCGATTTTCTTATATTTTCTTTTTTTTTTCATTTAGAGTACCCAATTATTTTTTCCAATTAAGGGGCAATTTAGTGTGGCCAATCCACCTATCCTGCACATCTTTGGGTTGTGGGGGTGAAACCCACGCAGACACTGGGGGAACGTGCAAACTCCACATGGACAGTGAGCCAGGGCTGGGATTCAAACCCGAGTCCTCAGCACCATAGGCAGCAATGCTAACCACTGTGCCACCGTGCTGTCCCCAATTTTAATGTATTTTCATCTCATCGTCTATTATGAAGGGTAATTAATGGCGCTCTTATCCTACCTGTTGCTCGTTCTGGGTGAGTGTGTTTAACACTCAATTTGGCTCTGTTTCTTTACTTCGCTCTGGAGTTGCCAGGTATCGTTAAGATACCGCCACAAGTCTCGAGGTCAAGTTCAAAGCAATAAAACCATTCACCAATTAGTAAGTTCAAACAACTGAGTTTATTATAATACAATTATAATACTACCCATGCACACGCTAAGGGGATTAAACTATTCCTACCACTAAATAAACCAATACTTATCTCAAGGGAACTGCCGGATCAGGGGACAAGGCCTCTTGCTCTGCTCTGGTCTGCAGACTTCAGGTTGGTACGGGTTAAAAGGGGTCAGGAGTGTCTATCTCTGGTAGCGATCGTTGTGAGACTTACTTGCTGGCGGCTGCTGTCCCAAACCCTCTCCTCTCTCTCTCTCTCTCTCTCTCTCTCTCTCTCGTTCAAGGTCTTCTTTGGCAAAACTGGTCGAGGCGCTGGTCCAGAGAGGAGGGATGGTCAAGGAGAACGAACTAAGTGTGGGACCTATCTTTTATAGGTCCCAGGGCTTCACGCCCTTTTGGGCGGACCCTTTTCCTGCTGTGAATCGATTGGGTCTCTTCCCAATCGATATGTTTGAATCCCCCCAATACTGAGGCTGTTCCTTGGCTACTGGGCGGGCCTTCAGGTGCTTTGTTTTCGGACCCCACTGGTGCCGGGGTGTCTGGTTTCTCATACACTGTTGCAATCACTTCCCCATTTGTGTCCATTGCCCCTGGGATCGTTCCATTGCTATGTTAACTATCCCGGAGATTGCCTCATTAGTATGCGGAATGTTCGTTTCGGTGCGGTCTGCTCTCTTAGCAGACAGAATACACATTGACTTGGTGCAGCCTGCTTGTGCTGTTTACATTGTCCATTTTAATCTGCAAGCTTTGCGTTCCTCCATTTTGTATTTAGGGAATGGCCAACTTCGGTGGCTACATACCCACAATACAAAAATAAGCAATAAACAAATGAGCCATCTATTTTATATGTAGATTTCTCTTGAAGCAAATTCCCCTTGAAATGAATTTCCCTTAAATTATGATTTGTTTTCTGTGTATCTATATGGTTTTATATATGACACATTTTACTTTTTCTTTTCCCCACACAAGTTCTGAATATGCTCCTCTTAGAATCATTTCAATGAATCATAGAATTTATAGTGCAGAAGGAGGCCATTCGGCCCATTGGGTCTGCACCGGCCCTTGGAAAGAGCACCCTACTTAAGCCCACGTGTCCAACCCTAACCCATAACCCAGTAGCCCCACCTAACCTTTTGGAAACTAATGGGCAATTTATCGTCCACCTAACCTGCACATCTTTGGACTGAGGGAAGAAAGCGGAGCACCCGGAGGAAACCCATGCAGACACTGGGAGAATGTGCAGACTCCACACATGACCCAAGCTGGGCATCGAACCTGGGACCCTGGAGCTGTGAGGCAGCAGTGCTAACCACTGTGCACCCCATGAGCGCCTACAATTCTCTCTCTATTCCGTTCATATCTCCGCAATGCAGCTCATTTACTGTTGCAGATTAAGTTTATAATTGAAGATGGAAAAAAGTGTTATTTGAGAGTAAATACATGTGTTTCTGATGTAAGAGTTATCTTGTTTGGTAAATTACTGAGGCATCACTTCTGGTTAAACACCTGTATTTTAAAAAAATATTTGGTTATGGCAGTATAAGAATCACTGGTTCATTTCCAGAAATTAAAATTTCTGCAGTACATGAAATGGAATCATGTAATTTAATGACTGAACTGGATTTCAATGACTTGGCTTTTATAGTCATGCTAAATTTAACACTCAGCTCAGAGAAGTAAAAGTAAAGTGCTTCTTTAAAATAGTAGTTGCTTTTAGCTATGTCTTGGTTAAAACATTCCCCGCCATACTCCGATCCATTCTGGTAAAATGAGGAAGAACCACAATTTCAGTCCCTGTCACACCTTTTATGTTTCAAAGTTAATTTTCATGCGCTTAAGGTTTACAGTTAAAACCTCCCATTGAAATCTGTACGAAAGGCTGGCGATTTGAAAATTGTAACATGCCACCACTATTAATGATTCCTTTGCAAGAGCAGAGAATGCCTAACATGGCATTTACTGTAAAACATTTCTTTGGTAATTGGAATAGCTGTCCAGCTTTTCTTTTCTCTGTTTCAAAACCTTGGAGCAAGATGAAGCTCCGGAATGCAGGACATCATTCAAGGAATAGAAATGAGGGCCGAATGCAAGAGAAAGTGATGGCTTGGCGACAGCAAGCTAGGCTTTTAAAAACCACTGGATTGTGTAATAAAGCAAAGGAAATAGGTCATCACATCTTGCGATCTGAGGAAAGCATCATTCTGAATAGAAGATGGCGCAGGGAGAATGTGAATACAAGATGCAAATATTTAAGCTTCAGAATAATCTTTTACTGTCACAAGTCGGCTTACATTAACACTGCAATGAAGTTACTGTGAAAAGCCCCTCGTCACCACATTCCGGTGCCTGTTCGGGTACACAGAGGGAGAATTCATAATGTCCAATTCACCTCACCAGCACGCCTTTTGGGACGTGTGGGAGGAAACCGGAGCACCCGGAGGAAACCCACGCAGACACGGGGAGAACGTGCAGACTCCGCATAGACGATGACCCAAGCCGGGAATCAAACCTGGGACCCTGAAGCTGTGAAGCAACAGTGCTAACCACTGTGCTACAGTGCCGCTTAATGGGTGTTCCAAAACTGTCCACAACAAATAGAAAGATGAAGAGAAATATAGCATGAAGCATTAGTTTTGTTGAGAATATTGAGGACACATGTTGGGGCTAAATGTTTTATTCCAGCTCCTTGATTGATGATAACATGGCTTTTTGTAATGGACAAGGAGAAACTGGGAGAACAAAACTCCAAACTAATTTCCCGCCAGCAGGTAACTTGATTTTTTCCATTACACTAAATTAAGTGGCCCCAGCCCACCATGACTTTTACCACGGGTGGGAATAGAAAATTAGGCCCATGGGCCTCACACCCACAAGCCAAAAAGATGTGCAAGGTAGGTGGATTGGCCACACCAAATTGCCCCTCAATTGGAGAAAAAGAATTGGGTACTTTAAATTTAAAAAATAGTTGCACCCAAATATTACAACTAAAAATGTCATCATCATCATGACAATATGAGATCAAAAACAATAAATGAGAAAGGGAATTTCACAAAGAAATGTTACTCAATAAATGTATTAGGTGTAAGGATGAGCCTATTACCTGATCAATGGAGTTCCAGGGCGAGTGACACTTTTAACCCATTTTTCTAGCCTTGGATATGTTTGTTGAGTTCAAATTACATTTGTCTTGCATGAATGAATGAAAATCACTTATTGTCACGAGTAGGCTTCAATGAAGTTACTGTGAAAAGCCCCTAGTCGCCACATTCCGGCACCTGTCCGGGGAGGCTGGTACGGGAATCGAACCGTGCTGCTGGTTTCCTTTAAAAGCCAGCGATTTAGCCTTGTGAGCTAAACCAGCCCCTGCAAACCAGGTTGCCTGATATCACACGATAGGATCAGACATTAATAGGAAATAGCTTGTTGATTTTCGACCTCAGTGGTAAGCATTTTATTATTCCAAACTGTGCTGACAATAAATGGGTTTCAGTGCCTTTAATATGACTTCTATCAATGTAGGGAGTCCAATATAAACTTCTGAAATTGTTGCAATTCTTCATTAATGAGTACAAGGGCACAGTTTAGGTTTAGACTCTACGTCCTACTGAAGCACACAGATCAATGGTAGATGGAGCAGATGAGCATATTTTGTGTGTTTTGTAAGTTACAGTACAAGAATGACTCTTCTGATCAAAGTAAGCACGATAGAAGATGCACATTTATATAGCATCTTTTACATCCCAACACACCATGCCTGAAGAAGTCATTTGCAACCATAAACTTTCATTGGATTGGTCCATGATGGTACCTGGCAGAGCACTGCAGTGGTTTGCCGTTGCCTTCTGCAGTCTGGATGACCAGGAAATTATTCTGCTCTTACCTGTTATTAGGGATATTGGAAGGATGTACAGGCTGATAATCAGCCTATTTGGCCATGTTATGAATGCACTTTGCATGGCCAGAGCTTCTGGCCCAGTGGTCGGGACGTTACCCATTGCATCGCAAGGCTTTGCCACTGCACTACCCAGCCAATTAATCACTTTACCATTGGTTGCCCATGTTCCTGGCTGGGGAGTTGGAAGATCCCACAAACAGCCACAGCCAGTTATTCTGTTTTAACAATGATGGCGTAATTAGGCAGGTTAAAAGCAGCAGAAGAGATTATTTCCTCTTCATTTCCCGTTGCTTTTTATAATAACTCGGAGTAAAGCTGTTGTGAACGAAGATGGAATTTATTTACATATTTACAAAGGTCTTCGTATTGCAGCATCTCACTCCCAGAGCAATCCTAGATGGGAGGATTGATTACACCAGGTTCTGAGTTGGGCCTGCTTTTATACATTGCTCATAACAAGCCCCAGGTGGTTGGCCTCCGCCCCCTACCTGGTGGACTCGTACTCCACGAATTCCACCGAGGGATCGATGATTATCACCTGCTAGACCTTGCGGGAGTTACAACACTTTTCATTGGAAATTCAATTGAAAATTAATTGGGAGGGAAAAGTCACTGGTTGATGGGTCACCAGTTGCAAATTTGGAATGGCCTATATCCAGCACTCTTGTCAAAAACAGACTGGAACTTCATAACTATATTTAAATCAGGGCACCATTAGGATCACAATGCCATTCCCGGGTGATTCAGCGTGGCCACTCACTGCTCCGACCTACAGCCACCTGCAAATCATGGACAGTACAGGGCAGGAAATGGTTGTGCCAGTGGTATTCAAAGGGGTGTGCTCCAGCTGTCATTTAAAGCACTGTAGCCATTGGACAACATGTATTTCTCAGACATAAAAATAGAAAATTCTGGATTAGCTCAGCAGGTCTAGCAGCATCTGTAGAGAACCCAATTCTGCACTAATATCCACAAACATGATGGCAGCAGCCTGAGTATCCATGGCTACAAGTTGTGCTTGTGCTGTACTGGAAGCTGAGAAATTGGCCACCGGCTGCTACATCAAGGTTGGGTCCGCACTTGTTGGAATGAAGTTAGCTGTCAATGGAAGGCATAGTCTCCAAGCTCTGGACAAAGGTGTGCACAAAGTGGCTGCTGGATCCCTCCATTCTCCTTGATAAAATTCTATTTTTTTAAATTTTTCCACTTAAAGGGTAATTTAGCGTGGCCAATCCACCTACCCTGCACATCTTTGGATTGTGGGGGTGAAACCCACTCAGACACGGGGAGACTGTGCGAATTACACACTGACGGTGACCCGAGGGCGTGATCGAACCCAGGTCTTCGGCGACGTGAGGTAGCAGTGCTAGCCATTGCCCCACCGTGCCACCCCATTCTCTTTCATATCAAAATGTTCATCTCAGTACCTTGAGCAGAACCCATGTGTGCCCTTGCCCTCTAAGGCACTGGCACCTGTGCAATCCTTTCCCTCTGGCTGCCCAGGACAATGGCAGTGATGTTGTGGCACAATGGCCATTCTAGTAGTTTCAAAATAAAGTTTAAAAAAGTAACTATACTCTTAAAGTAGAGGTTTTGAAAAACGTTGGATAATTGCAAGATTTCTTTTTTATGTGGTTGGGCCTCCCAAGCGTGTTCGGACACAGCGAGCACCCTGTAAAGTTCCTTAATACTTTACCAGATACCACAGTAAAACAAAAGTACATGCTCCATCTTATCACAAGCAGATCCCACCTCTTAAGTGGCCATGTTATGAGTGTACGCAGTGTCTGGATCTGAGTTGGTGGCTGTGAAAGAGTGATGTTGTTTCTTCGTCATCAGTCTGCTCTTCTGACCTCACATCTTGCTCCTACATCACTGCACAGCCAGGTTGAACAGCTGAATAGCATTAGTGCTGCTTCTGGCCAAGCGACGTTTTCAGGAGGAAGCGGAGAGCTGTGTAAGTTTTGACTGGAACAAACCCAAAGGATTGCTGGAAACCTAAGCAAACCTCACCAAGTTAGGTCAAAAAATAATGTGCCATCAAGCCAGTCTGATGCCTGCAAAAAAATTAGTGGCTATTTTGCTTCGAAATAGGAAATCTATTTCAAGTTAAAAACGGAAAGTGCTGGAAAAACTCAGCAGGTCTAGCCAACATGTTTCGAGCCCAATGTGACCCTTCTTTGGAACTGAAGAGAAGTAGAAATGTGATGGGTTTTAATCTATTTCAAGCCTGTCATAACCAGAGACTTTGTTTTTGCCTACTTGTCAAGTCAGTCCTACATTGACCGGTTTAGTTCAGTTGGCTGGACAGCTGATTCATGATGCAGAGCAAAGCCAGCGGCGCGGGTTCAATTCCTGTACCGGCTGAGGTTATTCATGAAGGCCTCGCCTTCTCAACCGTGCCACTCTCCTGAGATGTGGTGACCCTCAATGGGGAAAGCAGCCTATGGTCATCTGGGACTATGGTGACTTTACATTAACATCATAGTCTGCAAACTTTGAAAATACCTGGAATTGGAATCTTCAGATATTGAAAATTAAACCTGTGACAAAGAGTCATTCAGACCCGAGACGTTGTTTCCACAGATGCCGTAGATCTGCTGAGAGTTTCTGATTTTGTCACACCAACATGGATCAGGCGTAACGGCAGCTGCAGGTTCGATGCCCTCGGATGATCGGGCTGTGGGCAGTGTGTTAAACTGGCACCTATCACACTGGCGCCTTGGCACTTCCAGTCTGGCAGCTTGGCATTGCCACCAAGGCAAACTGGCAATGCCACCCTGACACTGCTAGGGTGCCTGGGTGCCATTGCCAGGCTGGCAGGGTAACTGCCAGGGTGCTAGGTTCCCTATGCCAGGGATCAGATATGGGGGTGATCTGCCCATAACAGGTGGGGTGAAGGGGAGATCGAGGTGCGACAGTAAGGGGGGGGGGGGTCCGGAGGCTGAGGTGGAGCAGCAGAAGGAGGGAGTCAAAGATTGAGGAGACATTTAAAAATGACTCGTTGGTGCAGGAAATGAGGCGAGTGTGACCTCGGCGGGGCATTCCCAAATGATGGACAAAAGAAATGGCAGAGTCCCGTCGGATAGCGGGGTCATTCTCGGCGGCTGCTAGCATTGCTAAGAAAACATACACACAATCTTTTCCAAAATGCAACATTACAAACTGTCCAAGTGGCAACATGCTTATTTGGATAATTGCCGAGATTTTATTTTAAAATAACTTTACTTACAAGCCACAGAACAAAAGGCAAGTGCTTTAAATGTTTATGCTAAAATATATCATGTAACTGCTGGTGGTCACTCGGACTACAGAAATATACCTATAGCGTTCAATTGTTATGTTCGATTGTGAGACTCTGGTAACTGGCCAATGTTCACTGTACTTGATTGGTTAAGCCTGGGTGTTGATGCAGAGCAAGGTAAACAGACACCACAGAAGTTGTTGGAAGCTAAAACTGGGGCAAGCATGGTGCAGACATTTTCTGATTGCAGATATATTTAAAAGCATTATAAATTAAACCCATTGCACGCTTATAAACCAGTGTCATTTCTGCACAAGTTTGAGATATGTAAGAATACCGTGACTTGAAGGTTAAGTTCTGAGGACAGGTTGCAGGTTGCACTCCCTCAAATTGAAAGGAGATGTGACCAAGGATTCAAAACTAAAATAATTTGATTTAGATAAACTATTTTGCTAGGTGGAGAAAATCCGTGCCAAGGGGGCACTTTCTTAAAATTAGAACTCAGTCATTCGAGATTGAAATTAGGGTACATTTTATTTCTGCATGGAGGGTGGTAGAAATGTTGAACTCCTTCTGATTCTCTGTCTTAAAGACACTCAATGTCTTGGCTTCCACAGCATTCTGCGGCAAAGAGTTCCACAGATTCACCACCCTCTGAAGAAATTCCTCCTCATCTCAAGTCCCTTCAGTCTGAGGCTGTGCCCTCGGGTTCTAGTGTTTCCTACATCCTCTCCACGCTTCAATAAGATCCCCCCCCCTCATTCTTCTAAACTCTATGAGGACCCAGAGTCCTCTTCTGAATGTCTTTAAGACAGGGATAGACAGGTTCTTGATTAATAAGGGGATCAGGGTTTATGGGGAAAAGGCAGGAGAATGGAGATGGGATAAATATCAGCCATGATTGAATGGCGGAGTAGACTCGATGGGCCAAGTGGCCTAATTCTGCTGCTATGTCTTGTGGTCTTATGGGATAATTCTTGTGAACCTCCTCTAAACCTTTTCCATGGCCAGCACATCCTTCCTTAGCCCAAACTGCTCACAATATTCCAAATGGGGTCTGACCAGAGCCTTATACAGCCGTGAACATTTTCAAGGCTGAGATTGATAGGTTTGTAAGCAGTAGGGGAATTAAGAGTGAAGGAGAGAAGGTAGGAAAGTGGACTGTGTGAGTGTTAGGTTAGCCATGATCTTATTCAACGGGAGAGCAGAAGTGAAGGGCTGAATGGCCTACTCCTGCTCCTATTACTTATTGTCTTATGGAATAGCCTACTCCTGTTCCAATGTGTGCAACTGTCAAAAATAATTTGTTAACCAAAGTTCTCACTTGCATAATTCTGTCTGTTTAATTGCTCTTGGTGTAGTGAACACTATTATTTATCTTTAACTGAAGCATTCTGGTGTCTTTGTTTTGGTTGTAGTTATGAATAATGACAATAATAGCTATGATTCCCTCTTCCACATCACCAGCTGCTTTGCATATGCTTTGTGGGTTAATTTGTTTTTGTTCAGCAGTTTAAAAAGTATATATAATGCTTTCTGCTCTGGATTATTGACGCATATACGAAGCTCATTTCTTAACCATGCATTCAAATGAGTTACAGGCTGATTATTTCACTATTCATGTATTTAAATAAGTAATTTAATGCAATTAGAGATGGAGAAAATGACAGCATTAGATTAGAAATATTCCTGTGTGCACATAAACTTTAATAAAACTTTAATGAACAAGAGCTGGCAAGATCTAATTAGTAGCGCACCTGCAATAATGGTGATTTATTTTGTTTTGAAATACTAAGAGAGAAAGCTGGTTGCGTTGGTCTGTGCTTGACTTATTCAGGAAAGACTTACACATGAAATCATGTCGCACAGGAGGAGGTCATTTGGCCAACTGCGCTGTACCTGTTCTTTGAAAGCATTATCTAATTAGTCCCATTCTCCTACTCTGCAATTTTTTCACGTATACATGCAATTCCCTTTGCAAAATTATTATTGAATCTGCTTCCACCACACCTTGAGGCAGTGCATTCCAGATCATAACAACTAGCCATGTTTTAAAAAAACAAAACAAATTCTCACCTTCTCCTTGGATCATTTGGCAATTTATCTTCAATCTGTGCCCTGGGGCACAACCATTCTGCCAGTAGAAATACTTTCTTCCCATTTACGCTATCAAAGCCCCATATCATTTGGAACGCTTCTAGTGAATCTCACCTTAACTCTTATACATTTTTCTTATACATTTTTGAAGCTCAACAAACTGAACCATTCCAGTTCAATCTCCTCCCATGCTTCTTCATCTGATGCTGTCGCATATCCTTCTATTCCTTTCTCTGTCTCGTGTGCTTAGCGAGCTCACAGAGGTGGCACGGTCACACAGTTGTGCGCACTTGCTTCACAGCGCCAGGGCCCCAGGTTCGATTCTCAGCTTGGGTCACATTCTGTGCGGAGTCTGCACATTCTCCCTGTGTCCACGTGGGTTTCCTCCAGGTGCTCCTGGTTTCCTCCCACAAGTCTCCCATAGGGGCAGCAGGGTAGCATGGTGGTTAGCATAAATGCTTCACAGCTCCAGGGTCCCAGGTTCGATTCCCGGCTGGGTCACTGTCTGTGTGGAGTCTGCACGTCCTCCCCCTGTGTGCGTGGGTTTCCTCCGGGTGCTCCGGTTTCCTCCCACAGTCCAAAGATGTGCGGGTTAGGTGGATTGGCCATGCTAAATTGCCCGTAGTGTCCTAATAAAAAAAAGTGAGGTTAAGGGGGGGTTGTTGGGTTACGGGTATAGGGTGGATACGTGGGTTTGAGTAGGGTGATCATGGCTCGGCACAACATTGAGGGCCGAAGGGCCTGTTCTGTGCTGTACTGTTCTATGTTCTAAGTCCCGAAAGACGTGCTGTTAGGTGAATTGTACATTCTGAATTTTCCCTCCATGTACCCGAACAAATGCCGGAATGTGGCGACTAGGGGCTTTTCACAGTAACTTCATTGCAGTGTTAATGTAAACCTACTTGTGACAATTGAAAGGATTTCATAGAATCCTCGATACGTTTCATGAAATCCCTGCAGGGCAGGAGGAGGTAGCCATGATGTGGAGATGCCGGCGTTGGACTGGGGTGAGCACAGTAAGAAGTCTTACAACACCAGGTTAAAGTCCAACAGGTTTGTTTCAAACACGAGCTTTCGGAGCACGGCTCCTTCTTCACCTGAAGAAGGAGCCGTGCTCCGAAAGCTCGTGTTTGAAACAAACCTGTTGGACTTTAACCTGGTGTTGTAAGACTTCTTACTGGGCAGGAGGAGGCCATTCGGCCCATCAAGTCTGCACCAACCCTTTGAAAGAGCACTCCACCTAGTCCCACTCTCCCACCTTATCCCTGTAACTCCATGCATTGATCATTGCCAATACACCTAACCTGATCAGACAGGGGGAGAACGTGCAGACTCCACACAACCAGTCATCCAAGGCCAGAATTGAACCTGGTCCCTGCTGGTGAGGTAGTAGTGCTAACCACTGTGCCATCATGCCACCCTTTAGATACATCTGTGCCATTCGCCTCAACTACAGCCTGGCATTGTGCAGGACTTGATGGTTTGAATTATAAGGAGAGACTAGATAGGTTGGGACTTTTTCCCCTGGAGTGTCGAAGGTTCAGGGATGAGGTCTATAAAATAATGAGCATAGGTAAGGTAGATAGTCAACATCTTTTCCTAAGGTAGAGGAGTCTAAAACTAGAGGGCATAGGTTTAAGGTGAGGGGGGAGAGACACAAAAGTGACCAGACGAGACTTTTTTCACACAGTGGTGGCGACCATCTGGAACGGGTTGCCAGAGGCAGTCGTAGAGGCGGGTACGATTTTTTCCTTTAAAAAGCAGTTAAGACAGTTACATGGGCATAGAGGCATATAGGCCAAATGTGGCCAAGTGGGACTAGGGACGGAATTCTCCAAGATTAATATCTTGAGAAATATTTGTAAATAAAAAATAGGAGATTTTGATCTTCATTTCCCTGCTCTTTGAAGTTGTAAGCATAGTGGGCGTCCCCCACGCCGTCCCCCACGCCGGGTGGAAGAGTAGCAGGAGGGCCTCACGACATTTTTCACGCCCTCCCACTATTCTCCCCCACGCCACGAATCGCCGCTCGCCGTTTTTTCCGGCAAGCACCAATTCTCAGAGGCTGATGGGCCGAGCGGCCGGGCCTTCACGCCCGTTTCAACACGGCAGCAAACACACCTACTTGCTGCCGTCGTGAAACGGGCGCCAGATGTCCGTTTGGGGCATCTGGGGGCCCGATTGGCGCGGCAGTACCACGGCCGTGCCAAGGGGGGCATAGGCCCACAATCGGTGCCCACCGATCGTGCGTCTGTAATGGATGCACTCTTTTCCCTCCGCCGCCCCGCAAGATCGGCGGGGCGGCTGAGGGAAAAGACGGCAACTGCGCATGCGCCGGTTGGCGTTGTCCAACCTGCGCACGAGCGGCTGACGTCATTGGCCGCGTCAGCCGGCGTGATGCTTTGCGTACGACCTTGACGATCGTCGTCAAGGCCGCTCCGCCGTGACGCACTGGGCCGTGCTCCTAGCCCCACCCGGGGGGGAGAATCGGCCCTGGAAGTGGGCGTGAAGGCTGCCATGGGTCACGGCCTGTCCCACGGCAGCCTTTACGATTCTCCGCATTTGCGGAGAATCTCGCCCAATACCTTTGACAAAGCAATTTGATGAATGCCCAGTGATCTGCTTCTTCAGCTCGGTGTCAAGTTTTATTGCTAGTGAACGTGTGAAGTTAGAATCATAGAATCACCACAGAGTAGAAGAAGGACATTCGGTCCTTTGCGCCTGCACCTAGGGTCCGGGCTCTACCCTATCCTCTTAACCCAGTAACACCACCTAACATTTTGGATGCCAAGGGACAATTGATCATGGCCAATCCACCTGACCTGCATGTCTTTGGCCTGTGGGAGGAAACCGGAGCACCCGGAGGAAACCCACGCAGACACGGGGAGAATGATGCACTGTCAGTCACCCAAGGTCGGAATTGAACCCCGGTCCCTGGTGTTATCAGGCAGCAGTGCCAACCACTGTGCCACCCTGAGGTCCCATCCCTATGTTTTTCTCTTGTGTTAACGGTGCAGTATAATTGCAAGTAGCACTTGTTGTTTATAAACTGTTTCTTGACACAAAAATCATGTTATTAGAAAATGCTGAGATAGCAAAAAAAATTAAATTTTAAGCAATTTCTCCTTTAATAAGGATATTCTCATTGCATTCCCTCCCTTAACCACACCAAACATATAACAATAGTGACTACATTTCCAACATATACAATTGGCTGTGAAGCATCACTTATTGACACCACTGTGCCAGCCAATGAATTGGAGTCAAGGCGGGACTTAGGTTTTTAATTTACTCACAACCTACAGCAAAGAGCCTATTTACCAAAAAACAACAGCAGAGTACATTTACTGACGAACTACAACAAACAGAACGTTTTTAATTAATAAGCTATGGAAAGAAAATCTGCTCGTTTGACATAAATTGTGGAGAAATTATTGGGACATATTATTCGAGACAGACTTACTGAAAAGCTGATCTTATGAATGACTGTCAATTTGTGAAGTGTAAGAGATACCTGACTAATCTAGTTGAATGTTCTGAGCAGGTAACTGACGTGGTGGACAGTGATTAAAATTGCAAGGGATCTCTTAAGTGGAGCAGAGAGTTACTGAAGAGACAACTGGACATGGTGATGAGCTAAGAAATGCCAAGTAGTATTGATCATCCCTATTTATCTGATGATCTTTGTGTACTTTTTTACACTGTTAGGTCATCATCATTATACCAACAAGATACAGTGATGACTTTGTGTGAAACGATACATATCTGATATACTTTCCCACAAAGCACCATATCTTGGGGGAGCCGTGAACATTTAATGAAAGCCGAATTTCTAATAGAATGCTGGCACTTATCACTATAGATATTAGTCATTTACTCTTGGACTGAAAAAGATCACCATTAAGTGTAATTTACATCTAATTAAGGAGCTTAGTAATGTAAGTCTATAAAAATGTTGTGTTTGATTGAAGCCTCTGGTAATCTAAGCCCCACACTGACAGATGCGCTCATAAATAACCTCATCTAATGGTAAATTAAGGAAAATATTTCCAGCTAGTCTGGGAACAATGTAAAACAATTAGTGTTGTCCTTGCATTTTAATTAGGATCTTCAGAGTCTTGTAAATGAACAACCTATTATGCTATAATGCAACACACTAATGCTATATTACAACTGCTGCGAGAATTTTATAAATCACCAGCCTTCTCCGTGCTCCTCCATTCCTGAAAGTCTTAACTTCTTGCTGGAGTATAATTCCATTGCCAAGGACACTTTACTCAACCATGAGTTTTGACAGTGCGTGTTGACTGGTTATTTGCCCAGTATTCGAGTTTGGGATCTGATTCAAGCTCCACCTGATGCTGACACAGGGCTGTACTGTGACCGTGACTAGGAACTAGATCAGGGGTGGGCAAACTTTTCCATGCAAGGGCCACATTCAGAAATTCACAATTTTAAAGGGCCGCATAGTATATTAAGTAAAATAATTACTTCACCCGGTTATGATTCTGGGCGCCTCATATAGAACAGTACAGCACAGAACAGGCCCTTTGGCCCTCGATGTTGTGCCGAGCAATGATCACCCTACTCAAGTCAACGTATCCACCCTATACCAGTAAGTAACCCAACAGCCCCCCCCCCCCCCCCCCCCCCCCCCCGCCAATTAACCTTAAAAAAATTTTTTTAAAAGATTTTTTTTTTTAATGACTTGGTGGGCCGCATAAAGACCGTTGGCGGCCCGCGGGCCATAGTTTGCCCACCTCTGAACTAGATGGATGGCACTACCTATCAGCTGATAGGGATCAGCTGACAGGTCAGTGTTTGGATATGCTGTCCTTGTTGTCACAGTGACTTGGCATTCACTGCAGAACAGCACTTGAGTCAACAGGAGAACATTTTGAAAATTAAAATGGTCAAAGTAAAAGAATCAATCATTTCATTGCTGCCAGATTAATCCACTTGCCTGGGTGAGTGCCGCTACAACAAGCTCGATAGATACCCCTTCCACAAACTTTCAAACCCTCCACCACCGACGAACAGTGGTAGCCGTGTGTACCATCTGAAAGATGCACAGCAGTAACTCACCAAGATTCCTTAGACAGCACCTTCCAAACCATTGACCACTACCATCTAGAAGGTCAAGAGCAGCAGATACGTGGGAACTCCACGACCTGCAGATTCCCTTCCAAGTCACTCGCCACACTGGCTTGGAAATATATTGCCATTCCTTCAGTGTCCCTGGGGTAACATCCTGGAACTCCCTCCCTAACAGCGCAGTGGGTGTACGTACACCTCAAGGACTGCAGTGGTTCACGAAAGCAACTCACCACCACCTTCTGAAGGGCAACTAGTGATGGGCAATAAATGCTGGTCTAACCAGCAACTCCCATATCCCGGAAATGACTGAAAAGAAAAGAATCTTACTCGTACCAGAAGCAAGAACTTGACTGAATCCCTATTATTCCTTCAGTTTAATTTTGAGTCTTTAATTCTTTTTGGTTCACTTTTCCATAAATCACTCTTTTGTCTTATTCCCATGTTGTTCTTCTGTCTATTTGCCCTCTATTTTCATCCTGACACTCTTTTTGTATAAGACTCGCTTACTTATGATTTAATGAATGTATCCTGCATACAATGGTCTATTTGTACAGAAACTTTCTTCTCGCGTAAAAGGTTATTGAATTTAGAGGTTTTACCTTACTTTCGTACATTCTTATTTTCCTGCATTGATTTTCTAAGCCTTCGCAAGCCATGCACTTAACTTCAAAGGCGATTGACTGAAGAACTGTTCCAAGCATCGACAAAGGAATGTTATAGCTGTCCCCACAAAATTAACCCCAATTGGTTTCCTATTCTTAGCTTTTCTGCTGCTGTTCAATTCTTCTCCTATCTAATTCAAGCAGTATGGTGGCAAAGTAGTTAGCACAGCTGCCTCACAGCTCCAGGGACCCAAGTTCAATTCCAGCCTCGAGTGACTGTGTGGAGTTTGCACTTTCTCCCTGTGTCTGCGTCGGTTTCCTCCCATAGTCCAAAGATATGCAGGTTAGGTGGATTGGCCATTCTAAATTGTCCTTGGTGTCCACAAAAGTTGGTGGGGAACTGGGTTATGGGGATAGGGTGGAGGCTTAAGTAGGGTGCTCTTTCCAAGGGCCGGTGCAGACTTGATGGGTCGAATAGCTTCCTTCTGGGGTAACATCCTGGAACTCCCTCCCTAACAGCACAGTGGGTGCACCTACACCTCAAGGATTGCAGTGGTTCAAGAACGCAACTCACGAAAGCAAGTGGAAATTCTACAATTCTAATTGGAAACCAGACCAAGTGGATGCTGGGCGCAATTCAGCAGGCTTGACTTAAAGTCCGCTGAATGGCGCATTTAGCTGGAATTTCCCGGCGCTGTATTGCCGAAAACACCCCGCTACTCTTTTGGCCTCGGGGAGTTTATCTCTGCTGAGGCTGAGATTGAGGAGATGTTCCGGATGAGGGAGGGGGGGGGGGCGGTGGTGGTTGGGGGAGTATGGGAGGATATGGAACATATGGGGGGAATGCGGAGTATGTGGAGGAATGGAGAGATGGGGGATGCCGTTGGCAGCACTGCTGGACGTGGGCGGGCCAGGGCACAGAACGGTGCTGGGGGGGGGATTTGGTGCTCCGGTGCCAGTACACCCATGTGGCCTGGTGGAGGTCGTTGACCTCCTTTTGTGGCACTGGGTGCCAGTCCTCCTGGTCATGCTGTCCGAGCTTACGGCTGCTGCCACTTCCTCCCAGGCAGCACTAGGTCCCCTGTGGCTGACCCTCCGAGACCCTCGGCGGAAGAGAACATCTCGTCTGGCCTCCACCGTGTCCAATAATCTTCCCAGATAGGCATCCTCGAATCATGGGGCTGGTCTTCTTGGAGACATGACTGCGAGCTGTGTGGGGTTGGCTGTGCAGGAGCGGTTTAAGTGCTTTCCTTTGTTAACAGTGGGAGTTGTTGGGGGGGTGGTGTGCTGGTGAGCACAATCCCAGCGATCAGCTGGCGGGATCATCATCTGTGGTGTGTACCCCAGGGGCCTCGTTAAGTGTGGACTAATCAACATTTTATAGCAGTGACAGCCTCGCCCATACGAAAGCTCGCAGTAGTCACTGCTTGCTACCACACTCGGCAACCTTTTGGCTAAATCGCCCCCATTGATTATATTACCACAGGAAGTAGTTGCATCAAAAATCACTCCACTTAAAGTCGATTAATGTTTGAAGCTAAGCAAGACGCGCGGCTAAGAGCCACGAGCAGTCCACTGCGATTACTTTCGGATTTCTCCAGCCAAGAGCCAGCACTGGCATAATTAGCCAAATGGCCCCCTCCTGTACCTTTGGCTTGGCTCCGTTGCCGACAGCACAGAGGTTTTCCCATTGGGAGATCATTTCGGACCCTTGGCATGAGGTCAGTGCATTCCATGCGATTTTCCTTCCATTGAAATCAAACATTTGGTGAATGGAGCCTTGCAGCAGGTTCCCAATTTCAAAATCGTATCTCTCACTCATCATAAAGCTCTGATTTAGGATAATATGGGCTGGCTGCTCCGTCAGCGAGATCTTCCAGTTCACCGACGGCGCACTCTCACCAGCGGATTTTGCGACGGTGTGGGGGAAACCCCATTGCCGGCTGCCGGGACGGAGGATCCTGCTGCCGGCACAAGCAAGCCACGCCAGAAAACGGGTGCGGCTGAACGGAGAATCCCGGCCAGGGTGTTTGACTTTAGACATGTAAAGTGAAATAGTGCAGAAGTTAAAATTAGACAAATTGTGTGAAGACCAAAATGATGAAACGGCACGCCAACTTCTGGGCGATGTATTTTTTTTCTTCTTTTTTAAAAAATTTAGAGTACCCAATTCATTTTTTTCAATTAAGGGGCAATTTAACGTGGCCAATCCACATAGCCTGCACATCTTTGGGTTGTGGGGGCGAAACCCACGCAAACACGGGGAGATTGTCCGTGTGGAGTTTGCACAATGTCCCAGAGCAGGGATCGAACCTGGGACCTCGGCGCCCTGAGGCAGCAATGCTAACCACTGCGCCACCGTGCTGCCCACCTGGGCGATGTATTTGTCCTGCAATGGTATACAAGACTTTAAGCAGATAGAAATGTTCTGCTGGTAAATCTTACTTGTGAAGCAATGCAGCCCATGTTCCTTGGCTGGACTGCTTTGTTACATTCCTGCATGAATTCAAGGTTTGAGTTTATGGTTTGTCGGCTTTCTTGTCATGTCCTGTCATGGTGACCTCTTGACTTCTGCCATTTTGTAGAGGCGAAACCTATTTGGGGACAAGGGAGTGAGATGCCACCAGGTTGGACTCGAACACCAATACAGAAGCAAAATACTGGGAAATCCTCAGCGGGCAAGGCAGTATCTGTGGGGAAGAGAAACAGAGTTAATATTTCAACTCAATAACCTTTTCTTCCAAATTTGGAAAGTTACAATTCTAATGTAATAGGTTTTAAGCAAGGGGAACGCCTGGGAGAAGGAACAAAATGGGGGAATCTCAGCGATAGGATGGAAGGCCGAAACGATTAAATGACAAAACACTTGGGGTGCAGGGCCAGAGGGAGTGGTAATGGGACAAGTAAAGAAACAAATGATGTGTCTGGGGCAAGTGTGAATGGCAGACTGATGAACCACTGCCACGGAGAGGCAAAAAGATTGTTGAAAAACAAGAGAGGAAACCAAAAACCAATGAACAAACTGAACATAAAATGTTTTCTGACCTGAAATTGTTAACCTCCATGTTGAGTCCAGAGAACAAAGAACAGTACAGCACAGGAACAGGCCCTTCGGCCCTCCAAGCTTGCACCGATCATGACGCCTGTCTAAACCAAAACCTTCCACACTTCCGGGGTCCATATTCCTCTATTCCCATCCTATTCATATGTTTGTCAAGATGCTTCTTAAACGACTATCGTCTCCACACATAGGCTCCCTCCTCTGTCCTTGAGGGGGCTAACCATTCCCTGTCTACCCTCTTGCTCTTTATGTACGTATAAAAAGCCTTGGGATTCTCCTTAATCCTGTTTGCCATAATTTTCATTTCATTTCATTTCATTTTTCATAGCCCTCCTGACTCCTTGTTTAAGTTAATTCCTACTTTCCTTACATTCCTCAAGAGCTTCACCTGTTTCCAGCCTTCTAGCTCGTACGAATGCTTCCTTTTTCTTTTTGACTCTGCTCATGATATCCCTCGTTATCCAAGGTTCCCGAAACTTGCCATACTTATCCTTCATCCTCACAGGAAGATGCTGTTTCTGAATTCTTATTAACTCTCATTTGGAAGCCTCCCACATGCCAGATGTTGATTTACCCTCAAACCGCCGCCCCCAATCTGAATACTTCAGTTCCTTCATTGTTCTAATTAGCCTGGCAGAAATGCTCCCCTGCTGAAACATCGACCATCTGGTCCAGCTCATTCCCCAGCACAACGTCTAATATGGCCCCTTCCGTCGTTGGACTATCTACATATTGTTTCAAGAAGTCCTCCTGGATGCTCCTTACAAATTCTTCCCCATCCAAACCCCTAATGAGATCAGGCAATATTGGGGATGTTAAAATCATGCACCACAATAATCCTGTTGCTTTTGCATCTTCCTGCAATCTGTCTACATATCAGCTGCTCTATCTCGCCCTGGCTGTTGGGAGGCCTGTAGCTAACCCCCAACATTGGGCATGATTCTCTGGCTGTGTTGGCCTCTCACTTGAGCGCAATTCTGGGAAAGCCTTCCAGCGAGCCTCCTGACAGTCTCATGCCACGTGAGATTCGCTGAAGCCCCGCAAGATATCGGAGTCGTAACCCTGCCCTTAATGGGCATGACCGATTGATGCTCACGGAAGTAGGTCGTAAACCTACTCATGACCTACCCTGCGTGGGATTCATTGGCCTCCCTCGATCCTTTGGCCTCCCCAGGGAGGCTGCACCTGGGAGCCAATCAGTGCTGGTTGACTCTAACCTGGATCATGTTGAATGGCACCTTGGGGGGTAGGGGGTGGGGTTGGGGATGGGTCTTCTGGGCCATGGGAGACTCCTGGGTGGTCAGGGCAAGTGCAGGTAGCTTCTGCCCCTCCCCTTGGAACACAGGCACCTTCGCACTGACACTCTGGCACTGCCAAGGTGCTCAGATGGCACTGCCAAGCTGGAAGGAGCGCTGCCTGGATTCTAGGGTGGCAGTGCAAGGGTGCCTGAGTGCCAGGGTAGCACTGCCAAGGGTCAGGGGCCGAGGAGGGCCATGCCCATAAAATTAGGGTGGAGGAGGGGTTTGAAGGGTGGGATAGTGTATGACAGATAAGTAGGGACCTCTTGGAGATTAGGGGGGGTTAGTGGTGGTCCTGAGAGGGTGGGGGTGCTCTCAGGGGGACTGGAGGGGCCTGAAGAGAGGCACCCCATAGTGGGGTGTTCTCACTTTGTGGGTGAGGGGTAGTGTCCATGTGTGTGTTGGGGGAATGATATTGCCCATGGGTGGGGGGTGCACATGCTCACTTAGAGATCAGGGCACCCTTTAAAAATGGCGGCCCGATCTCTTGAGTTCAACTCCTCGGCTCTTTTTTAAAAAAAAATTCTAAATGTGGCCTAAACCAGTAAGAAACTCCCCAGGGCCCCAAAAAGTGACTTAAGTGTCGTTGAATAGCGGTGGGGAACAGGACGGGAGAGCTGGCAGCAAACTCCCTGAAACATCCCCATAAATTTTTAATGTAGAAATGTTTTGGGAGATTTGGGCCAATGTGACTGCACCCTTCCTATTCCTGAGCTCTACCAATTTGCCTTGCTGCGTGAACTCTTTGAGGTGTCCTCCTGCATTCTAGCCGTGATATTTTCCTTAACCACTAAAGCAACTCTTCCACCCCTTTTAAATCCTCCTCTATCCCACCTAAAGCATCTAAACCCTGGAACACTTAGCTGCCAATCGTGTCCTTCCAATGAAAAATATAGCACAGGACGGCGCAACATCGAGGACCGAAGGGCCCGTACTGCGCTGTAATGTTCTATGTTCTAGGAACAGGTCATGATAACAACATTGGCCAAAACCCTCATCACTTCCTTGTGCCAGATCCCTCCATACCCATCCTATCCATGTATTTGTCAAGATGCCTTTTGAGCGCCGTTAATGCATCTGCTTCCACAACCTCCCCTGGCAACGCATTCCAGGTGCTCAACACCCTCTGTGTAAAAAAAAAAACCTGCCTCGCACATCTACTCTAAGCTTTGCCCCACATACTTAAACCTATGCCCCCTGACCCAACCAGGTTTCTGTAATGGCAACAACATCATAGTTCCAAGTACTAATCCAAGCTCTAAGTTCACCTGCCTTACCTGTTATACTTCTCACATTGAAAGAAATGCACTTCAGACCACCATTCCTGATGTGTTCAGCAATATTTAAGAACATAGACAATACAGTGCAGAAGGAGGCCATTTGGCCCATCGAGTCTGCACCGATCCACTTAAGCCCTCACTTCCACCCTTTCACCGTAACCCAATAACCCCATCTAACATTTTTGGTCACTAAGGACAATTTATCATGGCCAATCCACCTACCCTCCACGTCTTTGGGCTGTGGGAGGAAACTGGAGCACCTGAGAGGAAACCCACGCAGACACTGGATGAACGCACAGACAGTGACCCAGCGGGGAATCAAACCTGGGACCCTGGCGCTGTGAAGCCACAGTGCTATCCACTTGTGCTACCGTGTTGCCCAATATCTCCCTGCCTGCTCTTCCTCTCAGTCTCACTGTCCCTATACTCTAGCTCCCCTTCAGTTATTTCACCTTCTGACCTATTGCTCTGCCCCCCCCCCCCCAATAATAATTTAAACCCTCCCGTGTTGCTCCTCAAGTTTAGATGCAACCTGTCCTTCTTGTACAGGTCCCACCTGCCCAGAAGAGACCCCAATGATCAGATATCGGAAACCCTCCCTCGTACACCAGCTGTTTAGCCATGTGTTTAGCGGCATTATCTTCCTATTTCTAGCCTCACTAGCACGTGGCATGGGGGTAATCCTGAGGGCTGTAACATGTCTGTCGAAAGATGAGGCATTGTTCCTCAAGTTGGTGTTAAGCATCACTGGAACACTGTCGGATAGAGAGGTCAGCATGAGAGAATGGGGGGGAATGAAATTGACAGGTGACTGGAAGTTTAGAGCCATGTTTGCTGTCTGCATGCAAGTGTTCCACTTTAGCTCACCAGGCTAAAGCACTGGCTTTTAAAGCAGACCAAGCACCCCAGCAGCACGGTTCAATCCCCGGACAGGTGCCGGAATGTGGCGACTAGGGGCTTTTCACAGTAACTTCATTGAAGCCTACTCGTGACAATGAGCGATTTTCATTTTTTTTTACAATCTGCCTTTGGTTACCCCAAAGTAGAGACGGCCACATTGTGAGTATAAAATACAGTATACTCTATTGAAATAAATTTTGGGGACTTGGCCATTGAGAAGGGAGGAGGTAAAAGGATAGTTGTTGAATCTCCTGCACAAAATGGTGCTTTGGGGACAATTGGGAACTGTTCGTGGAAGGAACAGTTCCTTCAGAATACTAAATAGGGAAGGTGGGACGGGACATGTTTTGACGTCACATCGCGGTGGCGGAGGATGTTCTGTCAATTTGAAAGGCTGGTGGTGCTAAAGGTGAGGATAAGGAGAACCCTATCACGATTCAGGGAGGGAGAGGTTAGATGAAATCAGTTACGGCTCCTTTTAACCATGGTGTGAGGAGAGGGGCGGAGGTCACTGACTGCTTATTTGAGAAAGAAAGGAAGACATTTTGAGATTAACTGGTTTCGAAGAGTGCATGGTTAGAGCAGGACTCAAACACTTCCAAGACTGCATAAAAGAGATAAGTTTGTGTACTCAACCGACAAAGATACTCTATTTCTCTCAGCCACATCTGGTGTGTGGCTGAGGAAACCAAAATATGTTTAGAATTAGAACTTAATATGAAAAAAGGAATCCTCACTTTCATTCCCGCCCCCCCCCCCCAAAAGATATTTGTATTTCACGGACGATCTTAGCAGGGAAATTTACTTTGGAAAACATTTCCGCAGTAAGAATTATGTAGCATGCACAACACATCTGATCATAGTATTGCGTGCTTTTAAGAAAACAGTAAAAAAAACTGGCCAATGAAGACAGTGCGAGGATGGTGCAGCTTAATGATAGCACATTCGGTTCTAATCAAAACAGAAATTGATGCCCTGCAAGGCTGTGGGATTGATGTTCCCCGTTGATGTAATGGGAAAAGAGACTTGCAGCAAGTACTTTTAGAGTAATAAGCCGATGTCCTTACCTTGTTCTACATTTCATAGTTCATAAGGGGGTGAATTATTCATTAAGAATATGAAACACCAATGCTCAAATTCAACTCAGTGCTATATTTAATACACCAAGGAATTTTAACACGAGCTTGCTAACCAAAATAACCCCTGGCAGGATTTGAAAGTCAGGGCTTAATATAATTGACATGTTTCGGTTCGCTTCAATAAGCACTCAGTGATTTACATGAAATGGCTCGATATCATTGTTTTTTTTTAAATAATGGGGAAGGATTAAACGTTTTATTTTTACTACTTATTTTCCTTTTTACTGAGATGTGCCAGTAAATGTTGTCAATTTTTAATTTCCCACAAATTCTATCACAACTTCAAAATAACGATGGTTAATTATCTTGAAAAGCACTGCATGACATTCAGAATGCTTGACTAGAAATGTTGAGAAGTTCATTACGGCTGTCAACATAAACCAACACTCACTTCAGAACACTTTGACAGACACATGTAAATGCTAATTATCATCTTCCTTCCTTTGTTGAAATTCTGAATACTTGAAGCTGTTGGTGGAGCTTCTCACTGGAGGTAGCGAGCAAACTCAAAATTCTATGACTCTTTGGCACGGACACTTGTCATCCCAACCTTTACTTCATTGGGCCCAATATACTGGAGCCAATATATTGTGTGCTCCAGCTCCTTCCTCAGCATTACACTTACCTCATAGTCTGGGAGCGAGCTTGTAAATAATTTAATTTAATTTAATTTAATTTAATTTAATTTAATTTAATACTTGGGTCACTGTCTGTGTGGAGTCTGCACATCCTCCCCGTGTGTGCATGGGTTTCCTCCGGGTACTCCGGTTTCCTCCCACAGTCCAGAGATGTGCAGGTTGGGTGGATTGGCTATGATAAATTGCCCTTAGTGTCCAAAATTATATGATTAACCTAGGACAAAAGTTCGGCACAACATCGTGGGCCGAAGGGCCTGTTCTGTGCTGTATTTCTCTATATCTCTATATATTTGCCCTTTTCAGAAACAAACCAATATGCCTTCAAGAAAATTGTTGGAAAAGAATAGAGAGGGCTTTAAACTAAATAGTGGAGGCTGAACAAACAGATGAGTAATTTAGAGTAATTTCTGGGTAATTTAGAAAGTTACCCAGAAAGGACAAGGTAATAGAGCAGGTTAGCGATAGGTATAATGATAAACCAAAATGTTACAGGAAGGAACAGAGCGTACAAACATAATGATGCAGCAGCACATATGGTCAGAGTGCTGAAAAATGATGAGAAGAAAAAATTAAAAGCTATTTATCTGAAAGCACACATCATTCCGAACAAGATGGATGAATTGATAGCAGAAATTGAAATAAATGAGGATAATATGATAGCCATTAGAGTGATAGGTTGTAAGTTAGCCAAGGCTGGGAACAGAATATTCAAGGATACCTAACATTTCAGAAAGAGGGGAAAAAGGAAAAGGAGGTGGGGTATCTCTGTTAATAAAGCACAAGATCAGTACAGTATGGATCTTGGTTTGGAAGATCAAGATGGGAAATCAATTTTGGGCAGAAATAAGTAAAAGCAAGACCAAGATGACTGCATCTTGAACCTTTTCCAGTAGTGAAGTAAGGAATCACTCTGTAATTGTGACAAACTTACTGAACTCATCATTGTTCCATGGGGTGTCGATTGTCACCTCTCATCGATTGGGGAATTCCAAACAAGGTGATGCATCTGATCAAGTTTTGGGATGACCGCTTTCATTGAAGTTGACGTAAATATTTCCATGACTGGGAATCTGCTGTAGTTGCTGGTCACACGACATCCGATGTGGTTGTAACGGTGAACTAACTGAAAACGTTGAACTGTCTGAGAGATTTCACTTGTCGTCTTTCCAGCTCTGTGTCTAATGCATGTAAAAAGAGCATTAATCAAGGACAACTTTAATTTTCACATAGATTGGGCTCATCAAGTTGGAAATGACCAGCCTAGAGAATTAACTCATAGAATGCATTTGCGATTTTTTTTTTGGGAGCAATATGTTATGAAGCCAACTAGGGATCAGACTATTTTGGATCTGGTAATGAGGTAGGTTTAACAAATGAAATGAATATCGCTTATTGTCACGAGTAGGCTTCAATTAAGTTACTGTGAAAAGCCCTGATCACAAGGTCAATGAACCCTTAGGATCGAAGTATGATGGATGTTAGCATTCAGCCAGAGTGGAATTGAAATATCAGTGTTAAACTTGAAGAAGGGGAATTACAAAGGTGCGAGGTTAGAATTGGCCAAAGTGGACTGGTCATTTAGATTTGTAGGTAAGACAATAGGTGGATTAAAAAAGATGGATTAAAAAAAAATAAACAGGAAGGGGGAAAAGAACTGAGGGTTAGCTGGCGAGAAACATAAAAACATACAATAAGAGCTATTTTTAGTACATTAAAAAGAGAGGAGAAAAAACATTGGCCCCATAAAGAATGAAACTGGGGAAATAATTGTGGAGAACAAAGAAAAGGCAGTGGAGTTGAAAATATATTTTGCATTAGTCTTTACTGCAGAGCATACTACAAGCATCCCAAAAATAGTTTTTTTTTAAAAGAAAGAGGAATTAATTGCAGTCACCATCACCAGAGAATTAGCTTTAGGCAAACTAATGAGGTTAAAGGCTGACGATGGTTTGCATCCCAGGAGCTTAAAGGAGGTGGCTATAGAGATCTTGGATATATTGGTAATTATTTTCCAAAACTCTTTGCAATCCTCGAAATGTGCCTAAGGATTGGGAACCTGCCAATGTGGTGCCCTTGTTCAAAAAGGGAAGGAGACAAAATGTAGGAAACTACCTGCCAGTTACTCTTAACTTCAATTCTTGGAACAATATTTGAATCGATTATTAAGGAGAGAATAGCTGTGCCTGATAAAGTCTCAATCTGATTAAGCAGAGTCGGCATGGTTTAATGAAGAGGCAATCACGTCTGGCAGATTTGCTGGAGTCCTTTTGAGGGGGTTTTAGCCAGAATAGATCGAGGAGACCCAGTCGGTGAAGTACATTTGAATATTTAAAACACATTTGATAAGGTGCCACACAAAAGGCTATTACGCAGGATAGGAGCTCATTGTGTTGGAGGTAATATTCTGGCATGAATAGAGGATTGGCTAATTAACAGGAAGCAACAAGTAGTGATAAGGGGCTATTTCTCAGCTTGGTTACTGCTAGAACAGCTGGGTTTTTGCAGCATTTTCTATTTTTGTCACAGATTCCAGCATCAGTGTTCTGCTTTTATACTATGCTCATGGTTTATGATTGATTATTGATTCCAATTCGCTTCTGTACAAGTAATAATGAAAGTGTAAGATAGCCCATGGGTATTCATCTCTTTCTGTTTATGAATAACCATGCTGTGTGGGCATTAACATGGTCTTGTGGCACAGTGGGTAGTGTCCCTGCCTCCCACCCAGAAGTTCCAGGTTTGAGTCCAATCCCAAGACTGGGTGGCAACCGAAGTTGTGTTGATAACGTGGCCAAACAGGGTGTTGATGTGCAAAGTCTTTCCAATATGCCAGTGTCAGGTGGGAAAGGAGTGGGAGAAACTCCTAGTCTGCCATACTTGATGCGGAGTGGCACCCCTCAAGCTACAAGTGCCTGGTGACAGACTGGCGACCTGTTCCAGGAATCACCAGCAATGGAAACAGACATAAATTTGTTTTGGTGCACTACCAAGTGTGGAACGAGAATTGAAATGGCATTAATAAACAGCTTGCCACAGCATCAATTGATGGATTCCTTGCCTGATCTTTTTTGCACAAAAAAATGCACTTGAGCCAACCTGGCTTGCATTCACGAATAACTGGGTGGTTCTTCACGCGGTCAAAATTGGCTTTTGTGCAACTTGCTGAATACTTGGGTGGCTGTGGAGTTTGCATGTTCTGCCCTACTCTGTGGGGGTTCTACCGGGTGATCTGGTTTCCTCCCTGTCATGGGAGTATCCCTTTAAGAAAGGTTTTTTGTCTTCTCACATGGCTTCAGGGATTCCATTTTGTGGGTGGAGCTGAGCTTTCAGTTTTGACTACTGTGGACTCGGACAGAGAAAATACGTGTTTTGGTCTGTCTCTCTTTAATTTTATATATCTGTTCCAGAAAGAAAACATAGAACATAGAGCATTACAGCGCAGTACAGGCCCTTCGGCCCTCGATGTTGCACCGACCTGTGAAACCACTCTGAAGCCCATTTACACTATTCCCTTATCGTCCATATGCCTATCCAATGACCATTTGAATGCGTTTAGTGTTGGCGAGACACTACTGTTGGAGGCAGGGCATTCCACGCCCTTATTACTTTCTGAATAAAGACTATTGATCATAGCGACCTGCTTTGTTAACTTAAAATATATAGTTTGCTTTCTGGAAGGATTTAAACCTGGTGAGACAGGGTCAGGACCTCGGGGAAAGCCAGACTAATTCACGTGAAAATGCAGAATACTGGACCATGCCTGTGGTTTATGGGATTTTGTTTTTGAATTGAAATAGTTGAGGGGGAATTCATTAAGTGTTACACATAGATTACTGTAGCTGTGGGGTGTCTTTATGTTTGTATTTGATAACAAATCTGTGTGTGTTTAGCTTATTTTGATGTGTCTGGGAAGACTGTTGAATCACACCTGAAGGGAAGGCTCTTGTGCTCATCCTAGCCAAATGCAACATAAAGCTTGTAGGTCAGGTGGACTTCATAATATACATGGGAGTTTCTAAACCCTGGCCCATAACACTCCCACTGACCAAAGATGTGCCGGTTTGGTAGATTGGCCATGATCAATTGCCCCTTAGTGTCCAAAGATGTGCGGGAAGGTGGGGTTTTCGGGATAGTGTGAGGGGGTGGGCCTAGGTAAGCTTCATAGGGTCAGTGCAGGCTCAGTGGGAAGAATAGCCTCCCTCTCCACTGTAGTGCCCACGTGGGCAGCATGGTAGCATAGTGATTAGCACAATTGCTTCACAGCTCCAGGGTCCCAGGTTCGATTCCCAGCTTGGGTCACTGTCTGTGCGGAGTCTGCATGTTCTCCCCGTGTCTGCGTGGGTTTCCTCCGGGTGCTCCGGTTTCCTCCGACACTCCAAACATGTGCAGGTTAGGTGGTCTGGCCATGCTAAATTGCCCTTAGTGTCCAAAATTGCCCTTCATGTTGGGTGGGCTAACTGGGTTATGGGGATAGAATCATAGAATTCATAGAATTTACACTGCATAAGGAGGCCATTTTGCCCATCGAGTCTGCACCGGCTCTTGGAAAGAGCACCCTACCCAAGCCACACCCGCACCCTATCCCCATAACCCAGTAACCCCACCCAACACTAAGGGCAATTTTGGACACTAAGGGCAATTTAGCATGGCTAATCCACCTAACCTGCACGTCTTTGGACTGTGGGAGGAAACTGGAGCACCTGGAGGAAACCCACGCAGACGAGGGGAGAACGTGCAGACTCCGCACAGACAGTGACCCAAGCCGGGAATCGAACCTGGGACCCTGGAGCTGTGAAGCAGTTGTGCTAACCACTATGCTACCGTGCTGCCCATTAGGGTGGAGGTGTGCAGTTGGGAAGGGTGCTCTTTGCAAGAGCCGGTGCAGGCTCTTTGGGCCGAATGGCCACCTTCTGCACGGTAAATTCTATGAATCTATGTAGGGATTCTATTATTTCTATGGAACCATTGCTTAATCTAGTATGCAGCCTGTTCATGTGCTGTACCCTCCATTCGGTCTTTTTTATTTGAGATTGAGGTGGAGGCAGATAGTATTGAGTGGTCAAGAATGAAGTGACTACAGGACTTGATGAGTCCGAGCTGACTGCCGACTTCCTGCACGTCTGTAAGATCTGCAGTGTTTGCAATGACTTCATGCTTCGATGGATCATGTAATATTTCTTCACCACTGAACACAGGACCGAACCGTTCGCAGTATCATGCAAAGTTAACAAGATATTCTGTATAGATTTTTAGTCTGCATGGAAGGGGATCGTTATTTCAACCACTCAAGCAAACCACTTGTTTGTCAGATAACACTCGTGGTGCACTGAACAGTGAGATATTAGTTGTGATTTTAAGGGAATATTGGATGCTGTGGGATTCGAGGGATATGGGGATTGGGTTGAAAAGTGGAATTAAAGTGAAAGATCAGCAGTGATCTAATTGAATAGTGGAGCAGGCTCAAGAGGTCATATAGTCTGCTCTTATTTCTTCTGATTTTATCATATCAAGTGCAGCTAGAAATATTTTACAAATGAACAAGAAGCAAAAAATCTTCAAATTTCCCTGAAGGCAAGCTGCTTGTCATATATCAGTTTTGTTTTGACGAGGTAGTTTGATTCAGCAATAAAAGACCAGGGGCTTTCTTTCTGATATTTGATATTATTTACCTACATTACATTTCAATTCATTGCAGTTAAAAACAAGACACATTTTCTGCTGCAATAAATACTGCAGTTGATTCAGCTTTTTGGCTTTTTAATATTGATTTTAGTACCTGTCTGATGATAAAACAGTTACAGAAGAGAGATTAAGACTCATAAATCGCTCACTGGGATGCCAGCCCACAAACCTTTAACACAACGGTCTGACGTTCAACTCTATCCTATTGTAATGGAGGCATTAACTTGATTAAATAATTGGGTTAATATCTCTGTTAAAACAACAATATATTCTCTATTGATATGCTGGTATGTCATGGCATTAATCTGAGTATTATCATCCTTGTAGAAACCAGCCCTGTAGAATTGCTGCCTCTTCCCGATGGAATATATTGTCATTCATGGGCGGAATTCACCGTCGTCCGACACTGAAATTGCGAATGCTGTTGGGCGGAGAATAGCCTCTGACGCTAAAATTGCGATAGGTGCTGGTTTGATGCTAAATCGAGATCCTCCGGCACCCTGAAAATGGCGTATATGCGCTGCTCACCGTGCGGTGTTACCATTTGGCAAAGCATTAGTGGGCCTGACCTTGTATTCTCCGGGGCTTCCACAATTCACCACTGCCGGTGACGCGGTACGGAACACGGCATGGCGGCTGAGGACTGTGTCCAATGCCGCCACAGTCAGCCGTGCCACTGGCCGAGGTGGCTTCCGCGAGGGCTAGGCGTACTGGCAGCTGCTAGGCCCTCACTGGTCGCAGGATCGGTGAGGGTTCGGTTCTGATTTTTCTGTCGTGCAACGCCACAGTTCCCACGCCGGCGTCGGCACAGCTTCCAAAACGTTGAATCCAGCCCGTGCTCTTTATAGTTGCAGAAGGCATATTCTCGGACTTTTGTAGCTTGTTTGTTCCTACATGAGCTTCTCACATTGTTACTGTTTTGGTTTGAGAGTGCGCAGTATTGTTGGCCGCCAGGAATATTGAAGTACTTCATAATGCATTATTTATGGGCTGGTTCCACAATTCATCACTCACAATATGGAATGCTACTTCTAGAGTGTTTGGGAAGTGGGCTAGGCCTATCTCCTGTGAGGAGGAACTGTACCCAGACTTGGGTCCTTAAAACTTCTTTCTTTACACTGTGTACAATTTCTGCAAAGATGGGTTACTGAGTAGGTATGCCTCCACTAAGAGTTACCCATCTGCTATAGAGAGAGTCTAGCAAATGCCTGCTAATGTCACTGATGCAGCAGAGCCTACATCACTCATTAGCATGTCTATTTATTAAATCAGATAGGGAGTGACCATAGAGAAATTGTGGGTGCGATTTACCGGCCACTTCCTTCCGGAATCGGGACAGGACATGGCCAGTAGATCCCGTGAGAGGCCTCTTCTGAGATTCCCGATGGTCATTATGCCTCACAAGATCTAACAAGGTCTCACAATCTGTATCCCGTCCACAATGCGTGGGATCCAGACTTGCATACTTAAGTGAGAGCTTACTCAACAACACGGACACCAGATCTAACCGGCACTTGGGATCCACCGACCTCGCCGAGAAGACCCAGCAGGGTGCTGTTTACCACTGGTCCCGACCTGAATGAGATCTAAGGGCCCCGTTTGCCACGCATGCAAATCCCGTTATGGCCACTAAATTGTACGAGAAGGCCAAAACGTGGCTTGCGCCCACAAGATCTCGGTTTGGTCAGGTTCCCGCCCAGCGAGGATATGAACCTAATTCCTATGACATTGAATAAATTTTCATTTCATTAAAGGGCTTGATGCCATAGCGTTAGTGTAGTATGTATCCAATTCCCCCCCCCCCCCCCCCCACCCCCCCCCCCCCCCCTCCCCCCACCCCCCACCACCACCACCACCCCTGGGCTGCATGAAATACTGCCGGAACAAATCACTTCTGGTTTGCAAAAGCGTAAACTAGGCAAAGAAGTGCCCGGAGGCCCCAGGGAGTTGAAGGTCAAGGCTGAGAATTTCCTCTGGCTGTGCCCCCGGCAGTGCTTCCTAGCAGTGCCATGGTGGCAGTGCCAAGGGGGCTCTGGCACAGTGCTGATCCTCCTCCATTAAGGAGGGAAGGATTCCCCTTGAGCAAGAGTGGGAGAGCCCCGATGAAAGCACAATGAGGGGGAGAGAGGGGAGTGCCACTACGACTGTGTGGTGAGGGGGGGGGGGGGAAAGGAGGTGGTGTCTACAAACTTGGGGCTGGAGAGAAGTGCCCGGATGCTTGGGGTGGCTCGGAAGGGTGCCATGTGCTTTGGGGGATGCCCAGATACTTTGAGGGTGGTGAGGGGGGGGGGGGGGTTTACCTAGACTCTTGTAGGGGGTGCCCCAATGATTGAGTACCCCCATACTTGAGGGTGCTTACCCAATGGTAGAGAGGGGGCATCCCGATACTTGGCAAGGGGATCGTCCGATTCTTGATGGGTGTGTGCCGAACTGATCTCCAGGAGGGGACGGTGGGGCCTTACATATAACTTTGCGATCGGGATGCCCGTTATCTCTGATTCCTGGCTTTGCCGGCGTGTTTAGGCCCTGTGCCCCAGCTGGCTGCGGTATTCTAGCCTGTGTCTGAAATTGCACAGAGCGCTGTTTAATGAGCCAGCGAGTTCCCCCACAGCTTTTCTCGCCTGATCCAGTACTCTGTGCAACTTTGGGAATATCCCACCCAATGGCTCTGTATCCCATGATTGTCGCTCATCAATTATGTCCGAAGGAATCCGTAGACTGTAGACTCCAGGGGCCAGAATTTGCTGCAAAAATACATGTTTAATACTGGTCATTATTAATGCATAAATTGCACAGGAACTTTAGTGTGGTGAAGAAGAGATTTCCTATGATTTGCAAATTGCTGTTCTGCCCCACACAGACCGCAACTCAGCCATAGCTTTCCTGTGACGTTGAATTTGCTGCATTTACATATTAATTTTTCTTGAAACTTAATGTGGGAATAAAAGCTGAGTAATTAATAGCATAAAGGTTTGTCTCCCTCGTTCATCCTATTCCTTCTCTATTGTACCTGTTTCTTTCTCGATCCTTGGCAAGGGAGGTAAAGTGTTCATTAATGGACTGCGTTATTAGCTCCTACCTCATCCAAGTTACAACGCAAAACATTATTTTGAGCTTTAGGATGTGGAATATAATATAACCAATGGGGTATGTCGCAAGATGCTTGCTCCAGCAAAATTCTGTGTCTTGATTTTCCAACCAATAGCCTCCAAGAAGACTGCCCCTTTGACCTAGAGGGACCTGTCCTGGTCCCCCCCACCATGCTGACACTATAGTTAAGAAAGCCCACCAACGACTCTACTTTCTCAGATGACTAAGGAAATTTGGCATGTCAGCTACGACTCTCACCAACTTCTACAGATGCACCATAAAAATCACATAACAAATCAAGCCCTGAAGCGAGACGTGAACCCAGAGCTTTTAGCTCAGAGGAAGGAACACTGCCCACTCTGTCACAAGACTTCCTGACAATCACTCGTATACAGGGTACCTTATCCACGTTATGTAGCACCAAACCCTAATTGCCGCTGTTAAGCTCCAACAATAAGACAATGGAGTACTTGTAAACATGGTGGCTGTTGATGAAAAAATGACAAAACAGTTTCTTTTACTTATGACCACTTTTAACAAAACCCTCCTGACAAATAAAATGTAACTCTCAGTAAAGCATACCTGAGAGGGCCACATCCAGACAGATTTAATACAGGTAATTAGGTTGCATTAAATTGACACTGTGGCTGAAATTTTTATGAGGTAACAGAAGCCCCACCACCAGGCCCAAAAGCAGTAGGCGACCATGCCTTGCCGGTATGCAGGGCCAATGCTGTAATTTGCTGATGATAGCCAATTCTCAAGAGTTGCCAGCCCAATCAGAGGCTGATAACTCAACAGCGCCACAGCTAGTGGCAGCACGGTAGCATTGTGGATAGCACAATTGCTTCACAGCTCCAGGGTCCCAAGTTCAATTTCGACTTGGGTCACTGTGTGGAGTCTGCACATCCTCCCTGTGTGTGCGTGGGTTTCCTCCGGGTACTCCGGTTTCCTCCCACAGTCCAAAGATGTGCAGGTTGGGTGGATTGGCCATGATAAATTGCCCTTAGTGTCCACAATTCTATGATTAACCTAGGACAAAAGTTTGGCACAGCATGGTGGGCTGAAGGGCCTGTTCTGTGCTGTATTTCTCAATTCTATTCTATTCTAGTGGTGGCTATTGCTGGGATTAGCAAGCGTGCACCAAAGGTCATGAACCCTTGAGGACTCGGGAAGCAGGATCCAGGGATGTTGGGGCCAGGCAGCCATGAGCCAGGAAGGCAGTGGTCTAAGTGGACAGGCAGTGCCAAAAAACGAGCTGCTGAAACTTTTAGGTTCCTGACACAGTGTTGGATTCTCCTGTTGTGCGCAGGTCTGAGAGTTAAAATCCAGCCAGTTGCTTCAGGTTGATGCCCTTCCATTGGAGAATTCCATACCTTTTAAAAAGGGAGGTGTCATTAACTCTTTGAACTATCGACCATTCTGCTTAATATCCGTGGTAGAACAGATACCAGAATCTTTGGTAATGTGACAGATTAGAAACTGTCTAGCGAGGGAGATTTGTAATTAAATTGACAGCATGGATTTCCAAAAAGGGGTCCGAGAGATATAGTAAATTTATGGCACTCAAGGAAGTCTTTGAGCCCATCATAACTGTACTCACCAACAGCGAGCAATCATAATCTCACTTTGCAGCTCTTGACCTGTAGCTCTGTAGGTTACGGTATTTCAAGCACTTCTTAAATGCGCTAAAAGTCTCAATGCCTACCATTCTTTCAGGTCGTGAGTTCCAGCCCCCCAAGACCTTCTGGTAAAAGAAATACCACTTAACTCTCCTGTAATACTTCTACGAATTGCTTTAAATCTATACCTCCAGTTTATTAACCTGTCTCCAAAGGAAAATATATTTTTCCTGTCACTGTCACCCTGAATTATGTACTTGCATCCCCCTTCTCCTGAGTGAAGACAGATGTGTAGTGGTCGTTTAACACCCTACCATGTCCTCTAGCTCCACGCACAGATTGCCCCCTTGATCCCTAATGAGCCCTCACATTCTCTGGTTATCCTCCTCCATTTAATCATAGAATATCTTGGGTTCTTCCCAATCCAACCCGGCAGTGATTTCTCACGCTGCCCCTTTGCTCTCCTAAAGCTTTTGTAGGTTCCTCCCTGTACTTTCTATACTCCTCTAAAGACTGCTGGTTTGCTTCCTTTGTCCTCTCATTTCTTTCTTGTCCAATCCTGAATATTCCGAGACATTGAATGTTCTCTGAGATTGTTCCTCGTACATTTTACCCGAAAGGGAACATTTTTGGTTTGTACTCTTGCCATTTCCTTTTTAAACATTCCCCACTGCAGTGCTGTAGATTTTCCTATTTCAAGCTGTTTCCTATCTTCTTTGGCCAGATCCTACCTTATTCGAACAAAATCTTCCTTCCTCGATTCCAAAAGCATATTTTTACGGCCCATCTTTTTCTTTTACATAATAAACCTAAATCGCTCTGTGTTGCGCTCGCTATCACTAAAATGCTCCCCCATTTGATCAAAGCCAAAAAGCCACAAGAGTTATTGCAGACGAGCTACAGTGGATGTGTGACGATGACACCGGACAGATGACCATGACCTACAATGACACCAGATAGCCTGGTTGGATTAACTGCAAGCAGCAGCAGTCTACAGCTTTCTTCCCCTCTATTGATCACACAGATAATTTTCTATCACCTGTGAACTTCTTAATTGCGCCTTTAAATCTAAAGTGTCAATATGCACCCCGAAATAAAAGGGGGCTTAGCCTGAATCCTGAATAGTCTATTTGTAAATACCCTTCTTGATAAAGCATCGGTGTGGGCGGCACAGTCACGCGGTGGTTAGCACTGTTGCCTCTCAGAGCCAGGAACCTGGGTTAAATTCCAGCTTTGGGTGACTGTCTGTGTGGAGTTTGCACGTTTACCCCGTGTCTGTGTGGATTTCCTCCGGGTGCTCGGTTTCCTCCCACAGTCCAAAGATGTGCAGGTTAGATAGATTGGCCATGCTAAATTGTCCCTTAGTGCCCAAACGTTGGGTGGGGTTATGGGGTAACAAGGATAGGGAGGGAGAGAGGGTGTCATGGCCCTAGACAGGGTGGTGCAGACCCGATAGACCAAATGGCCTCATCTGCACTGAAAGTATTCCATGATAAATGTGTTCACCATAACATTTTGCTTCCTATCACTGTGTTAATTTTAGATCTAACTTGCCACTTTCCCTTGGATCGGTTGAGCTTCAACTTTTCTTGCCAGTCTGTCAAGTGGGACTAATTTAAAAGCCTTGCGAAAATTCCTTTCGAGTAAATCAAATAACTTGCCCTTATTGATCCTCCTTGTTACCTCTTCAAAAAATTCAATCAAGTGAGTCAGACATGACCTTCCCTTTATAAATCCATGCTGACTGTCCTTGATTAATTTATTTTATCCTGTCTCTCAGAATATTTTCCAATAATTTGCCCAACACGAGGTTAGGATGACTGGCTTTTAATTATTCAGTCTATCTCTTTCTCGTTTGTACTTAACCATGTTGTTGAATTCATCAAAGATGTAACAGGGAAAGTGTACAAGGGTTGTGCAGTGAATGGGGCTCCTGACATCTTTCAATAAAGTGTTGTATGAGTGAGTCGATGACCAAGGTCAGAGTATGTTGAGCCAAGGGTTAGGTACAGTTTGGATCAAAAGAAGGTTACAAATGAGAAAACAAACAGCAGGAGTTAAGGAAAGTCCCTTGCGCCATCAGAAACTGGGATGTTGTGTTCGAAATTTGGTTGCCCTGTTTTTTGATTGGTGGGGGTCATGATGCGTGACCTGTCCCCGTCTATTATGGTCGAGGTGGGCGAGATGCAAACTTGATTCACCCACCTCATCTGCATTATTTTGGCATCTGGCCAAATGGGTCCTGAGTGGCAGCCTTCATCTTAATCCTGCCGGCTGCCTCTGCACCAGCAGGGGACACCACTGGTGTGTTGTTCGCCAACCAGATGAGGCAGCCATCTTGCTCTCCTTTAAAGGTAAGCTGTCTGCCTGAAAGAAAAAGCTGCACTGAAGAAAATTCACACAATTAAAACTTAGAAAGTTGAATGCGAGGGCAGAAAGAGTGTTTTAACGGAATAGGTGTGATGCTGAGGCATTGGTGCTGGAAGTGGGCAGGAGAGTCGGCAGGATTATGTGGGGACAAGGTAACTCTGCACCTACTGATTCTGCACCTATTTTACAGACATGAATAGAGTCGGGATCAGCAAGTGGTGACTTAACCAGGTTTGAGACTGCCGCAGCCAGGCTGACTGATGATTGGTTGCCAGCTTACCAGAGAGTGAAATCATAAGCAAGTTTAACATAAAAAAACCAAATTTAGTTGAGGTTATTGATGAGGGCTGACAATATCCACGGGATCTAGCAGGTGCCGAGATGAGCTATTTAAAAGACCTCCCTTTGTGCTCTGGGACTTCAACCCCTTTTGTTTTCTTAAACAGTTGACCTTATTACACTCCCATGAGGCAGAGAGTATTGTGCAATACAAGTATAGAGAGGTGGTCACACTCCACAAGGGATCAGACTCCACAAGCAAGAAGGGAATGGGTGACCACCAGGCAGAGCAAGAGGACTAGGCAGGCAGCGCAGGAATCTCCTGTGGTCAATCCCCCCAACAGAATCCAAGGCGGTGTATCTGTTTTGCAGGGGAATGGCCTCTCCTGGAAAAGCAGCAACAGCCAAATACGTTGCACCATGGTTGGTTCTGCTGCACAGGGGAGGAGTAAAAAGTGTAAGAATGCAATAGTTATAGGGGATTGAATTGTAAGGGGACTAGATATGCATTTTTGTGGCTTCAAACAAGACTCCAGGATGGCATGTTGCTCCCCTGAAGCTAGTGTTAAGGATGTCGAAGAGGGCCTGCAGAGGTGAACAGCCAGTGGTCGACATACACATTGGTCCAAACAACATAGATTAAAAAAGGAATGAGGTTCTAAAAACAGAATATAGAGGACGGGATTCTCTCAGCCCAGGGCTGCGGTGGAGAATCCCGGTGACAGGCGTGAATCACGCCACGCCTCCCTGACGCTGGCACGCAGTGGAGAATCTGTGCCATTGGCGCCTGCGTAGTTGGCACGGTGCCGGTCGGGGGCTGCTCTACGCAGCCGACCTGCTGGCAGGATGGGCCGAGCGGCAATCGTAAGAATGCCGAGTCCCACTGGCGCAGTCCACACCTGCTCTCAGCCGGCGGGAACCCGGCATGGAAGGGTCGGCGGGTGGTCTGTTGGGGGAGGGACGGGGGTTCCGACCCTGGGGGGGGGGGCTGCCTCCGATGTGGCCTGGCCCGCGATGGGGGCCCACCGATCGGCCGGCTGTTCGTTCTGGCTGGCAGCCTCCTTTCCTCCGTGCGAGCCCCTGTACTCGTGCGCCATGTTGCGTCGGGGCCGGCACGTTGAAGGAAGGCACTGCACATGAGCGCGTTGGCGCCGGTGCCACTGCGCATGTGCAGATCCCACGGTGCCCAGTTGACGCCGGAATCAGCAGCTGGAGTGGCGTGAACCGCTCCAGTGCCGTGCTGGCCCCCCTATAGGGGCCAGAATTGCTGATCCTGAGGCAGTGTTATGCCGACGAGAAACGCGCCGGCATTTCCAACGGCATCAACACTTAGCCTCAGGATCACAGAATCCCGCCCAGAGAGTTAGGAATAAGTTGAAAAGTGGGGCCTCAAACATAATGATCTGAGGATTACTACCAGAGCAATGTGCGAGTCAGAGCAGAAATGTCAGATGACCATGTAGCTGAAGAGATTGTGTGAGGGGGAGGGTGTCAGATTTCCGGCACTTGACAATTTATGGGGGAGGTGGGACCAGTACCAACTGGACAGGTTGTACTGGGACTGATGTTCTATGGGGAGTTTTTGGTAGGGGAGGGTTTAAACTAAAATAGCAGGGGAATGGGAACCTAGATGTAAATGGGTATGATATAGTGAGGATTACTGAGACATGGCCGCAGGGTGACCAGGGTTGGGAACTGAACATCTAGGGGTAAATTGTATTTAGGAACTCGGACAAAAAGGAAAAGGTGGTGGTGTTGCAGTTCTTGTTAAAGAGGAAATTAACGCGATAGTTTGGAAGGACATAAGCTCCAACAATGTGGAATCTGTCTGGATAGAGCTGAGAAACAACAAGAGGAAACAAGTGTTAATGGGGGTTGTACATAGATCCCCAAACTTCAGCCGTGATGTTGCAGAGGTCATTAAACAGAAATTTAGTGACGCATGCGATAAAGGAACATCTGTAATTATGGCTGACTTTAATCGGCATATAGAACATAGAACATAGAACAGTACAGCACAGAACAGGCCCTTCGGCCCTCGATGTTGTGCCGAGCAATGATCACCCTACTTAAACCCACGTAACCCGTATACCCGTAACCCAACAATCCCCCCATTAACCTTACACTACGGGCAATTTAGCATGGCCAATCCACCTAACCCGCACATCTTTGGACTGTGGGAGGAAACCGGAGCACCTGGAGGAAACCCACGCACACACAGGGAGGACGTGCAGACTCCACACAGACAGTGACCCAGCCGGGAATCGAACCTGGGACCCTGGAGCTGTGAAGCATTGATGCTAACCACCATGCTACCGTGAGGCCCAAGATAGATTGGGCAATTCAAATAAGTAACAATATGGGAGAGGAGGAATTCCTGGACTGTGTAGAGGATGATTTTCTGGACTATTTTGTTGAGGAACTAACTAGAGAACAGGCCATCCTAGATTGGATACTGGGTAATGAGAAAGCAATAATTGGCAATCTAGTTTTTTCACCTTGGGGATGAGCAACCATAATATGATCGAATTCTTCACCAAGATGGTGAGTGGTATAGTGAGGAGGAAGAGGGATGCAATGATGCTTCAGTGTGATTTGGACAAGTTGAATAAGTGGGCAAGTGCCTGCCAGATGCAGTATAATGCGGATAAATGTGAGGTTATCCACTTGTTTGCAAAAACAGGAAGGCAGATCATTATCTGAATGGCTATCAATTGAGTGAGAGGAATGCGCAACAAGACCTGGGTGTCATTGTACACCAGTCGCTGAAGGTAAGCATGCAAGTGCAGCAGGCGGTAAAGAACAACATGGTATGGTAGCCTTCATAGGGAGAGGATTCGAGTACAGGAATGAGGATGTCTTGCTGCAATTAGACAGCACCTTGGGGAGGCCACATCTGAATGTCGTGTGCAGTTTTGGTCCCCTTATATGAGGAGGGACATTCTTGCTATGGAAGGAGTGCAATAAAGGTTTACTAGACTGATTCCTGGCATGATGCACTGACGTATGAGGAGAGATTGAGTCAGTTAGGATTGTATTTGCTGGAGTTCAGAAGAATGAGAGGGATCTCATAGAAAATTCTAACAAGACGAGATAGGGTAGATGCAGGAAGGGTGTTTCTGATGGTGGAGGTGGCCAGAAACATGGGAACAGGGGGTTTTGAGTTAAACAATTTAGGGCTGAGATGAGGAGAAATTTCTTCACTCGGAGAATGATGACCCTATGGAATTCTCTGCCACGGAAAATAGTTGAGGCCAAAACATTGTGGCTCGTAATGTCCTGCTAGCAGCAGTAAGCCACGGGCCACCAATTTTAAAAAGTGAAATCTGCTCCGATGTTGGGAGGAACGTTCTTTTCTCTTTGGCGCCGGTCTACGCAAGCTCCAGTGCGATGCAGGAGATGTGCAGCCCCGTGCCCTGATGGTATGGCCAGCTTGGGAACGCCCATTTTGACAGTCATTTAAACAGTAGATTGAGATATAAAATAACAGGCAACTCTTTTAACATGTGTTTTAAAGATGTGTAGACTTTTTTTTGCTCTTTATTTTAAACAGGCATTACTATTTTTGTTGAGTCCTTCGAAGTATTTTTTTTTATGACGAAAGATGATTATTTATAAGTGAACATAGTTTTGTTATTTGTTCCAAAACTGTGAAACTATTTAAATCTGCACAAAATTATTATGTAATTTTGCATGTGGCATGCTTAAAAATGTTTGTATATTTTTAATTTGGATTATGGTCATAAGATTTTAAAAGCACCCCAGGGCTTTTTGCTGTCACTGCCCTTTTAACATTGTACAGTTGGGATTCTCCGTTGTGCCGGCGTGCACCCACACCCGGGAATTTCCTGATGGCGTGGGGCTGCCCACAATAGGAAAACCCATTGACCGGCTGGCGGGATGGAGAATCCCGCCCCGATTTTTTTGATCGAAGCTTATAGGATCACTGCAGTGCAAAAGAAAGCCATTCAGCCCATCAACTCTACCCTGCTACTCTGAAAGAGCACCGTACCCAGGTCCACTCACCCGCCATATCCGCATAACCCCATATAACCTTTGGATACTAAGGGCAATTTATCATTGCCAATCCACCTAACCAGCACATGTTTGGACTGTGGGAGGAAACCCGGAGCACCCGGAGGAAATGTTGATGTCGCAGTGGTTGGCACTGCTGCTTCACAGCGCCAGAGACCCGGGTTCCATTCTGGCCTTGGATGACTATCTACATGTACTTTGTATGTTCTCCCCGTGCCTGCGTTGGTTTCTTCCCACAGTCCAAAGATGTGCAGGTTAGGTGGACTGGCCATGTTGAGTTGCCTCTCCATGTCCATGGATGTACAGGTTAGATTTTGAGGATAGGGCGGGGAAGTGGTAACATCTTACTGAGTTGGATGATCAGCCATACCTCCCCATGCCCTTACATGCCAACCCATGACCTTATAATCCTTATGCCAACTGAGTACCATCTCTTGTCCCTCCCCGTCCCCCCACTGCTGCCCTTACATCCACCAGACCACTGAGTATCCACCAGAGGCAGACCTCGGGAGCCATGCTGATGTGAATCTGTTACAGACATAACTACATGAAAAACAATCACTCATTCATGAAATCACACTTAATACATTGAAAGACCCTCAAATACAAACATTTGTTTTCATCAACCCACATTGTTACCACTCCCCCGCCCTATCCTCAAAATCTAACCTGTACATCCATGGACACGGAGGGGCAACATAACATGGCCAGTCCACCTAACCTGCACATCTTTGGACTGTGGGAAGAAACCAACGCAGACACGGGGAGAGCATGCAAAGTACATGTAGATAGTCACCCAAGGCTGATTGTAATAACCTATGGAAGCTGTCACTCAGACTGTGAACTTACAGTGACAACCCCCCCCCCCCCCCCCCCCCCCCCCCCCCCCCGCAAACACCCTTAATGTGACGATGATAGGTTGTGGAAAGCAGTCATAATAATCTCGCGAAAGCACCTGACCTAATGGCTCTTGATGTGGTCCGTTGTCATATTCTGTTCTATAATGCTCCTGCGAAGCAATACAACTTAAAGAGGCCAGGGAGTACAAACAAAGTACTAAACTTAATTTATATTAGAATAGAAAGGTAACATTACACTTTATTGAATCTTGGTTAAATCACATTTGGTGAACTCGGGTTATGCAGTTCATGTTGCATACTGCAAAAATAATATTGAAATCCTGAAGGAAATAGGGAATAGATTTTGAAAAGCTGGTACCAGAATTGATGGGATGAAACCGACAGCAACAACTGAACCGGACTGGTACTTGTTTTCAATAGTGAAGACTGAGGGAATACCTGAGGTCTTCATAATTATGAAGGACTTTGAAAGTAAAGATGTAGAGAAAATATTTGCACTGTGCGTTGGCGTGGGAACAAGGAGCAAAATAGGGTTCGTAAATATAAAAAGCTGCCCTGCAGATCAGATAAAGGACTTGGATGGCTGCACGATGGCGTAGTGATTAATACTGTTGCCTCATGGCGCTGAGGACCCAGGTTCAATCCCAGCCACAGGTCACTGTCCGTGTGGAGTTTGCACATTCTTCCCATGTCTGCGTGGGTGTTGCCCTCACAACCCAAAAAGATGTTCAGCGTAGGTGAATTGACCACGCTAAATTGCCCCTTAACTGGGAAAAAAATAATTGGGTATTCTAAATCTATAAAAAAGAAGATAAAGAAATTGGGAATAATTTGTTTCTCCAGAGAATATGGAACACACTGCAACATGATTCAAGGATTGGTGCATAGACAAGGGAGAGGGCAATAGAGAGCTAGTTCTCAAACATCTTGGCTGAAGGATCTGCTTTCAAACGGATTTGTAATTGTGGAACATCGTCTAATTTAAAACACTATACAAATAAATATGAAAATTTTGCATTTTTGTCATACTTTCCAGATAACAATCTTTATTAAGAAGTCTTACAACACCAGGTTAAAGTCCAACAGGTTTGTTTCAAACACGAGCTTTCGGAGCACGGCTCCTTCTTCAGGTGAATCTTTATTAATGTCACAAGTAGGGTTACATTAACACTGCAATCAAGTTACTGTGAAAATTCCCTAGTCGCCACATTCCGGTGCCTGTTCGGGTACACTGAGGGAGAGAGAATTCAGAATGTCCAATTCACCTTATAAGCACGGCTTTCTGGACAAAACCGGAGCTCCCCGAGGAAACCCACGCAGATACTGGGAGAACATGCAGACTTCGCACAGTGACGCAAGCAGGGAATCGAACCAGGGTCCCTGTCACTGTGAAGCAACAGTGCTAACCACTGTGAAGCAACAGTGCTAACCGCTGTGTTACTATGCTGCCCTCTTCGGGTACTTCCTGAAATTGTGATGGATGCAAACAGCTTCAAGTCTCCTTAATGTTCACGTGAGTATTTGACTCCAAATGTTAGTCGGATTGGTGTACCTGCTTCTCATAGTGAGATCTTCAAAAATGACTTTTGTAATTAATTGACAGCTACTTTACTGATCCATGATTTCCAATCATTTGTCCCTCGCCAATCAGAAAAATCGACGGGATCATTGAAAATAAATCAAATCAACAATTTTCAGCTATTGATGTGTGCGAGTGTAATAAGTCTTCTGGTCCCCAGATGTTCGAAATAATCACACTTTAGACTCAAAATGTTGGAGCTTTATTGAATGTATTTCTTTCAGCTCTCCATGTGGCTAGTGGTCTGGTAAACTGACAGTGAATGCGGCACCCCCTGGATGTCTATTCTTGCAACATTCATGTAACATGTAACGGAAAATAGTGGCAGGATCGGGCAGAGTCGGCATGGATTTATGAAAGGGAAATAATGCTTGGCAACTCTCCTGGAATTCTTCAAAGATGTAACTAATAAGTTGAAGAGGGGAGCCAATAGATATAGTGGGATTCTCCGTCGCCCAACGCCGAAATTGGGAACGGCGATCGGGCAGAGAATGGCTTCCGACGCCGGAATCGGGCAGGGACGGTTTGACGCTGGTTGGTGATACTCCGCCCCCTCCAAATCAGCATCATTGGAATGCGCGCTGCGTGCAGCCCAACCAGCCCAACCGTGATGCTCCGCCTCCGATGGGCCGAGACCACGTGTGGTTCCAGCGTTCGGGAGCAGGCGTGCCGGATGAGGAGTGTCCAGCGCCGCCACACTCGGCTGAGGTCAGTACCGCTGCCTCAGGGGCTTTTGCTATGGCTGAGGGGAGTGGTGGGGGGTGGCTAGGGAGTGGCTGTGGGGTCAGGGTGGGCAGGTATGCAGTTCAGCATGGCCAGCGCTATGTTTTCTGGCATGACCGCTGGAGGTGTTGTCGTGCATGGCTGCAGCTTGTAAGCCCAGCGCATTCGCGGCGTGGGACCTAGCATTTCCCCGGCTGTTCTCCATGCGATCTGCAGGTGTTCCACACAGTGCCGGTGCTAGCCCCTCACTGGTACCGGGGATCGGTGAGGGATTCGCGCCGATTTTCTCCATTGGCACCGGTACTTTGCCTAAGAAACGGAGAATCCAGCCCATTATATTTGGACATTCAGACGGCTTTTGACAAATTCCCGCATAAGAGATTAGTGGGTCAAATTAAAGTGCATGGGATTGGGGGCAGTGTATTGAGATGCTTAGAAACCTGATTGGCAGGCAGGAAAAAAAAAAAGACTAGGAATTAATGGGACCGTTTCAAATTGGTATGCAGGGATAAGTGGGATGATAATCTTTATATTGTCACAAGTAGACTTACATTATTAATGAAAGCAATGAAGTTACTGTGAAAAGCACATAGTCGCCACATTCCGGCGCCTGTTCGGGTACACAGAGAGAGAATTCAAATCCGAAGGGATCGGTGCTAGGACCCCAGCTATTGACAATATATATTAGTGATTTTAGATGAGGGAACAAAATGTAATACAGTAGTCCCCCGTTATACCGCGCTCCGCAATACTGCGGTTCGCGATATACGGCAGGGGGGCTTATGGACCCCAACTTACTCGAAACTTACTTGCACTGGGATAAGGGGACGGAGCTGGGGCAACTTCAGGTTTCCAGTCGGGGAGCGGATTATTTTTAGCAAACAAGCCTGCCCAGAAAGTTGCTAAATGTAAAAGTTTGCAAAGTTAATCCTTCACCAATTGTCAGTTATCTGCAGGTGGCTGGATTGCTGACAGCAGCGAGAGTGATGGGCTGCATTCAGGAAGTTTTAAAGTTGGATGTCGACATCTAAACGACACATTTACATTAGTCACTGCCCAGGAAAGTGTGCCGAAAGCTGGCAATCTTCTCCTTTTTAAACCTGTCTCAATAACCGTGTGGATCTGCAGTCACTTGCCCTGTGGTCTCTGCTCCGCTTCGAACAGTCTGCGATATACGGCGGGGGGGGCTTATGGGAGGCTGTCTACCAATAACCCTGAAATGTTTAAATTTAAAAACCCCCATCGTGGATATCCGCGGCTCGGATGTAACGCGGGTGGCTGTCTTGGACCCCAACACCCGCGTTATAACGGGGGACTACTGTATCTCCAAATTTGCAGATGGCAACCAAGCTGGGTGGGAGGGTGAGCTGTGAGGGGGATGCAGAGATCCTTCAGTGTGATTTGGACAAGTTGAGTGAGTGGGCTAATGAATGGCAGGTGCAGTATAATATGGGTAAATGCAATGTTATCCACTCTGATAGCAAAAACAAGTAGGCAGACTATTATCTGAATGGCCATAAATAGGGAGAAGAGTGTGCAGCAGGACCTGGATGTCCTTGTGCACCAATAACTGAAAGTAAGCATGTAGGTACAGCAGATGGTAAAGAAGGCAAATTGTATGTTGGTCTTCATAGTGAGAAGTTTTGAGTAGGAGCAGGGATGTCTTCCTGCAATTAGACAGGGCCATGGTGAGGCCACACCTCAAATATTGTGTGCAGTTTTGGTCTCCTTATTTGGGGAAGGATGTTCTTGCTCTAGAGGGAGTGCAGAGATGGTTGACCAGACTGATTCCTGAGATGGCGGGACTGAAATATGAGGAGAGATTGAATCAGTTGGCATTCTATTTGCTGGAGTTTCAACGAATGAGGGGGGGATTTCATCGAAATGTAGAAAATTCGAACAGGACTGGACAGGGTAGATGCAGAAAGAATATTCCCGATGGTGGCTGTGTTCAAAACAAGGGGTCACAGTTTGAGGATGCGGGATAGACCATTTAGGACAGAGATGAGGAGAACTTTCTTCACCCAGAGAGTGGTTGGCCTGTGGAATTCATTGCATAGGAAGTAGTTCAGGCCAAAACATTTATGTTTTCAAGAAGGAGTTAGATATAGCACTCAGGACGAAGGGGATGAGAGGGGGAAATTGAGATTGAGTTGGATGATCAGCCACGACCATAATGAATGGAGGAGCAAATTTGAAGTGCTAAATGGCCTCCTCCTGCTCCTATTTTCTATCTTTCTATTTAGTTCCTGTTTTTTATGATTAACGTAACGATACAACAGTGTATCGATTTGTACATCAGAATCATCAAAAAATGAGTTAGATAAATAAATGCACTGCAGAGTTCTTTTCCTTGGTCAAATCTGAAGCCCATTTTTCTTCACGCCAAATCTCTCTTCCTCTCCACAACCTGAAAGTTAGGATGTAATATGATTGGCATGTCAACAAAACAATAAATGGTATATTCGGTATATAAGTACATAGAGAGTCAAAGTTTGCATGATGAGAAGGGGGAGGGGGGGGGGGGGGGGGAGGCATTTTTCATTAATGAAGTAGTCTCCAGTTAGGAAACTTTATTTCAATATGTTTCTTATAAAGATTGTGACAGAAACAGTTTCGTTTTTGGAGACTCTAGAAACTCTCTATAGACCTCCGGGCTCTGTGGATACCAGTGTGAGAACCACTGGGTGGGGAGATACAGATCAATGCGTGAGTTGGAGGGTTGTCATGTGGGAGTATGTGCACACTGGTATACAAAACGTCAGCTGAATGGCATATTTTGTGCTTCGGATTCTGTGTCCGGTGAGGAAATTTCACGCGTGCATCTTTCATTGCGACCCAGCATTAGCATTTGTTTTTTTTTAAGAGTCTAATGTTATCTTGAGTCCCATTTACACACCACCAATTGAGTCTTGAAACATTTTAGCAGTTACGGTTGTCTTTTAAAAACATGTAGCTGCTTTGCCGATCTAATTTGTGAGCTGTGCAGAACAAAGAATATTCCTGCATCAGTTGACAAGCGACTGCATTGATTCGTACCAGTATTCTTAAGCCAGAAATGCTTAACAACTTTTTTTCTTGAAGAGTTGTGTTGTGTTATTGGGTGACTTGCTTTCTTCGCTGTTTGCTGTACTTGTATAGCAGCATGAAATATCTGGTATAATCTTGAGCAAATTTGTTTAGCGCATCTGTTGCTATCTTATTGTTCCAGCTGTTTTATTTAAATTGCGTCTCGATTCTCCTCGGGTTTTGCCACGTTAATCATAAATTATTTTCAAAGAGAAACACAAGACACAATTTGATGGACATTGCTGTCTTCAACGCTGCGATCATAACTGGGTCTACATTTGGTGGAAGAACAGGATCATGTGATTTGAATAGGGATTGAAATGTGCTATTTTGTTTCGATTATGTTCCTGACTGGGGTTGTGTTGTCTCAGCACAAAAGATTATTGTTTCAGCCTCTATTCTTCTTGAATGAAGAGCCCGTCCATCATCTCCGTGTTAATTAACTTTGCTGGTAGCAGAAACTCGCTCAGATTAGAGTGCAGGCTGGTGAGCGTTAGACAGATCTGAACCTCCAAACTAGGGTTTTTCATACTGTGGGTCGTGGGCAGGTGTCCGGAGGGTCGTGGTGCTGCCCATCCAGGGAGAAGCGCCCAATGGCTGCTACCGGCTTTCAAGAATGTCGGCTGTTGTCGACTAGAACCCGCCTTTCAATATGTCTTCCCACTAAAGCGCTGGCAGAAGTAGGTCACATGGCCAGCACCGTGTACATACCCTGTACGTCCACGCTTTGGGTGCAAAATCTTGGGGTAGTGATTCCTCCATTTTGTGGTTGCCGGCAAGCAAGCAGGAGGACTGTGAAGAAGTGAATATGGATAATTTTGTAATAAGGAAGAGGGGATTAGAGACACAAATAGGCCAGGATCTCACAACTGAATGTGCTGGAGCGAGCTGCCAGGAGAGTCCACGGCAGGACATAGCAGTGCTGGTGAGAGCTGTATTCAGAGCTTCAGGGCCTCTGGTGAACAACCTATTAAGAAGAAACTGAAATCGGGAACAAAGCAGTATTCAACCACTACGAAAACACACAAAACGGTTCAAGAAGGCAACTCACCAACACCTTCCGAAGGGCAACTAGGGAAGGGCAATAAATACTGGCCTAATCAGCGACGCCCATATTATAGAATAGAACAGTACAGCACAGAACAGGCCCTTCGGCCCTCGATGTTGTGCCGAGCAATGATCACCCTACTCAAACCCACGTATCCACCCTATACCCAACAACCCCCTCCTTAACCTTACATTTTTTTTAGGACACTACGGGCAATTTAGCATAGCCAATCCACCTAACCCGCACATCTTTTGGACTGTGGGAGGAAACCGGAGCACCCGGAGGAAACCCACGCACACACGGGGAGGACGTGCAGACTCCGCACAGACAGTGACCCAGCCGGGAATCTAACCTGGGACCCTGGAGCTGTGAAGCATTTATGCTAACCACCATGCTACTGTGCTGCCCTTACTCATTAAATGAGTAAAAAAAAAAACTTTTCATGAAGGTGGTGTGGCAATGTGTATGGAGTGCAACTTTCATCCCAGGCCTGAGGTGATCTTTGATTTCCTTGGCAAGTTCCAGTTGACGCATTGGCAAAGACCAACTGGTGCACCTGATCTATCTCTCTGCTGGCTGGAGAAACGTGTCTAACTCAGTTCCCATTTACTTCTGCAACTGTGTACATTTATCAGAGAGTCAAAAATAAAGCTAAAAGCTCAGAGGCAGTAAAGGAAAAATCATTCTGGGACATTCCCCACTGGCCCATTATAGTCTGTGAGCTCTCCTTGTTTGTGGGCATTCAGGCTCTTTGCCAGTCTGCAGTAATTCACGCTGGAAGAGTAGTGCAGATGTGCTGCTACATGAGATAAATCATTATGCCCCATCCCAACCCTACACTGGGGCTGGTTTAGCTCACTGGGCTAAATCGCTGGCTTTTAAAGCAGGCCAGCAGCACGGTTCGATTCCCGTACCAGCCTCCCCGGACAGGCGCTGGAATGTGTCGACTAGGGACTTTTCACAGTAACTTCAATGAAGCCTACTCGTGACAATAAGCGATTTTCATTTTCATTTCATTTCACTCCACCAGCTCATATGGCTTGCAGCTGCACAGATCTGAGGGACATCAGTGACATATTGGAAGACCTCCCCACCTTGTGCCTCATGTGAAGAGGTTGACCAGTAGTCCTACCCCATGATGTGTTGATCATGCAGCCGAAAGCCTGAAAGCTTGATTGACAGTGAATGTACAGCATGGAAAGAGGTCATTCGGTTCTACAAGGCCATGCTCCATCTAGGCCTCAGTGAGGAATGCGCAGTTGAGGCTGCATGTGGCCCTGGTTTGTACAGTGGGGAGCTCGCTCAACGGAATACCCCATGTAGCGAGAGACTGGGACGGCATTTTTAAATGGCGTCATGATCTCAAGAGGCCCCCAAAGCAATTCCTGACCGCCCCCCCCCCCCCCCCCCCAAAGGGTCCCCGATCCACCCGTCCAACACCCATGCAGGCAACCCCAGTCCGATCACACGAACGCGAAAGATGCCAGCTTGGCACTCTGGCAGTGCCCCATCCAGCTGGCAATGCAACCTTTGCAGTGTCAGGCTGGCAACAAGTTGGCACTTCCAGGGTGCCCAGAAGGCACCAGCAGTGCCAGGGCACCACCCTGCCAAAAGGGCATGCAGATGGGGGCCTCCGATCCGCTGGGAGACACCCCCCCCCCCCCCGTTTGTGGGGACCAGTGCCGACCAGCGCTCGCCCGAAGTCTATGAGGCAAAGGGATGAATCCCAAAGCCTCAGGTGTTATGTTCTTTGTTTTGTTCTCCAAGATAGCCAAAGATGTAGTGTTGACAAAGAACATAAAACTATATATGTTTAAATCAAAATTAATTTATTTTACACTACTTAACTTGATTAGGTGTGCACACTCTACTGAGTAACAGATAACAAAATAATAGTACTGAATCTGTGATATAGTAGTTGATAATCCCTCTAATATATAAACTGCGCTCGAACTCAACTTTACACTCCCAGCATGCCTAGAGACGCAGTCTTTTATACGATCACTCAGTAATACCATCTAGTGCTGATATACATGTAATCTGACCTTTACTATACTTGCACTATACATATCATTACATCCCCATTTTTTTCAGATGTTTCTGTACATGACAAAAAGGAAAATATGAATAACATTAGTACATGATACATTGATATTTATACTAGAAGGTAACAAGTGAGTTTAAAAAAAAAAGTTCTTTAAACAGTTCATTTGTGTTTCTTCACAAATTAAGTCTGTTGAGTTTCTTTCTGATTCTGGACGATCTTCTGAATCCAGTCAGTGAAATGGTGGATGTTTTTAACGGCTTCTGGAAATCGTCTGGTATCTTGGTAGATATTATTGTAGTACAAAATAAATTCTCATCAAATTGAAGACCTTGGAAATAACGTACTAGAAGATGTAACTTTCAGAAGAGCACGTTGATTTCTTCTAATGATCGAACCATCAGTTGCCTGAACAATGTACGTATGAGGTGCTACTTGATGTATGACCTGAGCTAGATCAGGAGTCTGAATTCTCAGTTGATCACCTGAATGAAGTGGTTCCAGTGATTTTTGCATTGTAGTATTTCTCCTGAAGGTTCTTTTGATGTTGCAATTTCTTGATGACGGGCTGAAGATCTGGATCAGGTAGTCGTATGCAACGACCTGATCATTAACAGCTGAGCAGGAGATAAACCAGTTGAAAGAGTAGCTCTGTAATTCAGTAAAGCTATGAACATATCTGAATCAGAGTCAAGATCTTTCTAGAAGAGTTGTTTCACAAAGTGAACGCCTTTTTCAACCTTGCCATTGGACTGTGGATAAAGAGGACTAGAAGTTATACGAGTGAAATTGTATGTACGAGCAAATTCTGTCCACTCACAGATTTCAAAGCAAGGTCCATTGGCTGTCATGACTCTGTAAGGTGTTCCATGATGAGCAAATATTTATTTCATTGCTTTAATCACTGATTTGGAAGTAGAATAAGACACCTTCATCACTTCTGGGAAGTTTGAGAAATAATCGATGATTAGGGTATAATCACGACCATGAAAGTGAAAAAGATCTATACCAGCTTTTGATCATGGAGTCTTCTCAAGATCATCTGTAAGTGCTTCCTTACTCTGAGTCGATTGATTTCGCTGGCAGGTCTCATATTCTAGAACTAGATTGATTATATCATTATTAATTCCTGGCCAATATACTGCCTGTTTCGCTCGGCGTTTGCATTTATCTATGCCAAGGTGACCTTCATGAATTTCTTTTCAATATCATGGGTTTTAATGTCATAGGAATAACAATACGATAGAGACGAAGTAGAAAACCATCTACAACAGAGAGATCAGATTGAATGTTTCTTAATTTCGCAGTGTCCTTTCGACCAACCATTCTTTATATGGCTGACGACTCATTGCAACATTTCATCTTTTTTTGTCTCCTCTCTGATGAGTTTGAGTTTTTCATCAGAAACAGGAAGAGTTTCAGCTTGAAGTTGCACTTGAGCTTCAATGAGTTGAATGATCTCTGGTTGTTGCTCTTCTGTGTTGGTAGCATGAGATAATGCATCAGCAATTATAAGATCTTTGCTTGGAGTTCAGACAAGTTGAAAGTCGTACCTTCTTAATTTCGTGAGGATACGTTGTAGTTTTGGAGTCATGTCATTCAAATCTTTGTGAATGATGTGTACTAATGGTCGGTGATCTGTTTCAACCGTAGTCAATAGACGTAGTCATGTAATTTTGTATTCCAGTAAACAAGCATAAACACACTTTTTCTATCTGAGCATACCTTTCCTCAGTGATAGTCATAGATCTCGATGCACATGTCCACAAGCTATCATCATTTCTTTGAAGTGGGACTTCCCCAATTCCATTCTGACTTGCATCTGTGGAAATCGTTGTTTCTCGTCCAGGGTGAAATAATTAAAGGACAGTCAATGGTAGTCAATGCTGACTTGAGATGTAGCCATTCTTTGTTGGGCTCTTCAGTCCATGAGAATGTTGTGGTTTTCTTGATAAGGTTACACAAAGCTGCTGTTCTTGAAGCTAGGTTGGGTATAAACTTTCCAAGGAAATTTACAACACTTGGGAATCTCAACACTGCTTTCTTGTCCTCTGGGACTATCATCTTCTGAATGGCAGCAATCTTATCATCGCCTGGCTGCAAACCATGTTCTGAGATTTGATCACCCAGAAATTTTAACATTTGGATACCAAAGTTGCATTTAGATCGATTTAGCTTCCACCCGAATTTGTGTATTCTCTGGAAGACTTGCAGGAGTCATGCATTATGTTTTTCATGCGTAGATGGCCAGATAATGATGTCATCAACGTAGACCCGGACTCCATCTATGCCCTCTGTCATTTGTTCCACGGCACGATGAAATCTCAGTTGCTGAGATTATGCCAAATGGCATTCTGTTTAAACAGTAACGACCAAACGGTGTGTTGAAGGTACGTTTGTCTTACTCGTGTCATCCAGCTGCAGTTGCTAAAAACCTCTGAAAACATCCAGTTCAGAGAAAATCTTGGCATTTGTCATCTCACTCAATTCTCTACACGGTTCAGTATTGGATAGTGTTCACGTCTGATGTTCATGTTCAGATCCTTTGGATCAATACAAATCCTGAATTCTCCATTTTGTTTCTTAACGCACACCATCCAGCTGACCCAATCTGTTAGTTCTGTGATCTTGGAAATGATTCCAAGATGCTGCATGTGTTCCAGTTCTTGCTTTAGACGATCATGTAACGAAGCAGGAACTCTTCTTGGAGGATGTACCACTGGTTTAGCATTTGCTTTCAGTTGATTTTGAAAAGGTATTGAAAAGGAAGAGTACCCATACCTTCAAATACCTGAGATTTACTGAAGATTCTTTCAATACCTACCTGCACAGGTGGAAGAGGTTTGCTGGTACTGTGGATTCTTTTTACAAGGTGTAAATCCTGACATGTTTGTGCACCCAGTAGTGAAGAACTATTGGCTTCAACAATCTCGCACCGTAAGGATATCACAGTGTCGTTATTTGTCACTAAGAGATAGCATGACCCTAAAGAAGTAATTGTGTAACTGGCAGTCAGTTTTCTGAATCTTAGAGTTTATCAAATTCACAGAAGCTCCCATGTCCAACTAGAACGCAATCTTGGAATCATTGCCATGAACTGGAGTGTTCCATTCAGATTCCATGTTAATCGATTGTACTATTTGTGGATTGGAAGTGTTCTTCACAGTTGTATGGAACTTCTCAATAACTCCCACAAAGAAGGAATCTTCTAGACTATAAGCATCTATATCATTCTTAGTGTTGTCAATTTTGGAGATGTCTGGCCTTGTATTAACACTTCGTATATTCATATGTGTCCCTTTTTGTGCAGTTCTGCACTGAACAGGAAAGTGATTTAAGTTGCAACGTTTTGAGCAATTTTTTGATGAAAACGTGCTGGACGTTTTTTATGCGGGTGGGCGTGTCCACAACGTCCACACGACATGACGCTGCTTTCGTCATGCGCAAATTGCTTTTGCGAATGCGTAGAACGGTCTTCATCCAAATCGCATAGTTTGTTGAAATGCGCATGTGCGAGTCGGGTTAGCACGCGCATTATGGTTGCTGTCCAAAACGCACATTTTTCTGAACTGCGTTTTCGCACCCTTTTCTTTTATCAGAATTTCACAATACCGATTTTTAGATATTTCATTCACTTGGCACATTTCAATGGCATCTTCTAATTTCAAATCATTTTGTCTTAATAAACATTCTGAGTTTCTCATCTGTGATGCCAAAAATTATTTGATTTCTAATCATAGAGTTGGAAAATATGGAGAAGTTACAGGTTTATGATTTTAGCCTTAAATCTGTTATGAAGCAATCTACGGATTCCTTATCTTTTTGCACTCTCTTCGAAAAGATAAACTTTTCATACGTTTCATTAATTTGAGCTCTACAATGAACATAGAACATAGAACGATACAGCGCAGTACAGGCCCTTCAGCCCTCGATGTTGCACCGACATGGAAAAAATCTAAAGGCCATCTAACCTACACTATGCCCTTATCATCCATATGCTTATCCAATAAAATTTTAAATGCCCTCAATGTTGGCGTGTTCACTACTGTTGCAGGTAGGGCATTCCACGGCCTCACCACTCTTTGCGTAAAAAACCCACCTCTGACCTCTGTCCTATATCTATTACCCCTCAATTTAAGGCTATGTCCCCTCGTGCTAGCCACCTCCATCCGCGGGAGAAGGCTCTCGCTGTCCACCCTATCTAACCCTCTGATCATTTTGTATGCCTCTATTAAGTCACCTCTTAACCTTCTTCTCTCTAACGAAAACAACCTCAAGTCCATCAGCCTTTCCTCATAAGATTTTCCCTCCATACCAGGCAACATCCTGGTAAATCTCCTCTGCACCCGTTCCAAAGCTTCCACGTCCTTCCTATAATGAGGCGACCAGAACTGTACGCAATACTCCAAATGCGGCCGTACTAGAGTTTTGTACAACTGCAACATGACCTCATGGCTCCGGAACTCAATCCCTCTACTAATAAAGGCCAACACACCATAGGCCTTCTTCACAACCCTATCAACCTGTGTGGCAACTTTCAGGGATCTATGTACATGGACACCGAGATCCCTCTGCTCATCCACACTACCAAGAATTTTACCATTAGCCAAATATTCCGCATTTCTGTTATTCTTTCCAAAGTGAATCACCTCACACTTCTCCACATTAAACTCCATTTGCCACCTCTCAGCCCAGCTCTGCAGCTTATCTATGTCCCTCTGTAACCTGCAACATCCTTCCGCACTGTCTACAACTCCACCGACTTTAGTGTCGTCTGCAAATTTACTCACCCATCCTTCTGCGCCCTCCTCTAGGTCATTTATAAAAATGACAAACAGCAACGGCCCCAGAACAGATCCTTGTGGTACGCCACTCGTAACTGAACTCCATTCTGAACATTTCCCATCAACTACCACTCTCTGTCTTCTTTCAACTAGCCAATTTCTGATCCACATCTCTAAATCACCCTCAATCACCAGCCTCCGTATTTTCTGCAATAACCGATCGTGGGGAACCTTATCAAACGCTTTACTGAAATCCATATACACCACATCAACTGCTCTACCCTCGTCTACCTGTTCAGTCACCTTCTCAAAGAACTCGATAAGGTTTGTGAGGCATGACCTACCCTTCACAAAACCATGCTGACTGTCCCTAATCATATTATTCCTATCTAGATGATTATAAATCGTATCTTTTATAATCCTCTCCAAGACTTTACCCACCACAGACGTTAGGCTCACCGGCCTATAGTTACCGGGGTTATCTCTACTCCCCTTCTTGAACAAAGGGACCACATTTGCTATCCTCCAGTCCTCTGGCACTATTCCTGTAGCCAATGATGACCTAAAAATCAAAGCCAAAGGCTCAGCAATCTCTTCCCTGGCTTCCCAGAGAATCCTAGGATAAATCCCATCCGGCCCCGGGGACTTATCTATTTTCACCTTGTCCAGAATTGCCAACACTTCTTCCCTACGCACCTCAATGCCATCTATTCTAATAGCCTGGGTCTCAGCATTCTCCTCCACAATATTATCTTTTTCTTGAGTGAATACTGACGAAAAGTATTCATTTAGTATCTCGCTTATCTCCTCAGCCTCCACACACAACTTCCCACCACTGTCCTTGACTGGCCCTACTCTTACCCTAGTCATTCTTTTATTCCTGACATACCTATAGAAAGCTTTTGGGTTTTCCTTGATCCTACCTGCCAAAGACTTCTCATGTCCCCTCCTTGCTCGTCTCAGCTCTCTCTTTAGATCCTTCCTCGCTTCCTTGTAACTATCAAGCGCCCCAACTGAAACTTCACGCCTCATCTTCACATAGGCCTCCTTCTTCCTCTTAACAAGAAATTCCACTTCTTTGGTAAACCACGGTTCCCTCGTTCGACCCCTTCCTCCCTGCCTGACTGGTACGTACTTATCAAGACCATGCAATAGCTGTTCCTTGAACAAGCTCCACATATCCAGTGTGCCCAACCCTTGCAGCCTACTTCTCCAACCAACACATCCTAAGTCATGTCTAATGGCATCATAATTGCCCTTCCCCAGCAAAACTCTTGCCCTGCGGGATATACTTATCCCTTTCCATCACTAACGTAAAGGTCACCGAATTGTGGTCACTGTTTCCAAAGTGCTCACCTACCTCCAGATCTAACACCTGGCCTGGTTCATTACCCAAAACCAAATCCAATGTGGCCTCGCCTCTTGTTGGCCTGTCAACATATTGTGTCAGGAAACCCTCCTGCACACATTGTACAAAGAACGACCCATCTAATGTACTCGAACTATATCTTTTCCAGTCAATATTTGGAAAGTTAAAGTCTCCCATAACAACTACCCTGTTACTTTCGCTCTTTTCCAGAATCATCTTCGCCATCCTTTCCTCTACATCCCTAGAACTATTAGGTGGCCTATAGAAAACTCCCAACAGGGTGACTTCTCCTTTCCTGTTTCTAACCTCAGCCCATACTACCTCAGAAGAAGAGTCCCCATCTAGCATCCTTTCCGCCACCGTAATACTGTCATTGACTAGCAACGCCACACCTCCCCCTCTTTTGCCCCCTTCTCTGAGCTTACTAAAACACCTAAACCCCGGAACCTGCAACAACCATTCCTGTCCCTGCTCTATCCATGTCTCTGAAATGGCCACAACGTCGAAGTCCCAGGTACCAACCCATGCTGCCAGTTCCCCTACCTTATTTCGTATACTCCTGGCATTGAAGTAGACACACTTCAAACCACCTACCTGAACACTGGCACCCTCCTGCGAAGTCAAATCTGTGCTCCTGACCTGTATACTCTCAATCTCCCGTACCCCAAAACTACAATCCAGGTTCCCATGCCCCTGCTGAATTAGTTTAAACCCCCCCAAAGAGCACTAACAAATCTCCCCCCTGGATATTGGTGCCCTCAGGTTCAGATGTAGACCATCCTGTCTATAGAGGTCCCACCTTCCCCAGAAAGAGCCCCAGTTATCCAGAAATCTGAATCCCTCCCGCCTGTACCATCCCTGTAGCCACGTGTTTAATTGCTCTCTCTCCCTATTCCTCATCTCACTGTCACGTGGCACGGGCAACAACCCAGAGATAACAACTCTGTTTGTTCTCGCTCTGAGCTTCCATCCTAGCTCCCTAAAGGCCTGCCTGACATCCTTGTCCCCTTTCCTACCTATGTCGTTTGTGCCAATGTGGACTACGACTTGGGGCTGCTCCCCCTCCCCCTTAAGGACCCGGAAAACACGATCCGAGACATCACGTACCTTTGCACCTGGGAGGCAACATACCAAACGTGAGTCTCTCTCGCTCCCACAAAATCTCCTATCTGTGCCCCTGACTATTGAGTCCCCAATTACTAATGTTCTACTCCTTTCCCCCCTTCCCATCTGAGCAACAGGGACAGACTCCGTGCCAGAGGCCCGTACCCCATGGCTTACCCCTGGTAAGTCCCCCCCCCCCACAAGTATCCAAAACGGTATACTTGTTACTCAGGGGAACGACCGCAGGGGGTCCCTGCACTGACTGCTTCTTCCCAGTCCCTCTTACAGTTACCCATCGATCTCCAGTCTTTGGTGTAACTACTTCCCTGAAGCTCCTATCTATGACCCCCTCTGCCTCCCGAATGATCCGAAGTTCATCCAGCTCAAGCTCCAGGTCCCTAACACGGTTTTTGAGGAGCTGGAGTTGGGTGCACTTCCCACAGATGAAATCAGCAGGGACACTGACGGCGTCCCTCACCTCAAACATTCTGCAGGAGGAGCATTGTACTGCCTTCCCTGACATCACCTCTAGATTTAAAAAAAAACAAGAAAAAGAAAAAGAAAGGAAGAGCTTACCTGATATTACCTCAAACCCTGCTCCCGCTGAAAGGTAAGCAAATTTAAAGGCACTCACTCACCTACACGACAGGCCCCTGCTCCCGCTTCCCAACCACCGTAGGGTGGGAAACACTCACAAAGTGTTTCGGGTTTAACTGTCACTTGCCAACAGCCTCTCCACAAACCACCTTCAACTTAGGCTGACCGCACTGCACGTTTGCAAATTTCCCCAGAACAGCTGATCAGTAGCTCTGCTCTGCTGCCCTCTGCTGGATGATTGCCTTCGCTCAAACTCCTCGGGTCTCCTTCGCAGATTAACCTTCAATTTAGGCTGACCGCACTGCACGTATGCAAATTTCCCCAGAACAGCTGATCAGTAGCTCTGCTCTGCTGCCCTCTGCTGGATGATTGCCTTCGCTCAAACTCCTCCGGTCTCCTTCGCAGATTAACCTTCAATTTAGGCTGACCGCACTGCACGTATGCAAATTTCCCCAGAACAGCTGATCAGTAGCTCTGCTCTGCTGCCCTCTGCTGGATGATTGCCTTCACTCAAACTCCTCGGGTCTCCTTCGCAGATTAACCTTCAATTTAGGCTGACCGCACTGCACGTATGCAAATTTCCCCAGAACAGCTGATCAGTAGCTCTGCTCTGCTGCCCTCTGCTGGATGATTGCCTTCACTCAAACTCCTCGGGTCTCCTTCGCAGATTAACCTTCAATTTAGGCTGACCGCACTGCACGTATGCAAATTTCCCCAGAACAGCTGATCAGTAGCTCTGCTCTGCTGCCCTCTGCTGGATGCAGATCCATGCAGATCAAAATTTTCAATTACAGTATTATACTACTTTTTATCTTCTTTCGTGGAGAATTAGAAAGAACAATAGCCTGTGATCCAGCCATTGTTCAAGATAACACTAGTTTTCTGTTAACATTGGCATTGTCTAAGTTTGATATTGAGAGGTGTCATTGAAATTGCTGCTTAAATACGTTCCAGTTTACATCAAGGCTTTTCTCAGTAGCTTCATTGCAATGTTAATGTAAGCCTGCTTGTGACAATAAAGAGTATTATTATTATCATTGAGTTTACCAGAAATCCTAAACTGTCGTAGAGTTTGCACTTTTTCCATTAGTTCGGGACCTGTCTGTGTATTCAAGTAGCAGATCTGGAAGCAGTCTTGCCGTCGAAGTCTGAGTCAGGTGGCAGTTTTCTTTTTCTTAGAGTCTGACTATTTTCTATCTAAATTACTTCAGTAAAGCCTGGTACCATGTTATGTTCTTTGTTTTGTTCTCCAAGATAGCCAAAAATGTTTTTTTTAGGAAACATTTTACTGAGGCATTTAACATTTCAACAGATTAATATTCTAAACAACAGAACAGTCCGACACACACAACAACCCCACAGTAACATGCCCAATGCCCAACGTCCCCCGCCCTAACTCCTAGCTACCCATATATTAGATTCCCTGCCCTTATCCTCCACTTCCATGCCTCCACTTCTCCCCCGCCCCCTCACATTCCCCCCCCCCCCCCACCTTCTGCTGATGGTCAGTTTTCCTTAAAGAAGTTGATGAACGGCTGCCACCTCCGAGCGAACCCCTGTTTTGAATCCCTTAAGATGAACTTGATCTTCTCTAGCCTGAGAAACCCTGTCATGTCACTGACCTACACCCCTGACTTTGGAGGCTCCGAGCCGTTCCATCCCAGAAAAATCCATCTCAGGGCCACCTCAGGGAGGCAAAGAACAAAATGTCAGCCCTTCTCCGCACCCCCCCCCCCCCCCCCCCCCACCCCGCACCCCCAGCGCCTGGATCTTCTGACACTCCAAATATTGCCACCTCTGGACTCAGAGCCACCCACCCTTCTGGGACCTCTGACAACATCTGCGAATCCCTGCCAAATTTCCCTCAGCTTCAGACACGTCTATAATCAGTGTACATGATTTTCCGGACTTCTCCCACACCTGTCCTCCACCTCCTCAATAAACCTACTCATCCAGGCCACAGTCATATGAGCCCTGTGGCCCACTTTGAACTGGATCAGGCTCAGCCTGGCACACAACGAAGGTGCATTGAGTCTTTTGAGGTCCTTCTCCCATAGCCCAACTTCCAACTCTCCCCCCACCCCCAACTCATCTTCCCATGTCCTCCACCTCCCCGATTGGGACCCCTTCGCACTCTATCAATTCCTTATATATTTCCGAGACCCTCCCCTCCCCAACCCCTGTTTTGACATCACCTTATCCTGTAGAAAGATGTAGTGTTAACAAAGAACATAAAACTATGGGCTGGATCCTCCGCCCCGCCGCCCCCCATTTGAGCCCCGACCCGCCGGCGGGATTCTCCGTTACGCCGGCCGGTCAATGGGGACACCCGCCACCCCTCTTTTCAGCCCTGACCTGCCGGTGGGATTCTCCGATACGCCGGCCGGTCAATGGGGACCCCGCCACATTTTAGTACCAACCCGTCGGTGGGATTCTCCATTACGCCTGCCGGTTAATGGGGTTTCCCATTGTAGGGCAGTCCCACGCCGTCTGGAAACTCCCGGGCGCCGGCAAAATGGAGAATCCCGCCGGCGGAGAATCCCACCCATTATATTTAAATCAAATTAATTTATTTTACACCCTTAACCTGATTAGGTTTACACACTCGACTGAGTAACAGATAATAAAATAATAGTACTGAATCTGGGATACAGTAATAATCTCTCTAATATATAAACAACACTCTAATTCAACTTTACACTCCCAACATGCCTCGAGATGCAGTCTTTTATAAGATCACTCAGTGATGCCATCTGGTGTTGACCCTTTACTATACTTGCACTATACAAAGCATAACATCAGGTACCTTGGGAATCTGCATATTAGAGTGAGACTAATTGTCTCGCTTTAATATGCAGATTTGCCAGAGTGATCCCGCCCATTATGGGTGGGGTTTACATCCCACGTCTCGCGAGATCGCGTTGGATCTCGTGAGGTGTTGCAAGTAGGTAGATCCCTGGAGCAAGGTCTCCTGGCTTTTATCGGCCAGGTCGTTGGATTGTGCCTTATCGTGCACAGTACTCACAGAGTGGCCTAACTAAGATCCATTGTAAGTTTTGAAAATAGTAATTGAAGAGATGTGTGCTTCGCTGACTCGGCCAGTATTCATTGCCCATCCCAAATTGCCCTTGAGAAGGTGGTGATGGGCTGCCTTCTTGAACTGCCGCAGTCCATGTGGTGTAGGCATACCCACAGTGCTGTTAGGGAGGGAGTGAAGTTTAACACAAATAAACTGTTATGTTCTTTAAGTTGGTACTGCAGCTATTCTGGTTGGCAGTCACACTGTAGCAGGGCGTGGATTTGCCACTTTTGTCTAAGGATGTTCACAGGTCATGCAAACTGGCCCTGAGAATCCCACTCATAGAGTATGTAGTATTGTGAAAGGAGTCTCTTGTTTCTTCATATTCCTTACTTTCTTGATTCTGTGATTCAAGTGAAAATTAGCCTGCTCCTCAAAGGCTTGAGGTGCCTAAAGGAAGCTTTCCCATCTCTGTATTGTCAGATGCAGCCTTCAGGAATGGGTACTTTCCGATTGTGAGAAATCAAACAAGGATGAAGATTATCGAACCCGAGCTCATTCAACACTCTACTCCTGGAGTGGGATTCTCTCAGCCTGGTGAGAATCCCCACGACCGGTGTGAATTGCGCCCTGGCGTGGCACAGGTCTACCCTGCCGGCCCACCGGTTCTGGGCACCGGATGGGCCGAGTGGGCTTTGTAAAAACGCAGAGTCCCGCTGGCACTGTCCACACCTGCTCTCAGCCGGCGGGAACTCGGTGTGGAAGGGTTGGGGTGGCGGCCTGTGGTGGGGGGAGGGGGGGTCCGACCCTGGGGGGGCCCTCCGATGTGGCCTGGCCCGCGATCGGGGCCCACCGATCTGCGGGCCGGCCTGTCTGGCTGGCGGCCTCCTTTCTTCCGCGCCGGCCTCTGTAACCCTGCACCATGTTGCGTCAGGGCTGGCGCGTTGAAGGAATCCACTGCGCATGCGCGCGGTGGCGCCGGCACCGCTGCACATATGCGCGCAGGTGCCACTGTGCATGTGCGGATCCCGCGGCGCCCAGTTCGTGCCAGGATCAGCAGTGACGTGCTGGCCCCTGTAGGGGCCAGAATTGCTGATCCTGAGGCCGTGTTGACGCCGTCAAGAAACGCGACGCCATTTCCAATGGCGTCGACACCTAGCCTCAGGATCACAGAATCCCGCCCAACGTGTCCAAGTTGCGTTCATCCCTCACCTCTGTGCTCAGTGACAGATCCTGGTCCAGTAAGGTCCTTGCCTTCAAATCCCTGCGTGACGATACCTCATCATACTTCTTCAACCTCCCCTAGCCTCCTTCTACAGCCTTCCAACACCTTTGCACTCCTCCACATCTGGCCTTTTGCTCATCGCGGATTCTCTTGCTGTACCATCAGCAGACATGTATCAGTTGCCTCGGTCGTAAGCATTGGAATTCCCTTCCTAAACCTCTCCACAAACTGGCCTCTCTTACCTGCTTTAAGACACTTCCTAAAACCTAACTTTATTTTAACCTAGCCTTTGGTCACATGCCCGAATACCTCCTTATTGAGCTTTGTGTCACATTGTGCTTTGTACTGTTCTTCTTGACTGCATTGGGCTGTTTTATTATATTTAAGATGCTACATTAATGGTGGTAATTGTTAATATCCATTGACAATTAGAAATTTAAGAGGCCTTGGTAAGAAAGGTGGGAAGACTAAAAAGAAATGCTGTGCACAGATGAGAAGGCATTCAAACTCCAGTCAGTTTAACAGTGAAGATGTTTTTACTGTGAACATATTCTGTTTTGAAACGTTGGGCTGGATTCTCCGTTTAGGAGACTATGTTCTGCCACTGGAGCTGAATTGCTTCTGGTTGTCACTAGTGCCAGGAGTGGTACCCAGGAGCGATTCACTCTCCCCAGCCATGCAAATTTGTTCAAGGAGGGGAATGCAAGTGATTCCTTTCTGAATCTCGATAGTGAGGTCTGCCCCCTACCCACAATGCAAATTCTAACTTCCTCCAAACAGCCCACTGACAAATCGGGGCAACCTTCACCCCCACATGGCAACTGCTGGTTCACTGCCCCGAACAGCTCACACCCAAAAGGTGACCTGACCCCCCCCACATAGAGACCATCGCGCCCCCCCCCCCCCAATTCCCCTGCCTCCCCACCCCCACCGGACAGCCCCAATCAGAACACCCCCCATTGAATCGGAGACCCCTCATATCAGTGCCTCTCCCATCAGAGAAATCCCCAATATCCGAGACTGCCCCCTCCCTTCCCACCAGAGAAGACTCTTCCTTATCAGAGACCCTCCAAATATCAGAGACATCACGTATCAGAGAGTAAAAGTCAGTCCAGGCAGAAACAATGAAATATCACTGCTTTTTCACTTACCTGCCTGTTACACCTGCAGCCTCAGACAAATAGAAAAACGCATCTGTTCAAAATCAAAACCCATCACAAAGCTTAAAACCCCCTCAGATCCTTTGATCTACAAGACCTCTATTCATTTCCAAAGATAAGTAGTATTTAGTAGACTGTAAGCGACAGGTTGATAACTTCCAGGCAGCCTGGATTGTTTACTTTCATTCCCCTCACACTAGAATTCATCTTAAGTGACCCTAACGCAATGTTTCTAAACAACTAGGAGTTAAGTCCTCTTTTTCTCAACATAAAACACATAACTGTTTTTGACGGGGTTACAAGCTGTCAATCATGAGTAATGTTTATAAACATTGTGGGCGGATTTTGCGTTATGGCTGGTTGGGTGACCCTCCGATGGACTGTGGAGGAACCGACCATAAATACTTACCTCCCTGGCCCACTGCGCAGCCACCGTGTCAGGGCCACGTGAGCAAATACTTGCACCAATCCACGCCCATGTGAATCCCAGCCAAGAGGGCCAGATCATCATTGAGGCATGGAGAATCCGGAGTCCAGCCCTTTAATATGGGTGGCACGTAGCACAGTGGTTAGCACTGTTGCCTCACAGCTTCAGGGACATGGGTTCAATTCCGGCCTCGGTTGACTCTCTGTGTGGAGTTTGTACTTACTCCCCGTTTCTGCGTGGGTTTCCTCTGGCTGCTCCTGTTTCCTCCCAATGTGCATGATGGATTGGCCATGCTAAATTGCCCCTTTGTGTCCAAAAGATTAGGTGGGTTTCTGGGTTACAAGGATAGGGTGGGGCATGAGCCTAGGTAGGGTGCTCTTTCCCAAGGATGGTGCAGATGCAATGGGCCAAATGGCCTCCTGCACTGTAGGAATTCTATGAATCTGTAATAGGATGCAAAGAGGTTCAAATTACCCATTTGAATCCTCCCACAGGTGCGGGGCGCAAACCTTGATGCCGCCACCAGTGGGGGGGACGGGGGGGGGGGGGGGGGGGGGGGAGGACTGGAACATCGGAATGTGATCAGAGCTCACACAAGATTCTCTACCGCGTCAGGAATTCCATCAGCAGCAGTGCCGAAACTCTCCCATTACTTCCAAAGAGGATGGTGCTTTGTAATTCTCAAAGCACTGCATCTTCAAACACTGTTGAAGCATTCAATATCCACCAGGTAGAACCTTTCCAAAACACATCACCAGCCTTGAAAAATAGCCGGTTCATGAGAAGCTTGACAATTCACCAACCAAGCGGACAGCCTGTCAATTGAAACTTATTTGCGGATAAGTTGAGAAGCTTCCTAGAATTTTTTGCCACAGAGAAAAATCTCTTTCCTTCTGTGGCGTCTGACTAACTGGAAGAACAGCAAAAGAGCCTCTGCCTGATTGACCCTGATTTTTAAAAAGAAAATCACATAAAACTTGACCTACCCCTAATTATTCCTACTTGGCACATTTCCAAAGGAAAGGAATGGCCAAAACTTGTGAAAGAGAACATTTCTGATCATAAATGTAATTAAGGAAAATAAATCTATATTGTGCAATTCTGACTCATCGCATTTGCAGATAACATCCGTGTGGTTGTAGCTGACCTCTTCGACTGCGCTGAGGAGCTGTTTCTAAGCAAGGCTATTAATTGGGTAATTTTAAGATTTGAAGTGTGCATTGTGTTTTTGGTGGATAATTCTAAATCCGGTAGTGCCAAATCCAATTAGAGTTGTTTATGCAGTAAACTCAAAAATATCTCACTCGTAGACTTGAACGAGTACAGTCCAGTGATTGTGTCAGGATCATGTGTTTGCAGTTTGCAGTTAAATGGTGCATGATTACATGAGTTTCTGGTGCTATGGGATTGTTGGTTTCACCTTGTTCCAGAATAGGACTTTGTGCTTGGTAGCTTTTCTTCCAGTAACTTCAAAAAGCATGAAAGCAAATGTTGATAGCTTTGTTGAGGTGAATCTCAACTTGCACAACGCCACACAATAAAAGGCATTGATTAGGCCACCTATTCTACACAGCACCTAATATTTAATCCTAATTGACTACAGCGCAACTGAATATCATGCTCGGTGCATACTGCCCATTTTGCATCATAGCGAGGGATGAGTTTCTCCCCTGACTCCCACACACACATCTTTTTTTTAAAAATAAGGATTATATAGAAAATTTGTTACCATGAGACAGAACTGGAGTCAGTGATAAAGCCCTAATTTAATGTTAATTCAATGTTTTAAACAAATACAACAAAGTTTTAAAAAAACTTAGAAACCTGCCTGTGTTTTATAGATTGTCAGAAAATGTCTAAGGCCATTTAGACTGGTGAAATAGACTGACAGGGAAAGACAAAAACATATAAGTAGGAGAGAAAGGCAGGTGGGTCGCCACATTCTGGTGCCTGTTCGGGTACACTGAGAGAGAATTCAGAATATCCAAATTACCTAATAGCACGACTTGAGGGAGGAAACCGGAACACTCAGAGGAAACCCACGCAGTCACGGGGAGAACTGGCAGACTCCGCACAGACAGTGACCCAGCCAGGAATCGAAGCTGGGATCCTGGCGCTTGAAGCCACAGTGCTAATCACTGTGCTACCATGCTGCCCTATTTCTTTCCTCATTCTAATTTGATTTTTTTTGAACAAAAAACATGAACATTGAAAGCAAACAAAATCTTATTTGAGGGAAACAAATTGGAAGGATCAGCCTGGTCAAATTATCCTCTGCGTACTTAACCGTACTTTACCTGAAGGTCAGGAGCACTTCTGACCTGGGAGGGTTGTGGAGAAAAGTGGAAGTGGTGAAGTAGCTGGACAATTAAAAATGATCTGTCTCACAGCCGAGGGAAGGAAGTGTCAATTGTTACAATAGTTAATGCTTTGGAGAGTTATGGAGTGATATCAAGGCAAAGGGGAATAGACAGTGGAGAGTAGTTGGGTAGGGGACTTAATGAGATTGCGGCAAGTTGAATTCAGTGAGATTTGGTTCCACTGGGATCGTTTCTGGGAAGGTGGGACATGTACAGCAGGACATGTGCACCTGAACCAAAATGGGACCAACATCCTTGCAGGTGTGTTTGCTAATGCTGTTGGGAGAAGTTAAAACTAGTTTGGCGGGGGAGGGTACACGGCATTAGTACAATAGGCACACAGCTTCCTATAGTAAAGGAACCAAGTTAGAGGGAGTTCAGCCATGTTGAGTTCTAGGGGAATAAGGCGAGGCTGGATGGCCCCTACTTTAATGCTAGGAGCAATATCGGTAAGACTGATGAGTTAATGGTATGGTTTTATGATGTTGTTGCCATCACAGAGACATGGTTTAGGGAGGGTCAGGACTGGCAACTCAACGGTCTGAGGTATAGGATCTTCAGACGAGATAGGGCAGGACATAAAAGAGGAGGTGGTGTCAAATTATTAAGTACGATCTCAGTTACTGCTGTAAGGAGGGCCGATATATTGGAAAGGTCTTCAAATGAGGCTTTGTAGTTCAGGCATAACAAGGGTGCAGTCATATTGCTGGGAGTGTACTATAGGCCGCCAAACAGCCATCATGCAGTAAAGGAACAGATACGTAGACAATTCACCGAGCTGTGTAAAAATAATACTAATAGGAGTATTTCAACTTCCCCAACACTAATTGGAATAGTGATCGTGTAAAGGGTTAAGAGGGGGTCGATTTCATGAAATATGTCCAGGAGAGCTTTTTATATCCATATGTAGGGTCCAGCAAGGGACGGTGCAATGCTGGATCTAATCCTGGCGAAAGAAGCTAGACAAGTGTTCAAGGTAGCAGTGGGGAAGCATTTAGTGATAACGATCACAACACAGGATGTTTGTTACAAAAAAGGAAACCGATGGCCTGTAAAAAATGCTTTTGGATTGGGGGAAGACAGATTTTATTAAAATAAGGCAGGATCTAGCCAAAGTAAATTAGGAATAGCTTCTTGTGGGAACAGCTTCTTGTGGGAGCATGTACAGCAGAGCAGTGGAGGGCTTCAAAAGGAAATGGGGAGAGTACAGACCCAACATGTTCCCTTTTAGGGTGAAATGTCGGAGCAACAAGCCCAGAGAAGCCTGGATGCCTGGGAATATTCAGGACGTGATAAGAAAAAGAGAAGCTTTTCGCAGGTACAAAGACAGAAAATCAGTGGCGTCCTTAGTGGAGTATAGAAAATGCAGGTGGAACTTAAGTAAGCAAAGGAGAGCAAAGGAGGGGCGGGCAGGAAAAAGCACTGGCGGGTAAGATGGGGAGTATATTAAGGGGAAAAAGATAACCAAGGATTGAGTAGGGACCAATGGGAAAATCTTGTGTATGGGGAGGACATAGGTAGGGTGTGACATGAGTACGTCACATCTGTGTTCACTCGGGATGAGGAGGATGTAGGTACAGAATTTGGTTCTGACAGTTTTACATAGGGAGTGAGGAGGTATTGGACTTAATGGTGGGTTTAAAGTGGATAAATCCCCAGGTCCGGATAAGTTATATCCCAGGCTGCTGTGAGGGGCAAAAGAGGAAATTACAAGGGCTCAGTCCCAAATTTTTAATTCCTCTCTGGCCACATGGGAGGTGCCAGAGGATTGGAAGGCATCTAATGTCGTTCAACTTTTCAAGAAGGGTGATCGAGATAAAGCAGGAAATTACAGACCAGTGAGTCTATCAGTGATTGGGAAACTACTAGAGAAAATTCTAAAAGAAAATTAAACCCCACTTGGAGATGCAAGATTTAATCAGGGGCAGTCAACATGGTTTTGTCAGGAGGAGGTCATGCCGAGCAAATTTGTTTTAATTTTTCAAGGGGTTCATCGGCTGTGTAAATGAGGGGAGTGCAGCTGATGTAATTTATATCGATTTCAGCAAATCTTTTGACAAGGTTCCAAATGGGAGACTTATAACGAAGGTAAAAGCACGTGGGATCCAGGATGACTGAAAGTAGGATCAAATACTGGTTTAGTGGTAGGAAACAATAAGTGATGGTCGAGGCTGTTTGTGTGACTGGAGGCCGGTGTCCTGTGGTGTAGCACCGGGATCGGTGCTAAGTCCCTTACTGTTCACAATATATGAAAACGACATAGATGAAAATGTGGGGCGGATGATAATTAAGTCTGTGGATGACACAGAGATTGGCAGTGTGGTTAAAAGTGAAGAAGAAGGTCTTGGGTTGCAGGAAGATATCTGACCAGGGTTGGTCAGATGGGCAGATCGGTGGCAGATAAAATTTATCCCTGAAAAGTGCAAGATGCGTTTTGGAAGGAGTAACAAGACAAGGAAGTCCTCAATGAATGGGAGAACACTAGGAAGCTCAGAGGAACAGAGATATTGGGGTGCTGATCCATAGATCCCCAAGGGCGGCAGGACAGGTTAATAGGTAAGGCAAGAAGGCTTACCGGACACTTGCCTTTATCAGTTGTGGTGTCGATTACAAGAGCAGGGAGGTTGTGTTGGAGCTGTACAAAACTTTGGTTAGGCTGCAGCAGGACTACTGGTTACCTCACTATAAGAAGGAAGTAATTGCATGGAGAGGGTGCAAAGGAGATTCACCAGGATGTTGCCTGGGGTGAAAAGCTATAAAGAGAGGCTGGATAGGCTCGGGTCGTTTCCTTCAGAGCAGAGAAGGCTGAGGGGCGGCCTGATTAAGGCGTATATGATTATGAGAGATACAGACGGGGTGGATAGGAAACAGCTGTTCCTCTTAATTGAAGAGTCAATAACAAGAGGACATAATTTTGAGGTGAGGGGCAGGAGGTTTAGATGGGAATTGAGGCAAGATACTTTCACTAAGTGGGCGGTGGGAGTCTGGAATACACTGGGAGGGTGATAAAGGCCTGAAACCTCACAACCATTAAAAAATACATGGATGAGTACTTGAAATGTCATAACATTCAAGCAATGGACCAACTGCTGGAAAATGGGATGAGTGTAGATTTAGTGTAGTTTTATTGATGCAGACTCGATGGGCCAAGATATGACTCTCGGCGGAAATCGTGACTCCAGCCCTGTTCAGCTTCAGCTTGGCGATTTACAGGAAAATGAAGCTGATGCAGCTAAAATGACAAGAATCTGGACACCATTCATGTCCTATTTTAAGCAAACTTCCTTTGTCCAACTGGTGCTCATGTTCCATGAGCTGTAGATTTCCAGTTTTACTGAATTTGTAAGGTGTTTTGACAGAATTCTGTAAGTGTGTCCCATTAAGATCAATGCCTTAGCTATTCTGGCTGTGATCCAGGTCTATGTTGTCACATTTGATGAATTGGGTGAAACAAGTAAGGATCCATTGAAGAGTGGATAGTGCCTCAATGGAGCTCTTTCTTGTCTTAAATTAGCTCATATACAAAACATTTTGTGCTTAGTGGATGTATGTAACTACAGTTCTTATTGAGGAGGCCACCAAAAAGAATAATTTCACCAAAGGAATAAGTAATCAAGCTACCATACCTACAGTTACTTACAGACTGTATGATTGGCAATTGTTAATGTTTGTAACCCAAGGGGGGAAATGCTGACATCATTAATCTGGGAAAAAGTAAAATACATCAACATTCAAGACTCAAAGAAATCTGAAAGATTGAAAATGGAGCAAATTTAGTTCACTCCCAGAGCACAGCCTTGCTTTTGCCCAGCTCTTGAGCACTAAATCTCCAACCTCTGTTCCCATCCAGCAAGTTTGCAGACATCTGGGTTGCATGTACCAAATGTACATTTGAAATGTAGAAAGCCCACCAACACACTGCCCCTCCCCTCTTCCTGAGATTGTCATGTATGCTTAAACCATCGAATCCCTGCAGTGCAGAAGGAGGCCATTCAGCCCATCAAGTCTGCACCAATCCTCCGAAAGAACACCCTCCACTCTCCTGCCCAACCCACTCTGTCCCAAAACCCTGTAACCTAACCTGCACATTCCTGGACACAAAGGGGTAATTTATCATGGCTAATCCACCTAACCTGCACATCTTTGAAACCTAGCTTCAGTGACGCATGTGAAAGCTCTAGTCGCTCTCTCATCTTCTAATGTGTTCTCTCCAATACGTGATTCAAGGTAATGTTTGCAACTGTTGTGTGATTTATGTGAGCTTCCCTCAGGTTTTTATCACTTCTCTGCATCTCAGTACTAATCCTATACTTTAAGCCGATTGAGCCTATATTGATTGATTTTATCCCCTGATTTCTCATGATAATCATTCAGGTTCAGCTTTTTGTGTTTTGGAATGAAAGGTGGTTCATTTGTCATGTTTGTCCTGAATTTTCTTGCTGTGGCTCTCAATTTATTCCAACAGTCTTCTGGTTGCTAATTTGCTGATTGCTCACCTCCTGTAGTTTCCTGTTGCAGTGTGGGTTGGGATTAAGGGTCTCTTTGCTGGTGTCTCATTATGGTGTGCCTCAAGCTACCAGCCTTTTGCTGCTGTAATGCCTGAATATAATGAAGATTAGATAATAACTATTGAAACAAAAAACTTGAAAAGGGTTTAAAATATCTGAACTTTCAGACATACTATGGGCATTTTTCAGATTGGACATCTCCAATAACAGCATTTGACAAGGTGGGAAGAGGCAAACTGTTAACCCCACGTGCATCCCATAAACGAAAATAGCCACATTTATTGAATGACCCACAAATTAAATTATAGAACAAGATTTCACTTTTTGTATCTTTTACTTTAACATGAATTAGAATCAATACAAGTTAAACATGAATTAATAGGGAAATTACAGTCAATACAAACTGTGGGATTTATCTGGGATTTTGTCTTATTTGGAGTTGAAGATACACTTCAAAACATAGCCATGTAAAGTTTAGCATTCGTGACACCAACTGAGTCCGTTACATTCAAAGACAGTGGCTTGAATTTTCAAAATGATTCCAGGTCGTTGACTCATAGAATCGTCAATGTGGATGTTTAAAACCCTCTTATTAGGAGCTCAAGACGTACGTAGTATGAAGTGGATGGGAGCACCACTATGTGTAAGCTTCTGACTTGGAATTGTATCATCATTTTCACTATCGCTGTGTTCAATTCCTGGAACTCTCTCTCCAACAGGACTGTAGCTGCACCTCCAGCACATGGCCTGCAGTGGTTCAAGAAAGCAACTCACCACCGCCTTCTTACAGGTCAATTAGAGATGGACAATAAATGCTGGCCTCACCCACAATGTCAGCATCCCAATAATGAAGAAAAAAAATCTATTTACGGCACAAGTCCATACTAGCGTGTTCTGCTTCTCAAGCCTCCCTGCAGCCCTCGTCACCTCACCCAGTAAACAATAGCCCTCTGTTTCTTTCTCCCTCTTTCACTTACCTTGTTTTGAATAAATTTCCATAAATCAATCAAAAATTTCATTTTAATATGCACATGGAAATTCATTACAGGTAAATTTGTATGCTTAAAAAAAACCGATAATAGCACAATTTTCTATCATGGAGATCTAACTTTAATTCAGCCTGTATTAAAATCGATTCCAATGCATTAAAATAAACAGCCAATTAGTCCCAGCCTGAGGGCATATCCTCATCCATACATTTGACTTATGTTAAAAGTTCTCCTGGAGAGGGGCACAATCAAGTTCAGGAACCGATTTGTCCTGCACGTGAGGGATTGTGATCGTGGGCGGGATTCTGCCGTAATCGGTGTGGTGGCCAACTCCGCTGGGGCGGAGTGGCGTGCACCACTCCGGCGTCGGGCCACCCCAAAGGTGCAATTCCGCACCTTCAGGGGCTAGGCCAGCCCCGGAATGGTTTGCACCGGCCGGCGGCGAAGAGCCTCTGCCGGCCAGCGTGAGTTGGCGCATGTGCGCCAGCGTGTGCTAGCGTCATCCCAGCGCTTGCGCAGAGGGCTTTGCTCTGCACCGGCAATGGTGGACCGCTACAGCCGCCGGTGCAGAAGAATAGAGTGCCCCATGGCACAGGCCCGCCCACGGATCTGTGGGCCCTGATCGCAGGCCAGGCCACCGTGGGGGCACCTCCTGGGGCCAGGTCCCCCTGGTAAGGACCTACTCTAATTTACGCTGGCAGGGCAGGCAAAAAATGGGTGGTCACTCGGCCCATCGCGGGCCGGAAAATCGCCGGGGGGAATCCCGCCCGCTTATCTCTGAGTGAAACCAGCAGTAATACTGAGACAGGGGTGTGATTCTCATTGTCCAGGACACTCTTTAATGTCCTCAAAATTCTTCCAGAGCAGAATTAATCAAAATAGACCTGTTTATCCATCACCTTCCTGTCTGGTTCAATAAGCTCTGTACCCTAGAGTCTATTTTTCTAAGACAACAGTACACCCTAAATAAACAACACTCTCGGCTACAGACGTACAGAGGAGTTTTATGATTGTAGTATCTAGAAGGTTTTAATTTTCTGAGGTGATGTAATCATTGATGCCCCTCACCCACCACATCGGTATGCTGTTCCCTTCAATTCAACTTGCCATCTATTTTGACACTCCATTACTTCCTGTACCAGCCTCCCCGGACAGGCGCCGGAATGTGGCGACTAGGGGCTTTTCACAGTACCTTCATTGAAGCCTACTTGTGACAATAAGCGATTTTCATTTTCATTTTAAACGCTCTCTCACCACTCACTCCCAGTCAACACACAAACATGGCAGCGGGCAGACCTGCTTCGCGCTTTGGGGATGCCGACCTGGCCTGGCTTCTCGACGCTGTGGATGAGAAGCGGGACACCCTGTTCCCATGAAGAGGTTCGAAGACTAGCAGCAGGATCAGCAATGCCACCTATGAGGTGTAGGCAGCAGTTATCATTTTGGGCAGCATGACCAGGCGGACTGCCATCTAATGTCGGAATAATATCTTTGACCTTCACCGAACTGCAAGGGTAAGTTGCCACCTCTCTGCTGGCATAAGTTCTGCATGCCACCCCTCAAATCCCTAAACCCCATGCCCACAGATCGCTGGCTGACACTTTGCACCCTCCCCACATCTGATCTTCGTGCTTATTCCTCAGAACCCCTGGCATCCACCATCACAACCCCTTTATGTCCAGGTGCGGTGCCCACCCATGCTACCTGCTATAGATGCTCTGGGCTCACAATGTCCTCTCTTTGGCCCCGAAGGACAAGATAGCCCATAATTGTGGGAAAGGGCCAAGGCGAGGGTGTAGCGTCTCGGAGATCTGAGTCCTCACCCCCTATGAGGAACGGGCCCTGGAAATCACGGGGTTGACCTGGAGAGAGCAATCACTGACAGCGAGTTGGCTTGTGCCACAGAGGTGAGGATTCATTGTCCCTTCACCTCGATGACCTGTCTCAAGTGAGGTCAGATAAAATGGCCCTTCCCCCTCACTGACCACATGTCCATTGTCTCGCAGGAGGTCCATATGATGAGATGGCCATATAATTAGGCCGGGCTAACCGGAGTTGCAGATACATTCCAGTGACTGCATAGCTGATTGGAGGAGTCCCAAAGGCTATGGGCACAGGAGACGGTGGTACCGAGGCTAACTCTGCTAGGATAGCAACCACACTGAAAACCTGGAACACAACGTCCATATTTTGAGTGGTGATGCCCAAGGCATGGCTGAGTCTGTGAAGCCCATGCTGAGGGCCTCGACATCATGTCCCAATCGCTGAAGGATGTGTCCCAGATGCAGTTGGGCATTGCCGAAACATTCCAGAGCATGGCACAGTCACTGAGAAGCAACACTGAGGGCGTCGACATCATGGTGCAGACAATGGGGAGCCACCAGGACTGACACGGCCAGATGACTCAGCGGCCACTGGACTTCATTCCAGCCGCCCCTCCATCTCATGGAGTGTCCCATGGCCCTAAGGGCACTTTCAGGGTCTGCCACCAAGGAGACAAAGGCGGTCTCCAGCCTTCTCAATCCCCCGCTCCTGACCTAGGCACATCTTGAGGGCAGTGGGCAGAACAAGGTGGCAGGGGGACACCTATGGCACCAGTAAGTCGACTGCTGCCCTTCAGCTCCAAGCCTTCCAAAGAATATCTGCCAAGAGCATCAAAGACCACAGGGCACGGAAAGCAGCAGGCTTCCTCACATTCCTGATGTGCATCCTGGGGGCACATCTAGATGTATCAGTAGACCTCGAAAGGTCAAGACCTGTTTGAGAGACCAAGTGCTGATGCTGAGACTGAATGAGGGTGTACCACGGTCCCGTTGGGGGTGCGATGCTGAAGCCATTCAGGACATGCTATTGGGCCAGCACTCTCGCCACGTGGAACTAGTGCAATTCCAACGCATGCCGACGTGTGATTGCTGGGGGTCGGGAATGACTAGCTGCAGCTGCATGTAAGCACTCCGTTTCCCACACACTGCCATTTTCGCCAAGAAGATGGCATCCCGGAGAGCAGCCTGAGGTTCGTGGACACAGAACCGGACATATTGCTGGATGCCGTGGAGGAGAGGCGGGGCACCCTGTTCCCCGGAGTGGGAAGGAAGCTATCACCCTCCGTTGTCAACCAGGCCTGGGTGAAGGTAGCAGAGGCCGTGAGCACAGTGAATGGAGCTCTTTGGTGCACAATATGTGCCGCACTGAGGCCCCTTATCTGATGCAAGTGCCGTTTTATAGCGTTGTGTTTCGCGGCAGTGCAAGTGGTGGGACTTTGTTCACATTTAGTTAAATCACACCAATACCAGCTCACTTTCACAATAAAAAAACCGAACACATGATATCACCCTTGCAGGATCCTCAACAGAAAGGAGGATAAGCCTGAGAATGTGTTATCCTGCCCCGACCTTTGTCATAGAAATGGTCTGTCCATGAATGTGTCACTTGTTCCACGTATAAGGGCCATTCTCCGTCCAGGAGCCACGGCTGTGCAGGCCCTCCCACACGGCCCAATCTCACCTGGACCAAATCCTGGCATTCACATGTTCCACTGTTGCTGAAGGTGCAGTTGAACATCCTTGGGCTTCCAGCTTGTTTAACCCGTGGGGACGTGCCAGTTACACACACCACTCACCACACCGTCAGCAATCTGCAAAAGCATTTCTTCGACGGTGTCAGAAACAAAAAAATACTGGGCAATCTCGGCAGGTCTGACAGCCTCGGGGGAGCTAATGTTTTGAGTCTGGATGACTCTTTGTTAAAGCTGAAGAGAATTGGATGATTTCACCACCAAACACATCTTCGCATCACTCTTCCGTCAGCATTTCGCAGGGACCGTTCCCTCCGGGATACCCTGGTCCAATCGTTCATAATTCCCAACAGCTCATCCTCTTCCCATGGCATCTTCCCATGCAATCACAGAAGGTGTAACACCTGCCCTTTTCCTTCCTCCCTACTCACCATCTCGGGTCCTAAACACACTTTTTTTCAGGTGAGGCAGCGCTTCACGTGCACCTCCTTCAATCTGGTCTATTGCATTCGCTGCTTCCAGTACGGTCAACTCTACAATGGCGAGGCTAACCACAGACTGGGTGACCGCTTTGCAGAGCACTGCAGTCCGTCCATGGGCAGGACCCAGACTTTCCTGTCGCTTGTCGTTTCAACTCACCATCCTGCTCCCACGTCCACATGTTCATCCTTGACCTGCAGTAAAGTTTCAGTGAAGCCCAACACATCTTCCGGTTAGGCACATTACAGCCTTCTGCACTGTGAACTCTCTCCTCAACCTTCACCCCATTATTATTTCGATCCATTTATTTTCATTTCCTCCATTGGTCTTCTTTCCCTCACCATTCCCCCCACTCCGCTTGGGCCGTCGGTTCCTAGTTGCCCTTTGACACGCTGATCACCTTTGTTATGTCATTCACACATTCTTTATGTCCCACTATCAGCACCCTTAATCACCTCCATTTACAATACTTTTTGTCTTTCGGTCCTCAACATTTTTGTCAGTCTCCACCTATCGCTGGCTCTCTATCTAGCCCCAGACTCTCCCACTACAGCATAAATCTGACCCCATTTCTAGCTCACTTCCTCTTTGACAAAGAATCATCCAGACTCGAAACGTTAGCTCCCTTCTCTCTCTCCACAGATACTGTCAGACCTGCTGAGATTGTCCATAATTTTATGTTTTTATTTCAGATTCGAGCATCTGCAGTGATTTGCTTTTATCTTCAAGGGCATCATCGAGTGACCCATTCAGATGAATGCTGCATACCAGGCCCCGCAGCATCTATGCTTCAGACCGGATTGCCTTCTGGACTCCTACATCCCCCTGAGCCCAGTGTTCCAGGACCCAGATATGTTCGAAAAAAATTGTTCTTCATTCCAGCTATGAAAAGGAAGGAAACAGCAACAGCAGTCACCAGCAGGAGCAAGCAGCAAACACAACCTGCAGCTGTGAAGGGCTCTCGCAACTAACAAGTCCAATTCCTCATTAGCAATAGCCTTCAGCTGTGAAGCTAGAGGCTGTTCACAAAGGGAATGAAATTGCCTTTCAGCATTGAAGCCACCTCAGGGCGCTGCCGTGGAAGTTTTTGGTGGGATAGGCTGGTTGCAGCTTGCCCCTGTTATCCCAGGGTATTTCAGAATTCTGCAATCTCTTTCCATTGAGATAATCTTTTGCCTTTTCCATTCTTCTTGCCAAAGTAGACAAATTCACACTTTCCCACTTTATACTCCATCAGCCAAATATGTGTCCACTCGCTGAACGTGACTCCTTGAAGCATAGGATCCCGAAAGTTCAGAAGGAGGCTATTCGGCCCATCTATTCTGCACCTCCCCTTGGAAAGAACACCCGACCTAGGTCCAATTCCTTGCCCTCTCCCCGTAACCCAGTTACTGCACCTACCCTTTGGACTCTATGGGGAACTTTAGCATGGCCAATCCACCTAACCTGCACATCCTTGGACTGTGGGAGGAAACCAGAGCACCCAGAGGAAACCCATGGAGGCACGAAGTACAAACTCCACACAGACAAGGCCATAATTGAACCAGGGTCCCTGGTGCTGTGAGGTAGCAGTGCTAACCACTGTACCACCGTACTGCCCCAGATGTCCTCTTCACAACATATCTTCCTATCTATCATTGTGCCATGGATCCTGTTGTGTGCAGGCACTGTTACTCACACAGGCAATGCCTGATTTCCTCTGGTATTCTATTATCTGGAATTTTACATGTAGCTCGATGTCTCGTGTTGATTTCGCCTTAATAACTGAACAGATTAGTCACCATGATGGGACTCTTGTGTGATGGGAATCTTGTGTGATGGGATACTGCCTCTTGACCAAGTAGTGAGCAACATTTCTCGTACAATGATTACCTGTTTCCTTCGTGGAGGTAGTTTTGCCCTTGACATTTTTCCTCTTTTTTTTGGGTGACCATCACTGGGGTTTCAGTGGGATTGTCATTCACAGGTGCAATATACAAGGAGGCCATGCCATCTTAAACTTTCAGATATAATCAAACACCACATCCGTTTATATAAATGCAATTGCTGTTTTGAAACAAAAACAGAAAAGGTTGGAAAAGGTCACCAGGTCTGGCAGCATCAGTCCAATATGTCCTTTCTTCGGTGCTGAAAAGAGGCAGAAATGTAACGGGGTTTTATACTGTTGAAAAAAGGGGAAGGGCAGGAGGAACAAAGCAGGGTGTCAGGGACAGAGAGATGTAATGGAGCACAAGACAAAGGAAGTGACAATGATAGTATTAAAGACTGAAGCTGTGGTCCAGAGTAGGTGTTAATAGCAGAAAAAAAGACAGCACTGTCTAAGAACAAAATAGCTGAATGTGTTGAAAGCAGAAAAAGAGTCACTGCAGTCTAAAAGAAAAATAACCTGAGAACAAGATACAGACAGTTGGGGAAAATATTCAAAATGGAGGACAGAGCTCATGGGCTGGAGTTGTTGAACTCAAAATTGAGTTTCTCAACTTACCATGAATTCACAAACAATTGTAGTAAGCAAACATTTTTTGGAGGCTAATATTCGTGTGATTAAGGATACGGTTTGCGTCCATCGCAATTTTCGGAAGTATCCAATGATTTATTTAACAAACTGTGGATATTTATTTCTCTTAAGGTAGATTTATGTGTGGAATTACAGAGCACAGTTGCAACAAGGATGAATGTATTTTGTGGAGTAATATTATAACTGGGAAGCAAGGGTCTGTGACTTCCAAGCTCCCCAGCATTAGATTGGGCGTGGTACCACAAAGATGCAACGAGGAATCCCTTTCAGAACTTCTCAGTTAAGGTTTGTGTGGCAATTGCCTGGAAGTACAAACTTCTGTTGGGAAATTGCCCTGCACTGGGTGTCATAATATACATCCAGGTATATGATGGTGCACAGACAGGCAGTGATTGACACACAGGATGACCAGTGAACACACACAACACAGCAGCAAATCACCAGACAGGACACGACCACTATAAAGCCAGAGAGCACTAGTTTTCCCGCTCTCTTGGGATGCAGCCTCTGAGACAGCCAGAGCCTGTGAGCAGCAACTAGAACAAACACCATGTAGTAGTAAGATAGTCTGGTCAGGTTAGCCTCGGGTCTCCAGTCAAGTCAGCATAGTGTCAACCCACAATTAAAGTATGTATGATAGTTAAGAGTTCAGTAAAATGGAGTTACATTTCTTCAAGTGTTGGAAGCCTGTCTCTCTCACCGCTACAGTAAACGCAGTCCTCGCAGACCCAGCTTACCCAACACATCACTGGTAACCATAGAAAAATGTGATTTAAATCAGGAACCTTGGATGGTTCAGACTGTGTTCCACAGAAAATGTTAAAAGAATTAAAACCACTTCTAACTTTTTGGGTAACTGTTGTGCAGACCCAAATTGAGCCACCATGGCACCCTCCATTCCACAGCCTGACCCTCCAGGAGACTCTCCACATCACCTGAGTACCACCAATAGGATTCCCCCCACCCACAAAAGACTCCCCCCACTCCCCCAGCCCTTCCAAGAACTGACCAGGACCCAGCTAATCGAAGGTGCAACAGCTAATGAATTTCCCTCCGTGTAAAGCCGAAGTGGAGACTTTGTGGAACCAGGATCTATCAACTTAATTCCTCTTTTCTTTCAGAAACACTTCCTCAAACTCCAATTCTCTTTGTGCATTGCCTTGCTTCTGCCTTTACAATTCTCATTGTACTCATTTACAATAAAAACAGAAAATGCCAGTCTGGAAGATCTGGAAACATCTGTGGAAAGAGAAAAAGAGCTAACTTTTTGAGTCCCTATGACTCCGTAGGGCTGCACGGTAGCATAGTGGTTAGCACAGTTGCTTCACAGCTCCAGGGTCCCAGGTTCGATTTCCAGCTTGGTTCACTGTCTGTGTGGAGTCTACACATCCTCCCCGTGCGTGCGTGCGGTTCCTCCGGGTGCTCCGGTTTCCTCCCACAGTCCAAAGATGTGCAGGTTAGGTAGATTGGCTATGCTAAATTTCCCTTGGAAAGGTTAGGTGGGGTTACGGGGATAGGGTGGCGGTATGGGTTTTGGTAGGGTGCTCGTTCCAAGGGCTGGTGCAGACTCAATGGGCCAAATGGCCTCCTTCTGCATTGTAAATTCTATGAATCTATGACTAATCTACAGAACTGAAGATGTAGAAATGTAATGGATTATATAGTTGGAGAGTGGAAGGGGAGGCGGAATGGATCGGAGCTAAGGAGAAAACCGTGCCTAATTGGAAGAGGTGTTGTAAATCCAGTTTATGCTCGGCTTCACTGAGAACACTTTGTCAAACACCAAGCGTGAAATGGAAAGCGATGAAGGTGAGCATGGTAATGGAGACAAACGGAAATCCCGTCGGAGAGGAGAACAGCACTTCTTCAACAAAGGCATTCCTGGGAGAGAAATTCCAGTGAAGTGAACACAAAATATTGCGGATGCTGGAAATCTGAAATTCGAACAGAAAATACTGGATAAACTCAGCAGATCTTTCAGCACATGTGGAGAGAGAAACATAGTTGACATTTTTTTTGCTTTTACTAATTTACAATTGATTTTTAGCTGGTATTTATAAAAAATTAAAAATGTTACTTATCCTCAAATGGAGCGGATGCCGCTGAAGATTTTTCAGTGTAAGCTCTACTTCTGCTGAGACGAAAACTAAGAAATCTTCGCAAGAACGTAGCCCATTCTTCTGAGTGGCCATCATGAATGCATACGTCAATGATGTAGGGAGGAGGGTCCACATGAATATTCCAAAGGAGTTTATGTCAGGAGCACACTGCTGAAATCAGTCTCATAAGATCATAAGAACTAGGAGCAGGAGTGGGCCATCTGGTCTCTCGAGCCTGCTCCGCCATTCAATGAGATCATGACTGATCTTTTTGTGGACTCGGCTCCACTTACCCGCCCGCTCACCATAACCTTTAATTCCTTTATTGTTCAAATATCTTATCTACATTTGCCTTGAAAACATTTATGGGGTAGCCTCAACTACCTCGAGAATTTAATCGATGCACAACCCTTTGGATGAAGAAGTTCCTCCTCAGCTCAGTCCTAAATCTGCTCACCTAGTGAATCTCCCTCCTCCAGTACCAAGACATCCTTTCTCAAGTACAGAGACTAAAACTGCACGCAGTACTCCAGGTGTGGCCTCACCAGCACCCTATCCAGCTGTGGCGCTGTGAGCTGGAAGTTTAGTCAACACTGCCATGGTGTCTGATGCAGGTTTACTGTTGCAAGAAATTGTTCCTTTTCTGGTAAACATACAGCCTTCTCATTTTCTGTCCCACGTAATTTACTCTACATGATGGCTGTGCATTGAAACAGTGTGATAAGGTTCACGTCACGTGACACGAGTTTGTTTTTTTGGATGTGACTATTTCTTTCACCATTGAGTGATGAGTTGGCATTGTTATGGTCTCTCACATTATGGAGAAAAATGGTGAAATTACTGATGTAGAGATCATCTTTCCAAATTTAATTTTAAAAATTGCACTTTGTGCAATGTCTACATACCATTAATGCACACTCCTGAGGTTGGATTCTCCGAGGGTGGGATCCTCCGCTTCACCGGCAGCGCACTCATGCCCGCTTGGCGGTGCCCCATTGGCCGGCTGCTGGGATAGAGGATTCTGGTGGGGGAGAGGGGGGGGAGGGGGGGGGGCGCGCTTCCACCAGGAAATGGGTGTGGCGGGACGGAGAATCCAGCCCCTGATGTTCACCAACACCAAGCAACTTCAACCTTGACTAACATGAAGCTGCAATGTTATAAGAATGTTTTCTCAAGATTTAATAACTACCATTAATTATGCATCATATCAACTCAACACCACAAGCTTTGACCTGTTATTTAAACAACCTGTAAGCCCAGCATGACACTGCCCTGGCTTCACATAGTTTTTGTATTCTGCAGTTTGTTTTATTCATTAGATTCATGCACTTTCAGAGATTTTGACTTCTCCTTTTCATCCATGAATCAAAAATAATTGCAAAGGAGAGATTAAGCTAGTTTAAAATATCATGCTGTTTTATTTTTTAACCATTGTTTAGCACTCCAGTGAAAAATGTTCAATTAAATTTGCCTGATTGCAAAAGTAATAGAAACATTTTTTTATTGTTATCCAATCTTTGCTAGGTTAAAAAAGAAATGTGCTGAATTCTGAAATCATTCTCGACGATAGCATCGTCGTTTTTGACTTGGGCGGGATTTTCTGGACCGCCAGCCACGTTTCCCAGCGCGGAGCGGGATTCTGTTCCTGCAGCCGGCTAATTGGATTTATCATTGTGGCCATCCCACGCCATTGGGAAACCCGTGGCTGTGGGTGCGCTGCCGACGAAGCGGAGGATCCCGCAGACAGAGAATCCCGCAGCAAGAGTTTTTGACCCACGCCAGAGATGTGGGCCTAGATTTTACAGCCCCCTCCCCCTCCAACCGCGGACACGACAGACCATTTAAATCAATGTTTTAAATCAACGTTTACTTCCAGAGTGACTGTAATATCCTGCCAGGTGGAAGAGGTCCTAAACTCCTGGCCTTGAGCTTTGACATTGCAGTACTGAGGGAGTGCTGCATTTTAGGAGCTGATACCTATTTGGTGCTCACTATTGCTGTACGTGGGAGCATGCTGTGTGCTAATTGGCTTCGTAGAAGCACCTTGTGGAATTTCAAAGTTGTGAAAGATTTTTATCTCTTTGCTATTCTTTTCACCGGATTATAGATGTTGCTGGCTTTGGCAACAATTGGTGCTCAGCCCTTATTACCTTTGAGAAGGTGGTTGTAAGCAGTCTTCTTGAATTGCTACAATCTATGCGTTGTTAGAGAGGGAGTTGCAGGATTCTGACTCGGTATCAGTGAAGGAACAACAATATAATTCAGAGTCAGGATGGTGAGTGACTTGGAGGGAAACTTCCAGATGATGGTATTCCCAGGTAGCTGCTGCTTGTCTTTCTAGATGGTAGTGGTCATGGGTATGGAAGATGCAGTGGTGAGTTACTGCAGTGCATCTTGGAGATGCTACACACGGCTGCCACTGTTTGTCAGTGGTGGAGGGAGCGAACGCTTAACGTAGTAGATGGGTGTCCTGATAAAGCAGGCTGCTTTATCTTGGATTGTGTCGAGCTTCTTGAGTGTTATTGGAGCTGCAATCATCCAGGCAAACGGAGAGTGTTGTGTCTTGTGGCTCTGGAGAGTCAGGAGGTGAGTTAGTTACTGAGCATAGGATTCCTAGCTTCTGACCTACTCTTGTAGTCACATTATTTATTTATATATGTTTTTTATTTGTCCAGGGGATGATTATTGCCCATCCATGAGGGCAATTAAGAGTCAACCACATTGCTGTGGGTTTGGAGTCACATGCAGGCCAGACCAGGTAAGGATGGCAGATTTCCCTCCATAAAGGGCATTAGTGAACCAGATGGTTTTTTACGACTATCAACAATGGTCTCATTGTCCAGTTCAGATTCTGGACAATGCTAACCCCCAGAATGTTGATAGTGTGGGATTTAGCAATGGTGATGCCATTGAATGTAAAGGGGTGATGGTTGGATTCTCTCTTTTTGCAAATGCTCATTGCCTGCACTTCTGCGGCATGAATATTACTTGCCATTTGTTAGCCCAAGCCTGAATGTTGGCCAGGACTTGCTGCATTTGAACATGGACTGCCTCAGTATCCGAGGAATCGTGAATGGCCTGAGCACTGTGCAGTCATCAGTGAATATCCCCACTTCTGGCCTAATGAGTGAGGGAAGGTCATTGGTGAAGCAGCTGATGGTCAGGTCTAGGAAAACCCTGAGGAACTCCTATAGCGATATCCTGGGATTGAGATTATTGGCCTCCAACAGCTACAATGATTGGCCTGGATGATGTGATTTGCTAAGTATGGCTATGTCAAGTTGTTGCTTGTCCAATCTGAGGGACAACTCTCCCAATTTTGGCACCAGCACCCAGATATTGGTGAGGATGACTTTGCACAGACAACAGGGGTGCATGTGCTCTTACTATTTCTGGTGCCAAGGTCGTTACAAGGTCATCTATCTAATTTTATCACTTTTTATTTCTTTTTTACTTTTTTGTTGTGGTTTGTACAATAGAAAAGTGGGGATTTCAGAGGGCAGTTGAGAGTCAACCATGTTGGAGATAAATGTCTTCTTTCTATTAAATAGAGAAAACAGAGAAAAATGAAAGTGTGGTGTTTATAGTGGACCTTATCTAACCTCATAACTGCGGGCGCGATTCAACGGACTCGTCGCACCTGACTTGGTGTCAGGACAAGGTCATTGAATCTTGTGAGAGGCCTGGATTAAGATTTGCAATGTTCAAAATGTCTCGCGAGATTCAATGGAGTCTCGTGGTGTTTCGCATTCTAGATCTCGCTGTCACTGGCATATTTAAATGAATTGGTCAATTCGCCAGCTGCCCGGGATTCATCGGCCTCGCCAGCAAGGCCTCAACCGGGCGTTGTTTGGTACTGGTTGAAAAAGTTGTGAACCAGTCGTGATGACACTTTGGGACGTCTCACTGGAGAGTTGAAGTCCCCAATTGGTCAATGACAGGGCAGAGCGGTACCCTGACATTCCCCTTGACATCTGGACACCTTGGGACGGCCAGCCTGGCAGCTTGGCACTGCTACCCAAGCACCGTTGCAATGCCACCCTGGCACCGCCAGGGTGCCTGTGTGGCACTGCTTGGCTGGGAGGGGCAAAGCCAGGGTGCCATGCTGACCATGCCAAAGTGCCCAGGTGTCAGGTTGTCTGTGCCAGGGGTGGGGCCTGGAAGGGAGGGTCAAGAAATGCTGGCCTGGCCAGTGACACCCACATCGTGCAAATAAAATGTTTTGAAATGCAATGGCTCTTGTTAGGTAAAGAATGCAGCCATTTTGTTCCTAGTAAGATTGTAGAAACAACACCAAGGTTTTTGTCCGGAGAAAGGCTTCAGGCCATCATGCCTTTGAACGGACTATTCTATTCATCCCAGTTTTCCTAATGGCACTGCAAATCTTTCTTGTGCAGAAATGCGTCCAATTCCCTGTTGAAAGTTAATTCTGAATCTCTTTCCACCAACCTTTCAGGCAGTGAATTCCAGATCACAACAACTGACGGTGTTAAAAAAATTAAATAAAATTCTCAACCTGCCACCGCCAAACAAGCATTTTTGCCAAATGTCTTAAATATGTGTCCTGCCCGTGGAAATAGTTTATCCTTGTCCTTTCTGTTAAAACTCTTAAGGCTATCAGTTTATGACAGGAAAATAAAAATAAAACTTTGTCTGAGCTATATGTGGCGCAATCACAACCTTTTTCTTTCCAAGCAAGTGTAGCTGAAGAATCACACTGTGGGGTGAATAGCTGTGACGGCTCAGGAGCTGGTTATTAAAGAGATGTTTCTTAAAATCAATAACGTAATTGCTTCAATTGCAGAGACGCAGTTTATCCAATATAACCTTGTCTCTTGTGCATTAGTGTGTGTACGCATGTTACATTTTGTTCTGCATTGTGATAGAGAGTTTATACAAATCTTATGAGACATTGTCAGGTTAATTTCTACCAGGCACGTGATTTGCTGTTTATCGTCAAAAGAATCTGCTGATCGTGCAACAATCGATTTGATGAAGAGTGCCCCTCTTACTTTATACCAGTAAAAATGTTGACACTATCGTCGTTACTCCTGAGTTAATGGTGCATTATTTTCCTGGTAACAACTGCTCAGATTGTGTTTCCCTCGCACAGAGCCACAATTTACTCTCCATGCTGACATTTCTGCGATTCGATTTTCAAAAATAAAAACGGAATTGTTCATTGGAACATAAGAACTAGGAGCAAGAGTAGACAGATCATTTAGTCCTCTGAGCCTGCTCCGCCGTTCAAAGAGATCATGGCTGATCTTTTGTGGACTCAGCTCAACTTCCCGCCCGAACACCATAACACTTTATTCCTTTATTCCTCAAAAACTATCTATCTTTATCTTGAAAACATTTGATGAAGGAGCCTCAACTGCTTCACTGGGAAGAGATTTCCATAGATTCACAACCCTTTGGGTGAAGAAGTTCCTCCTAAGCTCAGTCCTAAATCTACTTTCTCTTATTTTGAGGCTTTCCCCTCTAGTTCTAACAACCATCCCACATCTATCTTATCTATTCCCTTAATAATTTTATATGTTTATTTAAGATCTCTAAACTCCAATGAGTACAGTCCCAGTCTACTCAACCTCCTCATAATCCAAGCCCCTCAACTCTGGGATTAACCTAGTGAATCTCCTCTGCACATCCTCCAGTGCCAGTATATCCTTTCTCAAGTAAGGAGACCAAAATGGAACACAATACTCCAGGTGTGGCCTCACTAACACCTTATACAGTTGCAGTATAACCTCCCTAGTCTTAAACTCCATCCCTCTAGCAAGGAAGAACAAAACTCCATTTGCCATCTTAATCACCTGTTGCACCTGTAAACCAACATTTTGCGACTCATGCACTAGCACACCCTGATCTCTCTGCACAGCAGCATGTTTTAATATTTTATCATTTAAATAATAACCCCTTTTGCTGATATTCCTACCAAAATGGATAGCCTCACATTTGTCAACATTGTATTCCATCTGCCAGACCCTAGCCCATTCACTGAACCTATCCAAATCCCTCTCCAGATTTCCAGTATCCTCTGCACTTTTTGCTTTACCACTCATCTTAGTGTCATCTGCAAACTTGGACACATTGCACTTGGTCCCCAACTCCAAATCATCTATGTAAATTGTGAACTATTGTGGGCCCAACACTGATCCCAGAGGGACACCACTAGCTACTGATTGCTAACCAGAGAAACACCCATTAATCCCCACTCTTTGCTTTCTATTCATTAACCAATCCTCTATCCATGCTACTACTTTACCCTTAATGCCATGCACCTTTATCTTATGCAGCAACCTTTTGTGTGGAACCTTGTCAAAGGCTTTCTGGAAATCCAGATATACCACATCCATTGGCTCCCTGTTGTCTACTGTACTGGTAATGTCCTAAAAAATAATCCACTACCTGCCTTTTATGAACCCATGCTGCGTCTGTCCAATGGGACAATTTCCATCCAGATGCCTTGCTATTTCTTCCTTGATGATAGATTCCAGCATCTTCCCTACTACCAAAGTTAAGCTAACTGCCCTATAATTACCCACTTTCTGCCTACCTCTTTCTTTTAAACAATGGTGTCTTTGCTAATTTGCAATCCATTGGGACCACTCGAGTCTAGTGAATTTTGGTAAATTATCGTGAGTACATTTGCAATTTCCCTAGCCATCAGCCCCATTAGCTTGCCCATCACTACCTCCTTAGTCATAACAATGATCTCAAGGTCCTCATCTGTCATAGCCTAATTTCCATCAGTCACTGGCATGTTATTTGTGTCTTCCACTGTGAAGACCGACCCAAAAAACCTGTTCAGTTCCTCAGCCATTTCCTCATTTCCCATAATTAAATCTCCCTTCTCATCCTCTAAAGGACCAATATTTACCTTAGCCGCTCTTCTTTGTTTTATATATTTGTAAAAACATTTACTATCTTTTTTTATATTCTGAACAAGTTTACTCCCATAATCTATCTTGCTCTTCTTTTTGCTTTTTTAGTAGCTTTCTGTTGCCCCCTAAAGATTTCCCAATCCTCTAGTCTCCCACGAATCTTTGCCACTTTGAATGCTTTTTCCTTCAATTTGATACTCTCCCTTATTTCCTTAGATATCCACGGTCAATTTTCTCTCTTTCTACCGTCCTTTTTTGTTGGTATCAACTTTTGCTGAGCACTGTGAAAGATCGCTTCTCAACTCTTCCACCATAAAGTCTTTGCTACCAGTCTACTCCTATCAGTCACCCCAATCTTCAGATTGGAGTGTGAGAAATATTCAGACGTTCCACCGCATTTGAGCACAGGACCCAATGGAAGTCTCGATTTGCGCATTTGCACGATACTTTGATGAGGGTAGGAACAGCAGGCTTATGACTGGGGTTGGCAGTGATGTATAGCAGATGGTATTGTGGGAAGGACATTTTTCTGCTGCAAAATGCGTTTCAAAGCAAAGTTACTGGACATTTCCCACCAATTTCCATACACAGGATCCACCCACCCCTGTAAAAACAGTTCAAACCACTTGAAGCCACTTTAAAGCCAAGAGTAATTTTGAGCAACAGTCTCCTCAAAAAGCATTGGGTTCAGTTGTGTAAACACATTTTAAAAACTGGAATTAATCCAAAAGCCTATAAACCACTGTGTAAACAATTCAAGCCACTTGAAACCACTGTGTAAACAAGTAAAAGCAAGCATGTAAGAGCAATCGAAAAATGTTTAACAGATGAGAAATTGTTGCTTATTTTACTATGCCACATTTACAATGCTATAAAATACACTTTGCAATTTATTTCATGTTAATTGCATTTTTAATTAATTTAAAGACTTTACCACATTTAATTAGATTAAATTAAAGGTTATACAAACTAACAACATCAATTAAAATACTTGGAAGATTAAAAATAGTTTGAAAGAAAGGAAATGCTTAAAATATTCACTCATCTCAACACAGCAAGGCTGCTGGATCTCGAGGGACATTCGTTCCACTGCTGATTCAAAGGCGGTTTGCCCTTGGTCCTTCTGCATTTTGCCACTGCCCTTTGTAGATCTCTCTGATGTATATCTGTGTCCTGCAGCTAGGACAGGAGATCCTTAAATCTCCAGCGAGAAGGGGTAAAGTCACATGTTAACTCACGGTCAGTGGCAGTCGGGCACCTCAGGCTTAGAGGGTCCCCACTGACTGGAAGATCTGACCTCTACCTCAAATCCCATTATTTTGCCAATTTTGTGTTCTCTGGTCACTGACACCAGATCAGATGTGGAGATGCCGGTGTTCGACTGGGGCGAGCAGAGTAAGAGGTCTTACAACACCAGGTGATTCACCCGAGGAAGGAGCAGTGCTCCGAAAGCAAGTGTTTGAAACAAACGTGTTGGACTTTAACCTGGTGTTGTAAGACTTCTAACTGTGCTTACCGGATCAGATGTTAATAGCCATGGATATTATATTTTAGACTTGCTTTTATCTTGAGGAATACTGCAACGAGAGCTTTATCATTTCTGCTGACTCATAACAATATGCAGAATTAAGTGAAATGTTTTACCTCCGAAGCAAAACTTCATTGTCTGCCATCGATGCCGATTACACATTTACTTCTGCTGTTAGTTTAAGGCTAATCTAAGTGTGCAAAGGCTCATCTGGTGCCATGTATCCCTCATAGACTCAGGCCATGAGCAGTCTCAAATGTCCTGTGAAGGATGCTCCGCAAAAAAACAGACCCAGGAAATTTCCAGTGTCATTTCGCGTTTGGCTGAGAGTTTCTCCCCGGCTTTGTCAGTGAGTTCTCCATCGCTATCTAACCATGCTGAGTCACTTTCTCCAGCCCTAGGGAGTTTCTCTTCGGCCTAGCCCACACTTGGGGCATGATCCACTGGCCATGCTGCCCCCGAAAGGCAGCCTGCCACGGTGTAACTAGGCCGGTAAATGATGGAAAACCCCGCTCCCGGGATCTACCCGGCTCCCCACTCCCCGCGAGATCTAACGTGATTTCATGAGATGCCGCGATGTGAAGTCTGACCATTGTGGGGGCAGGTTTCAGCAAATCTGCATTTTAGAACGAGGCGGCTCGTCTCGCTCTAATACGCAGTTCCCGGAGGTAACCAAGGCATCGGGATCTATCCCCTCATCTTGGAGACCTTGGGCGAGCGCCCTTCAGTGCTGGTCTGCGCAAATTGGGACCAGTCAGAATGGCACTCATGGGGCTCTCCCACGGAATCGGACGCCCCCAGGACATAGTGGTATGGTGGCACCTCCGGTGCAACCTGGTCACACTGGCACTGCCAAACTGGCACCTGGATGCCAGTATGGCACCGGTAAGATACTCGGGTGTCACTGCCAGCTGTAAGGGGTACTGCCAGGGTGCTAATCTGCCGTTTTACGCACAGTGGTGGGTTGCGGGAGGCCTGGGGACCCCCTTGTAGTACGTTGGGGCTTAGGGGGTGTTCAGGGGTCAGCGGAGCTCCTCAGTGCTGAAAGTGGGGCTGAGTCCAACCTTGGGGCATGTTTGTCCTGAGGCCTCATAACTAAGTGGATGGGTGTTAGATAGGGGCGTGTTTCCCGACATTGCGAGTGCCGGGAAATACGCGGCTAAATATGCTCGCTATGGGAGTCTGATCCCATTTGTATAGCCATGATGTGGAGATGCCGGCGTTGGACTGGGGTGAGCACAGTAAGAAGTCTTCCAACACCAGGTTAAAGTCCAACAAGGTTTGTTTCAAACACTAGCTTTCGGAGCACTGCTCCTTCCTCAGGTGAAGGAATCATTCACCTGAGGAAGGAGCAGTGCTCCGAAAGCTCGTGATTTGAAACAAACATAGAACATAGAACATAGAACAGTACAGCACAGAACAGGCCCTTCGGCCCTCAATGTTGTGCCGAGCCATGATCACCCTACTCAAACCCACGTATCCACCCTATACCCGTAACCCAACAACCCCCCCTTAACCTTACTTTTTTTATTAAGACACTACGGGCAATTTAGCATGGCCAATCCACCTAACCCGCACATCTTTGGACTGTGGGAGGAAACCGGAGCACCCGGAGGAAACCCACGCACACAGGGGGAGGACGTGCAGACTCCACACAGACAGTGACCCAGCCGGGAATCGAACCTGGGACCCTGGAGCTGTGAAGCATTTATGCTAACCACCATGCTACCCTGCTGCCCCTAAACCTTGTTGGACTTTAACCTGGTGTTGGAAGACTTCTTACTGTGCCCATTTGGATAGATCGGACCCTTAGAATTTTTTCCATCACTGGGGAGGTGAACTCGCTGGCCAGACCGGCTCCTCCTGGCTGGGCCACCATTTTGAAAGGGTGCAAATCTCTAAGTGAGGCCCACCCATGGACAATGTCATCCCCCCCCCCCCCCCAATACACATGGGCATTACCCCACAGCCCCAAAACTAGGGCACCCTGCTGTGGTATCGCTGAGGGCCCTCCTTTTCAATCTTTCCCATGCCACTCTGGCACCCGGGCACCCTGACACTCCTCCTGCCATCCTGATACTGCCACCTGGGCACCTTGGCAGTACCAGTGACCAGTGCAAGCCTGGCAGTTCCAAGGTGTTTGGGTGCCAGGGTGAGTGCCAGGGTGTAGTCCTGACCTATCCCTGACTACTCGGGGGCCTCAAAGTTTGTGTAGACCAGTGCTACATGGTGCCCAGCTGGGGTCTCCCTGGGGTGGGGGGGGCTGATAGATGTCTGGAGCCAGTTAGTCTGGCGTCAGTACGGCTAAGTTGGTTTTTAAACCAACTACTATCCGTTATGGGATCTCCGCGACATCTGGTTATATCTCACCAGGCGTAACAGCCCAGGGGAGGCCTCCCCAAGCATCTACCAGCCACTTTGCACCACCGTTTAGGCGGGATGCAGCAGAGAGAACGTGTCACTAATCTACGAATCTGAGGCGGAGGGAATAGATCCCAAACCTTGGGTACCTTGGCGAATCTGCACATTAAACAGAGACTAGCTGTCTCGCTCTAATATGTAGATTTTAAAAAACGTGATCCTGCCCACAATGGACATTGCAACGTCTCGTGAGATCGCGTTAGACCTTGTGGGGTGTGGTGGGCCGTGTAGATCCTGGGAGTGGACAACTCTCGGCTTTTGTCGGCCACGCTGTCCCGTGGCGAGTAGCTCTTTGGGCGCAGCGTGGCCATTGGATCGCGTCTGAAATAAATTAACTCGCAACATGCCTCACGGTAGCATGGTGGTTAGCATCAATGCTTCACAGCTCCAGGGTCCCAGGTTCGATTCCTGGCTAGGTCACTGTCTGTGTGGAGTCTGCACGTCCTCCCCGTGTGTGCGTGGGTTTCCTCCGGGTGCTCCGGTTTCCTCCCACAGTCCAAAGATGTGCGGGTTAGGTGGATTGGCCATGCTAAACTGCCCGTAGTGTAAGGTTAATGGGGGGATTGTTGGGTTACGGGTATACGGGTTACGTGGGTTTAAGTGGGGTGATCATTGCTCGGCACAACATTGAGGACCGAAGGGCCTGTTCTGTGCTGTACTGTTCTATGTTCTATGTTGACCCAATTCCTTTGTGAGCCATTGGTGCTTTCATATCCTTGAAAATCCTGAAGCAGGTTTGATTCTCTGCGTATTCTAGAACAAAATCCGCAATCTGTTGAACTGACTGGCTTCTTCGCTGAGGTTGCGGCAGTGTACACTGTATGTGTGCCCCCTGACAAATCCTCCACTGGATAGGTTCATGTTTGTGTACTGGTAGCTATGGGCCCTTGTAATTTACCTGTCAGATTTGATACCCAGGTGTGCCACAATTCATCAGTTAAAACACTTCTACCTCTGTGACAAGTTGCCTTGTTTCTGATCTGACAGGCTGGCAGACTGAATGTCAGATAAGACTCACGTGTCTGGGATAGGATGCATGCATGCAATTGCTAATTTTCACTCTGTCTTTACATTTTCGATCCTTCAGGAATACAACCACAGCTTTGCTTCAGTAATAATACCGTTACTGTACTACCAATGGGCTCAGGTGAATTCCGGAATAGACACACAGCGAACCACGGCCAACCACTTCACAGCAGTCCGACTTTAATACAGATGTATAGCCAGCCAGTAGAAAATCCTCAAGCAGCTGCCCTGTTACGAGATTAATGAGTTTTTCAAATAAATTACTTTAAAAATTCAAGGTAATTGCCAGGGTAGTGACATTTAACTTCAGTGGGAGTTCTTGACCAATTAGTGCTGCTGCTAAGTTAGGGAGACGCCATTTCGAGCATTCCCACATCTGCCCGTGTGTCAACATTTGTCCTTCATTGAAGGTGCTGTGAAAGAATTTAGTCCATAGATCTTTTATTTTAGGATACACATTGAGGGTGCGAATGTTCCCAAAAGGGAATAGACACCCCGAGTGAGCGCGTTGAGCTGCGTGTTTCCTGGCACTTGCAGTGCCGAGAAACACATGGCCATTCAACGTGAGTCACTTTAAATAAGGCGCCGGAATAGGGACTGCGCGGCCCAGGCCGCATGTAGCTCCGTTTTTTTTACAATGAGGAGCTCTGCTTGCCGGAACTCCCTGTTGTAGCGAGAGATCAGGGTGCCATTTTTAAATGGTGTCCCAATCTCCGAGGCCCCCAAAGGAATCCCTGGCCTCCCACTCCCACCACCCCGAATGCAATATGGGTCCCCCTCTTTCCCCCCGCCTGATCACGCATGTGCAAAATATGCCAGCTTGACACCTTGGCAGTGCCGGTTTGGCACCCAGATGCTACTGCCAGGGTGCCCAGGAGGCATCAGCAGTGTCAGGGCACCACCCTACCAAAAGGGCATGCAGCTGAGGGCCTCTGATACCCTTGAAGCGGCACGCGCCCGAGGTTCAAGGATTGGATCCCAAAACCCCGGGTATCAGCTTACTGCCTTGCTCTAATATGCAAATTTGTCAAAAAGTGATCCCGCCCATTGTCTCTCGAAGTTTTGTGGAATCTCGCGAGGCGTTGCAAGCCGGGTAGATTGCGCCTGGGTAGCATGATCCCTGGCTTTCAAAGGCCATGTTGCACTGCAGCGAGCTGCTTTTCCGGCGCAGCGTGGCCGGAGGATCGTACCCTGGGTCTCATTAATGAATTACTGTTGGAGTTTATGCTTGGGAACAGTCATGTGGTTTACTTTGTGACGTTCCTTAGCCCATTTTGCTGCTGACATTTGTAAAGTTGCCATACCAAAACTCCAGAGCAGTCCTACTGTCAGGGCAACAGCATCACTTGACTGAGAGGGCATATCGTGTTGATTTGTGAATACAACCGGTCCTAAATTTCCTCAACATGTCCTCTGACACCGCATGTTTATGAAGACAAAGTTTAGCTGTTTGCACTCATTAACCTTTCGTCGGCTGTCTGCCAAGAACACTGGAGTAAATTAGTTTGTATGGTATCAAGTTTATCGACTTGTGACTTTCATACTCAAGATCACTTCTGACACCTGAAGCCAGATGGTGAGTTTTTCTTTCCTTGAGCCATCAGTGCTGTTTCACTGCTTTTGAGATGCAGTTCCGACGAGAGCTTTCCATTTAATCATTTTAACATGACTCCCTTGCTAAAAGTAATTATCTTATCCAGTCTTTAGAAAACTATTGTCACGCTTGACAAACCAGAATTGCAATACTTGTGACAACCCTGAGGTCCCAAGGACTCCGATTTAAACATTTCAATGTCTAACAATTCAATTCTAAAAATGAGGGGGGAAGATAATTAAAATGATTCTGTACGTTCCAACAGATTCCCATCAGATAGAAGTATGGATTCAATAAAATTGATACCGTCGTCTCTTTTTGGAAGAATTCCCTCTTGAGAGCTTGGTAGAAAACTGCATCAGCTGGTGATTTCCTGCTGTCACTTGACTGTTCAATACTTTCCTAAGCAGCTTCTCTGTTCCACCCTCGTCAACATTAAAAACACACAAAACTCTGCTGCCAATTTCTTAACTCACAAAAAATCCTATTTATCCATCACCCCTGTCCTTGCTGACCTTCATTGATTCCCGGTCAAGCAATGCCTCAATTTTTAGATTCTCATCCCCTTTTTCAGTTGCCTCCATGGCCACCAATCTCCCCACCTTTGACCTTGAAATCCTCCGCCGAATTAGGCTACTCAGCCTATCATGCTTGCTCTGCCATTCAATCATGGCTGATATGTTTCTCATCCCCATTCTCCTGCCTTCTCCCCATAACCCCTGATCCCCTTATTAATCAAGAACCTATCTATCTCTGTCTTAGAAGACACTCGGTGATTTGGCCTCCACAGCCTTCTGCAACAAAGAGTTCCACAGATTCACCACCCTCTGGCTGAAGAAATTCCTCCTCATCTCTGTTTTAAAGGATCGTCCCTTCAGTCTGAGACTGTGCCCTCGGGTTCTAGTTTTTCCTACTAGTGGAAACATTGTCTCCACGTTCACTCCAACTAGGCCTCTCAGTATCCTGTAAGTTTCAATAAGATCTCCCCTCAACCTACTAAACTCCAATGGGTACAGACCCAGAATCCTCAACCAATATCTGCATTCCTTTAACTACAGCCGCTTGCTCATCCCCCTATTTTTAAACACTACCATTGGTGACTGTTCCTTCACCCACCAAGGCTCGAAGCTGTGGAATCCTCAACCTTAAACCACTCCCCTTCTAGAAGCTCTGGAATCCTCAACCTTAAACCAATCCCCTTCTAGAAGCTCTGGCATCCTCAACCTTAAACCACTCCCCTTCTATACTTTTCTTTCTTTAAGGTTATAGAGGTGCTGGGTTCCCAAAAACTGATGGTATTCACCAGCTAAGCAGCTAATCTGTGCTTGCACTCTGCCCAAGCTCCGGGGAGAACACCGCGCTTCCGTCATGTGACCTCCTGTGTCACCGCACCACCACGTGACCACTCGGTCCACAAAGCTGCTCCTTAAAATCTGACTCTTTGACCAAGTATTTGGTGATCTGCCATAATATAGACTTCTTGTTGGAGAAGGCAGTTCACCACTACCTTCCTGAGGTTAATTAGGGATGAGTAATAAATGCTGGCCTCGCCAGCGGCACCCTAATCCCGTGAATGAACAAACACTTGTTATCTCCTCATGTTGTTTAGTGTCAAATGATGTTGATGTGAAACACCTCGATGTTTTACTACGCTAAAACAACTCTATGAATATGAAATAGTATTTGCTCTGTGAAGATGAGAATGTTAGCCAGGGATTTGGGGTGTTCACTGGAAAAAAAGAGAGAGGGAGGAATTAGTTATGCTTACCTCCTCGATTTAGGAGACATAGACCTTGACGGTGCCATAAATAAAGGTGATCAGCTAACCACTCAGAACATTGCACAATAACGAGCTGCCATTTCTTTGCTCCCATTATAAGTTCCCGTTCACTCACATCCCTCTGCTCGCTGACTTCCATTAGCTCCAAGTCCAGCAAAGACTCCATTTTTTAAATTCTAACCTCTAATCCAAATCCTTCCAAGGCCATTGCCTCTTCCTATTTTTGTAACTCTTCCCAGCCTTCAACCCCCGGACAAAAGTAACGACTGGAAATTGAGGAGGCCATGGCCATCACTTTGCAATCCTTCTTAGACACAGGTGTGGTGGGCGACAAGGTGGCACAGTGGTCAGCACTGCTGCCTCACAGCACCAAGGACCCGGGTAAAATTCCGGCCCCAGGTCACGGTCCGTGTGGCGTTTGCACATTCTCCGCGTGTTGCGTGGGTTTCAACCCCACAATCCAAAGATGTGCAGGATAGGTGGGTCTGGAACAAAATGGACATTCAGTTATAACCAGCAAACATTTGTTGAAGGAAATTTGTGTTTATCTCCGATCAAACCACAGTCCAGAGATGTGCAGATTAGAACATAGAACATACAATGCAGAAGGAGGCCATCCGGCCCATCGAGTCTGCACCGACCCACTTAAGCCCTCACTTCAACCCTATCCCCGTAACCCAATAATCCCTCCTAACCATTTGGACACTAAGGGCAATTTAGCATGGCCAATCCACCTAACCTGCACGTCTTTGGACTGTGGGAGGAAACCGGAGCACCCGAAGGAAACCCACGCAGACACTGGGAGAACGTGCAGACTCCGCACAGTCAGTGACCCAGCGGGGAATCGAACCTGGGACCCTGGCGCTGTGAAGCCACAATGCTATCCACTTGTGCTACCATTAGGTGGATTGGCTGCATAGGGCAGCACGGTGGCCTAGTGGTTAGCATAGCTGCCTCACGGCGCTGAGGTCCCAGGTTCGAATCCCGGCTCTGGGTCACTGTCCGTGTGGAGTTTGCACATTCTCCCCGTGTCTGCGTGGGTTTCGCCCCCACAACCCAAAAAAATGTGCAGAATAGGTGGATTGGCTACACTAAATTACCCAATAATTGGGGTAATCTAAATTTATATTTTTTAAAAAAGTGGATTGGCTGCGCTAAATTGCCTCGAGGTTGGGTTCCAGGATAGGGTGGGCGATTGGGCTGAGGTAGAGTGCTTTTTCAGAGGGTTGGGGCACACTCAATGGGCTGAATTGTTTCCTTTTGCACTGTAGGAATTCTATGATGGAGCTATCTGATGAGTCTATTGATGAGATAACAGAGGGCTGATGAGGGTAATGTGATCGATAGGGTGTACATGGAATTCCAAAAAGCATGTCAGAAACTACCATATGAAAGGCTTGTTTGCAAAAGTAAAGCCAATGGCATAAAAAGGGACACTGACAGCATGGATATGAAGCTGGTTGAGTGATAGGAAAAGGAGAATAGGTGGACAGCTATTTTTTCAGAAGGTGGAAGGCATATAATGGGATTAGTCCCAATGATTTTCTTCGTCTAAACAAATGACTTAGACTTTGTGCATAGGGAACAGTTTCAAAATAGCCAAAATATGAAAGTATTGTAAGCCGAGGTGGATATTAGATCGACTTGCAGAGGACATAGACAGGCTTTTGGAATGGGCAAGCAAATGGAGATGAAATGCAATGCAGAGAAGTGAGATGATCCATTTTGGTAAGAAAAACGAGGAGAGGTAACATAAAATAAATGGTACAGTTCTAAAGGAGAAGAGAGACCTCGAGGTGCATGTGCACAAATCTAGACGCACAACGGAAAAAGCAAGGAAGCCATGACAAACTGTTTAAAAAGGTTGTTTTGACCTCAACTGGAGTATGGTGTTCAATTCTGGACATCACATTTTAGGAAGGAAAACGCTTTTGAGAGAGTGTAGAAAAGATTCATCCGAGTGTTGGGAATATTCAATTGGGTAAATAGATTGGAGAGATGGAATTATTCTCCTTGGAGAAGAGAAGATTGAGTGGCGATTTGTTGGCGATGTTCAGAATTTTAGGCTCAGCGCATGATCGACCCGAATGGGAACAGAGCCCCGTAATAAAACACCATGGGCGGGATTCTCCGACCCCCCACCGGGTCGGAGAATCACTGGGGGTCGGCTAGAATCCCGCCCCGCCATTCTTTGAATTCTCTGGCTCCCCAAAAATCGCCCCGGCGTGAATCGCGCTGCCCGCCTTGGAAAATGGCAGGGACCGGCGCGACGCAATGGAGCCGCCCGAATTCTCAGGGTTGTGCTGGGCCGAAGACCCGCCCGTTTAACGAGGGTCCTTCCGGCGTAAATCAAGGTTGGTCCCTACCTGCGGGACCCAGCTCCGTGGACGGCCTCCGAGGTCCTCCGGGGGAGGGGGGGGTGCCCACCGATCCGCGGGCAGGCCTGTGCCGTGGGGGGCACTCTATTCCTCCGCATCAGCCTTGTACCGATCTGCGATGGCTGACGCGGAGATGAACTCCAACTGCGCATGCGCGGAGATGATGCCAGCAGACGCTGGCGCTCCCGCACATGTGCCAACTTGCGCCGACCTGCGGAGGCCCTTCGGCGCCGGTTGGCGTGGTGCCAAGCCCTTTCCCGTCGGTCGGAGTGGCACAAACCACTCTGGCACCATCCTAGCTCGTGGCGGCTCGATACCGGAGTGGCTCCCACCAGGGTTAGTGCGTTTTGTTCCCCGCCACGACGATTTGCGCAGAATCCCGCCCCAGGTTCTTGAAAGCCCAGGTACATACGGGGTTTCAGCAGGGAATGTCCCAAGGAGGCCACACTTAGTCCTGTTTACTGCACTGAGGAACTCTGCTTGCTGAAACCCCTCAGTGCAGATGGAGAGCGGAATGCCATTTTTAAATGGTGTGCCAAAATCATGGCCCCCGGCACTACCCTTTAACCCCCACAAAGCCCCCCCCCCGGCACCCCTCTGCACCTGTGCAGGGCACCCCCAGGCCAGATCCGCAGCACGAGAATAATCCCAGTTTAGCACCTTTGCAGTGCCAGCCTTGCATCCTTGCAGTGCCACCTGGGCACCTTGGCAGTGCAAGGCTGGCATCCAGGTGCCACTGCCAGGGTTCCAGGCTGACAGTGTCAGGGTACCAGGCTGGCAGTGCCAAAGTGCCAAGCTGGCACCAGTAGAACTAAGGCGCCACCCTGCCCAGAGGGCAAGAACCTGGGGGCCTCCGATCTCCTGGGAGTCAAGTGCCGTTTCTTGGGTCTCTGTTTGTGGAGGTCCATTTTAAAGAGTGTACAACCATTTTGAGCTGTCAATCAAACTGTGAAATGGCAGGAACCCTACTGTGATAATGGATGGTTGTGAAATCAGCCATCCTAACTGTTTAAGTAATGCAAGCCATCAGATTTATTCCAATAGACAAGAGTAAAATAGCAACCAGATTTTTTAAACACACCGACATTTTTTTCCCAAAGATATAAAGGGCAGGATTTTTAATTGATTAATGGGTGCTTTTCATAGACTCTTGACACGCTTGATAGGCCCTCTTGACACTTTTGGCAGCTCATTTTGACAGGTACTCATAACAATTACTCTTTGACAGTATTGACAGATGGTTTTGATAGGCCCGTTGACTGTTCCAAATTCAGTTAATGAATTTATGCTTACTTTTAAAAATCCCAAAGGTGTCTTGGCACGATATCAAAGGTGGTACCTTACCGCTCCAAAGGGCTAAGCTGGCCATTGAAATGAATCCACGTAAGTTTAGATCTGCTTCTCATAATTTGTGTTTCGCACTCCGGAGCTACCTTCAGTGGAGGCAGTTGGTGATTTAATAATCGCTTATTGTCACGAGTAGGCTTCAGTGAAGTTACTATGAAAAGCCCCTAGTCGCCATGTTCCGGCACCTGTTCAGGGAGGCAGTACGGGAATTGAACCCGCGCTGCTGGCATCGTTCTGCATTGCAAGCCATCATAGTTGCATGATATCAGCCATCAGATGCTGCACCTTGGTCAGACCCACAAGTGTGTGAACAAGGTTGGCCACCTATTTCACGCTGGAAAGAATTGACCCAATCTCTGTGCTCCTTGACAGCAACCACAAACTTTCTGACAAACTTAACGAATGCACACGCATTTCATTGTATTTACCCATCAGCTACCTTCTGTAAGTTGCCCAGTGGAACTATTCAGCCTGGTGCCTTGCAGAAAACTCTGTGTGCGACCCACAATCTGTCCTTTTAAAAAAAAAAAAAAAAAAAATTCCAATTAATGGGCAATTTAGTGTGGTCAGTTCACCTACCCAGCACATCTTTGAGTTATCGGGGTGAGACCCACACGCAAGCTAGGGGGTTTGTGAAAACTCCACGCTTGATAGTGACACAGGGCTGGGATCGAACCCGGGTCCTTGGCATCTTCAAGAAGCAGTGCTAACCACTGCACCATCGTGCCCCTCCCACAACCTGCCTCACCCCTTTGGCATGGTGGCAGGTCACACACGCCCGATATCCGACCATGTGATGATCCTGCCTCTATCCCATCCTCTAACTTGTGTGCTGTGTCGGTACCTAAGTTGGTAGCTGCGACAGCGGAATTGAGCGAGGGTGCCTCTTCTTCATCACTGCCTTCATCTTGTTTTTCCACTTCCTGGTCAGGTTCTGCATCTTGATTATGTGAAAGCACCAAGGTCGTGGTGCAGTTGTAGTACGGGAAGTTGGTGAGACAATAGGAGCTGCATGCTTATCCCATCCGCAATATTTCTTTTCACAGGATGTATCACTGGCTCGGCCAGCATTTATTGTCCATCTCCAGTTGCCCTCGAGAGGGTGGTGATGAGCTGGCTTCTTGAACCGCTGCACACCCTGTGGTGTAGGTACACCCACTGTGCCGTTAGGGAGGGAGTTCAGGAATTTGACCCAGTGACAGTGAAGGAACGCCAATATTTTCCCAAATCAGGATGGTGTGTGACTTGGAGGGTTCTTGGAGGTGGTGGCATTCCCATGAATCTGCTGCCATTGTCCCTCTCGATGGTAGGAGTAAACGTTGAAAGTAGTAGAGGGGGTGCTGATCAAGCAGGTTGCTTTGTCCTGGATGGTGTTGAGCTTCTTGAGTGTTGTTGGAGCTGCACTCATCCAGATAAGTGGAAAGTATTCTGTTACACATCTGACTTGTGCTTTGTAGATGGTGTGCAGGCTTTGGGGAGTTGGGAATTGAGTCACTCGCCAGAAAATTCCTAGCGTCTGACTACCTCTTGCAGCCTCAGTATTTTATGTCTGGTCCAATTCACTTCCTGGTCAATGGTAACCCTCATGATGTTAATAGTGGAGATTCAGCAACAGTATTGTTGAAAGTGGAGACATTCTTTGTTGAAGCTTTTAAAAAAGCTTCGACAAACAATGTCTCCACTTTCAGCAATACTCAAGATCTGTACTACTCAACAACTATTTGTATACCTGAGATGGATGTACAACAAAGACCAAATTCAGGATTCTAATGCCATTGAATAGAAACATTGAAAGTAGAAGCAAAGAAAGTAGAGCCTGCTCCACCATTCATTATGATCATGGATGATCATCCAACCCAATAGCCTGATCCTTCCCCCCCCCCCCCCCACCCCCCCCCAATGTCATGGGGAGATAATTCTCTCTTGTTGGAGATAATAGTAATCTTTATTATTGTCACAAGTAGGCTTACATTAACACTGCAATGAAGTTACTGTGAAAAGCCCCTAGTCGCAACACTCTAGCGCCTGTTTGGGTACACTGAGGGAGAATTCAGAATGTCCAATTCACAAAACAAGCATGTCTTTCAGAACTTGTGGGAGGAAACCGGAGCACCCAGAGGAGACCCATGCAGGCACGGGGAGAACGCGCAGACTCCACACAGACAGTCACCCAAGCGGGAATTGAACCTGGGACCCTGGATCTGTGAAGCAACAGTGCTAACCACTGTGCTGCTGTGCTACAGTGAGATGGCCATTGCCTGGCACTTAGAAATGTGATGCAACTGTTACTTGCCACCTGTCAGCCCAAGCCTGAATGTTGTCCAATACTTGGTGTATTTGGACATGGACTGCTTCAGTATCTGAGGAGTTGTGAATAGTGCTGAACATTGTGCAGTCATCAGCGAACACCATGACTTCTGACCTTATGATGGAAGGGAGGTCATTGATGAAGCAGCTGAAGATGGTTGGGCCGAGGGCACTTTCCTGGGGATCGCTTGCAGTGATGTCCTGGAGCTGAGATGATTGACCTCCAACCACCACAATCATCTCTTTGTCCTTGGCATAATCCCAATCTGTGGAGAGTTTTCCCTCAATTCCATTGACTCCGGTTTTGCTAGGGAGCCTTGATGCCATACTTAGTCAGATGCCCTCTTGATGTCAAGTGCAGTCACTCTTGCCTTACCTCAGGAGTTCAACACTTTTGTCTATGTTTGGACCAAGACTGTATGAATCAGAAGAGAGCGTGGGATGAGGGCGAAGTGAAAGCAGAAAGGAGGATCACACATGAGAATGCCATCATCTTCAATTCCCCCAGTTACCTTCTGCTATCTCTGGTTGTGTGAAACATTTTCTAGAAAAATAAGACAGAGTCCATCAATAAGGACCATGTAATCCTTTGATGTGGCTAACGTGGTTGAATAGCTGGTGATGTGGGTGTGAAGCTTGTGTTAAGGGAGCATGTGGTGAAGTGGATGAAAGGAGTTCTAATTGCAATTGGTGGTAACTGAGTTACAACAGGGTCATTAATCCTTGCAATTTGCTTACTCTTTACAAATTGGCCTCTGGGTTATTAATTTACAATCAAGTTGCACTTTAAGATGATAGCTTGGCTGTGAAGTAGCTTTGGGGCACCTAGATGTCTTGAAATGCACTATACAAGACCAAAAGCCAGATTTTCCTATCTCCGATTGGTCCAGAATCGATACATTGCGCAGCCAGAAGTTCCACCTCCAATTTCACTGCGTGTGGCAATCATGAGGGCAGGGTAGTGCATGGGTCTACGATCACTAGCCCGTGCCCACTAACGGGCCATTTAAACAACCTAACGGTTCATCAAAAGCCCAACATTCACACGTTTTGGAACTTTGGTGGAAGTGGCTGGCCGTTCATAGCCCTTAGCCTTCAGACACATTGAGGGTAGTGTTCACTAAGTCGGGGGAATGTCAGAAGAGAGGAAAACTTGACAAAGGTTAGAATCTTTAGGGGTGGCGCAGTGGTTAACACTGCTGCATAACGGCTCCAGGGACCCAGGTTCAAATCCGGCCTCGGGTGACTGTCCGTGTGGAGTTTGCGCGTTCTCCCTGAGTCTGCGTGGGTTTCCTCCGGATGCTCCAGTTTCCTCCCACAGTCCAAAGATGTGCAAGTTAGATGGACTGGCCTTGCTAAATTGTCCTTGGTGTCCAAAAAGGTTAGATGGGGTTACTGGGTTACGGGGCTAGGGTGGAGGCATGGACTTGTGTAGGATGCTCTTGCCAAGGGCCGGTGCAGACTCGATGAGCCTAATGGCCTCCTTCTGCACTGTAGATTCTATTTGATCTGGAACCCCTGGGTGAAAAGCCTCACTCCTGGAGTTAAAAAGTTGCGGCAGTGCATTGAAAGACAGTTCCTCTGAGAAGTAAGAGCCATTCCAGGGTTTGGCATCTTCCTGGCATTGCACAGGCATTGTATTCTTGACCAAGACTATGTTGGCTTCACCTGATCAACTGGAAAAGGGTGCATCACCATCCGAAATTGAGGCCGGTAAGTTGGTGAGCAGCAGCCTACACAGGAATGAAGGGAATCCAGACATCAGGAGGCCAGAAGAGAGAGAGAGAAAGATGAGGGGCATAAAAGAGAAAGATGCATTACCCTCAGTGCAAAATCTAAAGACAGGTGAATCGGGTTTCCCAATTTTGGCTGAAAGAGACCTCGTTCTCCTGGTTGCTGCTCTGTTGCAATGGAGGGTTCTTGCATTGGGGTGGGAGATGTACAGAAGTCAAATGTGTTCTCGGTTTTGATAAGTTGTGAAGTGAGCCTCTTCACAGTGTGAACTCCACGTCTTCATGCACGCGGCTTGGTCTAATCCAGCTAATGGTGGTGAAAATGATGCACCTGCTGAAAACTAGGATGAGTGATTTTTTTTTTCCCAGAGGTCGAAGACCAGTGTGAGCAGTGTTCCTGGGCGGCGGGGGGAAGGCGGCACGGACACGTATGTTCTGGTCTCTCCCCAAACTGAGAAGCTTTTGGGCCTCCTTCAACACCATGTCAGCGATTCTGAATATCGATCTGGAATCTTGTTCTCTGGTGGCTATTTTGGGGTGTTGGACTTGCAGAACGGAATGAAAGCAGATGTTCTTGCCTTCTCCTCGTTGATTGCCCGGCGGTGGGTTTTGCTGGAGTGGAGGTCTACTACTCCGCCCAGCACTTAGGAATGGTTGGGTGACTTCATGGAATTCCTGGACCTGGAGAAAGCCAAGTACACCATTCGGGAGTCAGTTGAAGGTTCTACCTGAGGTGGCAGCCATTTATTACCTACAATAAGGAATTAGTTACCATCATTTGCTAGGGGGGAGGGTTTGGGATTTGTTTTGTTTGTTTTTAGGCTGTTTTTCTTCTCTTGGTGGGTGGGGTGTGTATAGTTTTGGTTAATCTTTTTTTTAAATTTCAATTAAGGGGCTATTTAGCATGGCCAATCCACCTATCCTGCACATCTTTAGGTTGTGGGGTGAGACTCGGACAGACAATGTGCAAGCTCCACATGGACAGTGAACTGAGGCCAGGATCAAACCCGGGTCCTCAGCGCCGTGAGGTAGCAGTGCTAACCACTGCGCCACTTTGCTGCCCGTGGGGTGGGCATGGTTGGTTGGGGTTTTTGTCATGTTGGGGTTGGGTATCATCTGCCATGGGTAATATGGGTTTTGTTGGAAAATTCTTTGTTCAATGGAAAATCTCCAGTATAATTATGGAAAAAAATGTGTTCTTGGTTTTTTCAGCATACCAAATCAGCAAGGAACTGGAATCTGAGCAGCTACCAAGTGTGGGGTAACAGTCAAGCGTTGGCTGCCTTGTGCTATCTCACTATTAATGTGTATAAGTCATCTTGGAGCAGCCTCCTGCTGTGAGGCAAGGTTGATGAGTCATTGACCTCACTGCGTTCCCATGGGATGGTGTGAAGTTCAGTGTCCCAATGTCATTATTTATGAGGAAGGTAGTTGGGGAAAAGCAATTTACTTCAGGTGCATATATCCAGAGAGCCTCCTCAAAATTCCACATGTGACTACTACTGCCATTATTTCCCCATTCCAGTCTGCACCCAAATGCATGAGAAAAGATTTCCCCACATTAATTAGGAGCATACCCTGGCCAAGCAAAAGGCGAAGGAACAAACAAGAGGAGATGCGACGCTTTTTAATTTGAATTCTTGTACCGCCAGGTGACCATCCAGAGGGGAGCAACAGGGCTACAATCAAAATGCAGAAATGAAAGGCAGCTGGCAAATATTTTATCCCATCCCTCTCAGATTTCTGCCAGTAGTTTGAGTACGCAGCCACAATAATGGTTGCTGAGGTGTGCCTTTTATCCTGCCCTCCCCCGAGGAGGCAGCCCACCTCTGGTCTTGTGCCGCCATATTGTACGACAGACCCATCCATTACTTAATTAAGGATCGGACCCCAGGGAAAAGCATTGCCAGTTCCAATTTCGCAACAGAGGAGTGTGCATGACCCAGAATCGAACGTGCCTCCTGTTTCCCTTCTGCAGGGAAATCCGACCCCCAAGAGTCTCTTTCTTTCTCGCTCAGCTCCGTGGGTTTGGTAGGGAAAGGACTGGCAGTATTATTAATGGCTGATCAGTGTTATCCCTGTGCTGTTCAAGCTTGTTTTAATCAGCATCAAGTGCATTTTGTACACATCACATTTTCCAACAATTCAGAGTTATGGAACATTAACTGTGGAAGAAAACTATCAATGTGATTAAAAGTATTTAAAAAATGAACGACTGTCTTATTTGCATCGGTCTCTTTATAAGAATAATGGTAGCAACAATTATTTTTACAACAGTGTCCTAAACAAATTATTTCTAATCTCTGTGCAGATCATACATGAGTGATCATTGGAAGAAATGCCTACTTTGGAAAGGGAAGTGACAAATAATTAACTGTGATAGATGGGAAACGAGATCCACTTTCCCCACACAATTTTAAAAATATTTATTAATTTATGGGATGTGGGAGTCACTGGCTAGGGATTGCCCATCCCGAGTTGCCCTTCAGAAGCTGCAGTCTTTGAGGTGTAGGTCCATCCACTGAGCTGTTAGGGAAGACGTTCCAGGATGTTGCCCCCACCGACAGTGAAGGAGCGGCGATATATTTCCAAATCGGGCTGGTGAGTGACTTGGAGGGGAAACTCCAGGTAGTGGGGTTCCCAGGTATCTGCTGCTCTTGTCCTTCTAGATGGTAGTGCGTTTGGAAGGTGCTGTCTAAGGAACCTTGGTAAGTTACTGCAGTGCATCTTGTAGATGGTACACACGGCTGCCACTGTTCGTCGGTGGTGGAGGGATTGAATGTGTGTGGAAGGGGGACCAATCAAGCGACAGCTTTGCCTTAGATGGTGTCGAGCTTCTTGAGTGTTGTTGGACTCATCCAGGCAAGTGGAGAGTGTTCCATTACACTGCTGACTTGTGACTTGTAGATGGGGGACAGGCTTCAGGGGCGTCAGGAAGTGAGTTATTTGCTGTAGGATTCCTAGCCTTTGACCTGCCCTGGTAGCCACAGTATTAATATGGCTAGTCCAGTACAGTTTCTGATCAATGGTAAACCCCAGGATGTTGATTGTGGGGGATTCAGCGATGGTAATGCCATTGAATGTCAAGGAGTGATGGTTAGATTGTCTCTTGTAGGAGGAGATGGTTATTGCCTGGCTCTTTTGTAGCAAGTTACATTTTTGTCCATCTTGCTGCATTTGGACATGGACTGATTCATTATCTGAGAAGTCTCGAATGGTGCTGAACATGGTGCCGTCATCCACAAAAAATCCCCACTTCTGACCTTTGTGATGGATGGTGGTCATTGATGCAGCTAAAGATGGTTGGGCCTAGAACACTACCCTGAGGAACTCCTGCTGTGATGATTGACCTCCAACCACCACAACCATCTTCCTTTGTGCCAGGTATGACTCCAACCAATGGAGATTTTTCTCCCTGATTCCCATTGACTCCAGTTTAGCTCAGGCTCCTTGATGCCATACTCAGTCAAATGCTGCCTTAATGTCAAGGGCAGTCACTCTCACCTCTCCTCTGGCATTCAGCTTCTTTTCCATGTTTGAACCAATGCTGTTATGAGGTCAGGAGCTGAGTGGCCCTGGTGGAACCCAAACTGAGTGTCCGTGAGCAGGTCATTGCTGAGTAAGTGCTGCTTGACAGCACTGTTAATGACTCCTTCAATCACTTTGCTGATGATGGAAAGGAGACTGATCAGGCAGTAATTGGCTGGGTTGGATTTGTCTGGTTTCTTGTGTACAGGACACACCTGGGCAATTTTCCACATTGCCAGGTAGATGCCAGTGTTGCAGCTGTACTGGAACAGCTTGGCTGGGTTCCGGAGCTCAAGAATTCAGGAATATTGCCGGAATATTGTCAGGGCCCGGAGCCTTTGCAGTATCACGTGGAGTGAATCGTATTGGCTGAAGACTGACCTCTGTGATGCTTAGGACCTCCAGAGGAGACCGAGTTGGATCATCCGCTCGACATGTCTGTTTGAAGATTGAATAGTTGAGTAGAATCTCTTCGGCTCTTTGCTGACTGCTTTAGGAACTGGGGAGGAATTTCTGCACAAATAGTGGAAGCTACATCAGGACCACACTCCACCCGCAAACCCATTCCAGTCACCAGGCACCTTACTGAGGGGTGTGCTGGGCAGCAAGTCCTCTGTCCACTCCACGGAGGCATTCAGCCACAATACATTATACAAGCCCCTATGAGTCATTTTGCTGGCGGCCGAGCCCCCTACCCCACCTCACCACCCACGGTGCATGTGGAAGCTGCCAGTTCAATGAAAGCAGCCCCACTGCGGGAGGCTGGAGAAACAATCGGAGTGCCACTACGAAGTACCCCTTATGTCAAAGTCTGCAGCTGCGACTGTGACCAAAGAGCTTTCCTCTCCAACGCACTCGACTGACCATTTTAGATCCTGTTGTTTTTATTCCACCTTGTGCAGCCCAGTGAGGGCGTTTTGCGGTCTTGAAACTTGCCTCAGCAGTGCCCACCAGTCTTGAGAGTTGCTGATCTTTTGATTGAGATGGCTACATTGAGAACCCAATGACCAATCTTATCGGACGGCTCGCCTGGAGGCCAGCTCCAGGATAGATCTCTCTGTCAGCTCTCTGCCGGAAAGTGCAAACTTAGGATTTGATTACAATGCCGGGGTCAACAAACATAGAGTCCCTACAGTGCAGAAGGAGGCAATTCGACCCATCGAGTCTGCACCGACCTTCTGAAAGAGAACTCCACACTTTCCCACGACCCAACCCTATCGCTATTACTCAACCTAATCTTTGGACACTAAGGGGCAATTTATCATGGCCAATCCACCTAACCTGCACATCTTTTGGCTGTGGGAGGAAACCGATGCTCCCGGAGCAAACTCACACAGAGACAATGAGAATGTACACACACCACACAGACTGTCGTCCAAGGTCAGAATCAAACCTGTGTCCCTGGCACTGTGTGGCAGCTGTGCTAACCACTGTGCCACCATGCTGCGCTCTCTCCGAAAGCTCATGGTCAAGTCCAGCCCATGCTGTAACAAGTCCCTTTTATTTTTGAGTGTGTGGTATCATCCTTTTAATCATTTTGTAAAAGTCCCAACGGCCATCAGATTCCTCATTCCACGAACCAAACATACTAAAATGGACTGCTGTAAGAAACGGAAGACCTTGCAATTATCAAGCCTCTTTATCCAATATTTTCATGCCCCAAAATGCCTGACATCCAGTGAAGTACTTTTGAAGTACAGTCAATATTGTAATGACGTTGTTATAACCTCCATGAGACCCACAGGGATGACATGATTTATCTGCCCGTGTGGCTCCTGGAGCACGAGCTGCCCTGCTGAGGGGTAGAGGCCCAACAGCGGGCAAGTTAATTTCCCAGTATAAAAGTCTGCCCAGGAAGGAGCCGGCATCTCAGGATGGTCCCGGCTGAGACTCGGGCTGTTGCTGCATTGCTGTATTTCCTCGCTGAGAGCAGGAAATAAACAACTTTTGACTCACCTTTTCGGGGCTCCTCGTTGACCACTATAGACATCGAGGTCCTACAGAGAGCAATGACCGGGTAATGTGTTTTTTTAGTGATGTTGGGTGAGGGATAATATTGGACAAACACCATGGAAGATTCCCCTGCTGTTGTGTGAATAGTACCGTGGGATTGTTTTACATTGACATGTCAGTTTAGACAATGTGGTTAAGTCTCTGGGGCTTGGACCCATAACCTCGGATTCAGCAGTGTGAGCGCTACTCCATGGGCCACCTCTGCCACTATGAGGACTGAGTAAAGTGGAGGAGTGACGCTCACTCTTCTGTAACTGTCTCTCCCCGTGGAAAGCAACATTCCTTCACTCATGGCTTCTCCACACAATGAAATGTTGAACAAAAAAGAGGAAAATTAATTGGCTGTGCTGTGTGTTATGGTCTACTCCATTTTCTCCTGCAGATCATTGCTCGACAGGACCATTATGAGATGCATGAACAAGATTATTGAAGTTAATATTGGGTTTGAAAGAGCTTATTTACTTAAATTGAAAAATATTTGAACAGCGGAGGCAGGGAAGTGGAAAAGCAATAGATGGAAAATGATCAGAATAAATATAACCACAGGAAAATAAGTCATGATGAGGTGGTGAAGCGTTAAGGAATCAGAAAGTAAAAATCAATAGACAAGAACATAATAGCAGGGATCATTACAATATTGACAAGCATAAATGTGACACCAACCTAAAGAGCAGGTGGAACAAGGCATTGGAGCTTGAAGACTGTGTTTGGAAGGTGAAAGAGATAATTGGTTTAAAAGACACGAGCTTAAAGCCCAGGGATAGGCCTGAATTTGTTATATTGGGATTTAAAATGCTTGGAAGGGCCATGGAGAGGACGCTTACAGAATGGGATGTGGCAGAAAAGGAGCGGTGTGATTTATCCTCAGAAAGGCGTTTAGCTGGAAAAGCTGAAGCACCAAGGGCCAAGTTACCAGCAGGCAGGCTTTCTTTACAATGGTGACCATGGTTCTGTCAGTGAAATTAGCCATGTCAATCTGCGATTCAACGCCTGCACGATCCTCCGGCCAAGCTGTGCCAGAAAAGCAGCCGCGACATCGCAACGTGGCCTTTGAAAGCCGGGAGACCCCACTCCCGAGATTTACCAGACTCGCAACAACTCACGAGATTCAACATAATCTCGCGAGACATTGCGTGGTGAATCCCGCCATTACTTTTTGTCAAATCTGCATATTAGACCGAGGCAATAAGCCTCACTCTAAGGTGCAGACAGTCGAGGTATCTGAGGCTTTGGGATTCAACCCCTTCGCCTCAGAGACCTTGGGCGGGATTCTCCCCTACCCGGCGGGGCGGGGCGGGGGGGGGGGGGGGGGGTCACGGTGTAGCGGAGTGGTGCCTCCCCAAAGGTGCAGAGAATTCCTCACATTGAGGGGCTAGGCCCACGGCGGAGCGGTTGGCACCACGCCGACTGGGGGCAAAACCGGCACAACGGCCTTTGGCGCCGGGGCTGGCCGAAAAGCCATCGCCGGTTCGCGCATGCGCCGGTGCGTCAGCTGCCGCTGTGGCGTCACCACCGGCGCATGCGCGCTGGGGGATTCTCTTCCACCTCCGCCATGGTGGAGGCCGTGGCGGCGGCGGCGGAACAAAAAGTGTCCCCACGGCACTGGCCCGCCAGCCGATCGGTGGGCCCCGTGGGGGCACCCCCCCCCCCCCCCCCACGGGGTCCGATTGCCCTACGCCCCTCCCAGGACCCCAGGGGTCCGCTCGTGCCGCCGATCCCGCCGCCACCAGAGGTGGTTCAAACCACAGCGGCGAGAGAGGCCTCCCAGCGGCGGGACTTCGTCCCATCGCGGGCCGGAGAATCGCCGCAGGGGGCTCACCGCTCGGCGCGGCGTGATTCCCGCCCCTGCAAATTCCCGGGTGGCGGAGAATTTCTGCCGCGGCCGGGGCGGGATTTTCGGTGGCCCCGAGCTATTCTCCGATCCTGCGGGGGGTCAGAGAATTTCGCCCCTTGAGTGAGCGCCGTGTAGTACTGGTCCCCACAAATGGGCTTGGGTTGCCTGGCGTGCGTGGGGGAGGGGAGGGGAGAGAAAGAGAGAGCGGGGGGGGGGGGGGGGGGGAGCGGGGGGGCAGGCGCAGGGGAACCGGGGACCCTCCCATATTGCGTTCGGGCTGGGGAGGGGTGGTGGGTTCGGGGATTCTTTTGAGGGCCCCATTGTAAACAACGGGGCTAAACTTTCTCCATTCAGACCCCTTATCGTTAAATAGCCGTGTTTTTCTCGTCACTGCGAGTGCTGGGAATCACGTGGCTAAACTCACTTGCTGGGGGACTTTGTTTCCTTTTCTGAAGATCACGGCCAAGAATTGTTTGCTGCTGAGAAAACTCAGACGAGACCATTACAAACCGGCAGCCTCCCAAGGTGGAATTCAGTTTGGCTTGACTGGCGTTGGGTGTGTACTTGAGATTGGGAAGGGGACTGAGCTGGGAACCGGGAACTGGTGTCCACAGTCCACCAAATTTGTGGAATTGCTGCAGCACAGAAGGAGGCCATGAGGCCCCTTGTACTTGCACTGAATGCACAACTCGTCTAGAAACCTGCACATTCTTCTGTTTCTGATAAACAAAACGGAGCCAGACTGCGCACCACGTGGGATTTGCTACAGCTTTTTCAGTGGGTTTGAACAAACTTTTCAAAGGTGTGGGAACCAGCAGGTAATACCAGCGAGGAACACAGTAGCACGAGTGATTAGCACTGTGGCTTCACAGCGCCAGGGTCCCAGGTTCAATTCCCTGCTGGGTCACTGTCTGTGCGGAGTCTGCATGTGAAAAAAAAATGAAAATGAAAATCGCTTATTGTCACGAGTAGGGTTCAATGAAGTTACTGTGAAAAGCCGCTAGTCGCCACATTCCGGCGCCTGTCCGGGGAGGCTGGTACGGGAATCGAACCGTGCTGCTGGCCTGCTTGGTCTGCTTTAAAAGCCAGTGATTTAGCCCAGTGAGCTAAACCAGCCCCATGTTCTCCCCGTGTCTTCGTGGGTTTCCTCCGGGTGCTCCGGTTTCCTCCCACAGTCCAAAGACGTGCAGGTTAGGTGGATTGGCCATTGGTGACCAAAAAAGGTTAGGTGGTGTTATTGGGTTATGGGGATAGGGTGGAAGTGAGGGCTTAAGTGGGTCGATGCAGACTCGATGGGCTGAATGGCCTCCTTCTGCACTGTATGCTCTATGTTCTATGTAACACCAAGAATAATGGGAGCTACAGATAGCACTAGAGTAGTAAGTAGTAAGTTATTAGGTGGGTTTAGAGTAAAGGAGTAAGTAATTGAGTATAAATTGGTGTTATTGTGCATAAATGTGAATGCGTGGAATGTGGTAAATAAGATTGGTGAGTTTACAGTACATATTACCGTGTGGGAGTACAATGTTGTGGTAATGGCAGAGACCTGGCACAAGGAAGGGCAGGACTGGGTGTTAAATATTCTCGGGCATGAGGTGTACAGGAAGGATAGAAAAGGCAGAAAATGGGAGGCTATTTAGGTATTGATTAAGAAGAGCATTGCAGTGCTTGAAAATGAGGATGTCGCAGAGGGTGAAGTCACAGAATCTCGAGCTCAGGAGAAAAAAAGGTGCAGCCACGTGACTCAGTGTTGTCTATAGGCCACTAACTATGAGAAAAGATTTAGAGGAAAAAAATTTGCAACAAAATTATGGAAAGGGACAAAAATTATAGAACAATAATGGAGATATTTAATTATCTGAGAGAGTCGTAGAGGGGGACAAGAGTTCCTGGAATGTGTTCAGGAAGATTGTCTACAGTGTCAGGGCTAGAAAAGCGTAGCTACGAGGAGAGATTGGATAGATTGGGGTTATTTTCCTTGGGACAAGGAAGGCTGAGGGGTGACTTAAATGAGTTGTACAAAATTATGAAGGGAAGAGATAGAGTTGACAGGATGAAATTGTTTCCCTTGCTGGAGAATTCTGGAACCAGGGGACATAGATTCAAGATAAGTGCAGAAGGTGTAGAGGGGACAGGAGGAAGAACTTTTTTTTTTACAAGAGGGGAGTGGAAGTCTGGAATTCGCTGCCCGAGTTGGTGGTGGAGGCAGAGGCCCTTAACTCTTAAAAAGTACCTGGATCAGCACCTTAGATGCTCTAAGCTACAGGGCTATGGATCAGGTGCAGGAAGGTGGGATTAGAAAGGGCACTTGGGTATTCTCAGGCTAGCACGGTCAAGATTGACTGACTGGCCTCCATTTGTGCTGTAAATGCTCTATGATTCTATGAGTAGTATTCTTCTAGTCCAACAAAAGGGGAGGCACTGCTGGACTTGATTCTTGGGAATGAGAAAAACCAAGTGGATCAAGTATTCGTAAGAGAGCATTTAAAGGACAATGAGTCATTGTATCAAAAGGTTTAGGTTGGCTAGAGAAAAGGACAAAGACTTTTCCAAAGTAAGAATAATTAACTGGGGAAATCTAACTCCAATGGGGTCGGAATGGATCTGGGTTTTACAAACTGGTGTCTCAGGTTAGAAGAAAAATATAGCTGAACAGCAAAGAAACAGTTTGAGCAGAGTCAAGGTATATTTCCTCAGAGGGGAAAGGTTGGGTCAAACAAATCCAGAACTCCCTGGATGACAGAAGAAGTAAAGATTAAAATGAATACAAAAAAGTGTAAAAAATACAAAGAGAACCACGCTGAATTTACAGGGTTCAGAGAGAAAGTGAAAAAGCAAACAGAAGAAGCAAAGAGGGAGTATGAGAAGAGACTGGCAATTAATGCAAAAGGTAACCCTAAAGTCTTCTATTAGGAATAGAAATAGTAAAAATATAATAAAAGGAGAAGGGCCACTTGGGGGCCTGAAAGTGATTTTCCCAGGAAGGCTGGTGTGATAGCAGAGGTATTATTTGAATACTTTGCATCTACTCCAAGGAAGGAGCTGTTACCTAAACTATGGTGAAAGAGGAGGTAATTCTGCAAACATAGGAAATAGGAACAGGAGTAGGCCATTCAGGCCCTCAAACCTGTTTTTCCATTCAACTCGATCATATCCGATATTCTACCTCAAATCCATTTTCCTGCATTAACCCCTTAATGTCTTTAGTATCTGGAAATCTATCAGTTCCAATGACTGATCCTCCACAGCACTCTGGGGTAGACATTTTCAAAGATTCACCAGCTTCTGAGGAAAGAGATTCCACATGTCCCTGATTCTAGATCTCCAGCCAAGGGAAACTTCCTTATTGAATCTATCTTGCTCAGTCCTAAAATAATTTTGTACAATTCAATGAAGTATTCTTTAAAACTCTCGAGAACAAATGGCCCAGTTCAGTTTGCCCAATATCACCTTGGAGGACAATCCTGCCATCTCAGGAATCCGTCTGGTGAATCTTCATTTCACTCCCTCTGTGGCAAGTGCACCCTTCCTTGGATAAGGAGAGCAAAACTGTACAAAATATTCCAGGTGCGGTTTGGGGGCCAGTTTAGCTCACTTGGCCAGACAACTGGTTCATGATGAAGAGTAAGGCAAGCAGCGTGGGTTCAATTCCTGTACTGTCTGATGTTATTCATGAAGGCCCCACCCTCTCAACTTTGCCCCTTGCCTGAGCTGTGGTGATCCTCAGGTTAAATCATTACCCTCTCAAAGGGAAGAGCAGCCTATGGTCATCTGGGACTATGGCAACTTTGCCTTTCCCTATACAAATGCAGCAAGATATCTTTATTCCTGTACTCAAATCCTCTCGCAATAAAGGCCAACATACCATTTGCCTTCATAATTGCTTGCAGCACCTGTATGTTTGCTTTCAGTGACTTATGAATGAGGATTAATTCATTGAGTGATGAATTAATATAATAGCAGGATTTAAAATGGATCGGGAGGAGGTAGTAGATTGGCTGTCTGTACTTAGATTCAATAAGGCGCCAGCACTGGATCAAATGCATCCAAGGACACAGAGAAATTAGAAGAGAGTGGAAATTGCAGAGTGGCTGGCCATAATCTTTCCGTCTTCTTTGGACTCCGGGATGAAGCCAGAGGACTGCAGATTTGTAAACATTACACCCTTGTTCAAAAAGGGAGCAAAGCCAAGCCCAGCAACTACATCCAATCAGTTTAACTTTGGTGGTGGCAAAATTTCGAGAAATGATAGTTTGGAACAAAATGGTTAGCCACACAGTCAAATGCTGCTTCATTACAGAAAGCCAGCACGGATTTGTTGTGGGAAAATTGCATTTAACTAACTTTCTGCAGTTTTTTGGAGGTAATAGAGAGGATTGAAGAGGGTGATGCTGTTTAACGTGGCGTCAAAACTGGTTTGAAGACCGAACTGGGCAGATTTGCAGGCCACGCATGGAGGCTAAGGCAGGTAATGGCGTTTCCTGCAAGTAACATGCTGGCAGTTCATCATAATTGGCCCATAATAAACTGTTTGAGAGTCACCTGACCCTGCTGACCTCTCCCACTTGCTCTGTCATTGAATGAACAGAATGATAACTTTATTAGTCTCATAGAGGTCTACAGCTAAAAAAAGGCCTTTGGCCCATCACTGCACCAGTTAAAAACAACTACCGTATATACTCGCGTATCATGCGATCTCGCGTATCATGCGACCCCTAAATTTTAGACCCCAAAACATGATTTTATGCTATACCTCATGTATCATGCGAGTCACTTTTTTGAGACACCAAATGAGATACCAAATTACGCCGTTAACACCCGCCGTAAACAACCAGCTGTTTTGCGGTTTCTAATCACGGTAATAAGCAGTTAACTAACGCGTAACACATAACAGTCGAATGCATTCTACCATTAGCCACTATGGAGAAAAGATCTGCCAAGAAATATACAGCCAAATTGAAGCTGCAAGTCGTTGTCGAAGCGGAACACAGTAACAACGTCAAAGCTGTTTGGTGTCGGAGAAAGCTGTGTCCGCAACTGGAGAAAACAAAAAGAGAAATTGATGGAAAGTCCTTCCTATAAATGCGCTAATCGCGGGTCGAAATGTCATTGGCCGCAATTAGAAGATAACGTCTCAAAGTGGGTGTCCGAAAATCGGGAAAATGGTTATATTATAACTCGATCTAAAATTAGACTTTATGCTTTACGAGAAGCAAGAAACATGGGCATTCGTGAGTTTACTGCAAGTCCTGGATGGTGTGCGCGGTTCATGAAAAGACATGACTTTGTGTTAAGAAGAAAAACAAAAATTGCACAGAGACTCCCAAAAGAATTAGAAGAAAAAGTGACTAGTTTTCAAACATTTGTAATCAAACATCGCAAAGCTAACAGCTATCAGTTATCGTGCATTGGAAACATGGATGAAACACCTGTGAATTTTGATATGCCATCAAACTCAACCGTTAATAAAGTTGGTGAGAAAATTATTTTTATCAAAACTACAGGGCATGAAAAGACACATTTTACGGTTGTACTAACGTGTATGGCAGATGGGACGAAACTTCCTCCAGTGGTTATCTTTAAACGGAAATTAATGTCCAAAGTAAAATTTCCAAATGGTATCGTTGTCCATGTCCATGAAAAAGGTTGGATGAACGATAATGGTTGCAAAATTTGGCTGAAGAGAGTTTGGGAATCAAGAGCAGGTGGTTTACGACGCCCAAAAGGTTTACTTGTGTGGGATATGTTTAGGTCACATCGCGTGGATTCTGTTGTGAAAGCTATTTGCGAATCAAACACCGATACAGCAATCGTTCCAGCTGGCTTGACTAGCGTCGTTCAGCCACTTGACGTATCCATTAATAAGCCATTTAAAGACAATATAAGAAAGAAATGGAATGACTGGATGATGGAAGGAGAGAAATCATTTACGAAGGGAGGGAATATGAAGGCTCCGGATTTGCCTCTACTGTGTTTGTGGGTAAAAGAAGCATGGGCTGAGATAGATGCAGATTTGATTGTTAAAGCATTTAAAAAATGTGGAATAGCAAATGCTTTGGATGGAAGTGAAGATGATGCTATATTCGAAGATGCAGGAGAAGAGGATGAAAATATTGAAGACCTGGAAGATGATCAGTATGACGACTGCCTCGATGAAGAAGAATTCCAAGCTTTATTTGATGATGACACTGATAGCAATGAAAGCGAATTTGACGGATTTTAGTTAACCTGCAAAGGTTTGTTTTAATAGTTTTTTATTAAAGTTTTATTAAAGTTTTATTAAAGTTTGTTAATTAACCTACATATGTATTCCTGTTTTATATTTCATTGTCCATAATAATGTCCATTTGACTTTCCGTTAATGGATACGGTCTGCTTAACAGCCTAACAGCCTAATCTTGACCAGTACTTCACACCCGAAATTTTGTATCTCGCGTATCATGCGACCCCCCAAATTCAGGTTAAAATTTAGGTCTTCAAAGGTCGCATGTTACGCGAGTATATACGGTACCTAACTATTCTCATCCCATTTTCCAGAGCTTGGCTTGAAGCCTTGTATGGCTTGGCATCGCAAGTGCACATTTAAATACTTATTGATGAGGGCCTCTTCCTGCCTCCCAACTCTTTCAGACAGTGGGTTCCAGACTCCCACCACCCCCGAGTGATGAAGATTTTCCTCACATCCCCTCTTAACCTCCTGCCCTTTACCTTAAATCTGGTCATTGATCCCTCCTCCACCAAGGGAAAGAGTCTACTATATCTATGCCCCTTGTAATTTTATGCATTTCAATCATGCACCCCCCCCCCCAGTCTCATCTGCTCTAATGAAAACAACCCCAATCTCTCTTCATAACTAAAGCTCTCCAGCCCAGGCAACATCCTCGTAAATCTCCACGAGATTCAACACAAAGCAGCAATGCTAACCACTGCATCACCGTGCAGCCCCCAGCCACATAATTTAATGGGTCAAATTTGTTTCTACGGTCGGTGAATGGAATGAAGAGTTCCTGTTTTAAAAACAGGCAGCGTTGCAAAAACTTGCAGTTATTGACCGGCCTGCTCAGTTTTTTCAGCATTTTTTGTTTTTATTTCAGATTTTCAGCAACCACAGTATTTTGCTTTTGTTGAAGATTCCTGCTGGCATTCCCCACATAAGCATAGAGCATCGAATAATGCAGAAGGCCTCCTTCCACCCTGTAGGAATTCTATGGTTCAAAGCATAATTTATCTCACTTCTAGAAGATGGTTACAATTGTCACATTCCTCAGGTCAGGGGTCAGGAAGGCATTACTTTTTCTTCCAAATTCATGGGATGAGTGCGTGTCGTCTTAATGTGAGCAGAATTCCACCAGCTTTGAGGACCCAGCTGGGCCCCAAGCTTTGTCATTCATTTGATTGCATGTTCCAACTCTCCATTGATGATGTTTCAGGCATGGATTCCACCACAGGGTGCGTGGGGGATAGCTTGGAGCGTATCAGCAGCCACTGTGGACTCGCAGTTCAGGAGTATTGAATGTTCTTTCCAGCATTGACGGATAGCATTACATTCTTAATTCCTATGAGTGAAGATGATTTTATTCATTTAACCCTGGTCATTAGATGGCTTCAAATAATCTTCAAATGTCATTTTTATTTTTATTTTTATAAATTTAGATTACCCAATTATTTTTTCCAATTAAGGGGCAATTTAGCGTGGCCAATCCACCTACTCTGCACATTTTTGGGTTGTGGGGGCGAAACCCACGCAGACACGGGGAGAACTTGCAAACTCCACACAGACAGTGACCCAGAGCCGGGATCGAACCTGGGACCTCAGCGCCGTGAGGCGGTTGTGCTAACCACTAGGCCACCGTGCTGCCCGATCTTCAAATGTCATGATGGTCAGCATATTGTTGGATCTCTTGGATTTTCTTGTTCTTTTCCTCCTGGATTTATCTTTGGGTGTCAGCCGGAAGCTGTTGAATTGCCACCGTGCTGCCCGATCTTCAAATGTCATGATGGTCAGCATATTGTTGGATCTCTTGGATTTTCTTGTTCTTTTCCTCCTGGATTTATCTTTGGGTGTCAGCCGGAAGCTGTTGAATTGTTGCCTTCTTGACTTCCAAAGTTGGGTTGTTCTGCCAATCGGTGAACGCTGCTCAGTTTTGTTCCAGGACGACAGCATCATTTACATGAAACCTGTTCTGGTGATGATGGTGCTCGAACCCAATGGTCTGGACACAGACGCCTAATACGGCTGACATTATTTGATCCCATTGTTCTGGAATTGAGTTGGATGCGTGAAGGTTTTCCCAATTGGTCAGGAGCTGCACTTGGAAGTTCACTCTTCAGCAAAGCTGCTTTAGGACATGGTCATTTGTCCTTTTCCTCGGGAAGTTTTGGGCTTTCTGATAGCTTGGTGCTAGATGGATGTTCAAGTCTGTGATCTTGGATTGGATTGGATTTGTTTATTGTCACTTGTACCGAGGTGCAGTGAAAAGTATTTTTCTACGAGCAGCTCAACAGATCATGAAGTACACGGAAATAAAAGGGTCCAGCAGCCATCAGTCAACAACATGGATCGAGTGATACAGACATCACGTCGATCTTTGACTTAAACAAACGATATTCCAGGAGGTACCAATGCTTTGAAGCAGATGACAGGACGTCAGTTAGCTCAGCTAGCTGGATATTTGATTCGTGATGTGGAGTTCCTGCATTAGCTGAGGTCATCGATCATAGAATCCCTACAGTGCAGAAGGAGGCCATTTGGCCCATTGAGTCAGCCCTGATCCTCTCAAACGGCATCTTATCTAAGTTCAGGCCCCCACACTATGGCCGGAATTCTCCGATCCCACGGCTGGTCGGAGAATCGCCGGGGGGGGGGGGGGCACAAGAATCGTGCCACGCCACTCCGACGCCAGGTCGGCGACTGGAGAATCGGCGGCAATCGCGCCCGCGGGGGTCGCCGCCGTGCCAGTCGGGGGCCGTTGAAAGTGGCTCCCCCGACGATTCTCCGCGCCTTGACGGGCCGAGTGCCCACTGGGTTCAGCTGAGTCCCACTGCCGTGGGTTACGTATGGTCCTAACTGGCAGGACCTCGGAGTTCTGGCTGTGAGGGTCGCCCTAATCGCGGGTGCGAGGGTGATCCGCCTCCGGGGCCAAGCCCATGACTGGGGCCTACTGATCGGCGGGCAGGCTAATTCCGTGGAGGGCCTATGTTCCACTGTGCCGGGCCGCTCCAGGGCTCTACCATATTGCCCGGGGTCCGGCACGGAGATGGCAACCCACGCGCATGCACAGACCCGTGCCGGAGCAGCGGACACCACTCCGGCTCCATACTTGCCCCTGAGGAAGGGGCGAATGCCTGGGCCTGGAGGCCTTTGATGCCGGAGACGCTCGCGCCACTTTTGATGCCGGCGTCAGAACTTTGCCGCGGGATCGGAGAATCCCAGCCTATCTCTTTAACCCAGTAACCCCACCTAACCTAATGGACACTAAGGGCAATTGATCATAGCCAGTCCACCTAACCTGCAAATCTTTGGTCTGTGGGAGGAAACTGGAGCACTCAGAGGAAACATGCGCAGACATGGGGACAGTGTGCAAACTCCACACAGTCACCCAAGGCCGGAATTGAACCTGTGAGGCAGCAGTGCGAACCACTGTGCCCCCGTGTGACCCTGTTCATGAATAATCCACCCTCTGAACATTGACCCCACCAGTCATCTCGCAAATGGGCAGCACGGTTGCACAGTGGTTAGTACTCATGTTTCACAGTTTCCCAGGTTCGATTCCCGGCTTGGGTGACTATCTGTGTGGAGTCTGCATATTCTCCCCGTGTCTGCGTGGGTTTCCTCCGGGTGCTCCGGCTTCCTCCCACAGTCCAAAGATGTGCTTGTTAGATGAATTGGACATTCTGAATTCTCCCTTTGTGTACCCGAACAGGCGCCGAAGTGTGGCGACTAGGGGATTCCCACAGTAATTTCATTGCAGTGTTGATGTCAGCCTACTTGTGACAATAATAACGATTATTATTATTAATAAGGGGAGCAGCCCGTGGTTCTCTGGGACTGTGGCGACATTTTACCGTGTGGCATTATATTTTGCTGGAAGAGCGTGTGTGCCGTAATGAGGCCATGCTGAACACACCATGTCATCAGGAGTAAGCTATTTTAATTTTCTTTTCCAACTTTGTTTTCCCCAATGGTTTCACGACATATATTGGAATCATAGCCAACTCGTAGACAAAAGAAGGATGATCTTTTCTTCTCCTGAGGTGGCAGTGAGGAGTTCATCACGGTCATTAGATTCAGGGGTTGGGCGCACATGCTGATGATGGCGACACATATTGGTTACAGCTGAGTTGTTGGCGAAATGTCATTAGTTTTTCATTTAAATAATTGCAGAATTCCAACAGTATATCCAAGATCCAGTTCTGCATTGCAAAACCAACTCCGTGAACACCAGAGTTGCTGTCAGACTTTTCTTTCCAGTAGAAGGTGTATCCCACTGCTTGTTCCTTCAGCTGCCCCAACCCAGGAAGGTGCGTCTCACTGAGAGCAGTGATGCAAATTTGGAGCCTTGATAGCTCATATGGTAAGATTGCAGTTCTGCTTTCTAAATGGTCACTCTTGTGATTATCCAAGAGTGCTGCAACATTTCAAGTTGCAAAATTTAAACTTTTCTTTCTCTGGCCACAAAGATGGTGACCCTACAGGGTGTGGCTCCCCAGTCAGGAGAAAATAGGCCACCCTATATTGCGGGCACCTTTTCTAGCCACCTCCCCACTTGGGGTGAGCAGAGGGTATCACGAAGAGGACTTCTCAATCACAGATGCTGCTGCCCAAAGAAACCTCTGCTACAGTACCCAGAGTGCAGGCAGAGCCAAGTCCATGGCACCATAGATGGCTCAGCTGCCCAGCAGGGGAAGAAGAAGAATGGACGAATAATCATGCTTGGGGACTTTATAATCCGGGGATCAGAGACGGGTGTTTCTGCGGACCTAGATGCGATTCCAGGATGGTATGTTGCCTGTCTGATGCCAGAGTCAAGGATGTTATGGTGTGGCTGCAGGCCATCCTTCTGGATTTGAGGAGGGGTGGTGAGCCAGAGGCCGTGGTCCAATATAGGTACGAAGAGGGATGAGTTCTGAAAGTAGGTTTTAGGAAGCTAGGAAATAAATTAAAAAGCAGTCAAATTTTTTTTAAATGTCAAAAACAGTAATCTCAGGATTACTCCCAGTGCCACATGTCACACAATGGTAGGATGCTAGTAAAGTGAATGTTTTTTTTTGCACAAGTCAAATCAAACTGCCATGTATTTTGTATGCCATGTCTGGGCTGCAACTAAGACAAAGGGAGGATCAGGAAAGAATAGGGAACATGGTAAAAGTAAATTACTGTGGATGCTGGAATCCGAAACCAAAGAGAAAATGCTGGAAAATCTCCGCAGGTCTGACAGCATCATTAGGGAGAGGAAAGCGCTAACCTTTCGAGTCCAGGTGACACCACCTCGACCCTTTTGTTTTCATCCCATTTCATTTCAACTGTCTTTTACCATTTCTTTCTTTCTTGTCTTTCCTTTATATATATTCCTTCCTCCTATCTTATCCACCTTTTCTTACCTTTTCTCCCCTTTGCTTCCCCTCGCCCCACATCTAAATCTGTCACAGTTTACCCTCTGATAGTTTCTCTGCTGTTTGGCCTGTTGCTCGTTCTGGTGCTTTACACTCAATTGGCTCTGTTTTATTTCTTAGCTCTAGAGTTGCCAGGTATCCTTATAATAGCACCACGAGGTTCAAGTTCAAGTTCAGATCAATGACTCAATACACCAATTATTAAGGTTCAAAACAAGACACGTTTATTAATACACAGTTATTCGCTACTCATGCATATAATACTAAAAGACTAAATTATTCCTACCACTAACAGGCCAATACTTATCTGGATAAGGGAACCCGCCGGATCAGGGAACAATGGCCTCTTGCTCTGTACTGGATCTGCAGGCTTCCAGCTGGTATGGACTAAGGGGTCAGGAGTGTCTATCTCGTAGCCTGCGTTGTATGACACTTACTTGATGGTGCAGCATTTGGCCAGGCCTCTCCTTCTTACGGTCAAGTTCTTCAAGATCTGCTAAGGTGTTCTGCTGGGAGGGCCGGCTAAGAGAGTGAACTGAACTTGGGACCTGTCTTTTATAGGTCCCAGGGGCTTCGCGCCCTTTTGGGCGGACCCCGAGCTTACTTCCAATCGATTGGATCCCATACCAATCAATTGGTTTGAATTCCCCAATACTGGGGCCGTTTCTCGATCACTGGGCGGTTCTCCCTGGCTTGTTTGTCTCCTTTGTTTCAGACTCCCGATGGCGCCGAGAAGTCTGACCTGCTATAGAATGTCCCAAATGTAGCTAATCGTTGTATCCATTGTTCCCGGGGATCGCTCATTAATATGCAAACTGCTCGTTTCGGTGCTGTCTGCTTTCTTTGCAGGCAAAATACACAGGAACTCTGCAAAACTGCTTGTTTCTCTAGTATTGTCCAATTTTCCCTGCTGTCTTTGTGTTTCTCCATTTTGTGTGGGGAAGTGGCCAACTCGGGTGGCTACAGGCCTTTCACACCTTTTGTTCTCTCTGGGGACTGCCATTAGCACCCTGTTTCCCTGGGTTTCTGTGGCTGTGACTCATCTTTCATTCTCTCACCTCCACAGTACAAATACCTCCCACCTTCTTAAGTCTTTTAGCTTTGACAAAGGGTTATCGGGACTCGAAACGTTAGCTCTTTCCTCTCCCTACAGATGCTGCCAGACCTGCTGAGATTTTCCAGCATTTTCTCTTTGGATTTAGGGAACAGAGTATTCTTTGCAATTGATACATTTAGTAGTCAGAGTGCTGTGAGCGGTGGGCCGTGGTGGGCGAGCGGTGACTCGATGGGCCGAATGGCCTCCTTCTGCACTGTACATTCTATGATAAATTATATGCGCCAGGAGGCAAGCTAGTTCCAGGTGCTGAAGAAACATCAGCAAGAGACAGAGGCAGGCAGTCGCAGGAAAAGCTTGGCTAAAGGTTTGAAGCAAAAGCCAATTTGTGTAAAGGATTGTTTTCTTCGCTGAAACGAATACCATCCCAAATCCTGGTTTCCTGGGGTAACCACTGGCTAGATTTGACCAATAGATTTATGTTTGGGAAATGGACGGTTCTCAGTAGAATTTGGGGTTGTGGAGCTAACAGATGCTTTTGGGGTTCCAGTATTTGAGAGACCAAAGTGCTTACTGTTAATGTTCTGAAATATAGTTCTTTGTAGTGATTCATTTCTTTCTTCTACTTTAATAATAAATATTTTTATTGTTGTTTAATCATAGAGAGTTTTGTGTTCTCACTGATTCCGCTGACATTTCTCACTAAATATCCAAAACAAAACAAATACACCACGTGAAACCAGTGCGTCAGGTTATCAGTGGGGTTTCATAAAACGCCTGCCAGTAAGCATAGGAATAGGAGGTCTGATCAGTGGCTGGAGAACTGGTATAGGAGGGAGGGCAGATTCCCGAAACATTGGAACCATTTCCAGGGCAGGTGTAATTTGGGTAATTTGCACCTTAACAAGACCGGGACTAATATCCTCGCAGGGAGATTTGCTTCTGCTGTTGGGGGAGGGTTTAAACTAGCTTGTCAGGGGTATGTGAACCTGAGTGGTCGTAGAATTGGAAGGAAGTAAAGCTGGAAACAGGAAGTAGAGCATTTGCAAGTGAAATTAGAAGGTAGGTGAAATAAAGGTGAGCATCAACTCTGCTTACAATGTGGAACAATGTAAAAATGACAAAGTTACTGCGCGCAGCATTCACAGCAAGGTAGATAATCTAAAGGCACAGATTGAGGTAAATGGGTATGATCCAATTGCCATTATGGAAACAAGACTAGGAACTGAATATTCAATGATGTTAAACATTGAGGAAGGACAGACAATGAGGAAGATGTGCTGTGCTGATAAGTGATGTAAGGAGTACATTTGTGAGGGAGTATATCAGATCTGGAGAATAGAAAATGAATGTAAACTAGCAAACACCAAATAATAGACGGCAAAAGCTTCTATAGGTATGTCAGTTTGGCTGAGATAACTGTGAGTCTTCAACAGGCAGTGTGAAGAGAATTTATAATGGGGAATAGAGAAATGGCAGAGAAGCTAAATGATTACTTTGTGTCTGTTTTGACTGAGGGAGATACAGGAAATCTCTCACAATTAGGGATCCGAGCTGGCCCCGGAACGTGGCGAGTCTCTGTGAGCTCTCCCTAACAGATCCCCATTTTTCTTTTCATGTACTTATTGATCTGTTGAGCTGCTCGCAGAAAAATACTTTTCACAATATTATATTGTGAGAATCACTGTAATACATTGTTGCGGTGTTAGAACCACTGTAATACATGCTGATTCTACAGTGTGACAATTATAGAAATATAGGACAATACTATAGTGTTAGAGTCAGCAAGGCAAGGGGTGGCACAGTGTGGTTAGCAGTGCTACATCACGTGGCCGAGGACCCGGATTCGATCCTGGCCCCGGGTCACTGTCCTTGTGGAGTTTGCACATTCGCCCCCTGGGTTCCAGACTACAACACAAAAAAATATGCAGGGTCGATGGATTGGCCACACCAAATTGCCCCTTAATTGGATAAAAAATAATGGGTACTCTAAATTTATATATAAAAAAAAGAATCATTAAGACCGAACATTGCTGCAGTGTTAAAATCAATGTTTTGACACAAAATCACAGACTTTAAGCCTTGGTACCATTTTTGCATCCAGGAACTCATTGTTTGATTATATAGAGGATTAAATGCAGAGACATCTGCATTAGTTTTCATGTATTGATTAATTGGCTTTAGTACCAAACTTTACACAGTCTCGAGGGTATTCTGTATGTAAAAGAAATGAAGGTCAAAGAAACAGCACAAAATATAAAGGAACTTGTTCAAAGCATTAACTGGATCATTCCTCCCAATGTTCCATTGATTTTTGTAAATAATGTCACTGGTTTAACACTAAGATTTCACACCCCATTGTGCTCTCACACAGTCGTCTTTCTAAAAATAGATACTTTGAACTCATTAAGTTTAAGCCCATAAAGTTCTTGTTTTGAACAAATCCACCAGTGATTCCTGACTTGCTTTCCTTTGTCTTGCTTTTTCGCAATCTGTGTCCCTGCTGCGGATGTGATAGTGGATATGGCGACTTAAAGAAACCTTGGGAAGATATATTGAATAACTTGCGTATTTCTGTGCTGGAAGAGGATCTAGTGAATCGGGTGTGAGTCATGGAAGTTATTGTAAAACAGTCATTGTCGCCTAGAAATTATCATTTGTTCTGAACGGAGGTTTAAGCTCAAATGCATTTTCAAAATAGGTGAAATAAAGATGGCAAACCACTAAGTTTCTTTCTGGTATCGTGTGACCTTTCTGTTCTTTTAGTTTCAGACAGTCATATGATCAACCCCTCCCCGTCCATTCCCCTACTGAAAATGAAAAAATGAAAATCGCTTATTGTCACGAGTAGGCTTCAATGAAGTTACTGTGAAAAGCCCCTAGTCGCCACATTCCGGCGCCTGTCCGGGGAGGCTGGTACGGGAATCGAACCGTGCTGCTGGCCTGCTTGGTCTGCTTTAAAAGCCAGCGATTTAGCCTGGTGAGCTAAACCAGCCCCTACTGGTTGAGAAACATAGTAAACAGGGGCAGGATGCGGCCATTCGGCCCTTTAAGCCAGCTCCGCCATTCATTATGATCATGCTGATCCTCCAAAGCAATAACCTAATCCCGATTCACCCCCCCCTCCCCCCCCGCATATCGTTCTACCCCATTTTCCTGATGTGCTATATCTAACTGCTTCACTAATGGCAGCATGGTATCACAGTGGTTAGCACTGATGCTTCCCCACAGTAGTAATCCCACTTGGATCACTGTCTGTGCGGAGTCTGCACGTTCTCCCTCTGTCTGCATGGGTTTCCTCCGGGTTCTCCGGTTTCCTCCCAACGGGTCGCGAACGATGTGCTGTTGGGTGAATTAGACATTCTGAATTCTCCCTCTGTACCTGAACAGGCGCCGGAGTGTGGCAACTAGGGGCTTTTCACAGTAACTCAATTGCAGTGTTAATGTAAGCCTATCTGTGACGATAAGAAAAAGATTATTAAGAATATTCTTGCAAACACTTAGTGCAAGATTCTCCGGCGGCGGAATGTTCTGGCCAGCAGGCAGCGCAACCACACCCGTGCATTTCCCGATGGCGTGAGGTGGCCGTCAATGGGAAACCCCATTGGCCGGCTGCGGGAATGGAGGGTCCTGCTGCTGGCGGGGGTGTGCCGCACCGGAAAACGGGGCTGGCGGGATGGAGAATCTCGCCCTTAATGTTTTGGCCTTAACTACTTTCTGTCTTAATGAATCCTACAGGCCGATCACTGTCTGGGTAAAGTAATTTCTGCTCACCTCTGTCGGTGTTTGAGGTGCTTCAGGGAGTTTGTCGGTGTTTGCTGTGAGGCTAGGGAATGTGTCGGTGTTTGAGGGGGTTCGGGGAGTGTGTCAGTGTTTGCTGTGAGGCTGGGGAATGTGTCGGTGTTTGAGGGGGTTCGGGGAGTGTGTCAGTGTTTGCTGGGGGGTTCAGGGAGTGTGTCGGTGTTTGATGGGGGTCCAGGGAGTGTGTCGGTGTTTGAGGGCGTCAGGGAGTGTTTCAGTGTTTGCTGGCGGGTTCAGGGAGTGTGTCGGTGTTTGAGGGGGTTCAGGGAGTGTGTCAGTGTTTGCTGGGGGGTTCAGGGAGTGTGCCGGTGTTTGAGGGCGTCAGGGAGTGTTTCAGTGTTTGCTGGCGGGTTCAGGGAGTGTGTCGGTGTTTGAGGGGGTTCAGGGAGTGTGTCAGTGTTTGCTGGGGGGTTCAGGGAGTGTGCCGGTGTTTGGGGGGTTCAGGGAGTGTGTCTGTGTTTGAGGGGGTTCAGGGAGTGTGTCGGTGTTTGAGGGGGTTCAGGGAGTGTGTCGGTGTTTGAGGGGGTTCAGGGAGTGTGTCGCTGTTTGAGGGGGTTCAGGGAGTGTGTCCGTGTTTGCTGGGGGTTCAGGGAATGTGTCGGTGTTTGAGTGGGTTCAGGGAGTGTGTCGCTGTTTGAGGGGGTTCAGGGAATGTGTCGGTGTTTGAGGGTGTTCAGGGAGTGTGTCAGTATTTGAGGGGGTTCAGGGAGTGTGTCGGTGTTTTCTGGGGGGTTCAGGGAGTGTGTCGGTGTTTGCTGGGGGTTCAGGGAGTGTGTCGCTGTTTGAGGGGGTTCAGGGAATGTGTCGGTGTTTGAGGGGGTTCAGGGAGTGTGTCGGTATTTGAGAGTGTTCAGGGAGTGTGTCGGTGTTTTCTGGGGGGTTCAGGGAGTGTGTCAGTATTTGAGGGGGTTCAGGGAGTGTGTCGGTGTTTTCTGGGGGGTTCAGGGAGTGTGTCGGTGTTTGTTGGGGGTTCAGTGAGTGTGTCGGTGTTTGCTGGGGGGTTCAGGGAGTGTGTCGGTGTTTGCTGGGGGTTTCAGGGAGTGTGTCTGTTTTCAGGGAGGCTTTGTAATTGCTGGTGCGACGATTGTCCAGGCGACCTTTGTGTTTTGGCTTCAACCTCGAACCAGACTGGGATGAACTGTCAGGGCTGAATGGGATCAAAGGATTGCATTCAATGGTAGAACAGTTGTTAGCACTGCTGCTTCAAAGTGCCAGGGTCCCGGCTTGGGTAACTGTCTGTGGGAGTCTGCATGTTCTCCCCGTGTCTGCGTGGGTTTCCGGGTGCTGGGTTTCCTCCCACAAATCCCGAAAGCCGTGCTTGTTAGGTGAATTGGACATTCTGAATTCTCCCTCTGTGTACCTGAACAGGCCCCTGAGTATGGCAACTAGGTGCTTTTCACAGTAACTCCATTGCAGTGTTAATGTAACCCTATCTGTGACAATAAGAAAAAGATTATTAAGATTATTCTTGCAAACACTTAGTTCGGGATTCTCCGGCGGCAGGCGACTAGGGGCCAGCCAAGCAGGCGCCGGAGTGTGGCGACTAGGAGCTTTTCTCAGTAACTTAATTGTTGTAGCAATGCAAGTCTACTTGTGACTCTAATAAAGATTATTATTATTACTGTGACCCCTGGTTCTGGACACACCCACCATTGCGAACATCCTTCCTAATTCTACCCTGTCTTGTCCTGTTCGAATTGTATAGGTTTCTAAGAGACCCCCCTCTGTCTTCTGAACTCCAGCAAATACAGTCCTAAATAACTCAATCTCTCCCCATACATTAGTTTCCCTCCCGCCAGGAACCAGACTGGTAAACCTTGATTCCACTCCCTCCTGAGCAAGGACATCCTTCCTCGGAAGGATCAAGTGTTAAAATAGGTAATAGGGCTTGTATGAAAATTCTGCCCCATCATTTCCTCAAGCTATGACAGAATGTCGCTTTTACCATGTATTTAACAGATTGTAACTGCAGCAACATTTCCAGAAGATGTCTGAGGAAAGCAAAATTATAACATTTCTGTTGAGAGAAAAGAACTCCACTCGTAATATAGAACATAGAACATTACAGCACAGAACAGGCCCTTCGGCCCTCAATGTTGTGCCGAGCCATGATCACCCTACTCAAACCCACGTATCCACCCTATACCCGTAACCCAACAACCCCCCTTAACCTTACTTTTATTAGGACACTACGCGCAATTTAGCATGGCCAATCCACCTAACCCGCACATCTTTGGACTGTGGGAGGAAACCGGAGCACCCGGAGGAAACCCACGCACACAGGGGGAGGACGTGCAGACTCCACACAGACAGTGACCCAGCCGGGAATCGAACCTGGGACCCTGGAGCTGTGAAGCATTTATGCTAACCACCATGCTACCCTGCTGTATCACCCCCTGCGATGATGTTGGTTAATTCCCGATTAATTTGGATGCGAGTAATTTAATTGTTATTCTTTAGCAGCACTCTTCCACCCCATGAATAGAAGATCACACATTTCTGGGGCACTGGCCATTGCACTACATTTTAATGTAGCATCAATATCAAAGAAAATGCCTTATTCCTTCCGAGATTACTATAATAAACACCATTGATTAATGCAATCCAAGGGTGATTGCAAAAAGATTGAGAAAGTAAATGCTAAGTAGAGTGTTGTCGCTTTTATGCCAATTATTCAGGTCCACTGTAGGCAAATCACATTTACCACAATCGATTACTCTGTGGTTTGACCTCTGGAAGCATCAAAAGAAAATCTGCTTTTAACGCTTGTTTTTTTTTCATCATTTATTGAGGCGTGCGATAGAACGCTGTGTTTTATATAATGTGGGAGTGATGGATTTCAACATAAAAAGTTGAATCCACTATGATAAATTCCCTGCTGCACTAAATTTAATGTGCATTCTGAATGTCACATGATTAAAATGTAACTGTGACAGTTCATTGAATTGTACTGACAAATAACCAAACCTGTTATCAACTGTATTCGAAAAATGTTGAATGCAATTTGCAAAGACATTCGAGGTTGGTGATTGCATATGCATGTCTGCCACCACCCCAACTACCAACCTCCCCTCCCCCCAACCTTCCCTTTTCCCTCCTCCCACTTCAGTTGGGAACTTGACCTCTTCAAATGTCCAGGAATACATCCATGACATGCATTCGTACAAAGAAAGAATAGCGTTTAGTCAGAACCTCTCTCAAACTCAGTGTCCTTGGCCAGGAGTGAAGCAGTCTTGGCAGGGAGATGCCATTGTCATGCAGTAGAAGTCATGTCTACACTGTAGACTAGTTAATTACATCCTATTTTCTAAATGCTGGCTCATCGGGGGCTTTGGAGCATTGGAGAAGGCCATTCAGCCCCACCAAGCCTATTCAACCATTCAATTAAACCATGGCTATTCTGTGCCTCAACCCGCCTCCCCACCTTGGTTACAGAACCCTTGGAAATGATATATATCATAATAATAATCTTTTATTGTCACAAGTAGGCTTACATTAACACTGCAATGAAGTTACTGTGAAAAGCCCCAAGTCGCCACATCCAGGCACCTGTTCGGGTACACAGACGGAGAATTCAGAATGGCCAATTCACCTAACCTGCACACCTTTGGACTGTGGGAGGAAACCAGAGCACCCGTAGGAAACCCACACAGACACGGGGAGAACGTGCGGACTCCGCACAGACTGACCCAGCAGGGAATCGAACCTGGGACCCTGGCGCTGTGAAGCCATGGTTTTCATCACTATGCGACCGTGCCGTTTCACCCTGTTCCTTACCCCCTGCATGCCAGCCCACCTATCCTTGGCCAGTACCTTGACAGTTTCGATACTTCCTGGACAGCATTGACAATGTTGATTCTTCCTGGGCAGCATTGACAGATTTGATATCTGTACAGCTCTTTAATATTTCCATGGGGCAGTTTCTTGTTAATTGGGCAGATTGTTTACAGTTCATTGACAACTAGAAGGTTCTTTGATAACATACTAGTTCCAATGAGTTTGCGCAGAAAAAATTAATAATCATGTTAACTTTTAACAATTGCAAAGATTGCCTCACCTCCCAAAGCTGTCCCAGGACACACTCCAAAGTTGTACCGTATCTCTTCCAAGGGGTACAGGCTAACCAAATGAATCTACCAAGTTCAGACCCTCTCAATGAGGGAACGGTGATATATTTCCAAGTCAGGATGGTGAGTGGTTTTCTGGGGAACACGCAGGTGCTAGTGCACCCATACATCTGCCACCCTTGTCTTCTAGGCGGAAGGGGGTATGTTTTTTGGAAGGTGCTGTCAAAAGCGCCTTGGTGAGTTGCTACTTACATGTTACACACCCCTGCTACTGTGTGTCAGTGGTGGAAGGACTGGATACTTGTGGATGGGGTACCAATTCGAGTGGGCTGCTTTGTCCTGGCGTTGCCTTAAAAAGTGCTCGGGGTGCATAAATTGGTGGGGGGACAGGGGGGGGGACTCCTTTGTTCGGACAGAGTTTCTAAGATGGACAAGTGGCTGGCACGGTGACACAGTGCTTAGCACTGCTGCCCCACTGCACCAGGGACCTGAGTTCAATTCCGGTCTTGGGTGACCGTTTCCTCCCACAGTCCAAAAATGTGCAGGTTTGGTGGATTGACCACGTCAAATTGTCCCTTAGTGTCCAGGGATGTGTAGATTAGGTTTAGGGGTTATAGGGATAGGAGGGGGAATGGGCTTGGGTGGAGTGCTTTCAGAGGGTCGGTGCAGACTCGATAGGCCGAATGGCCTCCTTCTGCACTGTCAGGATTCTATGTATACTCTATAGTAAGTGATCACCGGAGAAGAATATTCAGCTGGGAATGTTTAATAGAAGGCTTGAACAGAACATGTAACGTCCAAAATGGCACTTGGCTTCGACACTGAAATTCTGCCCACACTGTATGTTTCTGATTAGGAAGTATTGATGTTCAAAGGGTGTTCTGAAAGGGCAAGCAGGTGCGACAAGGAATTAGCAAGGCAATTGGTTTGTTGCCCTTTATTGCAAGAGGATTTGAGTACAGAAATACGGATGTCTTGCTGCAAACGTATGGAGCCTTGGTGAGACAACACCAGGAATATTGTGTACAGTTTTGGTCTCCTCACCTAAGGAAGGTTACCATAGTAGGAGTGCAACAAAGGTCCACCAGACTGATTTTGATGGTTGAGATTAAGGAGACTGGGCCTGTATTGTCTAGAATTTAGAAGAATGTGAGATAGTCTTATTGAAGTGTGCACAATTCTTGCAGGATAGATGCAGGAGGTATGTTTCCCTTGGCCGGGGTCTAGCACCAGGGAACACAGGATAAGAAGTGGGCAATGGAGGGTTGAGACAAGATTTCTTCACTCAGAGAGTGGTTGTCTTTGGGATTCTCCACCCCAGAGGAAGCTGTCATTGAGTATGTTGAAGACGTTTATTTCCATTATTCAAGAAATCAAGGGTTTTGGGGATAGGGCAGGAAAATGGCAATGTGGCAGAAAACCAGCAAGTTGAATGGTTGAGCTGGTTCGAGCGGCCGAGTGATCTACTCCTGCTCTGAAAATAATCTTTATTCGTGTCACAAGTAGGCTTACATTGACACTGCAATGAAGTTACTGTGAAAATGTTCCTCCCCATGGCACACTCGCACCGTGACCTTTCTGAAAATGGCAATCCACACAGGAAGTGGTCAGAAGCAAATCGTCCACCATTTTCAGCCCCTTTAGGCTCCCGTAGCATTGACACGAGTGACATTATAGAACAAAACTTTGCGGCCCGTCTCTTTTCCCAGCCTACATATTTTTCTCGCAGCACAGGCTGCAGGAGCGGTTCCTCTTATTGAGGGAATCATTCATGCAGCAGTTATTAGTTTTGACCTTGTCACTTGCGTTGGGAGGATTGTGCAGGCATTACAGACTGGAAATAAAGGATTCTGTGAAGTAACTCCGGACCTAAATTTTCATTCAAATCAAAGGTTTGCTGTTTTCTTGAATGGATGGTTTACTGCACCCATTAGACTAATTCTGGTTTAGCTCACTGGGCTAAATCACTGGTTTTAAAGCAGACCATGCAGGCCAGCAGCATGGTTCAATTCCCGTACCAGCCTCCCCGGACAGGCGCCGGAATGTGGCGACTAGGGGCATTTCACAGTAACTTAATTGAAGCCTACTCGTGACAATAAGCGATTTTCATTTTCATTTCAATTCTTGACTGTCACTTGTGATTCAGTTAAACCATGATGAGCCATCATTTTAATGGGGTCCAATGGTCAATCCAAAATGATTTCTGCAGTTGGTTAACTTGCTAAAATAACCGGGAACTCATTCTGGAAACAAATGAGCCATGTGTGTTTGCAGTCATTAGCAGAATCGCTTTTTGTGCACTGAAGTTAAGCTAAAGGAACAGAGTCCCTTAAATTTAATAGCTTGCCATCAGATTGACTGATAGCATCCATATATCCTTTTACTGTGTGGTCAACTGTTGCTTGGCACTCCAGGAGCAATGAATGTACCTGACAGCCTTGCGGAGCAGAACATCACTCACCTTCACAATGCAGCTGGACACTGAGACACATCAGCAAAAACATCTTTTGAGGCCCGGCTGGTTTTACTGCTTTAAAAAAAATGATGGTTGCCTTGATCTTAACAGGCTCAAGTTGAGTAGTTAGAGTCACTGCAAGTCCCTTCAATTCCCGTGTCACCTTTTGACATGACCACTCTGTTTGAGAGAGCTTCTATGCAGTAATGACAGTACGGCCAATATTATGTCTACTTCCCACTGAAATGCACTGCTAGGGTCAATCCCATTAACCTATTGTCTGAATGTATGCTTTCTGAACTAGATTGGATACACTTCTCAGTAATGAGGTTAATTAGTGGCCTTGCTCCACTTGTAGTTGTGTTGGAACTCGTGTAAGCCTGGAGGATGGCAGCAACGCTGGCTAAATGGACCACAACCTCCGCTTTCTCCTTGATGTGTTGAAAATGGGGAAAATGGTCCAAGGTATGTTTGCACAGATGGTCACACAGAAATCATGATCACCTCTGGCCGAGACTCCTCAGTTTGTGCTGTAAAAGCAGCCTGTTGGTGGTAGCCAAGCTGTTCCAGCACAGCTCCAACACTGGCATATAATCAGACAATGTGGAAAATTGCTCAGGTGGATCTTGTCCACAAAAAACAGGCCAAATATCAACCCATCAATGAGGAACAGGGATGTTGTCAGTGCTGTCAAGCAGCACTTAATTTATTCTTTCAGCAGATGTGGGCATCGTTGGCAAGTCCATAATTTGTTGCCCAACCTTAATTACCTTGAACTGAGTCTTGTTCGGCTATTTTTTTAAATAATTGGACATTAGAGTCTTTACAGTACAGGAAAGAGGCCATTCTGCCCATCAAGTCTGCACCGAACCTTGGAAAGAGCTAGGCCAACGCCCCAACCCTGTCCCCATAACTCCACCTAACCTTTTTGGACACAAAGGGGCAATTTAACATGTGCACTCCACCTTACCTGCACATCTTTGGATGGTGGGAGGAAACCAGAGGAAACCCACGCAGGCACAGGGAGAAAGTACAAACTCCACACAGACTGTCATCCGAGGGCAGAATTGAACCCGGGTCCCTAGCACTGTGAGGCAGCCACTGTGCCACCGTGCTCCCAGTTCATGGGATGTCGCTGGCAGGGCCAGCATTAATTGCCCATCACTGAGGGCATTCAAGAATCAACCACATTGCTGTGGGTCTGGAGTCACATGCAGGCCAGACCAGGTAAGGATGGCAGATTTCCTTCCCTAAAGGACATTAGTGAACCAGATGGGTTTTTATGACTATTGACAATGGTTTCATGGTCATCATTAGATTATTAATTCCAGAGTATTATTGAGTTCAAATTCCACCATCTGCCCTGGTGGGATTTGAACCCGGGTCCCAAGACAATTACCCTGGGACTCTGGATTGTTAGTCCAGTGACAATACTTCCTCCTTCAGAGGGCAGCTAAGAGTCAACCACATTGACGTGTATCTGGAGTCACATGTAAACCAGACTGTAAGTGTAGCAGATTTCCTTCCCTAAAGGACATTAATAAACCTGATATATTTTTTGGCCAATCGATGTTGGTTTCATGAGCATCATTACTGAGACGAGCTTTCAGTTCCAGATTTATTCCTCCAGCTTCCTTGGTTTGAAGCCATGTCCCCAAAGCTTTAGCCTGGGCTTCTGGATGACTAATCAACTTGATATTGCCGTCTCTGTCTACTCAACCTTTCTGATTTGCAGCTTGGGTTTCACCAGCATCACTCAACTCTAAACTTGACTACCGCCTCGGTGTAAACAGAAGAGCTTAATTCCAGAGGTGAGAGGAGAGGGATTGCAGTTCAGAGTGTGGCCTAAAGGAACTGCAGGAGTTCCTCAGGGTTGTGTCCTCTGCTCAACCATCTACAGCTGCTTCATCAATGACCTTCCCTCCATAATAGGGTCAGGAATGGATATGTTCACTGATAATTGCACAATGTGCAGCACCATTCCCAACTTTGCAGATACTGAAGTAGTTCATGGACATATGCAGCAATACCTGGAGAACATTCAGTCTTTAAAAAAAAAATGTATTATAAATTTAGAGTACTTAATTATTTTTTTCCAATCAAGGGGCAATTTAGAGTGGCCAATCTACCTCCCCTGCACATCTTTGGGTTGTGGGGTGAAACCCACGCAGACACGGGGAGAATGTGCAAACTCCACACAGACAGTGACCCAGGGCCGGGATTCGAACCCGGGTCCTCAGCGCCGTAGGCAGCAATGCTAACCACTGTGCCACCATGCTGCCCTAGAACATTCAGTCTTGAATTGATAAGTGTCAAGTAACATGCATGTCACACAAATAATTTGTTCATCTGCCTCGATAGTCAATGACACCAATGCTGAATTCATGCGTAAACATCTGGAGGGTTTGTATTAACATTAACAAGTAACAGAACTAGGCAGGCCATAAAAACAGAGATTTCAGAGGTCTGAGGTGCAGAGGGATCTGGGTGTCCTAGTTCATGAATCACAAAAGGCTGGTATACAGGTACAGCAACTAATTAGGAAAGCTAAAAGAATCATTTTGTCGATTGTGAGGGAATTGATTGCAAAGGTAGGGAGATTATGCTTCAGTTGTACAGGGCATTGCTGAGGCCACATCTGCAGTATTGTGTACACTGTGGAAGATGCAAATGCACTAGAAACAGTTCAGGGAAGGTTTATAAGACCATAAGACATAGAATCATAGAATTTACAGTGCAGAATGAGGCCATTCGGCCCATCGATCCTGCACCGACCCTTGGAAAGAGCACCCTATGTATGCCCATCCTTCCACCCTACCCCGTAATCCAGTAACCCCACCTAACCTTTTTGGACACAAAGGGCAATTTATCAATTGAACTGTGGGAGGAAACCGGAGAACCCGAAGGAAAGCCACGCACACATGGGGAGAACGCACAGACTGCGCACAGGCAGTGACCCAAGCTGGGAATCGAACCTGCACCCAGGCGCTGTGAAGCAACTGTGCTAACCACTATGCTACCATGCTGCTCTGGGAGCAGAATTAGGCCACTCGGCCCGTCGGGTCTGCTCCGCCATTCAATTATGGCTGATATTTTTTCATCCCCATTCTCCTGCCTTCTCTCCATAATCCATCATCCCCTTATTGATCAAGAACCTAGCTATCTCTGTCTTAAAGACACTCAGTGATTTGGCCTCCACAGCCTTCTGCGGCAAACAGCCCTCTGGCTGAAGAAATTCCTCTTCATCTCTGTTTGCTGGACTAATTCCAGGAATGGGCTGGTTGATTTACAAAGAAAGGATGGACAGACCAGGCTTGTATCCACTGGAGATTAGAAAATTAAGAGGCAATTTTGTGAAAACCTTTGTAACCCTGAGGATTCGTGACGGGGTGGATGTGGAGAGGATATTTCCTCTTGCCAAAGAATCTAAAACGGGGGGTAACTGCTCAAAAACAAAGAGTCACTCATTTAAGACTGAGATCAGAAGAATGTATTTCTCTCAGAGGATCGTAAGTCTCTGGAGCTCTCTTCCTCAAAATGCAGTGGAAGCAGAGTCAGAATCTTTTTAAGGCTGAGGTATTGATTCTTGTATTCATGTTTCTCCAAGCCTGCCTCTGCCTGCTGGAAGGACAAGGGCAGAGGTGCATAGGTACACCAACACCTGCACGTTCCCCTCCAAATCATAAACCACTCCGAGTTGGGAAGAGATTTCTCAAAATCCTGGAATTCCCTCCATAACAACACTGGGTGCACCAACACCACAGTGACTGCAGAGTCCTCACAAAAGAAACACTTAAGCGTAACAACTGAAAGCCAGTACATGTTAGCCTTACCAACGGTGCCCGCATCCGTAACTTAACAAATAGACACATGCTCTGGATTCATTGCCACAATTAAATAACTTAATTTTCAAGACCCAATCTTTTTTTGACAACAAAAGGAATAGTTTACAAATAAAAAGAAACATTGATAACTTTGTGGATCTTGCAGACTTTTATTTGAAGCTATAAGGTGCAGTGATAAAGTTAGATGCCACCCAATCTTTTCAAGTCTAAACAAGAAATAAAAGCACCCTGTTACTCTGTTGTCACACGGGAGGGATAGAGGGGCATGTAAAAGGGGTGGAGGAGTTGCGCGACTGGTTAGGGATGTAGCCATCTGAGACGGCCACTTTCAGAATACAAAATGGACGCTGACAGAGAATGTACGGAAATGTGGACAATACTAAACAAGCGGGCACAGAGCCTAATGTATATTTGGGAAGCAGTTACCAGACGGAATCAAAACTCTGGGTCGATTAACATATTGATGGCCCATCTCCGAGGAACAAAGGACTAACACTCAGGTAGTTGATACTGTCGCGACATCCCGGCGCCAGTACTCCAACCGGAAGACACAAACGGCCACCTAGGACATGCCCAGCCATCAGGGCACCCACCCCTTTATTGCTTAAGATCGATAACAATGATCGAGAAGCTGCCCAATTAATTGGGGCCAAATTTAAGGGCTGCCTAAAATCACGTGAAGCCCCTCCAAGTACATGAAGGAACCCCCCACGAAAGATTCGCTCTCTTGGATTTGGTTCTCAAGCGGAGAGACCCATCCACCAGCATCACCAGAAGCAAGTAGGTTCAAGGTCAACGCTCGCTACCAGATGCACAACCATAGCTGTACTCCTGTGACCTCTTCAAATCCAACAACGTCAGATCCAAACAACTGCCATTGTTCCTCTAAGTGGGCACCCGAAGTTAAGTATCGGCGTTGGAGATAGTTTAGTTTGTAGTAATGTTGTGCATGAGTAGAACTTACTGAATGTGTGTAAATAAATAGTATTGAGTTTGAACTAACTAACTGATGTATTGGATCTTTGATCGGTATTCGGTTTGAATCTTGCGGCGGTATTGAGAGATACCTGGCGACTCTGAAAGTAAACAGAATTAGGATTAAGGAATGCGACCATATTGACCGCCATATTTGTAGCAAATAAACAGAGAAACAGGGAGAATATCACAGCTGTACTGCGGAAGGACACCTCAGAGGGCAGCGAGGCTATAAGGGTGGAGATCAGGAATAAGAAGGGTGAGGTCACAATGTTGGGGGTTTACTATAAGCCTCCCAGCAGCCAGCGGGAGATAGAGGAGCAGATAGGTAGACAGATTTTGGAAAGAAGTAAGAGCAGTAGGGTTGTTTTGATGGGAGACTTTAACTTCCCCAATATTGACGGACTCACAGTGCTAGGGACTTCGATTGGGCAGAGTTTGTAAGGAGCATCCAGGAGGGCTTCTTAAAACAATATATAGATAGTCCAACTAGGGAAGGGGCTGTACTGGACCTGCTATTGGGGAATGAGCCTGGCCAGGTGGTAGAAGTTTCAGTAAGGGAGCATTTCGGGAACAGTGACCACAATTCAGTACTTTTTAAAGTGCTGGTGGACAAGGAAAAGAATGGTCCTAGGGTGAATGTGCTAAGTTGGGGGAAGGATAATTATAACAATATTAGGCAGGAACTGAAGAACCTAGATTGGGGGTGGATGTTTGAGGGTAAATCAACATCTGTCGTGTGGGAGGCTTTCAAGTGTCAGTTGAAAGGAATTCAGGACCGGCATGTTCCTGTGAGGAAGAAGGATAAATATGGCAAATTTTGTGATCCTTGGATAACGAGGGATATTGTAGGCCTCGTCAAAAAGAAAAAGGAGGCTGGAAGGCTGGGAACAGACAAAGCCTGTGTGGAATATAAGGAAAGTAGGAAGGAACGTAAGCAAGGAGTCAGGAGGGCTAAAAGGGGTCACAAAAAGTCATTGACAAATAGGGTTAAGGAAAATCCCAAGGCTTTTTACACATACACAAGAGGGTTGGCCCACTGAAGGACAGGTGAGGGAATTTATGTGAGGAGCCAGAGGAAATGGGTGAGGTACTAAATTAATACTTTGCATCAGTATTCACTAAAGAGAAGGAATTGGTGGATGTTGAGTCTGGAGAAGGGTGTGTAGATAGCCTGGGTCACATTGAGATCCAAAAAGAGGTGGTGTTGGGCATCTTAAAAAATACTAAAGTGGATAAGACCCCAGGGCCTGATGGGATCTACCCCAGAATACTGAAGGAGGCAAGAGAGGACATTGCTGAGGCCTTGACAGAAATCTTTGGACCCTCACTGTCTTCAGGTGATGTCCCAGAGGACTGGAGAATATCCAATGTTGTTCCGTTGTTTAAGAAGGGTAGCAATGATAATCTAGGGAACGACAGGCCGGTGAGCTTTACGTCAGTGGTAGGGAAATTACTGGAGAGAATTCTTCGAGATAGGATCTACTCCCATTTGGAAGCAAATGGACATATTAGCGAGAGGCAGCATGGTTTTATGAAGGGGAGGTCCTGTCTCACTAACTTGATAGAGTTTTTCGAGGAGGTCACAAAGATGATTGATGCAGGTAGGGCAGTGGATGTTGTCTATATGGATTTTAGTAAAGCTTTTGACAATGTCCCTCATGGCAGACTGGTACAAAAGGTGAAGTCACACGGGATCAGAGGTGAGCTGGCAAGGTGGATACAGAATTGGCTAGGTCATAGAAGGCAGACAGTAGCAATGGAAGGGTGCTTTTCTGATTAGAGGGCTGTGACTAGTGGTGTTTCGCAGGGATCAGTGCTGGGACTGTTGTTGTTTGTAGTATATAGAAATTATTTGGAGGAAAACGTAACTGGTCTGATTAGTAAGTTTGCAGATGACACAAAGGTTGGTGGAATTGTGGCTAGCGATGAGGACTGTCAGCGGATACAGCAGGATTTAGATTGTTTGGAGACTTGGGCAATGAGATGGTAGATGGAGTTTAATCCGGACAAATGTGAGGTAATGCATTTTGGAAGGTCGAATACAGGTAGGGAATATACAGTGAATGGTAGAACCCTCAAGGGTATTGACAGTCAGAGAGATCTTGGTATACAGGTCCACAGGTCACTGAAAGGGGCAACATAGGTGGAGAAGAAGTCAAGAAGGCATTTGGCATGCTTGCCTTCATTGGCTGGGGCATTGAATATAAGAATTGGCAAGTCATGTTGCAGCTGTATAGAACCTTAGTTAGACCACACGGAGTATAGTGTCCAATTCTGGTCGCCACATTACCAGAAGGATATGGAGGCTTTAGAGAGGGTGCAGAAGAGATTTACCAGGATGTTCCCTGGTATGGGGAGCATTAGCTATGAGGATAGGTTGAATAAACATGATTTGTTCTCATTGGAACGAAGGAGGTTGAGGGGCGACCTGATAGAGGTCTACAAAATTATGAGGGGCATAGACAGAGTGGTTAGTCAGACGTTTTCCCAGGGTAGAGGGGTTAATTACTATGGGGCAAGTTTTTTTTACACAAGAGGGTAGTGGGTGCCTGGAACTCGCTGCCGGAGGAGGTGGTGGGGCATAGTGACGTTTAATGGTCATCTTGACAAAAACATGAAAGGATGGCAATAGAGGGATATGGACCCTGGAAGTGTAGAAGATTTTAGTTTAGACGGGCAGCATGGTCGGTGCAGGCTTGGAGGGCTGAAGGGCCTGTTCCTGTGCTTTAATTTTCTTTTTCTTTATTCTACTCCAACCTCGTTTTCTAATGATAATGATAATCGCTTATTGTCACAAGTAGGCTTCAATGAATTTACTGTGAAAAGCCCCTAGTCGCCACATTCTGGCGCCTGCCCGGGGAGGCTGGTACGGGAATTGAACCATGCTGCTGGCCTGCCTTGGTCTGCTTTCAACGACAGCGATTTAGCCCTGTGCTAAACCAGCCCCCATACATCAGCAACAATTTGATATTCACTCGAAGTGAATCCAAGATGCTTAAAGAATTGTTGCTCCAGACAGAGAAATGTGGTGGAGGATCGTATCCGTCCAGGGTCAAAGGGCACTCTCGCAGTTAATTCTTTGTTTCATCTGTTATGAGCTATGATGAAATGGTGTCAGACGAGGCACTTGATGCTGAAATCTCCTTCCAGAGTGGGCAGGAGCTGAGATTGCTGCCCACCCACCATATTCAGACATGTCCTGGACCAGCGTGTTTTTCTGTTGGGGTCGCAGACAATCAGGTGTGAGGGCAAGATTCAGGTTGAACTTTGTCCGTATCCAATTACCAGTGTGCAAATCAAATTCCGCCAGCCTCGAGCAGGCTTTCCCATCCACTGTGACAGCCAGAATTGGAAGATCCTGCTTTTCGCAAGCTCTACGGAGGTCACAGCGGTCCAGTTCCCCTTGACCTCACCAAGTACAAATTGCCCCGGTAACGGGGCGGGGCTTCACCCTTAATGAGGGGAGCCTATTAAGCATAAAAACTCCGACCGGAGTTTGATCGGGGCACAGAGAGACCTTTCGGGGAGTGGATTAGTTATATGTAAGTACAAAGAACAATACAGCACAGCACACTTCAGCCCTCCCAGCCTGTACCGGTCATGATACCACGCTTGACCAAAACCCCCAGCACTTCCTTGTGCCGTAGGTCTCTATACCCATCCTATCCATGTATTTGTCAAGTTGCCTTTTGAACGCCGTTAATGTATCTGCTTGCACAATCTTCCCTGGCAACGCATTCCACGCACTCACCACCCTCTGTAAAAAAAAAAACATGCCTCGCACATCTCCTCTAAACTTTGCCCCATGGACCTTAAACCTATGCTGCCTAGTGACTGCCCCCTCCTCCTTGGAAATTAGCACATGCCCATCCATTCTATTCATGCCCCTCATAATGTTGTAGACCTGTATTAGGTCACCCCTCTACCTCCGTCGTTCTAATGAAAACAGTCTGACCCTTCGTTCCTTGTGATCACTGTGCGTATTCTACACCGCTGTAATTTAACCAGCCTGAAACCAATTTTTGGGCCTTCGCCACCCCCCTCCCACCTGCCAATGATCCCGCCATTGGGGCATGGGAGGATTCCACACACGGATTCATCAATCAAAACAACTGGACGGACAGAAATCATGTATTATTAGTCTTGATTGCAATTGACACCAACTATGCACGCCCTGTTGATAAGCAACAAATAGCAAAGTAAAAGCTCGCACCAGAGCATGACTGAACCATATCACAACCAGTTGACAAGGTGAGGTGAAAGATGCACATCGTTGACCTAGAAGATGGAACTATGTGGCAGCTCTAGACAAGTGACAGTAGTTGGCGGAAGAAGGTAAGGGAACTGAGTACGGATGAGCTGACAGTTCTAGTTGTCAAGGTTATCAGCTATCGGAGATAAAATAAACTGAAAGAACCATGTAAACCTGTTGTCAAAACTGTTCGACAGAACAAAATAGGTGAACTAGTGAACAGAAAGGAGTGGCATAATTGGACAATGGAGAATGTGACAACGCTAAATGATGAAGCAGGTCCATAAAATAGAAACATATTCTCATTCTCGCATGCAGCATGTCACATTTAGTCCAACACATGTCATATTAGGCAGTGCGCTGGGTGACGGATGAGATGCAGCTGCGAATGAGAAGAAGTTTTATGGAAAGCAATGTGGAGGAAAACAAATTGAAAATCTATTCTCCAGTCATAGTCAATGACATAAACTGCATTTTTCCTGCTGACTGCAGAGGAAATATCACTAACGTTTTCCAAAAGACATGTCAGTAGTGGCTTCGCATTTTGCATTTATTCAACTCCCAATCGTTTTTCCGCTATGTACCGTGGGTTTGCAATTTTGACCAGTGATATATGCTCAGGTAATTTAGCAACGAAAAGTTTAAAACCCTGTGATGTTATGTAGAAGAATATATGGATATTGCTCCTTGGGGAACCATAAGAAAAAAGCTACAACTACATTCGATAGTTGAATGAGAAATATTGAATCCCTTCCAAATATATGTCTCCAAGGCGATGAGTTTTCCAAATTGACGGTTGATTTGATAAATAAAGGAAGTGCGGCGCATGCAGTGCATCCAAGTTTTTAGAAGACATTTAGTAAGGTGTCTGCCAAGAGGTTCATTTGACAAAACGCAGGCATGTGGTGCAAGAGAAAGTGTAACAGCACAGAGAGATTGGGCGGAAAATGGCTTCCGACGCCAGAATCGGAGCAGGTACCGGTTTGATGCCGATTCGCGATGCTCCGCCCCCTTCAAATTGACATTATCGTGCTACGCACCACCCGCAGCCGCAACGCCGTTGGCGCTTCATCAGCTGGCCCACCTGCGATGCTCCACCTCCGATGGGCCGATTTCCCAATGGCGTGTGGTCCCGGTGGTCAGAAGCCAGGCCTGCCGGCTGTGGACAATGTACAGCGCCGCCTCCCTCTGCGGAGATCTGTACTACTGGCCAAGGGGGCCGCTGCTAGGACTGGGGGGAGTGGTGGGAGTGGCCAGGGGGAGGGCTTTGAGGTTAGGGTGGGTGGGTACATGGCACAGCAAAGCCGGCGCCATGGTTTCTGGTGTGACCGGTGGGGGTATAGGTGTGTGTGTGGCTGCAACATGTCAGCGCAGCGAATGCGCGGCCTGGGATTCGGTGATTCTCCTGCCGTTCTCTGCGCAATCCATGGGTGTTTCACGCGGTGCCGGTGCTAGCCCCTCACCGGTACCAGAATTGGTGAGGGGTTTGTGCCTATTTTCCTGTCGTGAAACACCACGGATCCTCCGTTGGCGTCGGCACTTAGTCGCAGGAACGGAGAGTCCAGCCCAGGATGTACTTCATTGTAATACATTCTGATAAAAAAAAACAAAGAATGGGGTTATACACTAAGTGGAAACCTGCTGAATACTGTGAGCATAGAAACCGGAGGATCAAATGTGAAACACCCTCAATATGTGGGTGCACAGAAACAAAACCATAAAAATGACCAACAGCTTTTGGACTTTATTAATAAGGACACAATGAACAAGATCTAATTAGGACAAAACATGATTCCTCCAACGTTCAAAAAACTTGGAGAACGTTTGTGTACCCAATTGTAGAAACACTCTCAAATTCATAGATAGTCAAGACCAGGGTGAGCAAGAATAGAATCCATGCAGTGCAGAAGGAGGCCATTCGGGCAATCGAGTCTGCATTGACCCTTGGGAAGAGTGCCCAACCTAGGTTCAGTCCCCCACCCCCACCTCATCCCTGTAAACCCCCCCCCCCAAAATCTTCTCGGCACAAAGGAGCAATTCAGCATAGCCAATCCACCTAAGATGCACATCTTTGAACTGTGAGAGGAAACCGGAGCACACAGTGGAAACCCAAACAGACACTGGGAGAAAGTGCAAACTCCACACAGTCACGTGGAATTGAACCCGGGTCCCTGGCGGCGCTGTGAGGCAGCAGTGCTAACCACTGTGCCACCATGCCATCCACCGTTCCCTATTTAATTCTGAGCAGAGAAGACTTAAAAAGATATAATTTGGGGTTTATATTTGTGAAGAGTTTGTATTGAGCAAACAGGCAAAGGCTGGTCTGACAGTATTGTGGTTAGTGAAAAAATTGCCAATCAGAGAAACAAAATCTCTTCACACACAGCTTGCTTAGAGATTGGAATACTTGGCTACAGGGAGCGGTTGACACCATTATTTCTTCCAAGGTTAAATTGACACATGATTGAATCAAGATCAGAAGCATGGAGAAGTGATTCATTTTAGATTGCTCTGAACAAAGAGCCAGCATTGGCATGATGGGACAAAAGGCCTTCTTCTGTATCCTAACCTACTCTTGATTCAATTATTAATTGTTCATAAAATCATAGAATTTACAGTGCAGAAGGAGGCCATTCAGCCCATCGACTCTGCACTGGCTCTTAGAAAGAGCACTCTACTAAACGCCACGCCTCCACCCTATCCCCGTAACCCAGTAACCCCACCTCACCTTTTTGGACACTACGGGCAATTTATCATGGCCAATCTGTCTAACATGCACATCTTTGGACTGTGGGAGGAAACCGGAGCACCCGGAGAAAACCCACACAGAAAGACAATGTCGCAACCAGGGAATCGAACCTGGAACCCTGGAGCTGTGATGTAACTGTGTTAACCACTGTGCAACTGCGCTGTCCAAGTTGAAAGTCAAGTACAGCTTTAATACATTCCAGTTAGCCCTATTCATGGCGATGGGAGAGCATTAGATTACACATGCACTTTGCTTCAATTAAACCAAATACATTAAAATTGAGTTATTTTCTGAGTGGTCGGCATTTGGGAACTTGATCGACGTTATTGTTGTAATTGCATTCCACGACTGTGAAGCTATTTGAACTCATTTGAGCTCATTGAAGCAGTTAGTTGTAACTTGCCACTAATCATAATTAAGATACATAATCAGGGGAGCTGAGTACTTTTTTTGGTGAAGTAAAACACGGTGAAAAATCAGAGATAAAGGACTGGATTCTCCGCTTGGGAGGCAATGTTCTACCGATGGTGCTGAATCGTCTGTTTTGTTATGGGGATCTCTGGTGGAGTCTCTGTTATGGGGCCTCCGATGGGTGTCTGGTGGGGGGGGGGGGGGGGGGGGGGGGGGGAGGTCTGATGGGGTGGGGCAAGATTTACATGGGGAGGAGTGGAAAGAGGGGCCTTGAGATGGACTTTGGTAGCACCTTCCTTAAAGACTTGGCCCACCATCGGGTCCACCGTATCTGGTCCCCGCTGACAATTACCTGCATCAATCTGTGCCCACATTGATCCCAGCGCACAGGAGCAGAGATTCATGCAGGTGTGGAGGATTTGGTGCCCAGCCCATTAATAGAATGCAAATGAGTAATTTTGACCTGTTGCATCCTTTCATTTGCATGGGGCGTGAACCTCGATACCACCACCAGTAGGAGACCGGAGCATTAGAAACAGGTCAATGCCGGCCGCTGATCCAATTTTTATGACGATGCTAGATTCTCCGCCCAATCGCGGATATCGGTGCCGGCGTTGTGCAACAGACAATCCAGCCCATGATATAGTATGCCCCAGAGTACAGGTGGTCCACAACAGGAAGCCAGAAACATGTGCTCTGCAGTTGACAACTTGGCCAATGACCAGGATTTCGGAGGTGCTGCTCTGGGCAGGTGGGGTGGGTCGGTGGTAGTTGTTCTGTGGAGTACAAGCCTGCCGTTCTCTCTCAGCATGATAACATTCACATGGTAACCACTTAGAGAACACCTCAGCGGAGCTCTGAGAGAGACAATGGCTCATGGAAGAGGCGTTAAGGGAATGTGACAGGTGGTTGGTTTATTTTTGTATCCATTCTGACATGATTGTATCAATCAATTTGGATAGCAGTGTGTATTTCTGGTAGCTTTTAATTTAGTGTTGTTTGAAGGAGGATGATGCGATGGTCCAGGATAGTGAAAAGATAATGGGTGCGGGATTGCTGGTGAATGGGAGCAGGGGTGGTAGTGTAGAATCATAGAATCTACGGCACGGAGACAGGCCCTTCGACCCAATCTGCTCCATGCCAACCAAAAAGCCCATTGAATCTAACCCCATTTGTCTGCATTTGGCCCCTATCCCTCTAAACCTTTCCTATCCATGTATCTGTCCAAAAATGCCTCATAAATATTGTCAGTGTCCAGGCAGAGAGCTTGTGGCAACATCGTATCCTTCCTGTCCTCTCCCGCTTTCTCTTCCACTTGTTCCTCCTCCACCAGCTCTCCCTTGTGTTCCTGGGGCCCAGCTCGACTCTACAGGAGAGAATGAAATGAAGCTGTCTGTGGCTTCTCTCATGCACCAATTTTGGGCTTCAAACTGCAAGATGTCACTTTTATCTGAAGCAGCATCTTGAAACGAAGCACATATATAAACATGCAGGGTCATAGTCACCTTCACTGATACTGGAAGTGCAACCCTTGTCCGAAATTGAGGTTGCAGCTGTCGCTCCAGCAGTTTGCCAGAGTTGAGTCAAAGCTTGCTTACTGAAAGCAAAGATGTTGGGCGGGGGGATTTTCCGCTCATTTTTCAGAGTCCGGGAATGGCGAAAGGGGTGGAAAATTGAGCGGAGCCCCAAAATGGCTTTTATATCAGCGGGATTTCCCTGCTCAATTGCCCCCAGTCCTTGCCAGATAAGTAAGAGGGTTCTCACCCTGCAATGAAGGGTTTGGTTACATTTTAATATAATTAGTGGGCCTCCCGCTGGCACATCCTCCCACTGTCACATCTTCCCACATAGACGGCATGACGTCACGTCAGTTGGGGTTTATGATAGGTTTTTTAAAAATGGGGAACTGTCAAACAGCACCCGCCAGGGGTGAACAGATAAATACCACTCCGGGGGGGAGGGTCAAGTTCACCCAGTACCCCGTGACTGCCTGGGCACTTTCCCTGACACTTTCCCTGACACTACCGTTCAGAATTCACCCGGCCATCATGGAATTCGCCTCCTGGGTATCTTTTCAAGTGTTTAATGATTCACTGGAAAGAACCTGAGTTGACACTTTGAAAAGAAATCGGAAAATCCATCCATCATGTGCGTTGGCTCTTACAGAAGTTCAACGAAAAGAATTATCCCCTAAGGACACTGATTGGATGCGGCTTCCTGCTGAGAACCCTCTTGCCCGCCTCCTCCTCTCCCTTCTCGCAGCTTGTCCTACTCTGGCTGGGCATCTCCTCATTAGAACATAGAACATAGAACAGTGCAGCACAGAACAGGCCCTTCGGCCCTCGATGTTGTGACGAGCAATGATCACCCTACTCAAACCCACATATCCACCCTATACCCGTAACCCAACAACCCCTCCCCCCCCCCCCCCCCCCCCCCTTAACATTACTTTTTAGGACACTACGGGCAATTTAGCATGGCCGATCCACCTAACCCGCACATCTTTGGACTGTGGGAGGAAACCGGAGCACCCGGAGGAAACCCACGCACACACGGGGAGGACGTGCAGACTCCGCACAGACAGTGACCCAGCCGGGAATCGAACCTGGGACCCTGGAGCTGTGAAGCATTTATGCTAACCACCATGCTACCGTGCTGCCCCTCATTCTCCCAGGAATGCTCAATTTGAAGAGGAAGAGCTGCCAGGCCGCCCATATCTGGAAGCAATTGGTTTTCGCAGGTTTCAAAAGCAAAATGCTGCAGATGCTAGAAATTCAAAATAAAAGGAAAAAAGTGCTGGTAATACTCAACATTGTGGAGAGACAAACAGAACTCGTCCTTCAGCTTCATGTCTTTTTATCAGAGGTTCTAATTGTCCGGAAGAAATTATTTGCCTTTAATGGTTGGCAAACAACATTGTGGTGGATTCTCTGTCCAAGGTGCATTTCTCGATGGAATAGCGAATCGCAAAATCAGGTTTGGCGCCAGGCATGATCCCATTGCAATGCTCCGACCCCCTGCTGGCAGCGGAATCGAGTTTCGTGTCCGTACGCCAGAGGGAGGATGGAAATGAAGGACACACAATTGAGTGATTGGAATGCACTTATTGATTGGAATGCATTTACCTCCCTTGAAGTGGTTGATGTTTGTAAACATTGGGGTTTCAGCACTTAAAGTCACTCATCCATGAAGGGAGATGAATGAATCAAGGCTGCAGCTGGTTTGTGGAAGCTTTCAATCACAGGCTACTGCTAGAATGGAACAAATGACTTGCAGCCAATGGATCTGAGGTGTAGAGGAGGCACAAGTCATAGCTGTTCTCCTTCCAGGAATGGACACGTGGCTCTCCAAGGTAAGTATAACAGCAATAATCTTGTTAATGACCCTTTCTGGACTGCTCTCTAGCTTCCCTATAGTGGTCTCATTTATGGAGGATGGAGGAGCTAGGGGGGGTCCCTCGAGTCAAGCAGCCCTGTGGGGGGTCCCTTTGGTCAGATTGTCCCTGTGGAGAGTTCCTTTAGTTTCTGTGGGGGATTCTTTAATTAAGGGGCCTCTGTGTGGAGGGAGGGGGGGGGGTTCTTTCTGTTCGGAGGTCCCTTTAGTAAGGGGTCACCGTGGGGAGATTCCTTCAATTAGGGTGTCCTGGAGGGGAGTTTCCCTATTTTTGGGTCCCTGGTGGTCTCCTTATTAATGGGGACCCTGGGGCAGATCTTCTTCTTAAGGGAGTACCTGGGGGGGTGGGTCTCGCTAATTAGGGAGTGCTATCGGGTCAGGTCAACTTTATACTTGGGGGAAGGAGGTCATGCTGCTTTGTGGAGCAGGGTGGCCAGATGCGGGACTTCGCTATCAGGCTACCCGCTCAGAATCGCGGCCAGATAGCAGATTCGCTGAGGAATCCTTTGTATTCCTTGACATGCATGAATTTGCACGGCAAGGGATACGTAATTGCTTCCCGAGTTGCGCACCTAGGGGGATCGGAAATGGTTCTCCATTTCAGAGACCAAGTGCTGACGCAGGGACAGAATCGGTGGCCTCCAAGACAGCAAAATTGGCATCACTCCCGGAGCAATTCAGAACCGTTAATGGGCTAGTACCGGTGCCAAGTAGAACACGACGGATTCTTGAGAAAAAGAGTTTTGGATTCGCCGGGGTCGGTAGTGGCACTCGAGAGGCTGACGAGCTGCTACCACTTCCCACACACGCACCGTTCCGGCCAACACTGGACTGGAGCACTGCCATCCCATTGATGGGTCGGCTGGGGCCAGAGGGTTCCGCAGGGGGAAGGGGTTACCTGGGGAAACATCCATATGATCCGCAGCACTAGGGTTGCAGTGTGCTGTCAGCGCAGCTTCATGGCTGTCTTGCTGGCTGCAGCGATAGTGTTCCGTACCCATCCACCACGGGCCCACAGCCCACCTCCTGGCCACCCCCGCTGCTCACCCTGCCCCTGGCAGAAGCCCCCCCCCCCCCAACCAGCGGCACAACTGTCAGCATACTATGGCGATGTTGGACACTTTCCGTAGCCCCTCTCTCCCTCAGCAGCCACGGCGCCTGTTACCCGATTTTTGAAACCACAAGTGAACCTCCCCGTCGGTAATTCCTCCTGACAGAGGTGGAGCATCACGGAGGCCCCCGGAGAATACCGGGTCAGGCCCGCTAATGATATGCCCATGGTGTTCACTGAACGTGCGGAGTAGAACGCATTGACGTCACTGGAGCGCGTCATGCTGGCGGGTACCAGCCATGATTTGGCATCACTATTGATTCACCGCCCAATCGCCTTTCCTGATTTCTGCGTTGGCCAATGGAGAATCCCATCCATAGTCTCTGAAATGTAGGATCTCGCATGTTGACTGTGATCCTGTTGTGTGCAGGGCTTGTGGGCAGTGTTAAGAGGGAGGGTTCCTTCGGCACACTGCATCTCCTCGCTACTGTACTGTACACGTTAGTCTCGATTCTGCACTCATATCTGTGAATTGTGACATGAATTTCAATCTTCTGACTTGAGTGAGGCTGCTGCACAACTGAGTTATCGTTGAAAACAATACCTTAGACATAGACATAGAACAGTACAGCACAGAACAGGCCCTTCGGCCCTCGATGTTGTGCCGAGCAATGATCACCCTACTTAAACCCACGTAACCCGTATACCCGTAACCCAACAATCCCCCCATTAACCTTACACTACGGGCAATTTAGCATGGCCAATCCATCTAACCCGCACATCTTTTGGACTGTGGGAGGAAACCGGAGCACCCGGAGGAAACCCACGCACACACGGGGAGGACGTGCAGACTCCACACAGACAGTGACCCAGCCGGGAATCGAACCTGGGACCCTGGAGCTGTGAAGCATTGATGCTAACCACCATGCTACCGTGAGGCCCCCAACTACCGTGAGGCCCCCAAGCTACCGTGAGGCCCCCAAAGTTAAGTTAAGTTAAAGGCATTGTAGTAAGCATTAGTTTCCAATACTTTCTATTAATATTTAGTCATGATGATACTGGGGGGGTCAGACATTTTTTCCTTCAGACTTTTGCAGGTCTTTATACACAAGATTGAGATGTAAAAGGATGAATGGTGAAACTTGCAGCTGTGACTGAATACCCCGAGATTCTCCCACTCTGTTTTAAAACCCTAGGTCATCCCAATTCTGCCAAACTTTGAGTGGGGTTCTGAAGTCGTCTAATACAGATAAGTTTTGCTGTGCATCTAAATGAATGTCATTTCAAATGGGGAGTGGGGGGGGAGAAAAGGAGAATATCTTTCCTTTCTTTTCCAGATACATAAAGAATTAGAAACTGCTTGGAGAATCCTAGCACATCTGATCCAGGTACCCTCACTCAATGCAGTAGGTCATATTTGCAAGCAGCATGTAATACACTTGTGCTATAGAGATGGTAGTCTGTCAACTTGCCGCTAATAGGAGTTTGGGAGAAGCCAAATTACTTTCAAGTTTGACAAAGTAATGACACCCCAAGAAAATCCATCTGGTAAGCAAACCCAATCAATTTTAAACCCAGCCTGTTAACTTTAAATTTGGATTAAATTTTCCGATAGCTCTTAAAACGTTAATCCACTAAATATTGATATCTATGCGTATTTAATTTCAATACATTTTGTAGTTCGAGAGATGAACTAAATTCAGACCTCGTGGGGTTAGGGCTATGCAATGGCACTCTCAGTTTTTCTTTCAGATATCCAAGTGGAACCGGACACTTGATGGATGCTGAAATGCACTCTAGAAACATTGCAATGAGGTTTAGGATGGGAAGAGCAGTCTTAGTTTTTTTTCAGGTATCCAACCATTGCTGTTGTGTGGGGTATACTGCGTTGGAACAGCTGACTAGAAGGTGCTCTGAATCTCATTCTCAACCGTTTCAAGGGTGGGCAATATTCTCTTAGTTTTTCAGGATTCAAGTTGGTGCTGCTTAAGACACAGGTGCTGAATTTAATTACTTCAACTTTCAAAAGGGCTTTAGGGTGGGAAATATTGTTTTGTTTTTAGTTTTTCAGATCTCCAGCTTAAACAAGTGGAACATAGCCACACTGGACTTGGACAGGTGCAGAATCTCCTTTCCATTAAGAGCAATTTTCAAAAGGGTTGAGGGCGGGGAACAACTTTGTTCTTAGTTTTTCAGATCTCCAGTTTGTACTGCTGATAGAAGTGGAACGTGTCTGTAAGCTGGATTTATTGTCGGGTGCTGAATTTCTGTACTGTAATACCTTCATATGAATTCTCAAAAATTATTAATGATACAGATTTTCTCCCTCCAACTCGGACTTGGATGAAGGGAATGTATAGTTTCATGGCCAACGATGGCCTTTCAAGTTGAATGTGGAAAGGACTGTTCAAACCTTGGAACTGTATTCTAACAAGAGTTCAGAAGAAAAAGGAGAAAATAACAAAAACAAATATTTGTGTGTGTGTCTGCGTGTACATGTTTCTGTGTGTAAGCAAATGTGTTTGTGTATGTGCACATGTGTGTTTATACACATGCATGTATGTGTCTGATTATTTGACCCTATAACTAATTTCAACCGTTTCACTTACCTTAACCCCTTACTGTCTGGACCTCCCGGCTTTGCCTCTCCACCTTGCTGCCGTTTTCAAGCCTTATCCCAGCCCACCTCTTTTACCAAACAAGCTCATTCCTCCAGCACATGGTTAGCACAGTTGCTTCACGGCTCCAGGGTCCCAAGTTCGATTCCCGGCTTGGGTCACTGTCTGTGCGGAGTTTGCACGTTCTCCCCATGTCTACGTGAGTTTCCTCCGGGTGCTCCAGTTTCCTCCCACGGTCCAAAGATGTGCCATGCTGAGTGACCAAAAATGATTAGGTGGGATTACGGGGATAAGGTGGAGGCCTGGGCTTGGGTGGGGTGCTCTTTCAGGGGCTGGTGCAGACTCGTTGGGCCGAATGGCCTCCTTCTGCACTGCAAATTCTGTGATTCTATGGTTCCCGTTCTAGCTCAGCATCCATTTATTACTGTTCGGTTTGAAAAATGCCCAGGGGACACTGGTTATTTTAACACCACAGAAATGCCGTTTGCATTTTGTCAGCTGCTTGGAAATATGTTGCACAGAGCCTCTTGTATTCCATGTACCTCCGAAATAGCCGCACGTCCACGGCTGCTTTCACTCTATCGATCCTCCAGTTCACATTTTAATAAATTGCAGTATTGCAAAGGTAGGTTTCGCAGTTCACCGCATCAGGACTGAGTATTTTTGGACGCTGCATTATTGAAAACGATCACACGTTTCCTCAGCGCTCATTAAGGCTTCAGCAGTACAGTAGGGAAGTGCAAATGGATTTGTTGCAAATGTCACATCTGCCAATGATGCTGCTAAAGCTCATTAGTATTGTTTCCTGATACATTATCATTTACAAGAAAGGCTCTTTCTGATGATAAAAATCATTAAACCTATTGACGCAAAACTATGAGCAGTGTTAGACCTTGATCCAAGAGCTCTGTGCTCAGAATGGATAATAATGCCAGGCATTTGCACCTCACTTAATAATTGGCTTAATTAATGTTTTTAATCTAATGGACGAGATAATTTACACTGAGTTAAACACATCTTCTATGTTCTGGAGAGACGACTGCTGACATTAACCCCACTTTTACCATTTTCTAATGGAGATGAGTGTGAGAAATTAATGTTGAGGTTACATCAGAGTTTTTCCAATCAATCAAATGAAGAAACTTTCAGCTCACTAACCTGATCAGGAATCAAACTTTGTTCAAAACATCAGAGCCCAATATGGAAACACCCCTGACAGCTCAGTTTCCCGGTACAAAATCCTCTTGGATGGCCATAAGGATTTGTTTGGCAGGGGCAGAAATTACCATCCTCCTGGGGTGGGTAGCAAGCAATCAGGGAGTGTAAAATTTGATTTGATTTTGATTTGATTTATATTTGTCACATGTATTAGTATACAGTGAAAAGTATTGTTTCTTGCATGCTGTATAAACAATGCATACTGTACATAGGGAAGGAAGGAGAGACTGCAGAATATAATGTTACAGTTATAGCAAGGTTTAGAGAAAAGTTCAACTTTATATGAGGTAGGTCAATTCAAAAGTCTGATGGCAGTAGGGAAGAAGCTGTTCTCGAGTCGGTTGGCATGTGACCTCAAACTTTGGTATCTTTTTCCTGACGGAAGAAGATGGAAGAGAGTATGTCCGGGGTGCGTGGGGTCCTTATTTATGCTGGCTGCCTTTCCGAGGCAGCGGGAATTATAGACACAGTCAATGAATGGGAGGATGGTTTGCATGATGGATTGGGCTACATTCACAACTTTTTGTAATTTCCTGCAGTCTTGGGCAGAGCAGGCTCCAAACCAGGCTGTGATACAACCAGAAAGAATGCTTTCTATGGTGCATCTGTAGAAGTTGGCGAGAGTCGTAGCTGACATGCCAAATTTCCTTAGTCTTCTGAGAAAGTAGAGTAGTTGGTGGGCTTTCTTAACTATAGTGTCGTCATGGGGGCTCCAGGACAGGTTGTTGGTGATCTGAACATCTAAAAACTTGAAGCTCTCAACCCTTTCAACTTTGTTCCCTTTGATGTAGACAGGGGCATGTTCTCCACTATGCTTCCTGAAGTCGATGACAATTTCCTTTGTTTTATTGACATTGAGGGGGAGATTATTGTTGTCGCACTTTTTCACCAGATTCTCTATCTCATTCCTGTACTCTGTCTCGTCATTGTTTGAAATCTGACCCACTACTGTGGTGTCATCAGCAAATTTGAAAATCGAGTTGGAGGGGAATTTGGCCACACAGTCATAGGTATACAAGGAGTATAGTAGGGGGCTGAGGACACAGCCTTGTGGGGCATCGGTTTTGAGGATGATCGTGGAGGAGGTGTTGTTGCCTATCCTTAGTGATTGTGGCCTGTGGGTTAGAAAGTTCAGGATCCAGTCGCAGAGGGAGGAGCTGAGGCCAAGGCCACGGAGTTTGGAGATGTGTTTCATAGGAATGATGGTGTTGATGGCTGAGCTGTAGTCGATAAATAGGAGCCTGACATAGGTGTCTTTTGTTAACTAGGTGTTGCAGGGTAGAGTGCCGGGCCGTGGAGATAGCGTTTGCTGTGGACCTGTTGTAGCGGTAGGTGAACTGTAGTGGATCAAGGCAATCCGGGAAGCTGGAGTTGATTCGTGCCCTGACTAATCTTTTGAAGCACTTCATGATGATGGATGTCAGAACTACTAGACGATGGTCATTAAGGCACGCTGCATGGCTTTTTTTTGGTCCACCCGATGGTCGTCTTCTTGAAGCAGATAGAGATTGTTGTAAAGAGAGGTTGAAGATGTCTGCAAAGACCCCCACCAGCTGATCCTCGCAAGACCTGAGTGCCCGTCCGGGTACCCCATCTGGGCCAGTGGCTTTCCGAGGGTTGCTCTGACGTCTGCAATGGTGATCTCGGGTACAAGTTCATCCGAGGCTTCTGGGGTGGTGGGCTTGCTGTCGCTGATCTCTTGTTCAGAGCGTGCATAGAATATGTTGAGTTAATTTGGAGTAATGCCATGGGCACTGTTCCCGGTGCCTGCATGTCTAACCCCCCAAACCCACCCTAATTTTACATGTGGGAGGAGAGATATCAGGCAGCCCACCGGTGGGCCAATTAAGGTCCTTGAGTGGCTGATTAATGGTCCCGCTCCACTGGGTGGTGGCTGGCATCGAACTTGAAGCCCACCAGCTCCCGCGTCTTGGGCTACACATGGGTAATGGGGGGAGTATCTCATTCATGACCCCGCAGCTCATTCCAAGTGTCCCCCCCCCCCCCCCCCCCCCCCCCCCCACGACTCAGCCACGTCACCCGCAATCTTACACTTCGCTGTGTTTCCCCTCATCCCCTGGCCTGTGCATCTTGGCCCCATCTTTGTTGTCCCCCCCCCCCGCCTCCCGGGGCCACCCTCATCCAGGTCCCCTAGTCCCATCAAAAGCCCTCCCACCTAGCTCCAGAAAATCTCCAGCAGGGGACTAAATTTTGCCAGTAGTGCTGTTAGAACTGGGGAGGTGTCAATCATTTGATTGGCTGGCTGTCCTCCGGAGTGAGACGTCCTCTGCGGTTCAGGGGCGGCCATCTCACGCGGACCCCATGTGCACACCCCTGCTAACACCCTCACCGCTCCCCACTGAGGTAAATGGCTGTTGTCAACTTGTTGGTGCATGGGTGGGTTCTCCACTGACTTTTGCGCTTAAGATGGGGGGTTGACGGGAACTCTACCCCATGGAAACATCCTGTCCCAGGAATAGTAATTTAGACCTTATTGGACATACAATGCATTCCATGAGAAAAATACAAAAGTCAAAGGCACAGGCTCATGTTTTCCAATGGGTCTAACATGACTTCGATTATTCATGGCTGAATTCCATCCGTATTTCGGAAAGAATTAATGTTCCCTCGTACGTAAGTTAGAATTAAGGTTTTAATTGTTTAAAAGATTGCACTTATTGTTTAATAGATGGTACCAACATATAAAAGGGATACAGATGGGACTGTTTTGATGTTGGAGAAATAATTACTGAACACAATATACTTGGCATCGGAGAAGTCAAGATGTGACTCCTAGTTCTGATTATAGAGTTAGTGTTGGAGCTTAACATCCATTACAGGTGTCTGACCTGATTTTTCGTCTGAATGGTGTTACATGTGTCACCATACCTATTGGAGACCTTTAGCAGAACTGCTTCCCTGGGTTTGGTTTCAACTAACTTTGTCAGAGAGCTAAATTTAGTAAATTTACTGCAGAAAGAAATTCACAGTCCTATTCAGTTTCCATCCTGCTCATGAGAGTGGTGTCCCAGATGAGGGGCAACTGTACAGTATTGTGGGCCGGGCGGCATGGTAGCACAGTGGTTAGCACTGTTGATTCACAGCACCAGAGACCCGGGTTTGAATCCCCGGCTTGGGTCACTGTCTGTGCGGAGTCCGCACGGTCTCCCCGTGTCTGCGTAGGTTTCCTCTGGGTGCTCCGGTTTCCTCCCACAAGCCTTGAAAGACGTGCTGTTAGGTGAATTGGACATTCTGAATTCTCCCTCCGTGTACCCGAACAGGCGCCATAGTGTGTTGACTAGGGGATTTTCACATGCAGTGTTTCTGTAAGCCTACTTGTGTCGCTAATGTAGATGAATTATTATCCTACCCATGTTCTCAATACGCACTCAGTTGATTGGAGGAGACTTTTTTTACCATCAGATCCTCTTGCTCTTTGGTGACTTTTGAATGATGATACTTACTCTTGAATTAGTTTGGAATAAAATTCTGTTTGTGGATCCAGAATATTACGGCCCATATCATGGGCAGGATTGCCTGCCCTGCCAGCCCGTTTTATCGGCCAGCACACCCCATCCACCAGCAGGATCCTCTGTCCAGCCAGCTGGCCAATGGGGTTTCCCACTGTGGCCATCCCATGTTGTCAAGAACCCCATGGGTGAAGGAGCCCTGCCGGCAATGCTGAGGATCCCACAGCATATTTTCGTGATGACTAGAATAAGGGCACATTCTTTTCACTAAGATATTTAGAACATGTAGCCAGTTAGAACTTACATTAATGATCATAGCACCACAGCATTCACAGATTCCTGCTGTGTGGATGCCTTTAATATATCTGAATTACTATTTTCATCACTTAATGGGAACAAAGGACAAAGCTGGTATTTTGGGAACAGTATAGAATCCCTGCAGTGCAGAAGGAAGCCATTCGGCCCATCGAATCAGCACCAACCCTCTGAAAGAGCACGCCACCTAGGGCCAATTCCCCCAGCCTTGCAGCCCCATGTAACCTGCACATCTTTGGACTGTGGGAGGAAACCTGAGTACCTAGATGAAACCAAAGCAGACACGGGGACAGTCTTCAAACTTCACACAGACAGTCACCCAAGGCTGGAATTGAACCCGGGTCACTGGCGCTGTGAGGTAGCAGCGCTATCCACTGTGCCACTGTGCCGTGCGAGGGATGCCAAAATCTGAAGCAATGGATCAGAGCAACCGACTTTGCAGCTGGTGAGGGGAAAAGATATTGATTGATCTGGTACGTCATTTTCAATAATATTTGCAGCAAACTCAACGCAGAATACATTGGTTCTTGTTGTTTGACATGCTGCCTCTGGTTTTGTTGTCCACCTGGCTGAGATGCCTCAGTCAATTCTGGTAAAACTCAGCCACTTGACACCTGGTCACTTTATGTGGTCAACCATTCCATGGCCCACAAGGACTTGAACTATGAAACACGGGAAACCAAGAAGCTAAATCATGTATGCCGAAGTCAAAAAAGTCATCTGTACTCTGGGAAACAGTGGGATTTTCCAGCCCTTCCTGTCAGCGGGATCTCCCAGTCCTGCTGCAGTTGACCCCGTTGTCGGGATGGATGAGCCATGTAAATTGCCATTGACAGACGGGAATGGAGGATCCTGCCAGCAGCCAATGGCGAGACACCTCCGCCGTGGGAAAAGCAGCTGGGCTGCAAAAGTCCGGCCTGTCTTTGGAAATTGGAACTGCACCGTAGGCCGGAATTTTACATTGCTTGAGTGGGCGCTCGGCAAGGTGACGGGCAGGCATGCAACATATTGGTTGGCAGGCTTGCGCCCGCCATAAATCAAGCAGGTAGTTTTGTTCATTAAGGGGCCATTTGAATGCAATTTTCTGCAGCCCATCTGCTTTTACGATTGGAGGGTAGACTAATTGGTCAGGTGGCCTTTACGTTTTGGCAGCAACCTCGGTCCAGGGTGGGATGAACTGTCCTGGCTGGAACAGGATTGACAAATGTGTCTGGGTATGATTGTGCTGCCTCATGGCATAGCTTTTCCATCCATGTTTATTTTTAATGGGACAGCAGCTCCCTCAGACCCCCTCCCCCGGAAGTGCTCAGTCTTTCGCAGAGCATGTTTCATGCTGGATGGCTGTCAATTGGCCAATGAATGGGCAACAATTGCGGCCCAGCCAGCAAAGCCCGCGTCCCATGGATGAAGAAAAAAAGTGTCCGTGCTCCGCGTGAGAGCAGCTAAATGTGGCTCAGTTGTGGAAGTCTCACCTCTCGAGTCCAAACAATGCGTGCTGAAGTTCCATTCCAGAGACTTTGGCACATTAGTCCGGAGGATCAACACTCGTGGATTGCTCCCTGGTTAGAGGGCCTTTCTTTAGGATTTTAAACTAGGGACCCTTTTTTACTCTCTCAGGTGAATATAAAAGATCCCATGGCACTATTCAAAGAATAGGAAGAGAGTTCTCTCTTCCCCTGTGTCCTGACCAATTTTTATCACTCCATCAACATTGCTAAGAACTAATTATTGGGCCATTATCACATTGGTGTAAGTGGAACCTTGCTGTGTCCAATTCAGTTGCTGCGTTTCCCACATTATAATGATGACAATACTTCAGACGTTTTTCATTGGCTGTGAACTGCTTTGGGATGTCCTCAGCTTCTGAAAGGCACTACTGAAATACAAGTCGTTCCTCCATTTCATTTTTGTTTTAAACAAATTACATCAAGCAGCCACTCGAGGAGAACATGGATCTGAACATCATGGAGAAGTGCTATCATCTGTTTTATTACTTTCGGAAATTTTGCTCTAGAAGTAATTTACTTACATCACCTTAAACCACATCTATTATTCAAATTCCACCATGGATGCAGTGTAGGGCAGTAACTGATGGTTTTGAAAATATGACAAATATGACCGGGCTTTCAATAAAATTCTCAAAATTGAAGTTGATGACAGATTAGATTATACAGTGCCGGGCTTGGCATAAGTGTGTCCTGCACATTAACAGACAGTGAGGTTATCTGAACAGCTCTGTCAGTCTTACATTAATATATGTAATGCAGACTGCTTCTATTTGATCAATTCTGTACCTTGTAGATGCATGGTTAGATATTGGCAGTAATGCTTTCCCAAAATGTAATATGTGCACGTTTGAAAAGGCGTACATAGATGGTGATTTAAAACACATTGTGTGTCTTATTTAATTTCTCAATTATGGAGATTTGAATACAGGCTGGCAAGCTTATCAATTAGCTACAAAGCCCATTAACCTTGTACACAATTGCCACTACTGAACTTAATGGTATCAACTTGCTTTCACTTATATTTTGCAGTCTGTCATCCCTTTGCTCTGCAGAAATAAAAATGCAGGTTAGGGAACTTAAGTAGTCCACCAAAACTTTAAACAGCAAAGAAAATCGTACTGCCGGGATTCTCCGAGGCCGCACCGGATCGGAGAAACGCCGGTTGGGGGGCGGGGGGGGGGGGGGGGGGGGGGGGCGGTGATCCGACTCAACTCCTGGGGGGTCTCCACAGTGGCCAGGCCCACGATCGGGGCCTACCGATCGGCGGGTGGGCTCATTTTGAGGGGGGCCTATGCTCCTCGGCACTGGGCCCCTGTAGGGCTCCGCCATTTTGCCCGGGGGCCGGCACAGAGACGGCAATCCACGCGCATTAGCGGACCCGTGCTGGCCGCGGTGCGGATCCCCGCCGGCCGTATCGGGCCGGCTTTCAGCGGCGGAGCAGTGCACAGCACTCTGGCGCCATACTAGCCCCCGAGGAAGGGGAGAATGACTGGGCCTAGAGGCCTGTTGACACCGGCGTTGCTTGCGCCGGTTTTGACGCCGGCGTCAACACTTGGCCGGGATTTTGGAGAATTCCGGCCGACAAGTCTGTTCACTGGAAGGTAAGAGCAGCCAGTTTGAGGGAGAGGGTCCCAGTGCTCCAACGTCCCAAGCGAGAGGGTGCACCAACTCTGAGGCATCTTCAGAGTGAGGCATTCCCCCCACTTCATGGCTAAGATTTGGAAAAGATTTAAGGTCATGTTCCCACCCTACCTGTTCCCACCAGCCTACTAATTGAGGCTGGGCAGGGTAAGGCCCTTAGGTGGCCATCAAGGCCTTAAGAGGTGAATGGAGTGGGTTTCCCGCTGTGTTTTTAAGCTCAACTTTCGTTAAGACTAGTGATATTAATCCTTTCTGACTTACTATATCCTATAACTTCTTAACTAGTTGGCCACTCTACGGTCTTCTATCCCTGAGACTCCCTTGCTGATACCAGATGGGAACTAATCTATTTTAAACTATATTTCAAGTTATTATAGGATCCCTAATCTACAAGGAAGAATTTCACCTCATTTACCACTCGATGTCCTTTAAGGGTCTAGATCTGTTGAGGATATATAGGTGAGTCTTATGGGTAAACCACTATTTCAGGTTTAGATTTTAATAAACTACTATTTGAGATTTAGATTTAAAATAAACCACTATTTCAGGTTTAAATTTAAAATCACACATCTTTTTATTTGCTTTTACCAAACCTTAACAAATTACTTTGTATTTAAAAGTATCTTTTTGTTGACCAGACTTTAGGAGCTTTATTTAATGATTTTACTTCTGTCTTGATAGCTTGTGGTTGTTCTTATTCTTCGGTCTTCCGGCGTCTTCCGATTCCCATGGACCGATGAGCTGATTCGAATCGAATCTTAAGAATAAATTTGAACCGAATGTCTCGGCCTGTCTCTTCCCCTTTTCTCTCTCTCCTCTGCTTCTCTCTGTCTCTTGCAACTGGTGTTCTGAGATTTTACACATCAGAATTCATCTCTCCAGCGAATGTCAATTACAAAGCATTGTCTCATGTTTAACAAAATAGATGTGTTACATTTAAAACCGCGATTTCGCACCATGCGCAAGACTGCCGTACATTTCAAAAACACGTGGTCCATTCTGCTCTAAATCTAAAAAACCGTTAAGCTGTGTCTATCTTTGTCTATATCAGCCATTCGCATTTTTTTAAGCTTCCTCCGCCATGCGTGCTAGCTTTAAGCCGTTTAACACCTTGCTCAATGCTCTCATCGTTCAGGCTTGCAATGACTCCAAAATTACTTGCTCCCCTTTTTCTCAAAGGTTTCAAAAAACCGTTACAAGTCTTAAAATAATTGATAGCTATTTCCTGTCTATTTTAAAAACTGCAACTTTCTTCCAGAAATACAAAAAACTTCAACTTTCTTAACGATCTTTTCCTATGCCCGCCATTTTTTCTCAAATTTTATCAAACTTTTGACCTTGTGTGTGCATGCTATTTTTAAAGCTTTTACAAGCACTCTGATATTCCCTCATGTTCCTTCACCTATATTTTTATATATTTACTTTACTCTGTGTGGTGATATGCATCACTCTAGATACACAAGGGGTAAGTACACGTAGACTAGCTAGACACTAGAGGGAGCACCAGAGACACATGACACACAGACATTCAACCAATAGGTCAGTAAGATAGGACACGACCAATGGGCATTCACGATACACACACAGGTGACACTACCACACGGGGGCATTACACCAAGCCATATATAAAGGACACAGCACACATGATCTTCCTCTTTCCAGTGGAGACACTCAGTGAGTACAGAGACAAGGTTGATTGAACATCACACCCACCACGTGGATTGTAGGAGACTGGTTTGTCAGTCTGAGTAGCTATAGAAGGATTAACAGTAGAGGCGAATCCGAGTAGGAGAATTGTAAATAGTTCAATAAACATGTTGAAGTTATCTCCACGTCTGAACCTTCCTTTGTCAGAGTGAACATCAAGGAAGCAGCTTATGCTATGCCAAGAGCATAACAAGACATCGTACCAGCGAGTGACTGTTTCGATCCATATAGTTACAACTCAGCAAACAGTGACAACCAGCAACAACACCCAGGCAAGATGATCGAGATTCCAGTTCCACAGCAGCTCAAGTGCCACGGCAATCTCCACGAAAACTGGCGTGCATTCAGGCAAAGGTTTGAGATCTTTCTGGTAGCAGCCAACCTACAAGACGTGGCTGATGCTGAAAAGACAGAGCTTCTGCTCACCATCGCCGGTGCCGGAGCAGAAGAGATCTTCAAAACATTCAAGTTCTCCAAAGGGCAAAGCAAGAGCGACTTCCAGGCAGACCTGGAGAAATTCGAACAATACTGCGAGGAAAATACGAACAAACCAACAGAAAACGGTAAGAGAGGCGCCAGTACTCACCACGAACAACCAACAGAAAACGGTAAGAGACGCGCCAGTACTCGCCACGAGGCCGAGATCCCGGAGCAGATAACGACAATTTTGATCGGTGGCCATTTTGGTAAAGGTGCTGCACATGCGCAGTTGAGTAAAAGGCCCCAAGTAAAGGAACAGTGATCTGAGCATGCCCAATCACTTCCTACGACCTATGTCACATTATTCGTGATGGCAGAGGCCCAGACCACGCCCACTTAATGGGGAAATGTCCCAAAACACGTAAAAAAAAATTTAAAGCTGTAAAACCCGATTCTTTCACCTGGAACGACAGCACAATGCCTGAAATTCAACCAGTAGCTGAAAGTAACCTCCGCAGAACCCTGCAACAAGCAGTTAGCACCAGCCAAAGATGGCACAGTCCTTGAATAGATAGATAGATAGATAGAGAAATACAGCACAGAACAGGCCCTTCGGCCCACGATGTTGCGCCGAACTTTTGTCCTAGGTTAATCATAGAATTTTGGACAATTTGTCATGGCCAATCCACCCAACCTGCACATCTTTGGACTGTGGGAGGAAACCGGAGTACCCGGAGGAAACCCACGCAGTCACGGGGAGGATGTGCAGACTCCACACAGACAGTGACCCAAGTCGAAATCGAACTTGGGACCCTGGAGCTGTGAAGCAATTGTGCTATCCACAATGCTACCGTGCTGCCCTTAAGAAGTTAACCTACACTCCCTTATTCTACCCTAATCCAAGTACCTATCCAATAGCCGTTTGAAGGTCCATAAATTTTCCGACTCAACTACTACCACAGGCAGTGCATTCCATGCCCCCACTACTCTCTGGGTAAAGAACCTACCTCTGACATCCCCTCTATATCTTCCACCATTTATCTTAAATTTATGTCCCCTTGTAATGGTGTGTTCCACCCGGGGAAAAAGTCTCTGACTATCTACTCTATCTATTCCCCTGATCATCTTATAAACCTCTATCAAGTCGCCCCTCATCCTTCTCCGTTCCAATGAGAAAAGGCCCAGCACCCTCAATCTTTCCTCGTATGACCTACTCTCCATTCCAGGCAACATCCTGGTAAATCTCCTCTGCACCTTTTCCAAAGCTTCCACATCCTTCCTAAAATGAGGTGACCAGAACTGCACACAGTACTCCAAATGTGGCCTGACCAAGGTTTTGTACAGCTGCATCATCACCTCACGGCTCTTAAATTCAATCCCTCTGCTAATGAACGCTAGCACACCATAGGCCTTCTTCACAGCTCTATCCACTTGAATACTACGACTCCGACCTTTATTTCTTCTTTGGACATCACGGACCCAATGCCAGCTCCAACACAAAAAGTGATGATATGGTCCTAGAAGACTACGACTCAGACAAAGGTTTCATAATTCGAGATGGCGACCCCAGTACAAAATCCGAACCGCAATGAGATGTGTCCTACAGTGAAGACTCCGACACAGACGCGGATGTGTTCTTCGGACTTGAGGATCTTCAGCCCAGCATATATGACATCCCAACTCGTGAGTGCAGGATCATGCTGAGGCCTGACACCAAGAGACAGAGAGCGGTACAAGCCCACAGAGAGCGGCCTGCTGTCACACAGACAGTGGTCCATGGACTGCTAAGGGTTCCCGACTCCACACACACAGTGATCCACACACCACAAATGGTCCAGCCTCTACACAGGAAGCGATGAAAGACTCAACAGCGAGACAACTGCACGTCTCCACACAAAAAGTGACTCCAGTGACACAAGCCTCCACAGCGAGCTCGTGGACAGACTCCACGATAGAAGAAACGCAAGACTCCACACCGCAGTCCTTGCATGAACTAGACCATGAGGGTCTCGCAACCTCCTCTGAGCAACCAACAGCAGACGATGCAAGTCTGCTACGCTCAAGTGGACAACAGGAAGACTATGACAGTCTACCACGCTCCAGTGGACAACAAAGCGACTATGACAGTCCACCCACATTGTTTGAGCCACAAGAAGACTCTGACAGTCTACCCAGCTCAAGTGAACAACAAGAAGCAACTGAGGCTCTACCCACTGTATGCGAGATAAGTGACGGCAGCATCCCACTTCCCATACAAGATGTGCAATGTGACAGCCTCAGCTAGTGTGTACAGAGGCACTCGACAATCACAGCGAGACTACTGGTGACTCCGGTGACACCACGTTGCTTCAAACCTCATTCGCTCAAGCCTCTCCACAAGCAAATGCATTCCTGAATGTTTTCACTCCTGACCTGGAGCATCAAGAGATCTCAGTGACCCTGCTATGACTCCAGATGGGGAGCATCGACAAACCAAAACTGACTCAGGTGGCACAGACCAGACTCCAGACTGGGAGCAACGACAAGCCAAAACCGACTCAGGTGAAACAGACCAGACTCCAGACAGGGAGCATCCACAAGCCAAAGCTGATTCATGTAAGCCAAGCTCCAAATGGGGAGCACTGCAAACTCAGTCACGGCATGCTCAAGAAAACAGCAGATGCCACAAAGCAGGCTGACACGAGTAACTGTGTGACGGACTCGTATTATCCACAGAGTATGGTTCTTGAGCGCAGCAAACATGGCAACAAAACCAACCAACACAACACAACCTATGAAAACCATATCAAAGACACGACGTGTACCAAAGACAACATCGTCGATAGCAAGCACGACAAAGACTACACCAATGGAACTACGACTGGTACGACATGGTACAACTCTGCCCATGAGGGACACTGTTTCTGCTCAGCTCAGTGCAATGGCGGACCATGGCAGGACGATGCATCTTCCCAATTCACGTGTGCTACACTACAGTACCAACAGGCAACCTGGCTTTCAGGGCAGATGCCATCCAACATCGCTATCACAAGCATCGGAAGAAAAAAATACTCCAAATCAGACAATGAAGTGATTTGACCACTTCTTGGTTCCTTCTGCCCAGGGACACTGCTGGCGTTCACAAGGACATACCTTGTACATATCATAACATATCATACTTATCATAACTTGTACAGAGCATCGCTTATCTACCTGTTTTTTTGTTCAATTTTCTTTAACTGTACAGAAAATATGTAACACGGAAAAAGGGGGGATGTGGTATTATGCATCACTGTAGATACAAAAGGGGTTAATGCAAGTACACATAGACTAGCTAAATACTAGAGGGAGCACCAGAGACATGACACACAGACATTCAACCAATAGGTCAGTAAGATAGGACACGATCAATGGGCAGTCACGATACACACACAGGTGACACTACCACAGGGGGGCATTACACCAACCCATATATAAAGGACACAGCACACATGATCTTCCTCTTTCCAGTGGAGACACTCAGTGAGTAAAGACACAGGGTTGATTGAACATCACACCCACCACGCGGATTGTCGCAGACTGGTTCGTCAATCTGAGTAGCTATAGAAGGGTTAACAGTCGAGACGAATCCGAGTAGGAGTCCAAAGATGTGCGGGTTAGGTGGATTGGCCATGCTAAATTGCCCGTAGTGTCCTAAAAAGTAAGGTTAAGGGGGAGGGGGGTTGTTGGGTTACGGGTATAGGGTGGATACGTGGGTTTGAGTAGGGTGATCATGGCTCGGCACAACATCGAGGGCCGAAGGGCCTGTTCTGTGCTGTACTGTTCTATGTTCTATGTTCTAATTGTAAATAGTTCAATAAACGTGTTGAAGTTATCTCCACGTCTGAACTTTCCTTTGTCAGAGTGAACATCAAGGAAGCAGCTTATGCTACGCCAGGAGCATAACAAGACACTGTTTATTTTGTTCCAAACTACATTTTTCCTTCCCATTTTTACTGACTCCGCCCAAGGACCTTCTTGCTCAAGCATGAAATTGCATCTAGGTTTGGGCGAGCAGGTTCACTGGTTGGGGGGGGGGGGGAATTCCTGCCCATTCAATTTACATTCCACCTTCCCCCAAGCTAGACCCCGCCTTGAGAAGAGTGTAAAATTCTGCCCCCTAAATTAAATCCCTTAAATTACTGATTTCTTACAAATTGTTGCTTGGGAAATTAAAGATAGAAATTATCTGATGCACCAGGTAAAGAGTGGGCATACGTTCTCTGCATATTAAGCAAGGCAAACTCTGACATAATCCATCAACAACAGTTTGTGTCACTCCTTTGCAGGTTTCAAAACTCTGAACAGCTTAGGCCAGCTGAATTAGCATTTCTAAAACAGGTTCGGTGATACCAATCCCTGATCTCACTGTTTTCAGACCCCATGGGCGAAATTCTCCGCACCCGCGGAAAGTCGGCAAACGGTCGTAAAAATCGGGACCGTTTTACGACGGTCGCGAAGGCTTCATTTCCCGACCGATTCACTTCCTGTAAATGCGCTAGCAGCGCGGCCGCGTCAATTACGTGCGTGATGACGACGGAACGCGACGACGACACGAACCCGCCCATGTGACGCCGCCCGACGCCGTAAAAAGGCGCGGGCGACCACAGAATCTGTCGGAGCCTAGGCGAGCTGCTCCTCGCTTTATTGATGCAGACGTCGAGGCGCTGCTCGATGCCGTGGAGCAGAGGAGGGGCATCATCCGCCCGCGGAGAGGGCATCGCCAACCTGCCAGCACGGTACGCCAGGCCTGGCGTGACGTGGCTGCTGCCGTCAGTGCTGTGGGGCAGACCCCTCGCTCAGCAGAGCAGTGCCGAAAGAAGCTACACGACCTCACCAGGTCTGCCAGGGTAAGTGCCATGAGGGTGCCCCCTAGTCACAACCATCCCTCCCCCTTAACTGCCCGGGGGGGGGGGGGGGGGGGGGGGGATTGGTGCAGAGTTATTTGAGGGTGGTTCACAAAGTTGTCACAGACCCAGCGATCTGGCCCCGAGGAGAGATGCAATCATCTGATGACAACTTGCCCCCCCCAAACTGTGCCAGTATCAGAACGGACTTCTGATACCTACCGTTTTGTAATGATCTACCTATGTTCCCTCCCCCAACAGGCCAAGGCCGGTCATAACCACCGTGAGCGGCACAAGACTGGAGGGGGCTCGCCCAACATGCACCCCCTCAGCACCTTTGAACAGAGGGCCCTGGACCTTGTTGGGGGGTCTGCCACCCGCGATATCGCGCAATGCAAGGTTGGCGGAACTGCAGCAAGTGAGACAACCCTCCCTGACAAACACTCACCCCTCCCCCATCCTCTGTCCCTTCACACACCCTGCCCACTGGGATACCTCCCCCATCCTCTGTCCCTTCACACACCCTGCCCACTGGGACACCTCCCCATCCTCTGTCCCTTCACACACCCTGCCCACTGGGACCGTCCAGCGGCCTGCCGAGCAAATCGAAATAACCCGTCTCATTCTCTTCCCTAGGACGTGATGCCGAACGACCAGGGCCGTCTGGCTGCAGACGGAGACAGGAATCTGCCGCCACCTCACCCGGGGCCTCACAACAGAGGGTGCCCGATCAGCGGGCAGCCCTATCTGCCCCAACCCAATCTGCGGACCAGGACGCACAGAGGGTTCGAAGTCCACCACCACCACCAGAAATGGCCAGGGACAACCCGCCTGTCGCTGAGCGGCCCCACACCCTGGACGAGGACCTAACCATTGAGAGCGTCGGGCTTGCGGCACTGCTTTCTCCCACCACTTCCATCATCCCAGAGATACACACCCCGGCGGGCCTATTTAGTGATGAGTCTCCTGGGGCACAGTCTGGTTGGCACATCACAGATGAGCAGGTACAGCAGGTGGAGGTCGGAGCAACAGAGGGCCCGGACTCGCGGAGGCCAGACCAGGCCCAGGATGCAGCTGGCTCCCAGACGTTTTCGGAGTTCCTGGAGTTTCTCAACCCACCCGCACAGCCGATGCCTCAGGAAACCCAGGGAAACAATGACGGGATGAGGGCTTCCTTCCAGACTCTGCAGACGCTGTTAGAGGAGTCGATCCGCGTCCAAGAGCAGGGAGTGGTGCCGCTCATGGCAGAGACCCAGTCCGACACCGCACGGGTGGCATCCGCGGTGGAGGCAATGGGTCAGGTTATGCAAGACGTTGGGATTAATGTGCACGCGTCATCCTCGGCCCTGGACAGGGTTGCCCTCTCACAGGCAGCAATGTGCCAGAGCCAAACCGACATTGCCGGCGCCCTGCGGGCCATGGCCGAGTCTCAGCAGGTCATTGGCCAGTCGCAGCAGTCAGTCGCCGAGAGCATCAACCGCCTGACACATGTGCTGGATGGCGTCGTGCACAATCAGGTTGAGATTGCACAGTCCCTGGCGGGAATGTCTAACTCCCTGGACTCCGTCTCTGCAAACCTTCAGATCCTGGTGGATACCGTTGCAGGCCTCCAGGACTGGCAGCGCCAGGTGTCGGTGGTGCGACGGGGAACCTCCCCGCTCGCACCTCTGTCCCAAAGTGAGGCCCGGGGGCCACCGGGCTCCCCGAGGGAGGAGGAGGTTTCGGGGCCCGTCCCATTAACTCCATCACGGGACGTCCCGGAATTCTCGGCCTCCCCCCGTCCCATCCCTGGTGCATCAGGTGGGCAGCAGGCAGAGCAGGGTGGCACAATGTCACCCGAGGCGCCCGCAGAGCAGCCTGGCCCATCAAGGCCGGGTCGCCCTAGGAAACGCTTGGCCAAGGAGAAACGAGTCGAGGGGGGCGATTCGCAGCAATCCTCCTCCACTCCTGCTGTATCATCTGGGGATTCACTTAGACGTAGTGGTAGGGCCCGTAAGGCAACTAAGATAGACACTGAGTAAGTTGGCACGGGTGAAGGGCACAGTTTAGTTGTAGGGGCTAGGGCACCTGTAAATAATTGTTAATATTAAACGCACTGTTCCACCTTACTTGTAATACCGTGTGATTGTTCCACAGCCACAGGAATCGTGATGGTGACCGAGTGTCGCTGGGGGTGACGGGTGGTGAAACCTCGGTGCCAGGTGTGCAGTCCCTGCCCCTACCCCCCTCCCACAGCTAGCCCACGCGGGCACGTGATGGAGTGTCAGTGACGAACTCAGCGGCCACCAAGGTGGATGGTTCAGCTATTGCCATGGGTCAGACTCTCTCTAACGATTCTGAGCTCACAGCTCTTCGCAGAGCGGGCTGTCATCATTTCACATGGCACTGATCACACCCGCTGACACAGCCATCAATGTTGTGCCATTCCGTCTGGACCCAGTGATAAGCGTCATGTCGAAGTGGAGCAGTGTACACTGAGGGGGGGGGGGGGGTTGTGGTGGTGGCAGTTGTGTGGTGACCCTCTGCATGACTAGCGATGCAGGTGGTGGTTTGGTGTTCATCGGGGACGTCACATGCGATGCGTGAACCGTGCTGCCACCATGGCGTCGCGTGCCCGCCGTCCCTGCCGGGTAGGTCGTGCCGCCTCCTGGACATCACCAGCACCTGGGTCGTGTCTGCGTGCTGCGCCCGCCACTCCGCCAGCGTCCTCCTCCTCCTCCTCCTCCTCCTCCTCCTCCTCCTCCTCTGTGCTGGCACCACTGCCACTAGCTTCTCCCTCCGCCTCCTGCAACAGGTCATCTCCCCTCTGCATCGCGATGTTGTGCAGCGCACAGCAGACCACTACAATGCGAGCGACCCTGTCGGCCTGGTACTGCAGGGCCCCTCCGGAGCGGTCCAGGCACCTGAATCTCATCTTCAGGAGGCCAAGGCAGCGCTCCACCACACCCCTGGTTGCTGCATGGGCCTCGTTGTATCGTGTTTCCGCATTGGTCTGAGGCCTCCGTATCGGCGTCATCAGCCAAGACCTCAGCGGATAACCCCTGTCACCTAGCAACCAGCCCCTCAGCCGGGGGGGACGTCCCTCAAACATCGCAGGGATGAACGACTGCGCTAGTATGTAGGAGTCATGCACACTCCCTGGGAACCTTGCACAGACGTTCATGAACCTCATGTGGGGGTCGCATACCACCTGGACATTAATGGAGTATGTCCCCCTCCTGTTTGTGAACACTTCCTTGTCCACAGCAGGCGGGCGCATGGGGATGTGAACACAGTCGATTGACCCCTGAACCCTCGGTATCCCGGCCACACTGGCAAATCCACGGGCTCGTGAGTCTTGACTTGCTCGGTCCTCGGGAAAGGTGATGTAGCGATCGGCGATGGCATAGAGGGCGTCGGTCACATCCCGGATGCACCTGTGCACCGATGACTGGGAGATCCCAGAGACGTCCCCGCTCGGAGACTGGAAGGAGCTGGTAGCATAGAAGTTCAGAGCGACCGTCACCTTGATGGCTACCGGGATCGCGTGTCCTCCCCCCGCTCCACGTGGGGCGAGGTGCGACAGGAGTTCGCAGATATATATCACCGTCTGCCTACTCAGCCGGAGTCTTCTCCTGCAGGTGATGTCCGGCATTGTTAGGAAAGAGACCCGGACACGGTACACCCTCGGCTTTGGTCGTCGCCTCTGACGCCGTGGCTGCACCCTCACTCTCTCCTCTTCCTCTTCCTCCTCCTCCTCCTCCTCCTCCTCCCCCCCCCCATGCTGCTCGACGACTGGCAACTCCTCGGCCCTTCCCTCTGCTGCTGCAGCTGGCCCTGCAGCCACTGCGGGTTGTGGGTGTGGATGCTGCTGCATCTCCAAATCCAGTAGAGCGGCCCCAACCACTGCGCAGAACATAGCCGTTCTGTTCCCATGCATCGTGCTAACCTACAGAAGGGTGGTGGGGGGCAGAGAAACGGGACATGTTAGACGGACGTTAGTCGACACCTCGGCAGCCGCCAGCCATGGGATACCAGTGTGTCCCGGTGGCCTGGTCGCGCTGCTGACACGCGGTCAGCCTAACCCCTGGTCACTTCCTGCATCCAACGGCCAGTAAACTATGGCCTCCTCACGGGTGCATCAGTGGCCTGTGGCCGGAAGCCACAGGGGAACCAGCGGCCGTGTCCTCGTCACCTGCACACCATGGCATGGTGGCAGACATTTTGTTACGGGGTTGGACGGCTCACTCTCTACCTAACCCCCCCCCTCCGTTGCCCCCCACTGCCCCCTCCGTCTCCCCCACTGCCCCCTCCGTCTCCCCCACTGCCACCTCCGTCTCCCCCACTGCCCCCTCCGTCTCCCCCACTGCCACCTCCGTCTCCCCCACTGCCTCTCCCGTCTCCCCCCACTGCCCCCGCTCTGGACCCCCTCCCGTTCCCAGGGATGCCTTCCCCGTTGTGGCCAGACTCGAGCGGTGCGCTGAACGGTGCGCTGAGCGGTGCGCAGAGTGGTGCCCTGACCTCCTCCAAGCAGTCGTCAGCCAGGCCGACTGGTTGACGAATTTAAAAAGCAGGTGTGTTTCACGACGTCCAAACAGGGCGCCATGACGTCGGGACTTCGGCCCATCCGGGCCGATGAATAGCGGGGGGGCTCTCAGTGGCGATTCTGGTCGTGTCAGGGGCGGGAAGGAGGCGTTTGTCGGGAAACGCGACTCCGACAATTTGCGGGGTTCGGAGAATAGCGGGAGGGCGTCGGAACAGCGTCGCCGTAAAAATTTCCGACGCCCGCTATTCTCCGACCCGTCGTGAGTCCGGAGAATCGCGCCCCATGACTCCATTTTGTGTGTGTACATGACGCTTCGCCACAGTTATAACTTTGTATCAAGAATTACAGCGTTCTAGTGTGTCAGGTAAACATTATTGGTTTTGCCATGATTTTGTGACTTTAGCGCCTTTTGCTAAACATTTCTAAAAGTGGCCTTAAAAGGTTTGTTTGAAACCAGTGACTCTGTTTATCTACAATGTAAATAGGCTGCAAAAGCTAAGATGACTTTCTAGTTCGAAAAGATTTTCAGTGTGTGTTGATCAGATTCAGTCAGGTTTCTGTACACCTGCATATAGTCAACCGCATTCTATTTAATCTGTCAGTGCTCCTCGTTTGGATAGCCTCATAAGTCTCACCTACAAATGTTGATTAAGATACTTTTACTGTCTCTTACAATCCTCAGGCAAATGCCAAGAGTGGTATTTTTGCTCTTGTCTGCTGCAAAGTGCCATACTTCAGGCCTTGTGCTTTGAGATGTCCTGAATGGTACAAGTACATATGAGCAAGTTTTTCTTCCATTTTTTTTCTTTTTTCTTTTAACATTCCTCTCATCTATTTTCGTTCCCTTATCCACTCCTTCCTTCATTTCTTTCCTTCCCAACAGCACATACCTTTGGCTATTCACAATAGACCGAGTTCTGTCCGCACTCAACCAGCCCATGCTTAGAAAACTTAGAACATAATGTTTAACATTGGGTATGATTCTGTGATGGGGCAGCACTTGCTAAACAACCCCGAGTGTGTCACGAATAACACTGACCCCAATTTAAGATTATCAGTCAGGCTCTCGATGTAGTTCACTTACGTTTGCTCGAAGCAATATATTCATGAGGAGGGACTTGCCCTGTGCAGGCAAAAGTAAATGTTCAGGCATTGTGCCTATTTTCAATAAAACAAAAACGTAGCGAACACTAGATTCATGACGCATTCTCCATGTCACCACCTTGATCAATCAGAATCGACTTGTCAACCAATCAGCATCCTTTTCTCATGCAGCATGAATTCTTGCTCGCTTTGAAATTTGGCATTCTTGCATTGGTCCTGATTACGTGTAAACTTTTGACATCATGTCCCCCTCTCTCTCGCTCTCGCTCTCGCTCTCGCTCTCTCTCTCTCTCTCTCTCTCCTTCCTTCCAAGTTCATTGTTAAAAATTTTCACCAGCGCCACTACACCACGTTATAATAAAGCTCCTTCCCATCAAAATATATAACCCGCTGCAGCTTTAGAACATAGAACAGTACAGCACAGAACAGGCCCTTCGGCCCTCAATGTTGTGCCGAGCCATGATCGCCCTACTCAAACCCACGTATCCACCCTATACCCGTAACCCTTAACCTTACTTTTATTAGGACACTACGGGCAATTTAGCATGGCCAACCCACCTAACCCGCACATCTTTGGACTGTGGGAGGAAACCGGAGCACCCGGAGGAAACCCACGCACCCAGGGGGAGGACGTGCAGACTCCACACAGACAGTGACCCAGCCGGGAATCAAACCTGGGACCCTGGAGCTGTGAAGCATTTATGCTAACCACCATGCTACGCTGCTTTCCTTCAAGTCCACAGATATCTGTTCATTAGAGGCCCTGGTTCACACCTGCCATGTCACTAGAACAGCTGCAGACATGTACTGTTCAATGCCATGTATGATGTACAACAATAACTTGATTTTATAAAGCACCTTTCACGTAGCAAAGCATCCCAAGGTGCTCCACAGAAGCCCCATCAAGCAAAGATTGACAACTGCCGGACAAGGAACAAAAGCTTGGTGTTTCCAGTAGCTTCAAAACAGGCAGGAGAATCTGAGGGATGGGGTGGTTCATGAATCTATAATGTCAGGGCAGCAAACGTTTGCAGTATTGATGCGATGACTCAAGTTATTCTTGACTGCTAAGGAATATATATAAAAGAGGATGCGACAAATGTAATGCTAGCATTATCTCTTTCTAAGAGCAGCATAGGACAAAATAGCTGACTGCTGTAATTAACCCTATTGTTAAAGGGCAGCATGGTGGCGCAGTGGTTAGCACTGCTGCCTCACAGCGCCCAGTCCCGGTTCTGGGTCACTGTCCGTGTGGAGTTTGCACATTCTCCCCATGTTTGCGTGGGTTTCGCCCCCACAACCCAAAAGATGTGCAGGGTAGGTGGATTGGCCACGCTAAATTGCCCCTTCATTGGAAAAAATGAATTGGGTACACGGAATTTTTAAAAAATGTTTAAAAAATGTTTTTTTTTAAATGAACCATATTGTTATAACCACACTGAGACCCACGGCGACGACCCGATTAATCTCCCTGTGTGCCTCATGATGTATGAGCTTCCCCACTGAGGCAAGGCCCATCAGCAGGCTTGTTAATTAATTGCTGTAAAAGCCGGCCCAGGTAGGAGCCGAGCTGCAGAGCAGCCCTGGCTGGGACTTGGACTGTTGCAGGTAAATAAATAAACCATTGTTTGACTCTCCTTTCCGGACTCCTCCTTAACTCGTAAATTGGCGATGAGGATAAAGCAGAACTACAGTCGGTGCTGCTAGCCACCTCTCTTCATTAAGGAATAAGATTTACACGGTTTTGAAAATGTCACTCTTTGGCAGTCAATGTGGGTGTAAAGGACAAGACTCAGTGTGCAAAGCTTACGCTATTTTTTTAAGATGAACGCTATCATTGGGGATGATCACTAGCTGGTAATTCTTCTCACCACGTCTGCGGCCCCCAACTTCAGCATCATGAAGAGCATAACATACCCCACGGCCTCCGAGCTCGTGGTGCTCGAGATGACCCACTATGACCCCAACCCGTTGGGTCATCGCACATGAGCACCAATTTAATATGGCCGAGATAACCCCAGGGGAGCCCGTTACCGTGTTTTGGTGTGATTGTAGAGTTTTGTGACCATGGCTATCCCTAACCTAAATGCAACGGGACCGCCTTGTATGCGGAGTTAATAATATGGCAACCCAGGCCGAGACGGTCTCTGGACCTAAAAAAGGCTTTTGAAATCTCCTTTGACGGGAGAGCGCAGAGAAGGGAGCCCAGGAACTCCAGGGGATGTCAGCAATGGATGTAAATAGTGTAAGACATGCCCTATTCAGACAAATAGCACCCCGAGGAGCGGGTCCCCTGAAACCCCAACCTGGCCCGAACACCTTAGGAATCTACTAGGGGGGCACCTCCCCGGAATCAATGGAGGATGATCAAAGGTGGTGAGGCACATGTTACCGGTGAAATCACAGGGGTAGGAAATCACAGGTCAGCCAGCAAATCCGCTTCCCCATCCGAGGGAGACGCCAGCCCAAAGCCAGGACCTTCCATTGAGAACTGCCTGATGGCGACGAGAGTATCCAATTGCATTACATTGCCATGCCACGAGTTGGCCCCATCAGTATTACTGTCCAGGTGAGTGGCCACCTGTTAGAGCTGGAGTTGGACATCAGAAGCTGCAGTTTCAGAAATAGGGAGGCATACCTTCGAGAGAATAGAATCAGGACTCTAATTCAGCAGCTGGGTTTGCAAACACCGAGACAGGCTAGTAAGCTATACGGTGGAACCCCTAACCATTGCAGGCACCCCAATGACCCCGGTTACTTATGCGCAGCAGTCCATTAGGCTGCCATTAATAATAGCACGATGCCCCGGACTGAGTCTGCTGGGCCATGAATGGCTATAGCCCCGCCATCTGGACTGGCAACAGATCTTCCGGATGGACACTGGAGGACTTGACAAAGTCTTGTGGAAATACCCAGAAATCTTCCAGGAGGGCATGAACAAAATTAAGAGTGCTACGGCCTGGATATATGAAAACCCTGAGGCCCAGCCAAAATATATTGGTGCCCGCCCAGTCGTCTATGTGTTGTTGGCGAAGGTCGAGGACAAACCCAGCCAATTGGAAAGCCTCAATATCATCTGGCCGGTACGATTTGCTGATTGAACAGTGGCGATAGTAATGGTACTAAAACCTGACAAAACTGTACACCTGTGTGGCGATTATAAGATGTCCACAAACAAGGCCTCCCGCCTGGACAGGTACCCAATGCCGCAGACAGAAGACCTAAATGCAAAGTTCGCTGGGGGGCATTCCTTTTCCAAGCTTGATATGAGTCATGCCTATCTCTAGCTGCAGCTGAACGTTGATTCAAGGCATTGCATAACCATTAATACCCACGATTGTACGAGGTTGCCATTTGGAGTATCACCGGCTTGCACAATTGTGCAACGCGTCATGGAGAACACCCTGAAAGGGCTATCGCTTGTGGTTGTCTATTTGGGTGACGTCCTGGTCACCGGAGCCACGGAAAGGGTGCACCTGAACAACCTGGAGGAAGTCTTCCTCTGGTTTTGCTTAGAGTGAATCTGTGAGGTCACAGATACATTTATGGGTGGATGGCTGCGAGATGCCACACAAGTCAGCTGTGGTGCTCTAAAGCGACCCCGACTTGAACAAGAGGTGTACTCTGAAATGGAAAGGGAACTGCAAGATACTGCTTCAGATCATTGTTCTTCTGCTGCTGAAGGGAGAGAATAAACCTACACATTGGCTAATAGCCAAAATCGGTTCCACTGGACATTTCATAATAAATAGACAAGAGAAATGGCATGATGGAAAGGAGTCAATTGTTCGGAACACCTCTAAGGCAGACTACTGTTATGTTTGCAAATTATTCCCTGACCATAGTAAAGGGAAAGAGTCATTTGTCAATGGGTACTCTAACTGGAGAAATGTTGGGAGAGATATTGCTGGTCATGAAACTGCCAAAGCTCAAATTAAGCTGTGTGTGCATTCGTTCAAAGATGGAAATTATCCGGAAGAATTCATTCTGCATTATCGGTTCAGTTTTAAAAAGGAACGTTCTTATTGGAGGAAAGTGCTGAGATGTGTTGCTGCCACAGTCAAACTGCCATCTTCCTTGGGACTACCTCGAAGAGGACATGATGAATCATCAGTGTCAATTTGAAGAGGTAATCGGTGGAATTTGCAACAATCACGCTTGGAGCAGGCAAATGGAAAACATTTGACGGTCAAAGGAATCTGCGACACCAGGTGATCTGCTTCTGCAGATGCTGTTCTGGTTTTGAGATTGGACTCTGTCGATATGAAGGTATGCTTGGCTTATCAGACATAGCAACATCAAATTCTGAAAAACCCATGAGCTGGATTCTCCATCGGCGGGATCCTCTGTTTCGCCGGCAGTGCACTCACGCCTGCGGATTTACTGACGGCGTGGGGGGTGTCCACAATGGGAAACCCCATTGGCCAGCTGGCGGGACGGAGAAGCTTGCTGCCGGCGGTGGCATGCCGCACCAGAAAATGGGTACGACGGGACAGAGAAGCAAATGGGGTGCTCTTTCCAAGGGCCGGTGCAGACTTGATGGGCCGAATGGCCTCCTTCTGCATTGTAAATTTTATGATATGATTCTACAATGTGTGCAAGCTGAAGTAAAATCCTTAGCAAAGAAGTTTGAAAAGTACAAAATTGCAGTTTTTACTTTATTGTGGGACCGTTCAAAGAATCAATGCTGTCAGCATATCACTGCAAAATGTTGATTCAACATTCTTGAGTACTTCACAATTGTTAGCCTCAGTTTGAAGCTTTGCCGTAGAAGTTCGAAATGACTGTATCTTGATGGAAGCAGAGGCTCGAGCGTTAATATTATCCCTCTGATGATGACAAATGTACAAGACACAAGAAGCTAATTTTTGATGAGACTAGAGACAATGAAATCATTTTTAAAACTAAAGAGAATATCATCGTTGAGATGGTCAATCTTATTTTAGACACAGTAATGGTCCAGAGTAGAAGTGAATCTTTGAAGAAGACTGTTGAAATGATTGTGCGTGCTTTTCGACAGACATATGGAAGAGAATGGTAAGCGCCACTGCAGTAAGAGGTTAATTGGATTCTATCAGGAAGCAACAGACACAAATCTTTTTGAAGATCAAGTAAAACGATTCATTATTGATAATGATGAGCTCTGTGTTTTAATATCATCAGCTGATTTGCACAGACTTGTACGTGATAGGTTACAGGCAACCTTTACAAATGTGGAAACCATCCTGATGATATTTTCAACAATACCTGCCACAATACTGCCAGTAAACGTTCTTTCTCTGCATCGAAAAGAGTGAAAAATTATCTGTGAAGTACAATGAGCCAGGAATATTTGACAAGCTCAGCACTACTGGGCATTTGAAAATGCATCCTTACAGGATTTTACCTATGATGATGTGATTGATAATTTTGTGAGGAAAAAAATGAAGAAAAGCTAAGTTGCCAAGGATTGCAAACAACTGATGAAGGAAGAAAACCTAAAAAATCTGTCCCTCTACCATGTTCTCCAGTCTAAATTATGTTTGTCAAGACAGAACATATTCTGATCTGATATAATGGCTGGTGCTCACATGCAGGCAGTTATCTATGATAAGTAACCACCATCCCCTATTGCTCTTTACTGGCCTTCAAAAAGTATCTTCTTACTCTTCTGGATAATTGAAGAACTGAATCCTGTCAGAGAGTTGCCAGCAAAGCCACTGATATTAGACTAGGGCTGAATGTTCCATTTCATTGGAGTATTTGCTCCTGCACTGGACTTTTCCTGGCTCATTCTAGCCTGCACTGTTGTGTTGCGGTCATGTCATTAGCTAATTCCCTCATCCCATTGCCCATTAGCTCGTTCATCATTGCTACCCTTAAGACACAGAGATCGCAATTTGACCATCTCCACCCTCATGTTGACAATAGGTAGGCTTGGATTTCAACTTATCAATTAGCACAGGCTTGGTTGATGTCATAAATTAAAGAGCACAGCAGTCTGTCAGGGAGTGATTTTGGGTTTCTATGCCTTGCGTATTGTGAGTTGAGGGTGGACGGGGTTAGGAGGGTATTGCTGTCATTCAGGGTGGGGCTTGCCTTCATTGTAGACGGGGCTCAACACCAAGTCATTGGTCTCAATGTTATTGGGTACGGGGCTTGACGTCATTGGGGTGGGCTATCACGTCACCAGGCGAAGGGTTTGATGCAGGCACCTCACTCACACACTCCTCCAACCACCATCTAGTTCACCTGTGACAGAAATGGTAGGCCTCGCACTGGACTCATTCACCTGAGAACTAATTTTTAGTGTAGAAGCTAATCAACCTCGACTCTGAGGAACTGCCTAAGAAGAAAAGATTGTGGACAGACACACTACACTACAAGGTCAGTCACAGATCCGACCAAAGCAGTTTCTATGGATTTCTCAACAACTCACCCAGAAGCTTGTCACACCGTGAGCCATTCGGTCTCGGTGAAACTCTGCCTTTCTCATGAGAGTATCCAATCTCCAAATTTGAAAATCTCGCCTTGAAATTCTCTTCAAACATTGCTCCCACTCAGACAGCTTCAACAATGATCCACCTCCAGTGTTTCAATTTTGCCTTCAGAGATCCTTGGATCTCCAGGCTTCTCTGGAGCCACTTTGCTCCCTGCAGAACCTGTTTCTGATCTCTGTCCCAATCCTTTACCTGGAAACTTCCTCTGCAATCCATTTCTGTCCCACTCCCTGGCTTGTTATCCTCTACTTTGTTTGGGACCTTTTTCCCTGTCCCCTCCCCATGTATTATCATAGAATTCATAGAATTTACAGTGCAGAAGAAGGCCATTCGGCCCATCGAGTCTGCACCCATAACCCAGTAACCCCACCCAACACTAAGGGCAATTTATCATGGCCAATCCACCTAACCTGCACATCTTTGTACATCTATTGCTCCCTGAGACATCTTCTCTCGCAAGGCGGTCCACTTCAGGTCACCTGACTTGTAGTTTTGTTCTGTTTCAGATGTCTTTCCAGTCTGAAGACGAGAAAGTGTATCAATCGTGTCTGAAATATGAACTCTTAAGAAAACTGTTTAATTTTTTTCAACTAATTAAACGAATGGCCGTAGATTGGTTGCTATGAATTACACCATAAAAAACACTAAATGATATGAACATCATCTGTTGACAGATGCGACCATTTAGACTATTGAGATTGATGTTTGTTTAAAGGTGCTGCACACCAATTGGCTTTTTGTTGTGTCTGAGTTCCATGTTTTTATTTGTTGAACTGTACGGCACAAGGGAGGGGAGCAGGAGATTGGCAGTGTGCATGGAAGCCTGATGCCAGTAAGGGTGAGTCCATGGTGAGGTGGGGGTAGGAGGGACATGGAGGAATGGAAGAGTGATCTTGGGGGGGACAGTGGGTGGGGCGAAGCGGCATGTAGGAGTGGTGTGTTTGCCTGGTGGTGGTGGGGTTAGATTGTCAAGGTAAGAAAACAAGGAGCCTAAAGAGGCAGTGTCAGGACTGCCCAATTGTGGGTCCATCTCAGGGTGTCGACTGGCAGAGTCAGGGCTTTGGGTTCACTTCCAACATTTCAGTTATCTCTACTGAGAGTGATCTCGGACAATGACCTTTACAATGCATTGAAAAGCAGGTTAGTTGAGCCTGCATGTTCAGCCACGTCCCACAGAGTGGTGAGGACAACACTGGACACAAACATGAACAGTCAAGAAAGAGTGAACACAACATTGTTTCTTCCACAATAAAAGGGTCCTTAACTTACCTGAATGATCAATGCATTGATGAGACGTGTTAATATGCTTAGCTCTCTGACTAAGCTCGTCTCAGCAAATCACAATGATGTACACATAAATAAAGTAAAGCTAATATTTATAAGAGAACATGTTAAAACATAGTTTTGCAGAAATTTGCTTTTGAAAAACAGCCTTTGTGTGCTCTCGTCTTCTGTTAATGGCAATGGAGTTGGGCAGTGCGGCAGAGCCGCCATGTTTGACTAAGAGTATCTACCATGGGCTTCCGGAACATTGCCAGCTGACAACAGGTTTGATCAATTAAAAAGTTCTCCCACCGTTAAATTGGATGTGCTTTCCATGCACATTGTTGGCACTTAGAATTTTAATTGTAATCACGTGGGGAATGGTAAAAATAGCGAAAGTGCATGTGGCATTTTTAACAGATAGGATGGCAGACCACAAGGTACAAGCAAACAAAAGCTTTATTGGAAAGCAGTTTACTCAGCAAGCTTTAGATATAGACTGCCCATTTGCCCATTATGTCATCAATAGGTCATGTGATCAAAAGGTTCAGGAATAGTAAGTGCCAAAAGTAAAGTACTTCACACTTCCTGTAATGTTTATATAAGATAGGATTTGTGGAATCAGTATCAGTTACGGAAAGTAGCAAAGATTCATCATTTCATTCGCCAAGTTGTAGAGTAAAACATCCAGACTTTATTAACAGGATCATACATAGAATTTACAGTGCAGAAGGAGGCCATTCGGCCCATCGAGTCTGCACCGGCTCTTGGAAAGAGCATCCTACCCAAGGTCAACACCTCCACCCTATCCCCATAACCCAGTAACCCCACCCAACACTAAGGGAAATTTTGGACGCTAAGGGCAATTTAGCATGGCCAATCCACCTAACTGCACATCTTTGGACTGTGGGAGGAAACCACAGCGTCCGGAGGAAACCCACGCACACACGGGGAGGATGTGCAGACTCCGCACAGACAGTGACCCAAGCTGGAATCGAACCTGGGACCCTGGAGCTGTGAAGCGATTGTGCTATCCACAATGCTACCATGCTGCCCTTATCATCATGAACATCAACATTTGTGATCCTGACTGCAAATCAGAGGAATAAATTGATTGGTACATTGTAATGCCCTTAAGACTAGTTGACTTTTAAATAGCCATCAGACTCTTAACGTGACATTGTTCCAACTAGGGACAAACATGAATACACATCAGCGCACGGTTGCGGTTATGATGTTCGGCATGACTGACAGAAGAAAATGCCAGCCAAAGTTTTGTAGAAACTGGCTTAATCTCTAACTGATGCCAGGGACAGGGTGAACTTGGTAGCTCTGGAATGGAGTTCAAAACAGGCACAGTAAACAAATGTTTCATCCTTCCTGATATTTAATTGGAGGAAATTTCTGTTCTCCAGTACTCAAGGTTGGATAACAGCCTGATAATTTAGTGGAAGAGTTGAAGGATCTGGTGTTGAGGCAGAGCTTTGTGTCATCAGCATATATTTGTAAACTAAGCAGTGTCTTCAGATGATTTTGTCAGGGGACGGTATGTAGTTGAGAAATAGGAAGGAGGCAATAATTAATCCTTGAGGACATTAGAGGTAATGGTGTGGGAGCAGGAAGCAAAGCCATTTGGTTACAAGTACATAAATAAGAACAGACCTATACAAGAGCAGGTACCCCCCCCCCCCCCCCCCCCCCCCCCAGCACGCGAGGTATTAGAGGGTTTTTCTGGCAACCATATCAAAGGCTGCAGAGCTGTCGAGAAGAATGAGGAGAGAAAGTACCTTTTGTTACAGTAACACAAGATATCACTTGTGACTTTGATAAGATATCAAACAACCAGCTAGACTTGAAAGGATATGTTTTCATCTTTGGAAAGGTCATTATTTTCAATTTACCTGGCAAAATAACATCTTGCAACAAGATGTTGTGGGGTTGTCAAAAGGTTCAGGAATAGCAAGTGCCAAAAGTAAAGTACTTCACACTTCCTGTAATGTTTATATTAAATGGGATTTGTGGAACCAGTATCAGTTATGGAAAGTAGCAAAGATTCACCATTTCATTCGCCAAATTGTAGAGTAAAACCTCCAGACTTTATTAACAGGATCATCATGAACATCAACATTTGTGATCCTGACTGCAAATCAGAGAAATAAATTTGTTGGTACATTGCAATGTCCTTAAGACGAGTTGACTTTTAAATAGTCATGAGCATGTAATTTTTAATATTTCACTAAATTGTGTTCTGATCCCCGATGAGATCAGCAAAGCCAAAAAAAACAAATTTACCCATTGACCCCAATGCGAAAACCCAATTGACAAGGTTTCATTTTTTCAGCATTTGCATTGAAAATCACTCCAAAATCAACATAAATTAAACATGAATTAACAGGCAGATTGTGGTCAACCCAAACAATAAATGGCAGATACAACAAAGATTAATTTCACTGATTGAGATCCACCCATATGCCAATATCAGTCACAAAGCTCTTCAAGACTCTGAACCTCATCAAGAAAAATTGCAGCTCCATTTCTTCAATGATTTAGCCACAAATTCTCATCCAACAACAGCTCCCAATCAACCCAAATCCACAGGCGTGGGATTTACCAAAAGGGCGTCTATTTTGGGTCCTCCTCAACTTTGCTCATGGCAGACGTGATGGCATGGATCCGCTTTTTGGTCAGTGTTGATCCATTAGTTCCAGTAAAATACTTGAATTCACACCAGTTAACTGTAGTATAAGGGAATGATACATGCAGAATTATTTGTCGGACGGAGTACTGCCCACATATTTATGTGAGAAAGCACATGACCGAGACCTCGGGCCAGTGTGGTGTTGGCCAGAGAGGTGTTAAAACCTAGAGATGAAGATAGTGGCATGCCTCTAGCCTTTAGTCACAGAAGGTTGGTTTACAAGTGCAACAGGTGATTAAGAAGGCAAATGGAATTTTGTCCTTCATTGCTAGAGGGATGGAGTTTAAGACTAGGGAGGTTATGTTGCAATTGTATAAGGTGTTAGTGCGGCCACACCTGGAGTATTGTGTTCAGTTTTGGTCTCCTTACTTGAGAAAGGACGTACTGGCGCTGGAGGGTGTGCAGAGGAGATTCACTAGGTTAATCCCAGAGCTGAAGGGGTTGGATTATGAGGAGAGGTTGAGTAGACTGGGACTGTACTCATTGGAATTTAGAAGGATGAGGGGGGATCTTATAGAAACATTTAAAATTATGATGGGAATAGATAGGATAGATGCGGGCAGGTTGTTTCCACTGGCGGGTGACAGCAGAACTAGGGGACATAGCCTCAAAATAAGGGGAAGTAGATTTAGGACTGCGTTTAGGAGGAACTTCTTCACCCAAAGGGTTGTGAATCTATGGAATTCCTTGCCCAGTGAAGCAGTTGAGGCTCCTTCATTACATGTTTTTAAGGTAAAGATAGATAGTTTTTTGAAGAATAAGGGGATTAAGGGTTATGGTGTTCGGGCCGGAAAGTGGAGCTGAGTCCACAAAAGATCAGCCATGATCTAATTGAATGGCGAGTGACTTTTTTGGAAATTAATTTTGGAAACTAAAACTTCCAAATGGTATCATTGTGTGTGGTTTCTGCAGAGTTGATTCTGCTGTGAAAGCTGTTCGCGATTCGAACAGCTTTCCAGCTGGCTTTACTCGCGTTGTTCAGCCACTTGCCGTTTCCATTCATAAAAACATGAATGGAAACGTCAAGTGGCTGAACATCTTCCCATCAGAATGCTGTGGTCAAAATCTGAAGAGTAGTATTCTGATGGGAAGATGTTCAGCCACTTGACGTTTCCATTCATGTTTTTATGAATGGAAACGGCAAGTGCCTGAACGACGCTAGTAAAGCCAGCTGGAAAGCTGTTCGAATCGCGAACAGCTTTCACAGCAGAATCCACTCTTCCCATCTTCCCATCAGAATACTACTCTTCAGATTTTGACCACAGCATTCTGATGGGAAGATGTTCAGCCACTTGACGTTTCCATTCATGTTTTTATGAATGGAAATGGCAAGTGGCTGAACGACGCTAGTAAAGCCAGCTGGATGCTATGTGATTTATCTTGGCCAGCATTTCACACCCGCGATTTTTGTACCTCGCGTATCATGCGACCCCCGAAATTTAGGCTTCAAATTAGGTGCTCAAAAGTCGCATGTTACGCGAGTATATACGGTAGTTTGTAAATACTTGCTGTGAACATACAGAAGACTATGAAGAATTGTTTAACAGACTGTTCTTTAATCAACACCGTGCCAACAGTAGCCTCACCTCCCCTTTATCTCCACTCCCAGATTCAGCCTTCCTGTTCACCTTTTCTGAACTACATCACTGGGATCTGGGCTTGAATGGCTCTGTGACTTTTTGTTTTGTTTCAACCAGCTTTAGTTTCCCCAGAAACCTGAGGTTTCCATTTCCATTTCAGTGTTTGTTTTACTTTCCCTAGAAACCCAAAGTTTCAATTTTCCTTTCAATTGGTGTCTGACTGAAAAAATATATAAGCTTCATGCTCACATATTTCATCACAATAGAGAATATTCGTTCATTTAGAGGCGTGCTTTAACAGAATGCCTTGGATTTTCAGTGACCTCTGCAATGCATAACTTGATAGATGAAAGGTGCAACATTATTGGAATGCACAATGGGGGAATTTTAACCCCTAAAACAAGTAAGTTTGGGTTAAATGAGCTGTGGAAAGGGAAACTCAACCCCAACTTGCCACATATCATCAATTTCTCATTTTATCTTTTTTTAATTTTATGTTGATCAATTTCCCATTTTAATGGTGGGAGGATGGGATTGAGTAGCTTCTCAGAGATGGTTGAACAAATTAATCATTTTAATCAGGCCTATGGCATTTTATTTAACCTGCTTTGCAACTCTGAACAGTGATAGGACTTATTTTCTTGTTATGAGGTTTACTGTTCTCTCATTGTACAGCTCACTGATTTTGCAGTATATCATCCATTAATTCACGCTTGCAAGTGAAATATGAAGATGGTGAATATTGATACTGACAATTGGAAGACGTCACTGATGACCATGATCTGTAAAGGCTGCCTGTTTGGAAGGGCATTGGAAGAGGTCAGCTGACATTAAAAGCTCAGCTGGCAAGAAAAAGCCCCAGAGAAAATAAAGGCCATTGACTCGTGCACCTTCTCAGTCCACCCACCGTCTTCCTCTGCAGCAAATATGGCAGAGGCTGGTCTATCAGATTGGGCACCCTGAGCCACACCAGGCAATGCTTGACGCACAGTTAACTATTAGGACGCAAACTGTTGTCTTATGAGATGGAAAGTTGCCACAATCTCAGTGCATATGCTATGACCTCACGATGTATCGACTATTAAACAAAATCTGACATCTTGATAAAATGAGGTTAAGAACGTGGGACATTTCTAAAAGTGCCGAACAATGTCCGAAACCAAGATCAAGCTATCGCACTCCGTCATTCTTGTTTCAAATAAGTTTAAATTCCATTTATTGCCATAGTCCAGCAAGTCAATTGAAACAAATCACCAAACAGAAAAGGAGAAGATTGAAAGACATTGTGGAAGGATACTGTGAAATGAATGCCCAAGTCAGCAGACTTACACTGGAAGAGTGGTCATGATGTGGAGATACTGGCGTTGGACTGGGGTGAGCACAGTAAGAAGTCTTACAACACCAGGTTAAAGTCCAACAGGTTTGTTTCGAATCACTAGCTTTCGGAGCAATGCTCCTTCCTCAGGTGAATGGAGAGGTATGTTCCAGAAACATTTATATAGACATTGGAAGAGGTGACCACTGGAAGAGTGGTGGCATGGTACCCTGAGAAAGACTCTCAACTCTAGAAGTGGAGTAAGAGGCAGAGTGTCCAGTTTTTGTATTTGACTGCCTGGGTTCACTGAATAAAAGGAGATCAGGTCAGGTGGTCACATGCCCATAAAGGTGCCTGCAGGGAAACCTGTTTTTGCTACTCAAGGCACAGAACTGATCAGTTTTTCCTTTCCCAACCTGGGTGCATGAAGTCAATTCATATGCCGCCACTTTCTGTCCTGAAATTCAGATAATTCTGCATTTAAAAAAAACGCTGGAGTCTCTGTTTCGGAGACCAAGTGATGATGCCGGGGCAGGATTTGCGGAGATCTACAACAGCAAAACTAGCACTGCACCTGGACCGATTTAATGACTGTTGAGGGGATAGCACCAAATCTTCACTGCTTCAGTAATGATATCTCGGACTCTTGCTTCAGAGGATTTGTGAGCATAATCGATCCCAATGAGAAATAGTGCGGTACTCACAGTGTACGGGATTGGCACTCAGGAGTTTGACATCCCAACACACACACACACACACCATCCCAGCCAACAAGGAGGCAGCAGGATGCGCGGCCTCGAGATTCACCGATGTAGAACAATAGACCCTGCTGGATGCCGTGGATGAGGCATGGGCAACTCTGTACCCTGGGGTGGGAAGGAGGCTGGCAGCATTCGCTGGGCCTGGGCGCAGGTGGCAGAGATGGTTAGCGTCGTGGGCAACTCCGTCCGGACCGGCCAGCAGTGCAGAAAGAAACTGCATGACCTCGTAATGGCGGCCAGGGTGAGTAAGCAGCAATGTTCTCCTGGCACTAATCCCAGTCCCACACAGTGCCATACGTGCGTAACATAATACCTCCCTGCCATGGTGTGCCCAAGCCACTGATACCACCAGCTACCCACCTCCTGGGCTGCATACGTCAACTGTCTTAACTGTCCGTTTTCTGTGGGTCCGCCACCTCCAGGAGAAGGCCACTCAGAGCCTCCAGGAGTGGGAAAAGACTGGAGCGGGACTGCTGCAGCTGCGGCCCCTCACTGCAGACGAGCAAAGGGCCCTGGATGTGGTCGGAGTTGCCGCAGTTGCCAGGGCGGAGGTCAGCATTGGGCAAGGACATGAGACCCTGCTGAGTTGTGGTTCTCCATTACATGTGTCTTCCAGTGGGCAGCACGGTAGCATGGTGGTTAGCATAAATGCTTCACAGCTCCAGGGACCCAGGTTCGATTCCCGGCTGGGTCACTGTCTGTGCGGAGTCTGCACGTCCTCCCCGTGTGTGCGTGGGTTTCCTCCGGGTGCTCCGGTTTCCTCCCACAGTCCAAAGATGTGCGGGTTAGGTGGATTGGCCATGCTAAATTGCCCGTAGGGTCCTAAAAAGTAAGGTTAAGGGGGGGGGTTGTTGGGTTACGGGTATAGGGTGGATAGGTGGGTTTAAGTAGGGTGATCATTGCTCGGCACAACATCGAGGGCCGAAGGGCCTGTTCTGTGCTGTACTGTTCTATGTTCTATGTGTGACACACTCACCACCACCACCACCACTCACACTTCCCTCCGGCCGCGATGCAATCAAGCCTATTGTGCCTTTCAGGAGCTGCTGGTGAAGGTGGGGCCTTCTGGTATACCCCGTCCCCGGTTCAGCCAGAAGCCCAGGTGTCTACCAGCGATGTGCTAGAAATGCGGCCTTCTGGCCCTGGTGCCCATCCCTGCTGCCAAGTGTACCGTCCGTTGACACTGCCCTTGCCAGTGGTACTCTCCACGGCATCTATCTGCCACCAACCTTTAGGTGCTACTGTGGGCGTTGCCCTTTGGCAGGCCATGTGATGCGTCACCGGCAGGTGGCGGCTGTTTGGAGAGGGAGGTATGACGGAGGGTGAGGTGCAGGGGTAGGGGCTGGTGGGATGGAGAGTGGGTGGTGGGATGGAGAGTGGGTGGTGGGGTGGAGAGTGGGGGCTGGGGTGGTGGGGTGGGGAATGGGGGCTAGGGTGTGAGGGTGGGGGCACCCATAGAGCTGGTGTCACTCTGCACATCCACGGGCCACCGTGGCTGGTCAGTGTGGTGCACAGTAAGATAGCTGCCCTGTGGGCTGCAGCAGTGGCGGTCCGTGCTTGGACACTGCCCATCCGTGGGGGGTTGCTCCATCCCCACGGCTATCTCCCCAACATCCCCCCCCCCCCCCACCGTGCCCTGGCAGGGCCCTCCCTCCATCGGCCCCCCCACCACCGTCAGCAACCTCAGTCAGCTCAGCCAATGTCAGGAATGGCAACACACGGTTCCACCTCTCCGTGTCCTAACTCATTTCTCTTCCCCCCGCCCCCATTACCCATGGCACCTGGTTTCCCGATTTTTAAAAGCACAAGTGAACCGCGCTGTTGGGAACTTGGCCCATCGGAATCGGAGCATTGCAGAGGTCCCGGAGAATATTGGGTCTGGCCCTCTAATGATATGCAAACAGTGTACGTGTGGAGTGGAACACATGGCTGCTACTGTCAAGGCACCGGATAATAGCAATTTGGTGAGGATCCAGAACCCGTCACGATTCCGGCGTCAAAACTGATTCTTCACCCAGTCGCCTTTCCTGATTTCTCCGTTGGCCAGCGGAGAATCCCGCCGACAGACTTCCATGTCTGGCATAGTTTGTTCCTTCAGAAGTGCCCTCTTCATTTCTTTTCTATACTTGCAAAATACATTAACGTATCAATACATTTACTATGTTGTCTGTCATGCAGAGACAGTTGCGATTGAGAGAAATGACACCCTTATTGGTACAAGTCCACAGAAGTCTATCAAATTGCCCCTGGGGCACCATTAGTCCAAAGCTTTCCTGTGACCTATTGCATGTTCCAACAACTTTAGCTGAGCACATAATGAGATTACCTCTTGGACTTCTGAGTGCTAGTTGCCGTGTCCAGATAATTCAATTATCTGAGAGAGAGCTTGCCAATCAAGGCGAGTGTTGTCTAAAGTCTCTGATGCTCGGACCCGATGCAGGATATTTGAGTTATTGATCCAAGTTACATTGCAAAAGTAGCTCTTGTACTTCTGGCAACAACCTCGAACTTTGGCTTGGGAACAGTGACTGTGAATAGACAGAATAAATTGTGCAGATTGACTCTCTGGACACCATCTGCAGGGAATGTAATTTGGAATTCACTATGCTGTTCGAATATGCTTAACTGATCTAATGGGGTTTAAACTATTCAAAATGCAAAAGCCAAGGATTTCTTAGCCTCTCTGGATTCTGCAAATTTCATTAAAGTTCACCTTTTTCTCTTCAGATGCCATACCCAATGCGGGCTTTGGTGATCGTGTTTTCAGTTGATCCATAATTCTGCTCGGCAAATATTGCCTGGCCATTACCTCCTGCAATATGCCTGACCAGGAGACTCTCCAACTCTTACCACCTGCCATATCGTCATGTTGGGAAGGTTTACAGGTTGGAAATCAACCTGTTTGGATACATTATGAATGCACATTCCATGGTCGTCAATGATGTGTTGGGTAAGCTGGGTCTGAGAGGACTGCGTTTACCAGAGCAGTGAGAGAGACAGGCTACCAACACTGGTAGAAGTACAACTCTATTTTATTTAACTATGAGCTGTTAAACATACTTGCACTGTGGGTCGACACTATGTTCGGTTGACTGAAGACCTATGACTAACCTGACCAGACTATACTGCTAGCACATGGTAGATGTTCGTGCTACTGATTACGGGCTCTGGCTGTCTCAGAGGCTGCATCCTGAATGAGCGGGAAAACTAGTGCCCTCTGTCTTTATAGTGGCCGTGTCCTGTCTGGTGATTGGCTGCTGTGTTCTGTGTGTTGATTGGTCTTTCAGTGTGTCAGTCAGTGTTTGTCTATGCACCATCATATACTTGTGTGTATATTATGACAGTCAAGCCCTAGAGCAGGGCTTGGTAAGGTAAAATGGACCAGACGTGCACTGGTTTCCACACCGAAGCAACCTCCTACACTGTGGAAGAAGTCATCTACCTATTCCTCTTCTGCCCAGCAGTGTCTGGAAGTCACCCAAAGGACTCAAACCTCTAAACACTTCCACAGGGGAAGAGGAGGACCATTCTGGGAGATTTGCGAAACTGCCACACTGGTTGTCCCAATAAAAGTGTAATAAACCTTACAAGACACATGTGGACACCCCAGTGGGGCTCGTGGAATAAAAGCTCCCCGTTAGTGGGCCGAGAAGGTAGCACAGTGGTCAGCACTATTGCTACACAGTCCCTCAGGTTCGATTCCCTCTTGGAGCCTGCACTTTCTCCCAGTGTCTACATGGGTTTCCTCCAGGCAATCCGGTTTCCTCCCACAAGTCCTGAAATACATGGTGTTAGCTGAATTGGACATTCAGAATTCTCCCTCTTGTGTATCCGAACAAGCGCCTGGGTGTGGCGACTCTGGACTTTTCACGGTAACTTCATTGCAGTGTTAATGGAAGCCCACTCGTTAATAGAGACATATAAGATAGTCAGAGGGTTAGATAGGGTGGACAGTGACAGTCTTTTTCCTCGGATGGTGATGACCAACACGAGGGGACATAGCTTTAAATTGAGGGGTGATAGATATAGGACAGATGTCAGAGGCAGTTTCTTTACTCAGAGAGTAGTAGGGGTGTGGAACGCCCTGCCTGCAACAGTAGTAGACTCGCCAACTTTAAGGGCATTTAAGTGGTCACTGGATAGACATATGGATGAAAATGGAATAGTGTAGGTCAGATAGGCTTCAGATGGTTTCACAGGTTGGCGCAACATCGAAGGCCGAAGGGCCCGTACTGCGCTGTAGTGTTCTATGTTCTATGACACTAATAAATATTATTCTTATTGGGGCTGAGTTTGGAAGGAGCATCCAGGAGGGATTCTGGAAAAAATATGTAAATAGTCCAACGAGGCAATGGGCCGCATTGGACCTGGTATGAGCCTGGCCAGATGGCCAAAGTTTCAGTCGGGGAGCATTTCGGGGACAGAGAGCATAATGCCATCCATTTTGAGGTAATTGTATCTAAGGATATGAGTAGTCTTTGGGTGAAGGTGCTAAATTGGGGGAAGGCTAATTGCAACAATATTAAGCAGGAATTGAAGAATTTAGATTGCAGGCAGCTATTTGAGGGTAAATCAACATCTGACATAGAACATAGAACAGTACAGCACAGAACAGGCCCTTCGGCCCTCGATGTTGTGCCGAGCAATGATCACCCTACTCAAACCCACGTATCCACCCTATACCCGTAACCCAACAACCCCACCCCCTTAACCTTACTTTTTAGGACACTACGGGCAATTTAGCATGGCCAATCTACCTAACCCGCACATCTTTGGACATATGCGGAATATTTTCAAAAGTCTCTTTTAAAAAAATGGGATGAAGCTATTTCATCAACCACAGACTGATTCATCCCTGCATTTGCTGCTGATAGGCTCAATGACTTCACTCCCAATTTTCAAACGGAAAGCAGTCGTTTGCAAGAAACGTTTGTTGCATTTTGAAACGGGCTGGGCGACACGGTAGCAGAGTGGTTAGCACTGTTGCTTAACAGCGCTAGGGTCCCTGGTTCGATTCCTGGCTTGGGTCACTGTCTGTGCAGAGTCTGCATGTTCTCCCTGTGTCTATGTGGGTTTTTTCCAATTAAGAGACAATTTAACGTAGCAATCCACCTACCCTGCACATCTTTGGGTTGTGGGGGCGAAACCCATGCAAACATGGGGAGAATGTGCAAACTCCACACGGACAGTGACCCAGAGCCGGGATCGAACCTGGGACCTCGGCGCTGTGAGGCAGCAGTGCTATCCATTGCCACCGTGCTGCCCATTTTCAGCATTTCTGATCCTCTTTAGGACATTGTCTTTCCCTTTGGCACCCCTCATGATGTTCCTCACAGCTAATGTGATCTTTCAAGGTTCTCCCTGAAGTAGAGGGTTCTGGGTGTTAGCTGCTAAGTAAAACTGTGAGCCTTTCATAATCAAAGAGCCCCTCCACATGCAAATTTATTCTGCCGTGCTGCCCGCTTTCCCAAGGCAGCGGGAGGTGTAGACAGAATCAATGGATGAAAGGCGGGTTCGCGTGATGGAATGGGCTGTGTTTACAACTATCTGTCATTTCTGACGGTGTTGGGCCGAGCAGTTGCCATACCAAATTGTGATGCAGCCAGAAAGGATGCTTTTTCTGGTGCACCTGTAAAAATTGGTACAAGTCAATATGGACATGCCGAATTTCCTTAGTTTCCTGAGGAAGTATCGGAGCTGGTGTTTTCTTGGTCATAACGTCAGTGTAGGTGGACCAGGACAAATTGTTGGTGATGTGCATACCCAGGAATTTGAAGCTGTCAACTATCCCCACCTTGACATCACTGATGTACATAAGAACATAAGAACGAGGAGCAGGAGTAGGCCATCTGGCCCCTCGAGCCTGCTCCGCCATTCAATGAGACCATGGCTGATCTTTTGTGGATTCAGCTCCACTTTCCGGCCCGAACACCATAACCCTTAATCCCTTTCTTCTTTAAAAAACTATCTATCTTTACCTTAAAAACGTTTAATGAAGGAGCCTCAACCGCTTCACTGGGCAAGGAATTTCATAGATTCACAACCCTTTGGGTGAAGAAGTTCCTCCTAAACCCTAAATCTACTTCCCCTTATTTTGAGGCTGTGCCACCTAGTTCTGCTTTCACCCGCCAGTGGAAACAACCTGCCCGCATCTATCCTATCTATTCCCTTCATAATTTTAAATGTTTCTATAAGATCCCCCCTCATCCTTCTAAATTCCAACGAGTACAATCCCAGTCTACTCAACCTCTCCTCATAATCCAACCCCTTCAGCTCTGGGATTAACCTCGTGAATCTCCTCTGCACACCCTCCAGTGCCAGTACATCCCTTCTCAAGTAAGGAGACCAAAACTGAACACAATACTCCAGGTGTGGCCTCACTAACACCTTATACAATTGCAGCATAACCTCCCTAGTCTTAAACGCCATCCCTCTAGCAATGAAGGACAAAATTCCATTTGCCTTCTTAATCACCTGTTGCACCTGTAAACCTACTTTCTGTGACTCATGCACTAGCACACCCAGGTCTCTCTGCACAGCAGCATGCTTTAATATTTTATTGTTTAAATAATAATCCCGTTTGCTGTTATTCCTACCAAAATGGATAACCTCACATTTGTCAACATTGTATTCCATTTGCCAGACTTTAGCCCATTCACTTAACCTATCCAAATCCCTCTGCAGACTTCCAGTATCCTCTGCATTTTTCGGTTTACCACTCATCTTAGTGTCATCTGCAAACTTGGACACATTGCCCTTAGTCCCCAACTCTAAATCATCTATGTAGATTGTGAACAATTGTGGGCTCAACACGGATCCCTGAGGGACACCACTAGCTGCTGAACGCCAACCAGAGAAGCGCCCATTAATCCCCACTCTTTGCTTTCTATTAATTAACCAATCCTCTATCCATGCTACTACTTTACCCTTAATGCCATGCATCTTTATCTTATGCAGCAGCCTTTTGTGTGGCACCTTGTCAAATGCTTTCTGGAAATCCAGATATACCACATCCATTGGCTCCCCGTTATCTACTGCACTGGTAATGTCCTCAAAAAATTCCACTAAATTAGTTATGCACGACCTGCCCTTTATGAACCCATGCTGCGTCTGCCCAATGGGACAATTTCTATCCAGATGCCTCGCTATTTCTTCCTTGATGATAGATTCCAGCATAGTCCCTACTACTGATGTTAAGCTCACTGACCTATAATGTCCTGCTCTCTGCCTACCTCCTTTTTTAAACAGTGGTGTCACGTTTGCTAATTTCCAATCCACCGGGACCACCCCAGAGTCTAGTGAATTTTGGTAAATCATCACTAGTGCGACTGCAATTTCCCTAGCCATCTCTTTTAGCAGTCTGGGATGCATTCCATCAGGGCCAGGAGACTTGTCTACCTTTAGCCCCATTAGCTTGCCCATCACTACCTCCTTAGTGATAACAATCCTCTCAAGGTCCTCACCTGTCATAGCCTCATTTCTATCAGTCACTGGCATGTTATTTGTGTCTTCCACTGTGAAGACGACCCAAAAAACCTCTTCAGTTCCTCAGCCATTTCCTCATCTCCATTATTAAAACTCCCTTCTCATCCTCTAAAGGACCAATATTTACCTTAGCCACTCTTTTTTGCTTTATATAGTAAAAACTTTTGCTGTCTGTTTTTATATTCTGAGCAAGTTTACTCTCATACTTGATCTTACTCTTCTTTATAGCTTTTTTTAGTAGCTTTCTGTTGCCCCTTAAATATTTCCCAGTCCTCTAGTCTCCCATCAATCTTTGTCACTTTGTATGCTCTTTCCTTCAATTTGATACTCTCCCTTATTTCCTTAGATATCCATGGTTGATTTTCCCTCTTTTTACCGTCCTTCCTTTTTGTGGGTATAAACCTTTGCAGAGTACTGTGAAAAATCACTTGGAAGGTTCTCCACTGTTCGTCAACTGTTCCACCATAGAGTCTTTGCTCCCAGTCTACCTTAGCTAGTTCTTCTCTCATCCCATTGTAATCTCCTTTGTTTAAACACAAAACACTAATATTTGATTTTACCTTCTCACCCTCCATCTGTATTTTAAATTCCTCCATATTGTGATCGCTCCTTCCGAGAGGATCCCTAATTATGAGATCATGAATCAATCCTGTTTTATTACACAGGACAAGATCTAGGACCGCTTGTTCCCTCGTAGGTTCCATTACATACTGTTCTAGGAAAGTATCGCGGATACATTCTATAAACTCCTCCTCAAGGTTGCCTTGACCGACCTGGTTAAACCAATCGACATGTAGATTAAAATTAAAATCCCCAATGATAACTGCTGTACCATTTCTACATGCATCAGTTATCTCTTTGTTTATTGCCTGCCCCACCATAATGTTACTATTTGGTGGCTGATAGACTACTCCTATCAGTGACTTTTTCGCCTTACTATTCCTGATTTCCATCCAAATGGATTCAACCTTATCCTCCATAGCACCAATATCATCACTAACTATTGCACGGATGTCATCCTTAAATAACAGAGCTACACCACCTCCCTTACCATCCACTGTCTTTCCGAATAGTTTGATACCCTCGGATATTTAACTCTCAGTCGTGACCATCCTTTAACCATGTTTCAGTAATCGCCACTAAATCATAGTCATTCACGATGATTTGCGCCATCAACTCATTTACTTTATTTCGAATACTACGAGCATTCAGGTAAAGTACACTTATCTTGGTTTTTTTACCTCTGTTTTGAATCTTAACATCTCCAGTTTTACTCCTTTTAGTATTACTGGGCCTATTCACTGAGCTCCCCTCAGTCACTGTACCTTGTACGGTTGCCCTTTTTGATTTTTGACTATGTCCCCCTTACTTCCTTTTGCTTCTGTCCCTGTTTTACTACCTTCCAACTTCCTGCATCGGTTCCCATCCCCCTGCCACATTAGTTTAAACCCTCGCCAACAGCTCTAGCAAACACCCCCCCCCCCCCAGGACATCGTTTCCAGTCCTGCCCAGGTGCAGTTTGTACTGGTCCCACCTCCCCCAGAACCGGTCCCAATGCACCTGGAATTTGAATCCCTCCCTCTTGCACCATCTCTTGAGCCACGCATTCATCCTATCTATCCTGACATTCCTACTCTGACTAGCTCGTGGCACTGGTAGCAATCCTGAGATTACTACCTTTGAGGTCCTACTTTTTAGTTTAACTCCTAACTCCCTGAATTCAGATTGTAGGACCTCATCCCGTTTTTTACCTATATCGTTAGTGCCTATGTGCACCACGACAGCTGGCTGGTTCACCCCCCCCCCCCCCCCCAAAGAATGTCCTGCAGCCGCTCCGAGACATCCTTGACCCTTGCACCAGGGAGGCAACATACCATCCTGGAGTCTCGATTGCGTCCACAGAACATAAGAACATAAGAACTAGGAGCAGGAGTAGGCCATCTGGCCCCTCGAGCCTGCTCCGCCATTCAATTAGATCATGGCTGATCTTTTGTGGACTCAGCTCCACTTTCCGGCCCGAACACCATAACCCTTAATCCCTTTATTCTTCAAAAAAGACTATCTATCTTTACCTTAAAAACATGTAATGAAGGAGCCTCAACTGCTTCACTGGGCAAGGAATTCCATAGATTCACAACCCTTTGGGTGAAGAAGTTCTTCCTAAACTCAGTCCTAAATCTACTTTCCCTTATTTTGAGGCTATGCCCCCTAGTTCTGCTGTCACCCGCCAGTGGAAACAACCTGCCCGCATCTATCCTATCTATTCCCTTCATAATTTTAAATGTTTCTATAAGATCCCCCCTCATCCTTCTAAATTCCAACGAGTACAGTCCCAGTCTACTCAACCTCTCCTCATAATCCAACCCCTTCAGCTCTGGGATTAACCTAGTGAATCTCCTCTGCACACCCTCCAGCGCCAGTACGTCCTTTCTCAAGTAAGGAGACCAAACTGAACACAATACTCCAGGTGTGGCCGCACTAACACCTTATACAATTGCAACATAACCTCCCTAGTCTTAAACTCCATCCCTCTAGCAATGAAGGACAAAATTCCATTTGCCTTCTTAATCACCTGTTGCACTTGTAAACCAACCTTCTGTGACTCATGCACTAGCACACCCAAGTCTCTCTGAACAGCGGCATGCTTTAATATTTTATCGTTTAAATAATAATCCCGTTTGCTGTTATTCCTACCAAAATGGATAACCTCACATTTGTCAACATTGTATTCCATCTGCCAGACCCGAGCCCATTCACTTAACCTATCCAAATCCCTCTGCAGACTTCCAGTATCCTCTGCACTTTTCGCTTTACCACTCATCTTAGTGTCATCTGCAAACTTGGACACATTGCCCTTGGTCCCCAACTCCAAATCATCCGCCTGTCTATTCCCTTTATGATCGAGTCTCCTATCACTATAGCCCTGCCATTTTTCTTCCTGCCCTGCTGCGCAGCAGAGCCAGCCACGGTGCCATGAACCTGGCTTCTGCTGCCTTCCCCGGTGAGCCATCTCCCTCAACAGTATCCAAAGCGGTATATCTATTTTGCAGGGAGATGACCGCAGGGGACACCTGCACTGCCTTCCTACTCTTGCTCTTTCTTTTGGTCACCTATTTTCTATCGCCCTCATTAACTTTCACCTGCGGTGTGACCAACTCGCTAAATGTGCTCCAAAGTGAGTCCATCCGCAGCTCCAGAGCCGTCAAGCGGTCTAACAGGAGCTGCAGCTGAACACACCTTGCACGTGAAAGAGCCAGGGACAGTGGACGTGTCCCTGAGCTCCCACATCGCACACGAGGAGCATGACACGGGTCTGGGATCTCCTGCCATGTCTTAAACCTTAGGTAAACTTATACAACTACGATTTCAAAATAAAAATAAATAAATTAGACAATGAAAGAAAAACTACTTACCAGTCACTTACCAGGGTTAAAATGCACCTCTGAAAATGCACCTTCTCTCACTCTGCACCGAATTTCCTCACTGCACCAAATTACCAATTTGCAATTCCCACTCTGGATTTGCCTCACTCTGGCTGTGTCTCTTTGACCTGCGCAAGCTTCTTACCTGATATTCCCTAGAGGAGGTGGAAGGTTGGGGGACACTGCAAGTGCTGTGTCTCGGGTTTGGCAACCGCCCGACTTGTTACAGGCACTCACCTTCCCGACAGGCCCCTGCTCCCACTGAAAAACCGGAGGCTGCTCCCGCTGAAACTGTCACTTGACAACAGCCCCTCCACAAACCACCTTCAAATTAGGGTGACTGTACTGCTCGTATGCAAATCTCCCCGGAACAGCCAATCAGTAGCTCTGCTCTACTGCCCTCTGCTGGATGCTTGCCTTCACTCAAACTCCTCGGGTCTCTTTCGCAGGTACACCTTCAAATTAGGCTGACCGCACTGCACGTATGAAAATCTTCCCGGAACAACCAATCAGTAGCTCTGCTCTGCTGCCCTCTGCTGGATGTAGACAGGGCTGTGTACAACACTTCGTTTCCTGCAGTCAATGACCAGCTCCTTAACATTGCTGACGTTGAAGAAGAGATTATCGTCATTACACCACGCCACTAGGTTCTCTATCTCTCTCCTGTTCTCTAACTCATCGTTGTTTGAGAGCCGACCCACACAGTTGTGACATCTGCAAACTTGTAGATGGAGTTGGAGTCAAATTTTACCACATACCGTGTGTGTACAGGGAGTATAGTAGGGGGCGAAGTACCCAGCCTTGCCCGGCCCCGGTATTGAGGACTATCGTGGCGGAGGTATTGATGTTTATCCTTATTGATTGTTGTCTATGGGTGAGGAAGTCGAGGATCCAGTTGCAGAGGGAGGAACCAAGTCCTATGTTTTGGAGTTTTGATATGAGCTTGGCTGGAATTATGGTCTTCAAGGCGGAATTGTAGTCAATAAATACGAGTCTGACATAGGAGGACCTGTTGTCGAGATGCTTTCAGGATCAGTGTAGGGCCAGGAAAATAGTGTCTGCTATGGACCGGTTGCAGTGGTATGCGAATTGCAGTGGATCAAGGCATTATTGGAGTATGAATTTGATCTGTCGCATGACCAACCTCTCAAAGCACTTCATAATAATAGGTGTCAAGGTCACCAGATGGTAGTCATTGAGCCACGTTGCCTGGTTCTTCTTTGGCACCGGTATTATGGTGGTCTTCTTGAATCAGGTGGGAATCTTGGAAACAAGTAGGGAGAGGTTGAAGATGTCCACGAACACACCCGCCAATGGTTTGCACAGGAACTGAGTGCACGACCAGGGACTCATTCAGGACCCGTTGTTTTTCGAGGGTTCACTTTCAAGAAGGCTAACCTGAATTTGGAGGCTGTGCTGGTGGGTATGTGTGTGTCCAAGGCTGCTGGGGCAGTTGACAATAATGTGTTGGTTTACTGCTCAAAACAAGCATAGAATGCATTGAGTTTATTGGGGAGGGGTGAGGGATGAGCTGCTGTCAGAGATTCTATTCAGCTTTGTTTTGTTGCCCGTTATATTAGAATTAGAATTAGAACAGTACAGCACAGAACAGGCCCTTCGGCCCTCGATGTTGTGCCGAGCAATGATCACCCTACTCAAGCCCACGTATACCTATCCCAGTAACCCAACAACCCCCATTAACCTTATTTTTTAGGACAGTAAGGGCAATTTAGCCTGGCCAATCCACCTAACCCGCACATCTTTGGACTGTGGGAGGAAACCGGAGCACCCGGAGGAAACCCACGCACACATGGGGAGGATGTGCAGACTCCGCACAGACAGTGACCCAGCCGGGAATCGAACCTGGGACCCTGGAGCTGTGAAGCATTCATGCTAACCACCATGCTACCGTGCTGCCCTATTGTTTATGCCTTGCCCTAACTGACGAGAGTTGGTGTAGTTAGCCCGTGACTCCAGCTCAGTCTGGTGTTGTCTCTCGGCGCCCTTATGGCTTTGAGGAAGTTGTACCTCAATTTCTTGTATATGTCAGAGTCGTCTGTCTTGAACACCTCAGACCTGGCCTTCAGTATAGAATGAATCTCCCGGTTAAACCATGGTTTCCGGTTGGGGAACACACAAACTACTTTTGAAGGGCATGTCTTTGAAAGGTCCACTCAAAATAACGTGCAAATTTCTATTTTGAGCAGCGCCTTTACTTCCTCAGGAAACTAAGGAAATTTGGCATGTCCACATTAACCCTTACCAACTTTTACAGATGCACTATAGAGAGCATCCTCTCGGGCTGCATCACAGCCTGGTATGGCAACTGCTCGGCCCAGGACCGCAAGGAACTTCAGAGAGTCGTGAATACCGCCCAGTCCATCACACGAACCTGCCTCCCATCCATTGATTCCATCTACACCTCCCGCTGCCGGGGGAAAGCAGGCAGCATAATCAAGGATCCCTCCCACCCGGCTTACTCACTTTTCCAACTTCTTCCATCGGGCAGGAGATTCAGAAGTCTGAGAACACGGACGAACAGACTCAAAAACAGCTTCTTCCCCACTGTCACCAGACTCCTAAATGACCCTTTTATGGACTGTCCTCATTAACACTACACCCTGTCTGCTTCATCCGATGCCAATGCTTATGTAGTTACATTGTATATCTTGTGTTGCCCTATTATGTATTCTCATGTATTTTCTTGAATTCTGTTCAATTCCCTTTTCTTCCCATTTACTGAATGATCTGTTGAGCTGCTTGCAGAAAAATACTTTTCACTGTACCTCGGTACACGTGACAATAAACAAATCCAATCCAATCCAATCCAATAACATCACATAATCAGACTCCTTCCAAAGCATTGGAACTCCCCCGCTTGTGTCTTTCTACTGGTCATTATGTTTGTCCACATCTTTGAGCCCTTGCATCTTGGAAGTAGACATCGCTTTTCCCAATCCTTCCCATGAAGCCCTCAAGACCGGCAATGTGTGCGTGCGTGGAGGAGGTACGAACTGGTTTTGGAACCTTTGAACTGAGGCAGATGGCTGCAGTGTGGCCTGTGGCTGTCACCCACACATTACAGTAATGGTACAACTTACAGAAGGTGACGCTGAGTTTGTCAATGGAGTCTCCTATAACCTGACCATCTTCTATGGACACTTGCAAACCGTTTACAGAACTTCTACATGTGTGGGGTGCTGAGCAAAACCTCCTTTTCACAGCATGACTTACGAGATTGGAAACAAAGGCTGACATTTTCTGAGTGATCACTCTCAGGTCAGTTCCTTGCTGCTCTGTGGAAAGTCCTCATCTACTCCACATAAACTGATCATAGAATAGAATTTACAGTGCAGAAGGAGGCCATTCGGCCCATCGAGTCTGCACCGGCTCCTGGAAAGAGCACCCTACCCAAGGTCAACACCTCCACCCTATCCCCATAACCCAGTAACCCCACCCAACACTAAGGGCAATTTATCATGGCCAATCCACCTAACCTGCACATCTTTGGACTGTGGGAGGAAACCGGAGCACCCGGAGGAAACCCACGCACACACAGGGAGGATGTGCAGACTCCGCATAGACAGTGACCCAAGCCGAGAATTGAACCTGGGACCCTGGAGCTGTGAAGCGATTGTGCTATCCACAATGCTACCATGCTGCCCAATGCCCTGATGAGCTTAGGTAGTAAGTGGGGGAATGACAGAACAAATTGAGTTGAAAAAACCTGGTACATCGTCGTCCTTCTCTGTTTCTGGATGTGTTTCATCCGGAGGATCAGAAGATGGAGAGATTAAAATAGTTGTCAAACAAACTGAGACATCATGAGCTGCAGTGGAGGAGCAACAAGAGATTACTTTCGACAAGATTGGCTGTTCTCCAACAGCTGGAGATGGAAGAGCAACATCAACAGAGAGCAAACAAATTGAATAGGCTGGAAAGCTGAAATAAAAACTGGAAGCCCTGCAAAAAAAAAACCTGGCAGTCTCTGACTTACGATGGCAAAGCAGCAGATGGTCAAAACAAAACCAGTATTGGCACTGGACTTTTGACTTTTTGCAGAGCTGAATATCAAGCACAAATGTTGACTAAAATCGAAACTGTGACCTGAAATTAAATATTACCTTATCTTCAACCAACTCTCCCTTTTGCAGTATTCTTCAGATGTTTTTTCTTTTAAATGAGAAATTCATTTCCAAAAAATCAACCTTATAAAAATTTTTCACTTCTCCATCGCCAACAAGACGCTATGTGTTTGCAGGCGTGTGTCTCTCTCTTCGAATGGAGAAAAATATAGACAAAATCAAAATATTTCCCTGTTTCACAACATGCTATCAAAAGGTTCAGAAAAGGGGCTGACGGCATGTAATGAGGAAGGACACACGGGCTGAGCCACGCAGGAGGTCAAGATGCATGGGAAACTGTGAGAGGACATGTTTCCCTTGGTACCCGAGGAGGCCACTGGCGAATATTGCAGTCCTCTACGGGCCTTTGGAATCTGTAGGGACAAAGAGTGAGGGACTGCCACGCAGGCTGGTAAAACAATTTGAATGTAATAGGGAAGGAATTCCCATATCTTGGACTTTGTATCAGGTCATCAAACCTCCTATATTGGTCTGCCGTTCTAGATGCCAGTGAAAGATCACTGGCAACCAGTGCAAGCTCCCTACACATGGGTGTGCATTGAGAAATCCCATCACCACCCCAGCCCTATTGTCACCTTAGCTGCGCCTGACCCAGGAATGCCTCCAGGTCAGCCACTGAAACATTTAGAGCCCGTATGGAAATTGGTGCCAGTTCTCCACACCTTTTAGATTCCACGCTTCCTCCGAGTGGGATGAGCGCTAACCTGGGACCTCAGCTCCTGTTGCTGATGCTTCAGTTTTGATCAGCACTGTACACTGCAGTGAGAGCTCCTGATCCTATGACAATTGCCTCCACACCGTGTAACAGCGACCACACGCCAAGCTACGGCATGGGTTGGGAGTCCTAAAGCAGTGTTGCTGAATGGATGCTGTTTTCCAACTTCAAATGCAGACGTGGGCCCAGCACCCCTCGACGGTCCCCTGAAATGCAGATGGAAGACATGTACGAGTACAAACCTTTTGCACAATCTCGATTTGGTTTGCTTGCCTTTCAGCCGGTGTATCTCCTATTTAGTCAAGAAGACCAACCACTAATCTCTAAGGAAACAATCACAGTTTCAAAGTTGCCTGAGAGTTTCAAGTTTCTCATGGCCTGCTTGTGTCTCCTGCCTGTATGCTCCTTTTTAAGGCAAACTTCATCATTAACAATTCCCATGTCTGAATTGCTCACCGCTGACATTTGTAAACATTTCACAGCACAAGCACACCATCATTTTCATTTTTTTAAAATCTGACTGAGCCCAGATTTAAATATCTTTTCTAGAATAACATCCTTGTCATGAATATTAATATAAAATGTTGGAAACTCGAGTCAATAGTAATTTTTAACACTGAAGTGTGAAGGGATTTGTAGGACAGCTCGTAACTATTTGCACTATCATAAACAAATTAGGGTCTCAACATCACACATTGGGCAGATATTAAATATCTGAATGAAATTTTACATGCAGAATTGTACTTCCAGGATATCAGTCGTACAAGATGTGTGGCATACAATGTATACCACAGCTTTGATGTGAATTCATCTGAACACTTCAGAAAATTCTGTAAATTTCTAAAGAATGCATAGTCAGAACAGATGAACAGAAATAACACACATTTCATAGAATTTACAGTGCAGAAGGAGGCCACTCGGCCCATCGAGTCTGCACCGGCTCTTGGAATGAGCACCCTACCCAAGCCCGTACCTCCACCCTATCCCCATAACCCAGTAACCCCACCCAACACTAAGGGCAATTTGGACCCTCAGGGCAATTTAGCCTGGCCAATCCACCTAACCTGCACATCTTTGGACTGTGGGAGGAAACCGGAGCACCCGGAAGGAAACCCACGCATACACTGGGAGAACGTGCAGACTCCGCACAGATAGTGACCCAAGCCGGGATTTGAACCTGGGACCCTGGAGCTGTGAAGCATTTATGCTAACCACTATGCTACCGTGCTGCCCTGGAGACAGTTATACAAGAGAAAGAGAGGTTTGGAACCTTGTGGGCCTGCCATCAGCTAGAGGGATGGTGGATGGCGTACTTAATTTGGCACGAGGCCAAAAGTCAGTTTCCTGACAGCGAGATGAACTTTAGCAATTAAGTTTCTGAAACTTTAAAGACAGATCGATTGTCCCAATTGTTAACGTTGGGAAGCTCTTTTGCACGCAATATATTACCCAATGCAAAAAGGGACCAAGTTCCCTGTCAAGTTAAATTCCCCACCAGCAAGAAATTATAGCAGTCACGTTCATTGCTTGCCCCTGGCAAGGTTGATTTATTTCATAATTAACAGTGAGTTACCACTGCTTTGCATTCTTTGGCGAGCTTCTGTAAATACCAGTCTATGTTTGAGATTGGGTGGTGACAATGCACGCTGTGTGGAGGATGACCAAGGCAGTGTGGGTGGGGAAGGGTGGAGAAGTGGCCAGGCAGAGGTGGAAGGGAGATAGCAGCCTGTCCAGGTGCCCTTTAAATATAGCACTCGGACCTTTGACCCCCATGAGGTAACAGTGGGGTGGGGTGACTCCCTGCCCGCCCCCACCATGAAAATCAATCAGCATCTCCTAGGTGCACATGTAATGAGTTGAACAGCACAAGGTCACCTCGTCCTAGTGGAAGTCACTTCCCTGACCATCACCAAATTTAGACTCAAGAAGATTTCAGCCAGAGTCTTTGCTAATAGATATGCACAGCAAAGGAAGAAAAATTGCAATTTAATTTGTACCTTTCATGACCATGGGATGTCTCCAAGCACTGTACAGCCAATTAAGTACTTCAGAAGTGCAATGTATGAAAATGCAGCAGACAGGGCAGCAGAGTGGCTAGCACTTAGCACTGCTGTCTCACAGCGCCTGGGGTCCGAATTTGATTCCGGCCTTGGGTGACTGTCTGTGTTACGTCTGTATATTCTACCCGTGTCTGCGTTGGTTTCCTCTGGGTGCTCCGGTTTCCTCCCGCAGTCTAAAGATGTGCAGGTTAGATGGGGGAGGGGCAGGGGAATGGGCCGATGTAAAGTGCTCTTTCAGAGGGTCCATGCAGACTTGCTGGGCCGAATGGCCTCCTTCTGCACTGTATAGATTCTATAATTTGAATTACTGACCGCAAATCAAAGTAATACAGTTGAGTCAAATATAATTGTGTTTGGTGGTGAGTAATTAAACAACTAATGGGAGAAGGAGGAAGTAGTTCCAGAAAGAGCCACATTGACGGATCTCGACACACAAGTGCGAAGAACAAGGCTGGAGTTTTTTTCAACCATCTTCAAGCAGCAATATTGAACAGGTGATATATCTTGGTTCCTCCTGAGGTCCCCAGCGTGACAGATGCCCGTCTTGGGTCAATGTGATTCACTCTGTGTGATACGAAGAAATGGCTGAAGGCACTGGATCCAGCAAAGGCTATGGGTCCTGACGACCTCCTGGCTGTATTACTGAAGGCTTGTCCTCCCGAACTAACTGCACCCCCTAGCCAATGCAATTACTACATTGGTGTCTACCTGACAATGTGTAAACTTAACCAGTCATGCCCTGTCCACGAACAGCAGGATAGCCACAGTATGGATAATTACCACCTCATCAGTCTATTCTCAATCTCCAGCAAAGTAATCGAACCTCTCGTAGTGTAGCGAGCAGCATTTCCTCACCAATAACCTACTCACTGATACCCAGCATGCTAGGACCTCTCAGCTTTCACACCCTTGATCCGAAAATTGAAAAAGAACAGAACTTGAGGTGAGAGTCACTGCCCTTGACAATAGGGCAGCCTTTGACTGAGTATGATATCGAGGAACTCTTAAAAACAATGGGAATCGGGGAAATTCTTCATTGGTTGGAGTTATACCTAGCGCAAAGGAAGGCGGTTGTGGTTGTTTGAGGCTGATTGTCTCAGTACCAGGACATTTCTAGGATTTTCCTCAGGATAGTGTCCTAGGCTCAATCATCTTCAGTTACTTCATAAGGTCAGAAGAAATAGGAGCAAGAGTTGGCCATTCATCTTATCAAGTCTGCTCTGCCATTCAATAAGACCAGGGCTTTCAAAGAATATGTATTCATGCCTGGGATGTGGGTGTTGCGGGTGTTCCTGCCCTCGAAAACGAGATGGCGTGATGCATTCTTGAACCGTTGCAGTCATGTAGTGTAGGTGCACCAACAGTACTGTTACGTAGGGCTTGGATCTAGTGACCGTGAATGAACAGAGATATATTCCAACGTCAGTATGGTGAATGGCTTGGGTGAGAACTAACATGTAGTTTCTGATCTAATTGTGTCCTCAAATTCACTTTCTAGTTTGTCCCCCAAAAACCCTGGATTCTCTTGCAGATCAAAAATCAAATTCAGCCATTAATAGATTCAACAACACCTTCGGCCACCTTAGAATCTTATGTCTCAATAAGATTAGCCCTCATTCTTCTGAACTCCAATGAATAATGACCCAACCTGCTCAACTTTTCCTCATAAGACAATCCCTTCATTAGCCCAGTGAACCTTCTTTGAACTCCTTCCAAAACAATGATATCCCTCCTTAAGTATGGAGACGAGGACTGTATCCAGTGCCCCAGGTGTGTTCTCACCAATGCCCTGTACAGTTGTAGCAAGAGTTTCCTACTTTTATAATCCATCCCTGTTGCAAAGAAGGCCAGCATTCCATTTGCCTTCCTAATTATCTGCTGTATCTACATACTAACTTTTTGTGTTTCATGTACACGGGCACGCAGATCCCTTAGTTTTGCAGCATTCTGCAGACTCTTCATGTGGGTAAGTGATATTCTGCCTTTTATATTCTTCCTGCTAAAGTGGACAACTTCACATTTTCACACATTATACCTGATCTGCCAAATTTTTGCTTACGCAACCTATCTAAGGTAGCATTGTGGATAGCACAATTGCTTCACAGCTCCAGGGTCCCAGGTTCGATTCCGGCTTGGGTCACTGTCTGTGTGGAGTCTGCACATCCTCCCCGTGTGTGCGTGGGTTTCCTCCGGGTGCTCCGGTTTCCTCCCACAGTCCAAAGATGTGCTGGTTAGGTGGATTGGCCATTATAAATTACCCTTAGTGTCCAAAATTGTCTTTAGTGTTGGGTGGGGTTACTGGGTTATGGGGATAGGGTGGAGGTGTTGACGTTGGGTAGGGTGCTCTTTCCAAGAGCCGGTGCAGACTTGATGGGCCGGATGGCCTCCTTCTGCACTGTAAATTCTATGATAATCTATGTCATTTTTTAGACTGTATCCTCCTCACAGCTTGCCTTCCTACCTATCTTCATATCAGCACATTTGATGACAATGTTGAAGTTATCCCAGCGATACTCCAATGCTACATGCTGCCAACATAAAAAACACTTATTTATCCTGACTTTCTGTTTTCTATTTGTTGATCAATCCTCAATTTTTCTAATATATCACTGCCAACACCATGAGCTTTTATCTTGTGCAATTTCTGTGGCACCTTATAAATCTTTTTTGGAAATCTAAATACATTACATCTACTGTATCAACCCTGCTTGTTTCATCACCAAATGATTCTAATAAATACAGAAAATATGATTTTCCTTTCACAAAACCACGTTGACTCTACCTGACTGTTTTATGATTTCCTAAGTGTCCTTATACTGCCACCTTATGTATGGATTCTAGCATTTTAGCTAATAACAGATGCTCGGCTAACTAGCCGATAGTTTCCTGCCCTGTGTCTCCCTCTTTTCTTGAATAGAGGTTTTACATTGTGCTTTTCCAATCTGCTGGGACCCTTCTGTAATCTTGGACATTTTGGGAGATTACTGCCAATGGGTCCAATGCAGCAATTTCCTTCAGAATGCAGGCCAATCAGGTTGTGGGGATATGGTTTCTGAGTATTTTTTATCTAGTGATTGTGATTGTTTTAAGTTCTTGTCTATCTTTTGTCCCCTGCCTTTCCATTAATCCTTCACATGCTTTCATGTTTTCTACTGTGAAGGTAGATGCAACATACTTCAAAAGCTGGGAATTCTATGGCGAGTAATTCACCTCTTGACTCCCTAAAGCCTGTCCATAAGGTGCAAGTCAGGAGTATGAAGGAATATTTTCCATTTGCCTGGATGAGTGCAGTTCCAACAACACTCAAGAATCTGGACATCATCCAAGACATAGCAGCCTCTTAATTGGCACCTCAGCTACCACCTTAAACATTGACTCCATTCACCACCAATGCACAGTGGTAGTAGTATGTACCATCTATAAGGTGCACTACAGCAACTTATCAAAGTTTCTTTGACAGTGCCTTCCAAACCCACAACCTCTACTTTCCTGGGGCATAGGAATGTGACCTGCTTTATGCAGTGATGGACGGCTTTGAGAGAGGCCGCACATCTCCAGATGCCTGGAATGACTCTGGAGTAGAAATTGAGTGCCAGTCACATAGTCATATAGCACAGAAAAGCTGTCGGCATATCAAGTCTGCGGCAGTCAAACGCAACCATCTAACTATTCCAATCCCATTTCTCAGCACCTAACCCATAGCCTTGTATAACCATAGATCGCAAGTGTGCATCTAAATGCTTCTTAAACGTTATGAGTGTTTTTACCTCCACCACCCTTTCAGGCAGCGAGTTCCAAGCTTCCATCACTGTCGGTGAAAAGGATTTTCCTCATATCCCCTCTAAACCTCATGCCTCTTACCTTAAATCTATGCCCCCTGATCACAGTTGGCACTGTTGCTTCACAGCGCCAGGGACCCAGGTTCGAATCCTAGCTTAGGTCACTGTCTGTGCGGAGTCTGCACGTTCTCCCCGGGTTTGCGTGGGTTTCCTCCGGGAGCTCCAGTTTCCTCCCCCAAGTTCCAAAAAACGTGCTGTTAGGTAATTTGGACATTCTGAATCCTCCCTCCATGTACCCGCACAGGCACCGGAATGTGGCGACTAGGGGCTTTTCACAGTAACTTCATTGCACTGTTAATGTAAGCCTACTTGTGACACTAATAAAGATTATTGTTATTATTATTGATCCCTCCACAAGGGGAAACATTTCTTCCTGACTACTTCATTTATGCCCCTCATAATTTTATACACTTTAATCATGTCTCCCCTCAGTCTCCTCTGATCTAAGGAAAACAATCCAGGTCTATCCAATCTTTCTTCATAACTAAAACTCTCCCAACATCCTGGTAAATCTCCTCTGCACCCTTTCCAGTGCTATCACATCCCTCCTATAAAGTGATTTGATTTATTATTGTCACATGTATTAGTATACAGTGAAAAGTATTGTTTGTGCATGCTGTACAAACAATGCACACCGTACATAGGGAAGGAAGGAGAGACTGCAGAATATAATGTTACTGTTATAGCAATGTGTAGAGGAAAGATCAACTTAATACAAGGTAGGTTTATTCAAAAGTCTGATGGCAGTAGGGAAGAAGCTGTTCTTGAGTCGGTTGGTATGCGACCTCAAACTTTGGTATCTTTTTCCTGACGGAAGAAGGTGGAAGAGAGTATGTCCGGGGTGCGTGGGGTCCTTAATTATGCTGGCTGCCTTTGTGAGGCAGCGGGAATTATAGATGGAGTCAATGGATGGGAGGCAGGTTTGAGTGATGGACTGAGCTACATTCACAACCTTTTGTAGTTTCCTGTGGTCTTGGGCAGAGCAGGATCCATACCAGGCTGTGATACAACCAGAAAGAATGCTTTCTATGGTGCACCTGTAGAAGTTGGTGAGGGTCGTAGCTGACATGCCAAATTTCATTAGTCTTCTGAGAAAGTAGTCGTTGGTGGGCTTTCTTAACTATATTGTCAGCATGGGGGGACCAGGACAGGCTGTTTTGTTGACGTTGAGGGAGCGACTATTGTCGTTACAATAGTTCACCAGATTCTCTATCTCATTTCTGTACTCTGTGGATTCCAGAACTGCACACAATACTCTAACTGTGGCCTAACCAACGTTTTATACAGTTCCAGCATAACCTGCTTCCTCTTAAACTTTATGCCTTGACTAATATACATTCTTAACCACTGTACCAATGTGCTTTGCTAGATTAAGGGACCAGTGTACATGAACACCAAAGTGCAGTTATCATCGGCATCGTTCCTCGGACATCTTGATGAAGAAGGTTCGGCTGGTATACCGATTGAGCAGGGCAGCACCAACCGTGGCCAGGCTGTCAGATTGCCCTTGCGTCCTCCTTATTCAAGTTCGGTTTCCTCCTCTGGGCACTGTGAAGCACCAGTGGCCTCTACAAAGGCACAACATGTGGGTAAATGCCCATATTTGGACAGCTCGTCTCACTGGAGCATGTGTCCGCAAGTATTCCGCCCATTGCCTGATGGTGCCTTGATAATCCTTGTGATCATTGTTCTGCTGTCAGTGGGATTAATAGGATCTTGCAGACATCTATCCAGCAGCAACAACTCTCTTTGGCCCCACCCACCAACGAGGCAGTAAACCTAGCGTGCTTGAGACCGCACACTGCATCCAGCACTCGGCCGTCAGTTATCCTCCTGACCCTCTTTGCTGTTCTCACACCCCATGATTCCCATCCCTCCTGCAATATTGTAATTCCCTGGAGGTGTGTGGCCTCCTCATTTATGTAAAGTGCCTTCCCAACTCCCTTCTGCCTGACATCAACCCGTCACACCATCTGCCCTTGAAAATATTGTCTGATGGCAGGAGACAATCAGAGATCCTGGTCATCGCAATCCCTCCTGACTTTACCTCCCGGCCTTGTTCCCAACCTGTGCATGCTGCTACAGTTGTGGCCAAAAATCTCAATATAGTTTCAAAATGCTCTTGAAAGAGATCAGAACCCGTTTACCTTTAGTTGACATACAGATTGTTTGAGACGACTTCTCAAAAGAGCCAAGCTTACCCGCCAGAATAGCAGAGGTCAATGTCTGGTCTTCACAAATCAGGCCCAGCTTTTGTCACAGCCAGTGATCTAGATACTCAACTGGGGCCTTTGAGTTCCATCGTTCCACTTTGTTTCTGCAACGCTCTGCATACTTTCCTGCTGGATCTTCCAAGGCACATTGTCCATAAAGTTTTCCAAGGACAGGGCATGCATTGTTCTTGCAATCTTTATTCTTTAAAACAATTTTAAGGTGTTGTTTGGTTCCCTATCATCATGAATGGGCTCACATTGATGCGTGTCAACCAGTGGACAGTGTCCTCTTCCGTGTTTGACCCTAGAAAGAGGTGATTTATCATTGGGTCTTCCCATATCATTTCTGAATATTGGCATCATTTTATGCTGTGGCTCAGTTCTTTCTCTTCTCTTGCTATTGCAGGCTACCAGAGAAGAATAAGTTCACCTTCACATTGATTTTAATGCTTGTTTTATCCTTTGTTGCATTCTCTAGTCTATACAGTTGTAATTTTGCACAAGTTTTTGAAAGCTTGCAAGCCAAAGGATCGTTTGTTTCCATTTTTCTGCCGTCACCTGGTGCTTATTCTTGGTCTGATATCAATATCTTTTATCATGCTTGTATTGTCTGGGAAGTATCTGGGTTGGCACTTCTGTCTGGATGATACATGCACAACTTTGGGTGCCTGAATCAGGTGCAAAGCAAGTGATGATCTGGATGGATCATAGCCCCAGACTTCCCTTGTGAGGCATGGACGAGCATTCCTGCCTCTGCAAGGTCATGTTTAAAATGTATCTTTGTGTGGGTTCTGTTTCTTCCCCCAACACATTTGACTGAGGATGCCACCAGTATTGTTCTATGGACAGGAGAGAGAGAGACAAGTTGAACTCCTTTATCCTCCCACTGTCTGTCCATAAGCAGAGGTGTTTCCATTGTATTAGTAAAGAGATTGTGGTGTGTTTCTCCAAACCCTCAAGTTTGTGGAGTCAGATTTTTATAATAATCTGTATTAATGTCACAAGTTGGATTACATTAACAGTGCAATGAATTAACTGTGAAAATCCCCTAGTCGCCATATTCCAGTGCCTGTTCGGCTACACTGAGGAAGAATTCAGAATGTTAAATTCACCTAACAAGCACGTCTTTTCAGGACTTGTGGGAGGAAACTGAACACCCAGGGTTTAAATTGACTTGAAGTAAACTCTTTTTATAATTAAATCAGGTTAGTTTATTCACCCATTCAAACCCAGGGAATGATCTCAACTAAACTCACATGCACACATAAATATACAGTATGGGGGACAGAAAAGAGGATTTTACAACAATGAATGACTTAACATTAAAAAAACCCACAGAAATGGTTATCGGTTCCTGTGATTTGCAGAGTTCAGAAAGTCAAAATTCATAATGGTTGTTCCTTCACAGACAAGTTCCACTTCTGGTGAGTTCCTGGCAAAAGACAACCATGCAGTATCCCTTTGAAGTAGATGATGATTCAATGAGATCAGATTGCTGGACATAGCTTTGGTCTGCTTGGCAGGCAATCATCATAGGCTTCCAGATAGCCAGGTTTCAATGGTCTGATGAAACTTGTTGCAGGTTGCTTGATCAAGCCAAAGGTCCTGCTGTTTGGTCCTGCAGGTTGATGTGTTGGGCAGGCTGGGTCGATGTGGACTGCACTTGGTGCAGTGTAGCGAGAGACAGACCTCCGACACTCTAAGATGCAACATGATTTTATTTAACGTCATAACTAATATACATGTTCAACTGTGGGTTGACACTATGCTGACTTGACTGGAGACCCAGTACTAGCCTGACCAGACTTACTAGCTACCGCTTGGTGTTTGCACTGGCTAGCTCACGAACTCTGACTGTCTCGGTGGCTGGGTCCCGAGAGAGCGGGAAACCTCGTGCCCTCTGGCTTTATAGTGGTAGTGCCCTGCCTGGTGATTGGCTGCTCTGTTATGTGTGCTTACTGGTCATCCTGTGTGTCAATCACTGCCTGTCTGCACTCCATTATATACATAGATGTACATTATGACACAGGTTGGAGGTAAATAGCATACTGTTCTGATTCTAAGTACCAACAGAGATTTCAAAATGGCTACTCAAGTCATGTGGCACTCTTCCTCCACAATGGATTTATAAAGGAGTGTTTGTCTGGTGTCTGGATCTGACTTGTGTTCATGGTTTATAATACCCCCGTCATTGTCTTCTGCCAGAACCATATTGGTGACCCTCTTCCAGGTGACTATAGTCTTGGAAAATCCTCAGACTCTGATAGAGCGGTTAGCTTATAAAGTTGCAAATTACGTCCATTCTTTTTCAATTGTTCCTTTTTTATAAATGAACCTTGACAGTGTCAGGTGTGATATTCCATGAGTAACATGTCAGGGTATGTCTCTAATGCAATCCACATAATGCCTTTGTGGTCACCTTACAATTCCAGGCAACAGGTTACTTGTGGCGGCCATCATTTGGTTCAGCAAATTTAAATTTTTTGATTTACATAGTTTCTGATTCCTTTATGTCTGAGGGACATGTCATCTGTTAAAATGTCATTAAGGAACTAGATATTGCTTAATGCACTGAAAATTCTATGTTAATTGACGTCCTGGCATAGCGCTATGATCATCCTGTATTAATGAATCTCCTGCCTCTTGGAAGACCTTCTATCTGCTCTGAAGTTTCCTTTATCATTACTCTTGATAAAACTGACTAAACAACTTGGATGAAGTTTCACCAAAGGTGATACACCTTTATTAAACCACCAAGCAATGGAACATACTCGTAACAGTACCGGTTGCTTAGTTTCCCTGCGAGCCGGAGTCCATATTAGTTGTCAGTCTGATGATAAAATCCTTTTTGCGCATCTTCTGAACAGTGGACCAAATTGCTCTGAACCACTGTTACCTAGATGGTTCTGAGCTCATTATGCCTTTTTTTGCTGTGCCTCTGTGCCATATAGGGCAAAGCCTACTTTTAGACAATTTAATTGGTTTTCAATTACATCAGTGTCTTTTCCCTTGATCTTATGTCATGGGCCTCTCACAAGGTCATGCTTGAAGGAATAGAAGCAGCCTGACTCCACTTTGGTTTGTCTTACATTGTTACCAATCCCCAGGTTGATACAGCCAGTCATCTTCACTACATCTAATGAGTACAAAAGGGTCCAGCTTTCTCACAGTTGCTGGCCAGTTCGCCTGCACAATTTCATTCATTTTGCAGACCTTGCTAATTTTGACAAGACCCTGACTTGACTAAATTGACCACCATGCTTTGTGCTTTGAGCCCACAATGTCGTTCAATATGTAATGATATGTATAGTACAAGTGTAGTAAAGGGTTAACAAGAGAGATTCCATGTAACTCAACACTAGATGGCGTTACTAAGTGATCAGATATAAGGCTGCGTCTTTACTCATTCTAGGAGAAGCTGATGGAAATTTCATGATAGAAGGATAGCATGTGGTTGAGTTATAGTGTAGTTTATAAGTTAGAGAGAATATTGATTGCTGTATTACAAATTTAGTATTATTATTTCATTATCTGTTACTCAGTAAAGTGTGCAAACCTAATCATGTTTAGTAGTGTAAAATAAATTAGTTCTCATTTGAACTTCTTAGTTTTTATTTTCTTTGTCAACACTCCATATCTGGCTATCTTGCAGAACAAGAGAAGGAATATAACACTACAGTTCTTTCCTCTTGATGTTCAATCTTACCACTTTAAGATAGACTCCACAGACATATTTGCACTACAACCAGTCTGCCAGTTTTAGCTCCCATCTCACTCAGTTTGTGCCAGATGGTGGGAGTTGATACTCCTTTTGCAGCACTGTCCTCAGCCACTTGTAAAATAGCTAACTTTAATATATTCTTGCTCTTCCAGTGCTAATACTAACTATGTACTCTTATATTAGCAATGTGTCAGCCAGCAGTTACTTACCCGAGAAACTTTAGGTTATTTTGAAAACCTCTGCTGGTCCCTCTTCTCTCTTGTAATTATTATAAATCTTTCTTTGTAGCTGTAACTTCTCAGTACTATTTACTGTTCCAATATTCTCCCTGTAATGCAGTGCCTCAGACTGCACACAATGTTACTCAACTGTAACCTGACCAATATATTGTACAAACGCACCATACCTTGCTTTCACGTTCAGTGCCAACATTACTAATGCCTTTTTAGTGCCCGTCCTGTTTGCACTCTCACCTGTAAAGATGTCTCAACCTCTCAGATCTCTGTACTAATCCATTTGGTTAGCAATTGTGCCATTTAACACATACTTCTAGAACATAGAACATAGAACATAGAACGATACAGCGCAGTACAGGCCCTTCGGCCCTCGATGTTGCACCGACATGGAAAAAAAAAAAACTAAAGGCCATCTAACCTACACTATGCCCTTATCATCCATATGCTTATCCAATAAATTTTTAAATGACCTCAATGTTGGCGAGTTCACTACTGTTGCAGGTAGGGCATTCCACGGCCTCACCACTCTTTGCGTAAAAAACCCACCTCTGACCTCTGTCCTATATCTATTACCCCTCAATTTAAGGCTATGTCCCCTCGTGCTAGCCACCTCCATCCGCGGGAGAAGGCTCTCGCTGTCCACCCTATCTAACCCTCTGATCATTTTGTATGCCTCTATTAAGTCACCTCTTAACCTTCTTCTCTCTAACGAAAACAACCTCAAGTCCATCAGCCTTTCCTCATAAGATTTTCCCTCCATACCAGGCAACATCCTGGTAAATCTCCTCTGCACCCGTTCCAAAGCTTCCACGTCCTTCCTATAATGAGGCGACCAGAACTGTACGCAATACTCCAAATGCGGCCGTACCAGAGTTTGGTACAGCTGCATCATGACCTCATGGCTCCGGAACTCAATCCCTCTACCAATAAAGGCCAACACACCATAGGCCTTCTTCACAACCCTATCAACCTGGGTGGCAACTTTCAGGGATCTATGTACATGGACACCGAGATCCCTCTGCTCATCCACACTACCAAGAATTTTACCATTAGCCAAATATTCCGCATTCCTGTTATTCTTTCCAAAGTGAATCACCTCACACTTCTCCACATTAAACTCCATTTGCCACCTCTCAGCCCAGCTCTGCAGCTTATCTATGTCCCTCTGTAACCTGCAACATCCTTCCACACTGTCTACAACTCCACCGACTTTAGTGTCGTCTGCAAATTTACTCACCCATCCTTCTGCGCCCTCCTCTAGGTCATTTATAAAAATGACAAACAGCAACGGCCCCAGAACAGATCCTTGTGGTACGCCACTCGTAACTGAACTCCATTCTGAACATTTCCCATCAACTACCACTCTCTGTCTTCTTTCAACTAGCCAATTTCTGATCCACATCTCTAAATCACCCTCAATCCCCAGCCTCCGTATTTTCTGCAATAGCCGACCGTGGGGAACCTTATCAAACGCTTTACTGAAATCCATATACACCACATCAACTGCTCTACCCTCGTCTACCTGTTCAGTCACCTTCTCAAAGAACTCGATAAGGTTTGTGAGGCATGACCTACCCTTCACAAAACCATGCTGACTATCCCTAATCATATTATTCCTATCTAGATGATTATAAATCGTATCTTTTATAATCCTCTCCAAGACTTTACCCACCACAGACGTTAGGCTCACCGGCCTATAGTTACCGGGGTTATCTCTACTCCCCTTCTTGAACAAAGGGACCACATTTGCTATCCTCCAGTCCTCTGGCACTATTCCTGTAGCTAATGATGACCTAAAAATCAAAGCCAAAGGCTCAGCAATCTCTTCCCTGGCTTCCCAGAGAATCCTAGGATAAATCCCATCCGGCCCCGGGGACTTATCTATTTTCACCTTGTCCAGAATTGCCAACACTTCTTCCCTACGCACCTCAATGCCATCTATTCTAATAGCCTGGGTCTCAGCATTCTCCTCCACAATATTATCTTTTTCTTGAGTGAATACTGACGAAAAGTATTCATTTAGTATCTCGCTTATCTCCTCAGCCTCCACACACAACTTCCCACCACTGTCCTTGACTGGCCCTACTCTTACCCTAGTCATTCTTTTATTCCTGACATACCTATAGAAAGCTTTTGGGTTTTCCTTGATCCTACCTGCCAAAGACTTCTCATGTCCCCTCCTTGCTCGTCTCAGCTCTCTCTTTAGATCCTTCCTCGCTTCCTTGTAACTATCAAGCGCCCCAACTGAAACTTCACGCCTCATCTTCACATAGGCCTCCTTCTTCCTCTTAACAAGAGATTCCACTTCTTTGGTAAACCACGGTTCCCTCGCTCGACCCCTTCCTCCCTGCCTGACTGGTACGTACTTATCAAGAACATGCAATAGCTGTTCCTTGAACAAGCTCCACATATCCAGTGTGCCCAACCCTTGCAGCCTACTTCTCCAACCAACACATCCTAAGTCATGTCTAATGGCATCATAATTGCCCTTCCCCCAGCTATAACTCTTGCTCTGCGGGGTATACTTATCCCTTTCCATCACTAACGTAAAGGTCACCGAATTGTGGTCACTGTCTCCAAAGTGTTCACCTACCTCCAGATCTAACACCTGGCCTGGTTCATTACCCAAAACCAAATCCAAAGTGGCCTCACCTCTTGTTGGCCTGTCAACATATTGTGTCAGAAAACCCTCCTGCACACATTGTACAAAGAACGACCCATCCAATGTACTCGAACTATATCTTTTCCAGTCAATATTAGGAAAGTTAAAGTCTCCCATAACAACTACCCTGTTACTTTCGCTCTTTTCCAGAATCATCTTCGCCATCCTTTCCTCTACATCTCTAGAACTATTAGGTGGCCTATAGAAAACTCCCAACAGGGTGACCTCTCCTTTCCTGTTTCTAACCTCAGCCCATACTACCTCGGAAGAAGAGTCCCCATCTTGCATCCTTTCTACCACCGTAATACTGTCCTTGACTAGCAGCGCCACACCTCCCCCTCTTTTGCCCCCTTCTCTGACCTTACTAAAGCACCTAAACCCCGGAACCTGCAACAACCATTCCTGTCCCTGCTCTATCCATGTCTCTGAAATGGCCACAACATCGAAGTCCCAGGTACCTACCCATGCTGCCAGTTCCCCTACCTTATTTCGTATACTCCTGGCATTGAAATAGACACACTTCAAACCACAGACCTGAACACTGCCGCCCTCCTGCGAAGTCAAAACTGTGCTCCTGACCTCTCTACTCTCAATCTCTCGCACCCCAAAACTACAATCCAGGTTCCCATGCCCCTGCTGAATTAGTTTAAACCCCCCCAAAGAGTACTAACAAATCTCCCCCCCAGGATATTGGTGCCCCTCAGGTTCAGATGTAGACCATCCTGTCTATAGAGGTCCCACCTTCCCCAGAAAGAGCCCCAGTTATCCAGAAATCTGAATCCCTCCCGCCTGCACCATCCCTGTAGCCACGTGTTTAATTGCTGTCTCTCCCTATTCCTCATCTCACTATCACGTGGCACGGGCAACAACCCAGAGATAACAACTCTGTTTGTTCTCGCTCTGAGCTTCCATCCTAGCTCCCTAAAGGCCTGCCTGACATCCTTGTCCCCTTTCCTACCTATGTCGTTAGTGCCAATGTGGACTACGACTTGGGGCTGCTCCCCCTCCCCCTTAAGGACCCGGAAAACACGATCCGAGACATCACGTACCCTTGCACCTGGGAGGCAACATACCAAACGTGAGTCTCTCTCGCTCCCACAAAATCTCCTATCTGTGCCCCTGACTATTGAGTCCCCAATTACTAATGTTCTACTCCTTTCCCCCCTTCCCTTCTGAGCAACAGGGACAGACTCCGTGCCAGAGGCCCGTACCCCATGGCTTACCCCTGGTAAGTCGTCCCCCCCACAAGTATCCAAAACGGTATACTTGTTACTCAGGGGAACGACCGCAGGGGGTCCCTGCACTGACTGCTTCTTCCCAGTCCCTCTTACAGTTACCCATCTATCTCCAGTCTTTGGTGTAACTACTTCCCTGAAGCTCCTATCTATGACCCCCTCTGCCTCCCGAATGATCCGAAGTTCATCCAGCTCAAGCTCCAGGTCCCTAACACGGTTTTTGAGGAGCTGGAGTTGGGTGCACTTCCCACAGATGAAATCAGCAGGGACACTGACGGCGTCCCTCACCTCAAACATTCTGCAGGAGGAGCATTGTACTGCCTTCCCTGACATCCCCTCTAGATTAAAAAAAACAAGAAAAAGAAAAAGAAAGGAAGAGCTTACCTGATATTACCTCAAACCCTGATCCCGCTGAAAGGTAAGCAAACTTAAAGGCACTCACTCACCTTCACGACAGGCCCCTGCTCCCGCTTCCCAACCACCGTGGGGTGGGGGGGTTGGTTAGAGGAGGAGGTAGGGTGGGAAACACTCACAAAGTGTTTCGGGTTTAACTGTCACTTGCCAACAGCCCCTCCACAAACCACCTTCAACTTAGGCTGACCGCACTGCACGTATGCAAATTTCCCCAGAACAGCTGATCAGTAGCTCTGCTCTGCTGCCCTCTGCTGGTTCCAATGTAGATTCTAATGTAGATTATGTTAGTAATTATACCATACAATACACAATCTGCAGCTGATGTGCAACTATGTGAATTGGAATTTCCCTTTTGGACCACAAAGTTCTCTTTCATGTAACTTGGACATTTTGATAAATTTTGATCTGAATTACTACATAATAGAATATCTTTCAATACTTTCCACTTTTCTGGCAAGATTAAATTACCAAACATAATTTGTCACTGATCTGTCACATAAGGTGATATTCAGAAAGGTGTTCAAGATCTTTGTCAAAGGGACGGATTTTATATGCCACCTTGAAGGAAGAGAGGAAGGTAGAGAGATGCCAGGAAGAACTTTCAAAACCTAAGGTCTGGGGAATAGAAAGTCAACGATGAAGTAATAAAAGGCAGGAGTGAGTCCAAAGATGTGCAGGTTAGGTGGAGTGCCAAAATAAATTGCCCCTTAGTGTCCAGGGATGTGGAGATTAGGTTATGGGTATAGGCAGAGTGGTGCGGTGCAAACTCGATGGGCCAAATGGCCTCCTCCTGCCATTTTGCGATTCTATGAGTGTTCACAAGTCCAAAATTGGAGGAGTGCAGCGATCTTGGAGGGTTGTATGGCTGACGAAGGCGGCAAAGACGGGGAAGAAAGGAATTTGAAAATAATGATGTGAGTTTTGAAATTGAGACATTGTCAGAGCTAACGTAGGGCTCAAACTGACTTGACTTTTTAATGTTGTGTGACGATTGGAAAATATTTGGAAAATTGAATTATAAGTGTAGTGGCCATTTTAAGGGTTAAAGGTCTGGGGTTAGAATGTGTTTGCTTAAATTGAATTATGTTTGCAGACCCTTAGTGGTTACAGCAGCCAACAAGTGAAATTGACACAGGAATGTGTTTACCAGTCTGGGCTAATTAACAGTGGATTGACTGAGGATGTCCCCAGGGACTTTTCAGCCTGCAGAGATAATGTGCGGGATTCCCCATCAGTGGAACCCTCCACTTTGACAGCAGCGCATTCATGCCCGCGCATTCCCTGATGGCATGCAAGTGCCCACATTGGGAAACCCCATTGGCTGGATACCGGGACAGAGGATCCCACTGTACTTGGGGCAGTACCGCACCAGAAAACAGGTGCCAGGACAGAGAATCCCACCCAGGTCAGCCAGTGCGGGTCATGAAGGTCGGCCGGCGTGTGTCGCAAAGGTTGGCCGGCGTGTGTCACGGAGGTCGGCCGGTGTGGGTCACAAAGGGCGGCCGGTGTGGGTCGCCAAGGTCGGCCAATGTGGGTCGCGAAGGTCGGCAGGCGTGGGCCGCGAAGGTTGGCCGGTTGGTAAAAATGGGTCCACGGAAAAAAAGTTTGAAAAACACTGCCGTAAATGATGGTACCTTTTTGAGTGTTTAAGTTGCTCAAAATATCAATGTGGAACCTCTGTTTTTGCCCGCTTCAAAATGAATTAATCATGCTTCTTGAATGGGGCCCTCTAAAAGAAATTGGTACAGTGCAAGTCTTGAAAGGGACAATATCCATGCTAAATAGCTCAGACTTTCATGAGGAACCTTTGTGGTTTTGACGCCATTCAGTCTTCCTCGAACTGGACTTCACTGTATTTCATGAACAGGAACGTATTAGCTTTACTTTCTGTATCTGTTTGTAGAGCAGCAGAACCTAAGGTCATAGTAACATGACCCTTTGTTTCTACCAGATTCTATGATTTCAAATCTGCCCGACATCCTTTTAGTGCTCCCTGCTTGGTGAATCTCCTGGTTAATACCAACAGCTGTGGCATGAGGCCCTAAGGTAGGCATTGATTGCCCACTTAGGTAGGCATTAATTGCCCAATTAAGTGCATCAGTTGGGGGTTGGGCTGGAAGGCCGTTCAAAGACCTACTCACCATGGACAGAGTTAAGCAGTGTGGAGACGTACAGGTACCGAGGCCTCTACTGGCCACCTGCCTGCCTGACCAAATGCCCTCGTGCCACCAAACGCGCCACAGGGGAGGGAATTAAATTCCACCCATCACCTCTTCTGCTCTCAAATTGCAAGAGCTTAAAATGTGAATTTCAAACAAAACTGGAATCCCAGTAGTCAATATTAAATTGGTTGGCGCCTTCAGCAAGAAACCAAGCAAATGTTTGGTTAGGAATGCATTGTTGGCTAGGGCGGGTTATGATGATCAAACATTCGATGAGCAATTGATGGGTTCTCTGAGAATGGGGAATATATTCAAGGAAAGCTGAGTAATGGAGATGTGATGCTGTTTAGATTTTCTCGGCATTTCCAGGATTAGTGAATCATCCTGGCTGTGTATAGAACTAGCCTTCAGGAGGTTAGATTGTTCAGCTCATGGGCACAATAGGATCGAAGAAGTGAGTTAGATTGAACAGGAAGACCTTTCTCACTGTCCTGACTTTCTACGTCCTTATTCAGTTCTTAATTTGGCCTGGTTTTCCTGGGGTGGTGTACATGGCCTCTCCCACCACCAGTTACACCCTAGCTTTGGCCAAATTTACGTTACAAGTTCATGAAGAACTCACTGAGACAGAATGCAGAGAAACACAGACAGCTCAACCAATACCTGATCGTGGAATTTACAGTGCAGAAGGAGGCAATTCTGTGCTGTACTGTTCTATGTTCTATGTTCTAATTCGGCCCATCGAGTCTGCACCGGCTTTTGGAAAGAGCACCCTACCCAAGGTCAACACCTCCACCCTATCCCCATAACCCAGTAACCCCACCCAACACTAAGGGCAATTTTGGACACTAAGGGCAATTTATCATGGCCAATCCACCTAACCTGCACATCTTTGGACTGTGGGAGGAAACCGGAGCACCCGGAGGAAACCCACGCACACACGGGGAGGATGTGCAGACTCCGCACAGACAGTGACCCAAGCCGGAATCGAACCTGGGACCGTGGAGCTGTGAAGCAATTGTGCTATCCACAAGGCTACCATGATGCAGGTCCGAGGAGCTAGTTGCAGACGGAGCAATAAGTTAAGATTTTCACAAGAAAGAAAAGAGCTGAACAATTTTCTAACTTCCTGTTTCGTAAAATTCCTTCACTTGCATTGATCAGAATTTAAATTGATGAGATTGATATGGAGTTTGAAAAAAGTAATATTAGTGGAGATGATTAATAAAAATAGCATATTGATTTCATCCAATTTACTGGTGATACTTGTGAGGTACTTAGGGCGGAATTCTCCGCTCTCGCGAAAAATCGGGAAGGCCGTCGTGAACTCGGCCGAGTTTCACGACGGCCTCAGAGGCCGCTCCTCTCACCTTATTCACCCCCACCCAGGGGGCTAGGAGCGGCGCTCCGTAACTCTCGGCGGCCGGGCCTTGACGCTTGCGTCAAGGCGGCGCGCCGAGAATGACGCGACGGCGGCGCCTATGCGACGTCAGCCGCGCATGTGCAGGTTGGCCGGCTCCAACCTGCGCATGCACGGCTGACGTCACGACAGCTGACGGCTCAAACCCGCGCATGCGCGGTTGCCGTCTTCCCCTCCGTTGCCCCGCAAGATGTGGCGGCTTGATCTTGCGGGGCGGCGGAGGGGAAAGAGTGCGTCGCTTTGAGACGCCGGCCTGACGGTCGGTGGGCACCGATCGCGGGCCAGTCCCCTCCCGACCACGGCCGTGGTGCTCACTCCCCTCTCCGCCCCCAACAAGCTTCAAACGGGCATTTGGCGCCATGTTCACGACGGCAACGACCAGGTGTGGTTGCCGCCGTCGTGAATCGGTCGCGAACGGCAGGCCGTCCAGGCCAGAGAATCGCCGGTCGCCGTGAAAAACGGCGAGCGGTGATTCTTCCGAGCAGGGGGTGGGAGAATCTCGGGGGGCGCCGGGGGGCGTGACGTGAGTCGTCCAGCCCTCCCGCGATTCTCCCACCCAGAGTGGGGAGCGGAGAATCGCGCCCTTAGTTTTCACAATAACTTAATTGCAGTGTTAATGTAAGCCGACTTGTGACGCGAATAAAGATTATTATTATAGAGTCTGCCAGGCTGCAATAAAAAAAGGCATAGCATCGTACCTCCCTCCAGACAACTCCTGCTTCCTTTATTCAGTCTCGCAAAAACTTTAAGTGATTTGATCGGGATTGATCTTAACTTTCCTCAGGTAGGTTCAAATGACGTATTCATATTTTGACTTTTTTTTAAACAAGTGATTTATCCTATCGGCCTTTTCTAGTGAGAGTCTATAACAGCAGCCGGTTTCTAAAGGAAGGAATTGCCATTTTGGACCTCGATCGAGCAGTGCTTTCTTTGCCTTTAAGCCTGGCTGTTAAAACACTGCTTTTATGACTTAGCAGAGATTGAAGATTTCAGCCATATTCCTGGAACAAGGCAATAAAAAATGTTACCCTCAAGGATTCCTCTAAGATTGAGACATTAAGCTTTCTACGTTTATTGGAAAATGAAGACCGTGCCCAGATATGGGCAACGCTTTCTTTACACTTTCGGATCCCTCCAGCATCAATCTGTAGCCCGGCTGTGCTTTCCAGTAATGGTCGAACTGTCAGTGCTAATCAAAGTAACATTAATTCAGGAAGTTTCCATTTACCATTGATTTTGGTGCAGGGCAGAGTTTTACCAACTGCTTATACGAAGATCTCATAGGATGACACAAAGGTCACAGAAAATTATGGCACAAGTCATTCATTCCACAATTTCCTGGGATTTCTGCCACCACTTTAATTGGTCGAGATATGCCTTTACCGTGGCGTGCACAGACCTTTCACGCAATCTTGTGATGTGAAAACCTTTGGGACTAGATTACCAGCCAGTTGAAACAGTTTTCTTTTTCTCTGTTGCCCAGTGTAAAAGCCAATTCCGCACAACATTTTATAGGTGTTAAATCAAACTTTATGTTTCAGTTGTCTTGAATGCTAATAACCAAAAATTCACATGGCTATTCACTGGAATGCCAAGTTGCCACCAGTTTTGTACATTGAAATACAACTGGTTAAGTGCGCCAATTATTTGAGATCAAATTCTTTAAATTCATTTCTTTCTTTAGACACAAGTGACATAGCTTTCCTGTGGATGCAATCAATGGACACTGGGCAAAGCAGTGTTCAAGATCTGAACGAGACCACTGAAGCAAAATAAACAAATCAAGCTGCAGAATCTCTGGCTCATTGCGAGTTATGATGCAGTTAGAAGTACTGAAAAAGAAGGCAGATTTCTGGGGTATTTGAATATATTTTTGTTTCTAAACATAATGGGTCATTTTCTACTTTTTCACTCCTGGAGAGGAGCCTGATGCACCTGGAAGGGCAATTGGAATTTCAGCCAGCAAGGTGCGCACAATCATATGGCCATTAATGTTAAACGGTGGGAAAATTGCGCACAGCACGTAATAAATTTACAATATATGCTTCCGCCAAGCGTGATGGTTCTCTGGGAGCAGGCATTCAGTAAATTACCCCCATTGACTCAAAGTAATTCAAAATGTAACAGAAAGCCAGTAACGTCAATTTAGAGGGGCTTTTGTTTTTTTTGGCACGTTTCAGAAAAAGTGTTCCAAGTGAAGAAATGCTGCACAAGTCAGTCTGGGGAAGCTAGGGAAAGTAAAGAGATGCAGTTTGTGCAAATATCACACCTTATTTACGGTAACATCCATCATTTTCTCTCTCAGATTATTAATTTTAGAAAGAATGGACGACACAGAAACAGGCCGTTCAGCCAAACTAGTTTCTTTCTGTTGTTATCCTTTTCCCAGTCCCTTTACCTATTAACACATCATTTTATCTTTTCCCCATTATGTACACATCCAGCTTTCCCTTTAAATGTATTGATGATCTGCATAACCCCTTCTTGTGATAGCAAGTACTACATTCTACCCATTCTGGGAGAAAGATGTTTCTCCTGAATTACTTATTGGATTTATGACTGACCTATAGATACGCCCCCCCCCCCCCCCCCCCCCCCCCCCCACCCCCGTTCTGGTCTCCCCATTGGTGGATACATTTTGTCCATGTCTATGCTATCAAACCTTTGATAATTTTGAAAGACTTCTAACAGGTCGCCCCGCATCCTTCTCTTTTCCATCTTCTCTCCAAGGAGAACAGTCCCAACCAATCTATCCTCATAACTGAAGTCAAAAGCTTCTGTTGCTGTTTAGCTCCGTTGGTTGGATAGCTAGTTTGTGGTGCAGAGAACAAGACCAACAACCTGGGTTCAATTCCCATACTGGCTGATAATATTCATGAAGGCCTCGCCTTCAAAACTGCCCATTGCCTGAGGTGTGGTGATCCTCGGGTTAAAGAAGATCCAGCAGAGGGCAGCAGAGCAGAGCTACTGATCAGCTGTTCTGGGGAAATTTTGCATACGTTCAGTTCGGTCAGCCTAAGTTGAAGGTGAATCTGCGAAGTAGACCCGAGGAGTTTGAGTGAAGGCAATCATCCAGCAGAGGGCAGCAGAGCAGAGCTACTGATCAGCTGTTCTGGGGAAATTTGCATACGTTCAGTTCGGTCAGCCTAAGTTGAAGGTGAATCTGCGAAGTAGACCCGAGGAGTTTGAGTGAAGGCAATCATCCAGCAGAGGGCAGCAGAGCAGAGCTACTGATCAGCTGTTCTGGGGAAATTTGCATACGTTCAGTTCGGTCAGCCTAAGTTGAAGGTGAATCTGCGAAGTAGACCCGAGGAGTTTGAGTGAAGGCAATCATCCAGCAGAGGGCAGCAGAGCAGAGCTACTGATCAGCTGTTCTGGGGAAATTTGCATACGTTCAGTTCGGTCAGCCTAAGTTGAAGGTGAATCTGCGAAGTAGACCCGAGGAGTTTGAGTGAAGGCAATCATCCAGCAGAGGGCAGCAGAGCAGAGCTACTGATCAGCTGTTCTGGGGAAATTTGCATACGTTCAGTGCGGTCAGCCTAAGTTGAAGGTGGTTTGTGGAGAGGCTGTTGGCAAGTGACAGTTAAACCTGAAACACTTCGTGAGTGTTTCCCACCCTACCTCCTCCTCTAACCAACCCCCCCACCCCACGGTGGTTGGGAAGCGGGAGCAGGGGCCTGTCGTGAAGGTGAGTGAGTGCCTTTAAATTTGCTTACCTTTCAGCGGGAGCAGGGTTTGAGGTAATATCAGGTAAGCTCTTCCTTTCTTTTTCTTTTTCTTTTTTTTTTTTTAAATCTAGAGGTGATGTCAGGGAAGGCAGTACAATGCTCCTCCTGCAGAATGTTTGAGGTGAGGGACGCCGTCAGTGTCCCTGCTGATTTCATCTGTGGGAAGTGCACCCAACTCCAGCTCCTCAAAAACCGTGTTAGGGACCTGGAGCTTGAGCTGGATGAACTTCGGATCATTCGGGAGGCAGAGGGGGTCATAGATAGGAGCTTCAGGGAAGTAGTTACACCAAAGACTGGAGATAGATGGGTAACTGTAAGAGGGACTGGGAAGAAGCAGTCAGTGCAGGGACCCCCTGCGGTCGTTCCCCTGAGTAACAAGTATACCGTTTTGGATACTTGTGGGGGGGACGACTTACCAGGGGTAAGCCATGGGGTACGGGCCTCTGGCACGGAGTCTGTCCCTGTTGCTCAGAAGGGAAGGGGGGAAAGGAGTAGAACATTAGTAATTGGGGACTCAATAGTCAGGGGCACAGATAGGAGATTTTGTGGGAGCGAGAGAGACTCACGTTTGGTATGTTGCCTCCCAGGTGCAAGGGTACGTGATGTCTCGGATCGTGTTTTCCGGGTCCTTAAGGGGGAGGGGGAGCAGCCCCAAGTCGTAGTCCACATTGGCACTAACGACATAGGTAGGAAAGGGGACAAGGATGTCAGGCAGGCCTTTAGGGAGCTAGGATGGAAGCTCAGAGCGAGAACAAACAGAGTTGTTATCTCTGGGTTGTTGCCCGTGCCACGTGATAGTGAGATGAGGAATAGGGAGAGAGAGCAATTAAACACGTGGCTACAGGGATGGTGCAGGCGGGAGGGATTCAGATTTCTGGATAACTGGGGCTCTTTCTGGGGAAGGTGGGACCTCTATAGACAGGATGGTCTACATCTGAACCTGAGGGGCACCAATATCCTGGGGGGGAGATTTGTTAGTGCTCTTTGGGGGGGTTTAAACTAATTCAGCAGGGGCATGGGAACCTGGATTGTAGTTTTGGGGTACGGGAGATTGAGAGTATAGAGGTCAGGAGCACAGATTTGACTTCGCAGGAGGGTGCCAGTGTTCAGGTAGGTGGTTTGAAGTGTGTCTACTTCAATGCCAGGAGTATACGAAATAAGGTAGGGGAACTGGCAGCATGGGTTGGTACCTGGGACTTTGATGTTGTGGCCATTTCAGAGACATGGATAGAGCAGGGTCAGGAATGGTTGTTGCAGGTTCCGGGGTTTAGGTGTTTTAGTAAGCTCAGAGAAGGGGGCAAAAGAGGGGGAGGTGTGGCGCTGCTAGTCAAGGACAGTATTACGGTGGCGGAAAGGATGCTAGATGGGGACTCTTCTTCTGAGGTAGTATGGGCTGAGGTTAGAAACAGGAAAGGAGAGGTCACCCTGTTGGGAGTTTTCTATAGGCCACCTAATAGTTCTAGGGATGTAGAGGAAAGGATGGCGAAGATGATTCTGGAAAAGAGCGAAAGTAACAGGGTAGTTGTTATGGGAGACTTTAACTTTCCAAATATTGACTGGAAAAGATATAGTTCGAGTACATTAGATGGGTCATTCTTTGTACAATGTGTGCAGGAGGGTTTCCTGACACAATATGTTGACAGGCCAACAAGAGGCGAGGCCACATTGGATTTGGTTTTGGGTAATGAACCAGGCCAGGTGTTAGATCTGGAGGTAGGTGAGCACTTTGGAAACAGTGACCACAATTCGGTGACCTTTACGTTAGTGATGGAAAGGGATAAGTATACCCCGCAGGGCAAGAGTTATAGCTGGGGGAAGGGCAATTATGATGCCATTAGACATGACTTAGGATGTGTTGGTTGGAGAAGTAGGCTGCAAGGGTTGGGCACACTGGATATGTGGAGCTTGTTCAAGGAACAGCTATTGCATGTTCTTGATAAGTACGTACCAGTCAGGCAGGGAGGAAGGGGTCGAGCGAGGGAACTGTGGTTTACCAAAGAAGTGGAATCTCTTGTTAAGAGGAAGAAGGAGGCCTATGTGAAGATGAGGCATGAAGTTTCAGTTGGGGCGCTTGATAGTTACAAGGAAGCGAGGAAGGATCTAAAGAGAGAGCTGAGACGAGCAAGGAGGGGACATGAGAAGTCGTTGGCAGGTTGGATCAAGGAAAACCCAAAAGCTTTCTTGCTTTTGTCAGGAATAAAAGAATGTCAGGAATAAAAGAATGACTAGGGTAAGAGTAGGGCCAGTCAAGGACAGTGGTGGGAAGTTGTGTGTGGAGGCTGAGGAGATAAGCGAGATACTAAATGAATACTTTTCGTCAGTATTCACTCAAGAAAAAGATAATATTGTGGAGGAGAATGCTGAGACCCAGGCTATTAGAATAGATGGCATTGAGGTGTGTAGGGAAGAAGTGTTGGCAATTTTGGACAAGGTGAAAATAGATAAGTCCCCGGGGCCGGATGGGATTTATCCTAGGATTCTCTGGGAAGCCAGGGAAGAGATTGATGAGCCTTTGGCTTTGATTTTTAGGTCATCATTGGCTACAGGAATAGTGCCAGAGGACTGGAGGATAGCAAATGTGGTCCCTTTGTTCAAGAAGGGGAGTAGAGATAACCCCGGTAACTATAGGCCGTTCTTGATAACTGGTAGTTTTGTGCCAGATACGGGTGGCGTGGTAGATATTAGATTGACATGCAAATCTACATCTTCAGCAATTTCACGACTAAGAGTTTTATCGGTGCTTTAGATAATGTATCTTCTTTAAATTGTATCTCGTTGGCGAATGATAGTGCACTAAAATCAGTGAACACTTCGCTGAATTTGCTGATAATGTTCTCAGAATCGTTGGAGTGTTGATTCAATCAGTTGTGGATGCTATATACCAACTGCACTAGTCCCAATTCTTCACAGGACTGATCACCTAATAATGAATCCAAGCCTTCAGATACAACACAGAATAGGACTGAATAAACTGTGTTCTTCACCACCACACTCAGGCCACAAGCACCATGACATATTATGCATGAACCATTATAATCTTGCAGAGACATTTTGTGATTTCTTCTAAGCGGCTAAATTTTTAGATTTTTTAAATCAGACATGCTGATTAAATAGACTTTGTCACCAGTGTCTAACTTCAATTAGACACTGTACCATTCACTTCAGGTGGCAGCAGCCTCAACAAATGCATTTATTTTAAATGGAGCATCAGTTTGCATTTTTTTTTAAGTGCTGGAGAATTTTTTGATGTCTCTAAAAAATAATTCTTCTCTGTTATTACTCCAACAAACAATGATGTTTCATCACTGGAGACTCTGACTTCCACTGTGCTGACTGGTATGGGGCTGAGCTCAGAGTAACAATTCTGAGCAAAGTGATTTTTTTTCCTTTGCATCTGGAACAAAACTTGCCAAATTCTGGGCATTGCATTAATTTGTGCCTTTGACCACATATTTTACACAGAAATACTTTGTCCAGATCTTTAACCTGTTTGTTGGTGTGCGAGGACATGCAGGAATTTTCCCCCCTTTTTTGGAAGTTTCCCGCCTTTTACAATTGCAAATAAGTCTCCCTTTTTAATTCATTGGCTGAACCTTTGCAGTCATGGGTTTTTTTTAACCTCCAAACTGCCTAAGGATTTTTCCCTTGACCATGGCCTCTTTATTACCTACAAGCTGCCTCGGTGACTTCATTGCAGACCTGGGCCAGCTTGTAAATGTTACAAGCATAAGTACAGTTCTGCCCATCTACTGTCTCGCGCCTCTATACAGTCAGACTGTGCACCTACTGGCCATTTTTCTACTCCTGAGCTGTTACAAGGAGGCATAACTGTAAGATTCAGGGTGGGAGATATAGGATGGATATACGAGGTAGGTTCTTTACTCAGAGAGTGGTTAGGGTGTGGAATGGACTGCCTGCTGTGACAGTGGAGTCGGACACTTTAGGAACTTTCAAGCGGTTATTGGATAGGCACATGGAGCACACCAGAATGACAGGGAATGGGGTAGCTTGATCTTGGCTTCGGACAATGCTCGGCACAACATCGAGGGCCGAAGGGCCTGTTCTGTGCTGTACTGTTCTATGTTCTAACTCACCACCAGTCAACTCTCCCCCTCAAAAGGGGAAAGCAGCTGATAGTCAGCTGGGACTGTGGCAACTTTAATTACCTTGTCTATACTCAACTTGCTGAATCTTGATAGTCAATCATTGCACAGATTATCCTCTTATACAACCTTTTTGTGGTACATATAAGGAATGAGTGCCGGCGGGCTGCTCAACAGTGGGGCGATGGACGGATGAGGACCATCACAGGTTAAGGCCTGATCTTGTTTACAGCCATTGTTCACAAATGTACCCCTCAGTTAGCAATCTGTGGAGAGTTCATATTCATTCCTCCTCCTTCAACCTAAAGCAGTTGCTACTGGCTGATCCTGACTCCCTGAGCACGCACTTGGAGCAAAACCTGTGACCTTCTGATCTATTTGATGTTGCACTATTTCAGTAAGTGCCTTTATCCACAAGGTCAATGCACAACTTCACAACAACTCTGTGAATAACTCCACTCCCTAACTATGCCGGACAGACAGTGGAGCCCTCTGCGTATTACAAGAACTTTTGAAATTCGTATGAGTCTCTCCGATGCACAGACCACCCCAATGTATTGGAATATATAACTGGGCCACCACTAAAAGGAAGATTTGTCATTTTGCATCCTAACCTGAAGTGTCTACAGCTGAAACACTAGAAGCTCTTTTTGCCTTTTCAGGTCCTGATTGATGTAGCTCAACACTGTCATCCATTTCTATTGATATTTAAGTTCGTCAGTGGGCACCCCCCCATCTCAATAAATGTAACCAATTAATGTTATTGAATTCCACGTAGCTCAGCATTAAAATAATGTACTGTGCCGTGGAGTGCTAAGACATTGCTTTATGTCCATGCCGCTCCATTTCACAAGGGAGAACCATCCGTGGTAGATTCTCTTACGTTCTCAAGTAGCCATCCATAAAACAGCATTGGAAGCAATTGGATAAGGTAGGCGTAAGAAGTGGGATCCACGGTCATCAAGGTGTTGTTAATTTAAAATCTAAGAACCAACAGACTTGGGTTGTCAATAAATGCACATGCAGTAGTTATTAAGTGAAGCCAGGAGTCACAATGGCATTGACATATGCTAAGGAATGCCTGACAGAGAGTCCGACCGTGTAAACAGGTGCACCTGGAGCAAGAGATATTCTGGGTGATGATGAAGAGTGTAATGGAGAATCAGCAGAAGAGCAGAATGCTGCCATTGCAAGATACTGAGGTCAATGCACTCTATTTATAGGCTACTGCTATAGAGTACTTTGCGGCATCTGATGCTGACTGCATTACATTGTATTTTGGCCTTTAATGTAAGGGTATTAGGGTACAAGAATAAGAAAGGCTTGCTACAATCACATAGGGCTTTGGTGAGACCACATCAAAAGTACTGTGCACAGTTTTTGTCTCTACGTTCAAGGAAGGACACTATTACATTGGAGGCAGTTACGTTGAAGGTCCACCAGATTGGTCCCAGGGATGGGAGGATGTTTCCCCTGGTTAGAGAGTCTAGAATCTAGAGTCCTCGCAACCAGCATTGCCGTCAAGCAGTTTGGGAACAGTGTCTTTGCAGTCAGCGCTGCAGTGAAGCAGTTGCGATTTTAAAAAGTGGTTTTCTTTGGACGAAAGGACTAACTGAGTAACAAATAGGTCAGGGTCATTATAATAAAGTAATATAAGTAAGCAAATGAGGGTAATAGTTAATAGCATTCTGATATTAGCATAATTTGTTGTTAAAAGAGATAAATAAGGGGCTTAAGGGTAGTCTTGACAGGAGAGGTTGCACCTGTGATATGCTCCTCCCGCGTATATGAAACATTATGGAGCATTTAGTTATCCGTGGTGACCACGTGTGCAGGAAGTATATCCGAATGCAGACATCAGCTAACTGCATTCCAGAGCTGGAGCTGAGGGTAGATTCACTGTGGAGAATCTACGATGCTGAGCAAGTCACGGAAAACATGTTCAGTGAGGTGGTCACACAACAGCTGAAGCTTGAACAGACAAAAGGACATGGGTGACCACCAGGCAGAGGCGAGGAAGGCAGGTACTGCAGAAGTCTCCTGTGGCCATCCCCCTTTCGAACAGGTAAACTGTTGGGGAAGAATACTGCGCAGGTGAAAGCAGTGGTAGCCAACTTCATGGCACCATGGGTGGGTCTGCTGCACAAGAGGGAAGCAGGAAGAATGGCAGGGCTATGCTGGTAGGTGATTCAATTGTAAGGAGTACAGACAGGCATTTCTTATGGCTGCAAAATTGTCACTGAAGGGCAGCAAGGTGGTTCCGCAAGAAGGGCAGCGAGGGGCTGGTTTAGCTCACAAGGCTATATCGCTGGCTTTTAAAGCAGACCAAGGCAGGCCAGCAGCATGGTTCGATTCCCGTACCAGCCTCCCCGGACAGGCGCCGGAATGTGGCGACTAGGGGCTTTTCACAGTAACTTCATTGAAGCCTACTCGTGACAATAAGCGATTTTCAGGTGGCACAGTGGTTAGCATTGCTGCCGCACGGCACTGAGGTCCCAGGTTCAATCCCGGCTCTGGGTCACTGTCTGTGTGGAGTTTGCACATTCTCCCTGTGCTTACGTGGCTTCACCCCACAACCCAAAGATGTGCAGGCTAGGTCAATTGGCCAAGCTAAATTGCCCCTTAATCGGAAAAATGAATTGGGTACTCTAAATTTATTTTAAAAAAAGAAATGGCACTGAACGGCAAACGGACAGATATGGTGGTGCACATTGGTACCAAAGATATCGGCATGAAAAGGGTTGAAATCCTGCAAGTAAAGAACAAAGAACATTACAGCACAGGAACAGGCCCTTCGGTCCACCAAGCCTGCGCCGATCCAGATTCCTCATTTAGACTTGCTGCCCTAACGATCTGTATACCTCCATTCCCCGCCCCCATGTGTCTATCACTATTCTTAAACATTGCTAGTGTGCCTGTCTTTACACCTCGTCCCAGGCACCCACCACCCACTGTGCGAAAAAATTTCCCCGCACATCTCCCCTAAACATACCCCCTCCCACTGTGAACCTGTGCCCACTTGTAATTTCCTCTCTGGGGAAAAAGCTTCTGACTATTCACCCTGTCTATACCTCTCATAATTTTGGTGACCTCAATCAGGTCTCCCCACGGCCTCCATCTTTCCAATGAAAACAATCCGAGTTTATTTAACCTCTCCTCATAGCTAACACCCTCCAGACCAGGGAACATCCTGGTAAACCTTCTTTGCACACTCTTCAAAGCATCCACATCCTTCTGGTTGTGTGGTGACCAGAACTGCACGTAATATTCCGAATGTGGCTGAACTAAAGTTGTAACCTGTCAATTCTTGTACTCAATGCCAGCAGATGAAGGTAAACATGCCTTCTTGACCACCTTATCCACCTGCATTGCCATTTTCATGGAACTATGTACCCGAGTACCCAGATCCCTCCGTATATCAATGCTCCTGAGGGTTCTGCCATTTACTGTATAATTCACACCTGATTCTGATCTTCCAAAATGGATCACCTTGCATTTGTCCAGATTGAACTCAATCTGACATTTCTCTGCCAAATTCTCCAATATATCGAAATTCTGCTGTATTCTCTGACCGTCCCCTACACTATCTCCAACTCCACCTATCTTAGTGTCATCTGCAAACTTGCTAATCAGACCATCTACATTTTTCTCCAGATCATTTATATATATATTACAAACAACAATGGTCCCAGTACTGATCCCTGTGGACCACCACTAGTTACAGATGTCCAACGTTAAAAACTCCCTTCCACTGCTACTCTCTGTCTCCTGTTGCCAAGCCAGTTATTTAACCATCTAGCTGGCAAAACCCAAATCTCATGCGACTTTACCTTTTGTGCTAGCCTGCCATCATGAGGGACCATGTCAAACGCCTTACTAAAGTCCATGTAGATGACATCCACAGCCTTTCCCTCATCAATTCATTTTGTCACCTCCTCTAAAACCTCTATCAAGTTGGTAAGACATGACCTTCCTCACACAAAACCATGTTGCCTGTCACTAACAAGTCCATTCACTTCCAAATTCTGTTCACATAAACCTGGGATATATCCCATCCGGCCCAGGGGACTTGTCCACCTTAATGCATTTTAAGATATCCAACACTTCCTCCTTCATTATGCTGACATGTTCTAGGGTAGTCACACACCCATCCCTAATCCCAATATCTGTCATGTCCCTCCCCTTGGTGAATACTGATACAAAGTACTCATTGGGGATTGCATTCACTTCCTCTGACTCTTATGAATAACTTCCCTCCTTTGTCCATGAGTGGGCCTACTCTTTCCCCAGCTACATCCTTGCTCCTTATATATGTATAAATATTAGACACAGAACATACAGTTCAGCCCATTCGGCCCATCAAGTCTGCGCCGACCCATTTAAGCCCTCACCCACCCTGTTCCCATAACCCAATAACCCCTCCTAACCTTTTTGGACACTAAGGGCAATTTAGCATGGCCAATCCACCTAACCTGCATGTCTTTGGACTATGGGAGGAAACCGGAGCACTTCTGGTGTCATGTGCCAGTGAGTATAGAAATAGGAGGTTAGTCCAGATAAATGGATAGCTGAAGAGATGGTACAGGAGGGAGGGCTTTAGATTTCTGGGACACTTGGGCCATCTGAGGTCTGTACAAGGCATTTGCACCTGAACCAAAATGGAACCAGCGACCTTGCAGGGAGGTTTGCTAGTGCTGTTGCAGAGGATTTAAACTAACGTGGCAGGGGAGGGGGCTCCTGAGAGAAGGTTCAGCAGGCGGAGATGCACAGCCAAAATTAGAAGAGATAGAAAGTGAGTCAGGAAAGCAAAGAAGTTCCAGACCAGTTAAGCCACAAGGGAGTTTGGTAAGATTGAATAGTACTTATTTTAATGCAAGGAATTTGACGAACAAGGCAGGTGAGTTGAGGGCACAAATTAAAACATAAGGGTATGATGTCATTGTTTTCACTGAAACATGGCTGAGAGAGGGGCAGGATTGACAGCTCAATATTCCAGGATAAAGGATCTTCAGACGAGACAGGGAATTTAGATCAGGGAATCAATTACAACAGTAAGAAAGAGTTACATCTTCGAAGGCTGTTCAAATTAAGACATATGGGTTGAACTTAAAAACCAAAAAGGAGCAATCACATTGCTGGAATTGTTCTATTGCCCCCCCCCCCCCCCAACAACTTTCTGAGAGAAATTGAAGAGGAGATATGTAGACAAATTTCCGAGAAGTGTAAAAGTAATAGGACAGTGCAGTGGAACATTTCAACTTCCCCCAACATTAACTGTATAGTCATAATGTGATAGATTTAGACGGAGCTTAATTCTTACAATGTGTCCAGGAGAACCTTGTCATGTTCTTGTGCTATGGCTAGTAGGAATGATAGTTCTTGAGTAGTTAAAGTAATTTATTATAAAACAAATGCATGGTAAAGATAACTGTAAGAAATTTATCACAAACTACTAATACTAATAAATTATCCTGGAATGACTGCAAGCATGACTATCCACCAACACAACTAACTCCCAACTCCTCGAGGTACAGAGTCACACAGCAGATTTACACTGCCACCTGCTGGTCGCAGGTCATGTACAAAATTATATAATAATTTATGCATATCATGACAAACCTTTTAAGCAGTACGTAGAAGATCCAACAAGACAGAGGGCCGCCCTGGACTGAATTTTAGGTAACAACGCCGGGAAAGTGGTTGAAGTGTGAATGGCGGAGCATTTTTCAGACAGTGATCATAACTCGGTTAGATTCAAGTTTGTTATGGAAAAGGATGTGGATGGGCTTGAAATCAAAGTTCTAAATTGGGGGATGGCCGATTTTGAAAAGATCATATATGACTTGGTCAGAATGGACTGCAAGTAGACATTTATTATTATATTATTTTTAGGTAAATCTGTGACAGAACAGTGGGACACATTCAAGAAGGAAATAGAGAGAGTACAGGGCCGGCATGTTCCAATGAAGAAAGAGTGGGGTCTACAAATTCCATGAACCCTGAATATTGAGGGAAATACAGCATTGGAAAATGAAGGCTTAGTGCAGATTCAAGAGCTAAACACATCAGAAGCCTTAGTGGGCTATGGAAAGTGCAAGAAGAAATTAGGAGAGCAAAAAGGTGGACATGAAAGGATTCTAACAGGTCAAATAAAGGAAACTCCTACATTGTTTTCCCAGGACATTAAGGGTAAAAGAATAACTAGGAAAACAGTAGGGCCCATTAAGGACCACTTTGGTAATTTGTGTGTGGAGCCGGAGGACGTAGGTAGGGTGCTACATGAGTACTTTAACAGAGAGGAGGTTCTGAGTGGTCTGGCAGGCTAAAAAGTAGATAAACCTCCAGGACCAGATGAAATGTATCCCAGGCTGTTGAGTGAGGCAAGGGAGGAAATAGTAGGGGCGCTGGCAATAATTTCCAATTCCTCTCTGGCCACAGGAGGGGCCCTGGAGGACTGGAGGATAGCCAATGTGGCACCATTATTCAGGAAGAGAGGAAGGAATAAACAGGAAATGACAGGCCAGTCATTCTAATCTTAGTGGTGGGGAAACAATTGGAAGCAATTCTAAGAGACTGGATCAATCTGCATTTGAGGATGCAGGGATTAATCAGGAACAGTAAACATGGTTTTGTTAAGGGGAGATCATGTCTGACCAACTTGGGGCGGCACGGTGGCACAGTGGTTAGCATTGCTGCCTACAGCGCTGAGGACCCGGGTTCGAATCCCGGCCCTGGGTCACTGTCAGTGAGGAGTTTGCACATTCTCCCCGTGTCTGCGTGGGTTTCACCCCCACAACCCAAAGATGTGCAGGATAGGTGGATTGGCTACGCTAAATTGCCCCTTAATTGGAAAAAATAATTGGGTACTCTGAATTTTTTTTTTAAATGTCTGACCAACTTGATTGAATTTTACGACGGGGTGACCAGTTGTGTAGATGACGGAAATGCATTTGACGTAGTCTACTTGGACTTCTGCAAAGCTTTTGATAAGTTCCCACATGGGAGACTGATAGCAAAGGTAAAAAGCCCATGGGAATCCAAGAAGATTTGGCAAATTGGACCCAAAATTGGTTGAGTGGCAGGAAGCAGAGGGTGATAGTCGAGGGGTATTTTTCTGACTGGAGGCCTGTGTGCAGTGGGGTCCCGCAAGGATAGATGGGCATGCATAGATGGGCTCTAGTTGTTTATGATTTATATAAATGATATAGACATGAATGTTGATCAGTAAGTTCACGGATGAAACAAAAATTGGTGGGGTGGTAAGTAATAAGGATAGGCTAGAGTTACAGAGAGGTTTGTAAGAATGATCACTGGAATGAAGAGCCTGTCATATGAGGTGCGGTTCAGTACTCTGGGTTTGTACTCGTTGGAGTTTAGAAGGATGAGGGGGTTCTTACTGAAACGTACGGAATACTGAGAGGCCTAGATAGATTGAACGTAGGGCGGATTTTTCCACGAGAAGGAAAACCTAGAACCCGAGGGCACAGTCTCAGACTGAAGGGACGATCCTTTAAAACTGAGATGAGGAGGAATTTCTTCAGTCAGAAGGTGGTGAATCTGAGGAACATAATGCCGCAGAAAACGGTGGAGGCCAAATCACTGAGTGTCTTTAAGACAGAGATAGCTAGGCTCTTGATTAATAAGGGGATCCGAGGTTATGGGGCGAAGACAGGACAATGGGGATGAGAAACATATCAGCCACGATTGAATGGCATGCAGACTCAATGGGCCAAATGGCCTAATTCTGCTCCTATGTCTTATGATTTTATAATATAAATGGGCTGGTCAGATGGGCTAATCAGTTTTAAATTCAATCTGGATACGTGTGAGGTGATGCACTGGGCTGGACAAACAAGGCAAGGGAATATATGATGAATAGCAGGGCCGGGGAAGCACCAAGGACCAAAAGGGACCATGTTGTGCATGTACACCAGTCCCTTAATGTAGCAGGGAAGATGGGTACAGTGGGTAAGAAGACATATGATATACCTGCCTTTATTAGCCGAGGCATAGCGTTCTAAGAGCAAGCAGGGTATGCTGGAACTGTATAAAATCATAGATTTTACAGTGCAGAAGGAGGCTATTTGGCCCATCGAGTCTGCATGAGCCCTTAGATAGAGCACCCTACCTAAGATCACACCTCCCCTCTATCCCCACACCTCCCCCCTATTCCCACACCTTCCCCCTATCCCCATAACCCCACCAAACCTTTTTTAGACACTAAGGGCAATTTATCATGGCCAATCCACCTAACCACATCTTTGGACTGTGGGAGGAAACTGGAGCACCCGAGGAAACTCATTCATACACGGGAAGAAAGTGCAGACTCCGCACAGACAGTGACCCAAGCCGGGAATCGAACTTGGGGCCCTGGAGCTGTGAAGCAAATGTGGTGGTATGATTAGCATAGCTGTCTGCCATTGGCGCAGAACACCGGCTTACCATTGGCCCTGGTCGGTCATGTGCCTCTCGACCGGTTGGTTGAGACCAGTCATGTGACGGCTCCCCGATTGGTTGAGAGGCTGAGTTAACCCCGCCTCCAGGGCGGGATATAAATACCCAGTGTGCCCTGCGGTCGTCCTTCTACTGTAATCAACCGCAGGGCTAACATCTAGTAGATTAAAGCCATACTTTTGTTCAGCAACTCGTCTCACGTTCAATTGATGGTACATCAATTTAATCTACTAGAAATTTGAAGTTGGAGCTCTGGATCAAGCCCAAATGCCTCCGCATCAGCCTATAAACTCCGAACGCATCGGAAATCTTCAGGCATTGGCTGGCGTGTTTCGATAGCTATCTGGCGACCGCAAGCAGCCCCCCCACCATGGCACAGAAGCTTCATATTCTCCATTCCAGCGTGGGCATGGCGGCCTACGCGATGATGGGGGAAGAAAAGGAATTTGACGCGGCCATGGATACGCTAAAAGGACAATTTCTTTAGCTGGTAAACTGAGTGTTCGCCTGACATCTGCTGGGTACCAGACAACAGTTCCCCGGTGAGTCCTTAGACGATTTTTACCGGGCCCTCGCTGTACTGGGGAGGAATTGCGCCTGCCTCGAAGTTTCAGCCACTGAGCACATGGAATTTTTGATCAGAGATGCTTCCGTGGCTGGGATGCAGTCCGCCGCTATCCGCCAGCGGATGCTGGAAAAAGATGACCTCAGCCTAACTGAGGCACGGACTCTCTCCACCTCCCTGGAGGTCGCCGACTTAAACGCCCGCGCCTATGTCCCCAGCCGCGCTGCAGCGCCCTGGGCCTTCTGGCACGCTTCCCCACCGCCATCCGCCGCTCCCGACCCCCCTCAGGCCTGCACCGCGGGACGCCCCGACAAGTCCGCGGGGCCCCGCTGCTATTTCTGTGCGTTCGCCAAGCACCCTCGCCCGCGCTGCCCGGCCCGTTCCACCCTTTGTAAGAGCTGCGGGAAGAAAGGCCATCTTTCGTTCGTCTGCCAGACCAAATTGGTCGCTGCTGTACCGCGCAGAGGGATCTCCTCTTCCGGGACCTTCCAGCGCACAGCGCCAATCTCTTCCTCCCCCCCCACCCCCCGGGCCCCCGGCCTGCGCACCTCTCCTCGTCCTCTGAGCCCTTCCGGGCCCTTCCAGCGCACCGCGCCAATCTCTCCCCCCGGACCCCTGCTCCCGGCCTGCGTGCCTCTCTGCCCCCGCTCTCAGCTGTTCCGATCAGCCCGCCGGCACCGCTAACCCCACCCCCAGCAACCACAAGCGTCCTGCGGGCGCCGCCATCTTGGGCCCCGGACGCCATTTGCGGGTCCTGGGCGCCGCCATTTTGGGGCCCCGACTCCACGTGCAGATCCTGGGCGCCACCATCTTGGGGCCCCGACTCCACGTGCGGGTCCTGGGCGCCGCCATCTTGGGGCCCCGACTCCACGTGCGGATCCTGGGTGCCGCCATCCTGGACTGGCACACAAGGTCCTGCCAGCACCTACTCGGCCGACGACGACTACGATGATGGATCTTCTCCACGGCTCGCAGCCATTCAGCTCGCCCAGTCACGTCCACGCACGCTCATGAAGACGACAACGCTAATCCGACGCTAATTGGGCTGGTTTAGCTCAGGGCTGGTTTAGCTCACTCAGCTAAATCGCTGGCTTTTAAAGCAGACCAAGCTGTCCAGCAGCACGGTTCGATTCCCATACCAGCCGCCCCGGACAGGCACCGGAATGTGGCGACTAGGGGCTTTTCACAGTAACTTCATTGAAGCCTACCCGTGACAATAAACGATTTTCATTTAGGGGCTGGTTTAGCTCTCTCAGAGGGGCTTGTTTAGCTCTCTCGGGGGCTGGTTTAGCTCTCTCAGCTAAATCGCTGGCTTATAAAGCAGACCAAGCAGGCCAGCAGCACGGTTCGATTCCCGTACCAGCCTCCCCGGACAGGCGCCGGAATGTGGCGACTAGGGGCTTTTCACAGTAACTTCATTGAAGCCTACTCGTGACAATAAGCGATTTTCATTTCATAATCCACCTCAACGGGCATGAGACGGACTCCCTGCTGGACTCCGGGAGCACGGAAATCTTCGTTCACCCTGACACGGTAAGACGCTGCGCGCTTTCTGTCCACCCTGTAAAACACAAAATCGGGTTAGCCTCAGGGTCGCACTCCGTCCGCATCACCGGGTGCTGCATCGCGGACCTCACGGTCCAGGGGAAGGTTTTTAAAAATTATAAACTCCTTATCCTCCCTGACCTTTGCGCACCGGCACTCCTAGGACTGGACTTCCAGTGCAACCTGCAGAGCTTGACCTTCCAATTCGGCGGCCCTATACCCCCCCCTCACTGTCTGCAGCCTCGCGTCCCTCAAAGTGGACCCCCCCCCCTCCTTGTTTGCTAATCTCACCCCCGATTGCAAACCCGTCGCGACCCGGAGCAGACAGTACAGCGCCCAGGACCGGACCTTCATCAGGTCTGAGGTCCAGAGGTTGCTGAAGGAAAGGGTCATCGAGGCCAGCAACAGTCCCTGGCGAGCCCAAGTGTTGGTGGTCCGGACGGGGGAGAAAAACCGGATGGTCATCGACTACAGCCAGACCATCAACTGGTTTACGCAACTGGACGCGTATCCTCTCCCCCGTATTTCCGCCATGGTAAACGAGATTGCGAAATACAAAGTCTTCTCCACGGTGGACCTCAAGTCTGCTTATCACCAGCTCACCATCCGCGCGAGTGACCGCCTGTACACCGCGTTCGAGGCTGACGGGCGCCTCTACCACTTCCTCAGGGTTCCATTTGGTGTCACAAATGGGGTCTCGGTCTTCCAACGGGAGATGGACCGAATGGTCGACAAGTACGGATAACGGGCTACCTTCCCGTATCTTGATAATGTCACCATCTGCGGCCACGATCAGCAGGACCATGACGCCAACCTCCAGAAATTCCTCCAAACCGCAAAACTCCTTAACCTCACATACAATAAGGATAAGTGCATGTTTAGCACCGACCGTCTAGCCATCCTCGGCTACGTAGTGCGTAACGGAGTAATAGGACCTGACCCCGAACGCATGCGCCCCCTGATGGAATTCCCTCTCCCCAATACCCTCAAATCCCTTAAACGCTGCCTGGGTTTCTTCGCTTACTACGCCCAATGGGTTCCCAACTACGCTGACAAGGCCCGTCCCCTCATTCAGTCCGCGACCTTCCCGCCGTCGTCAGAGACCTGCCAGGCCTTTAGCCGCATCAAAGCGAACATCGCAAAGGCCATGATGCGCGCCATCGACGAGTCCCTCCCCTTCCAGGTCGAGAGCGACGCATCAGAAGTAGCTCTGGCGGCCACCCTGAACCAAGCGGGCAGACCCATGGCCTTCTTCTCCAGAACCATAGTGGGCAGCACGGTAGCATGGTGGTTAGCATAAATGCTTCACAGCTCCAGGGTCCCAGGTTCGATTCCCGGCTGGGTCACTATCTGTGTGGAGTCTGCACGTCCTCCCCGTGTGTGCGTGGGTTTCCTCCGGGTGCTCCGGTTTCCTCCCACAGTCCAAAGATGTGCGGGTTAGGTGGATTGGCCATGCTAAATTGCCAATTAAGGGAGGGGGGGATTGTTGGGTTACGGGTATAGGGTGGATGCGTGGGTTTGAGTAGGGTGATCATTGCTTGGCACAACATCGAGGGCCGAAGGGCCTGTTCTGTGCTGTACTGTTCTATCTATATTCTAACCCTCCAGGCTTCCGAACTCCGCCACGCCTCAGTGGAAAAGGAAGCCCAGGCCATAGTCAAAGCTGTGCGACATTGGAGGCACTATTTGGCCAGCAGGAAGTTTACCCTCCTCACAGACCAACGGTCAGTAGCCTTCATGTTCGATAATGCACAGGGGGTCAAGATTAAGAACGACAAGATATTGCGGTGGCGGATCGAGTTGTCCACGTACAACTACGATATCTTGTATCGTCCAGGGAAGCTCAATGAGCCTCCTGATGCCCTGTATCGCGGTACCTGCGCCAGCGCGCAGATAGACCGCCTCCGCTCCCTCCACGCGGACCTCTGCCATCCAGGGGTGTCCCGCTTCTATCATTTCATAAAGACCCGCAACCTGCCCTACTCTATCGAGGAAGTCAGGACAGTAACCCGTGACTGCCATATCTGCGCAGAGTGCAAACCGCACTTTGATCAGCGCGCGCATCTGATCAAAGCGTCCCGCCCCTTCGAACGTCTCAGCATCGACTTCAATGGGCCCCTTCCCTCTAGCAACCGCAACATTTACTTCCTGACGGTGATTGATGAATACTCCCGCTTCCCCTTCGCCATTCCCTGCCCGACATGACCACATCGACTGTCATTAAAGCTCTCCTCTCCATTTTCTCCCTGTTCGGCTACCCCGCGTACATATATAGCGATCAGGGGTCCTCATTTATGAGCGACGTGCTGCGTCAATTCCTGCTCAGCAGGGACATTGCCTCTAGCAGGACGACCAGCTATAACCCCCGGGGTAATGGACAGGTCGAGCGGGAGAATGGTACCATCTGGAAGACCATACTACTGGCCCTCCGGTCCAGAGATCTCCCTATTTCCCGATGGCAAGAGTTTATCCCCGATGCCCTACATTCTATCCGCTCCCTCCTCTGTACCACAACTAACCGAACACCTCATGAACGTCTTCTGGTTTTCCCCAGGAAGTCGTCCTCTGGATCCCCTCTCCCGACGTGGCTGGCCGCCCCCGGACCCACCTTGCTCCGGAAGCATGTGCGGGTGCACAATTCCGACCCGTTGGTGGAACAAGTCCAGTTACTCCACGCTAACCCGCAGTATGCCTTTGTGGAGTACCCCGACGGTCGGCAGGACACGGTCTCCCTTCGAGACCTGGCACCCGCCGGCGTGCGGCCTCCCGCCCCCTTCACCACAGACGCCCCCTTCACCACAGATGCCCCCCCGCTCCTTTTCCCCCAGCGCCCCACCCTGGCCACCCCTTCCTCATCCATGGCGTCTCCACCACCAGCCCGGGGTACGGAGCCAGTTCAAGGACCATCGCTCCCGGAGTCGAGGACATCAGCTGAACCACCACCATCGGCTGAACCAACGTCACCAACTCCCCTGCGGCGGTCTGCCAGGACGTCACGGGCAACGAAAAGGCTGATCGAGTCCATTTAACTTCAACACTACCAAGGACCTTGTATGGACACCATGTACTGTTGCGAGATGTCTGGGCCAGTGGGAAGCCAAGGATACATTTTTTTTGTTTTCTCCTTATTCCCCCTCCCCCCCCTCCCAGCTCTCGTTGACTCCCCCCTCCCCCCGGCTTCTTTCTCCGGAAGGGGGTGTATGATTAGCATAGCTGCCTGCCACTGGTGCAGAACACCGGCTTACCATTGGCCCTGGTCGGTCATGTGCCACTCGACCGGTTGGTTGAGACCAGTCATGTGATGGCTCCCCGATTGGTCGAGAGGCTGAGTTAACCCCGCCTCCAGGGCGGATATAAATACCCAGTACGCCCTGCGGTCGTCCTTCTACTGTAATCGACCGCAGGGCTAACATCTAGTAGATTAAAGCCATACTTTTGTTCAGCAACTCGTCTCGCGTTCAATTGATGGTACCTCAGCAACTGTGCTAACCACTCTGCTACCGTCCAGCCAAAATCTTGGTTTGGCCACAACTATTGTATGCAGTTCTGGAGTCCACATTATAGGAGGACTGTGATAGCGCTGGAAAGATTGCAGAGGAGATTTACCAGGGTGTTGCCTGGGCTTGAGTGTTTTAGTTATGAAGAGAGATTGGATAGACCGGGGTTGTTTTCGTTGGAACAGGCGAGACTGAGTGGGGGCTTGATTGAGATGTATAAAATTATGAAGGAATAGATAGAGTGGACAGGAAGGAACTTTTACCCTTGATGGACGGATCAATGAGCAGGGGGCATAGATTGAAGGTAAGGGGCAGGAGGTTTAGAAGGGATGTGAGGAAAAACCTTTTCACCAAAGAGGGTTGTGGGATTCTGGAACTCGCTGCCTGAAAGGGTGGTGGAGACAGAGACCTTCCTAACGTTTAAGAAGCATTTAGATGTGCACTTGCAATGTCAAGCACTGGAAAATCAGATTAGAATAGTTGGTTGTTATTGAGCAGCGCTGATGCTGAATGTATGTCCTCTATGACTCTATGAGAGCACAAAGGTCCCCATCTCAGGATAAGAGGCTTGTCATTTAGAATTGAGATGAGGAGGAACTTCTTCACTCAAATGGTTGTGAATCTTTAGAATTCTCTAGCTCAGAGGGCTGTGGATTCCCCATCAATTAATCGGCATGGTAGCACAGTGATTAGTACTGTTGCCTCACAGCACTCAGGGTCCCAGGTTCGATTCCTGGCTTGGGTCTCTGTCTGTGCGGAGTCTGCACCTTTTCCCCGTGTCTGCGTGGGTTCCTTCCGGGTGCTCCGGTTTCCTCCCACAAGTCCCAAGAGACGTGCTGTTGGGTAACTTGCACATTCTGAATACTCCCTCTGTGTACCCAAACAGGCGCCCGAGTGTGACGACTGGGGGATTTTCACAGTAACTTATAATAATCTTTATTGTCGCAAGTAGGCTTATATTGCACTGAAGTTACTGTGAAAATCCCCTAGTCGCCACATTCCGGCGCCTGTTCGAGTACACAGAGGGAGAATTCAGAATGTCCAGATTACCTAACTGGAGCAACCGGTGGAAACCCACGCAGACACGGGGAGAACGTGCAGACTCCGCACAGACAGTGACCCAAGCCGGGATTTGAACCCGAGACCCTGGCGCTGTCAAGCCACAGTGATGACCACTGTGCTACCATGCTGCCCATTTCATTGCAACTTCATTGCAGAGTTAATGTAAGCCTAGTTGTGACAATAATAAAGATTATAATATTAAAGGCTGAGATAGACAGATCGTTTGTTCTCTCAGATAATCTAGGGATATGGAAAACAGATGGGAAAGTTGAGTTGAGGCAGAACATCAGCAGTGATCATGCTGAATTGTGGATAAGCCTCTGGGGCAGTATATTGTACTGTTCTTTCTATTCTTGTTGGCCTTCTATCTCAAACAAATGCAATGCCTTTGTGGAATCTCACTGGCCTGTCAGTGCCAAACTTCAGAAGGTGATGTGATGAGGTGGCTATTTGAGAGAGCTGTATTCTCTTCTGGAGAGCTTGCATGCTTATCAAGTGTCTTTATTTGATGGCAACTGACTCCGAGTGATCTGGAGGAACAGATTTTGCTTTATATAAAGTGCAAACAGTCCAATTATTCCAAAACACGTACGTTTCACTGAAGCGAATGGCCATTTAAAGATCACGGGCATGATTCTCCGGCATTGTTGTGGCCTCGCTCGAGCGAAATGAAGCCAGTGAATAGCAGGAGAGGCTGAAAATGAAAAAGGGGCCAGGTGTCAAACAGTCTGCGATGCAACCGGCCAATACCAGCCTCCCCGAACAGGCGCCGGAATCTGGCGACTAGGGGCTTTTCACAGTAACTTCATTGAAGCCTACTTATGACAATAAGCGATTGTCATTTTCATTTTCCCGTCGGTGAAATCGGGACCTCGCCGTAGCATTTGGAGAAATCAATTATCACCACTTAAGCCCTAGTTCCGTACAATTAACAGGAGCCATTCCATATCCAACGACCTCCCGTCATTCATCGCCCTCCCCAGCAAATGCTCACGCTGGAGCCGATTGGCACTCCTTTTGAACAGCATGAACCTGGCATAAAGGCTTCTGTGGGGAGCCGAGGAGGTGAGTCGACATCTTTGCTCACGGGCATAGAGCCCGGGGCACTGGGCTTGCCACCCCAGTGCTCAGCAGTGGGTGGGGGACCCTCAGCTGGCAGAGTGGGGAGCCCTGGCTGAGGGTGGGAGATCCTCCACAGAGGTGGGCCGCCACGGGATGGTGGCGAGGGATGGAGGGGGCGGGCGGGGGGGGCAACCGTGCGTGGCACCACCAAACCCTGGATCATGTTTGTAGCTTGTCCCTGCTTGTCTGCCCACTGATCCCCCATAACCCCCACCAACTGCTTCGGCTGGAGTGTCGCTGACAACTCCCTCTGAATATCATGACCGCATCCTAACGTCTCAATCGTGTCTTCGTCGGAGCTCCCCTCCGAGGTGTTCTCCTGGTAGGCTGGAGAATGGGCCACTCGGGATGGGCTCGGGCCGTCGGCTGCTGCACCTGCGGGAGGATAGACATGTGGTCAATGGGGGGGATGGGCCAGTCAGTAATAACAACTCATACGTGACAACTCCTCCAGGTGGGGCCCGGTGGTTCCTCACCTCTGCGGCCTCCGTCATTCTTTGCGTGGGTGACCTCAGTCCTCGGCCACCCCAGTAACCTCCAGGGCCCGTTCCTTGCAGGCTATTGCAATGGTGGTTAAGTGAACACTTCACATATCCCAAGTGTATTCCCATGGGTGGGCAGACCATGTAACATGTGGGAGTCATTGCCTAACATCCCAATCAGACCGTGAAGTCTGGATACCGTGCCTGAACACAGCGGGAGGCAACACCACACACACAGCCGCCAACACCTGAGAACCCATGTGTCTGTGTCACATCACGCCAGTGTGCTGGGTGTATTGGCACTGTCAGCAGGTCATTGTCTGGGGCAGGTTGGGTGATGATAATCCGCAGAGAGCTGAACACCAGTGCTCCTCAATCTATGCCATAGTTTGACCTGTGCCTGCCTGCTGAGTGCTCGTTCATACCCATCACCCGCACGTGCTTTGCCCGGGGGGGGGTGGTGGGGGGGGGGAAATGATGCCTGGAGAGGTAGGCCAAGAGTTCGGAGGTCAGCCGGCATTGCGGAAGAGAGTCATACTGGTTGTGCTCAACGGTGTTTAATGTGTTTTACAGTTCCCCAATCTCCTGATGGTGCCATCCCCCCCACTCCCACATGCCCCACCACCCCCCTTCCCCTCACCCCGTACTCTCCCCCCCGCCCGGTGCACTCAATGATCCTCGATGTTCTTGGGCCTCCCTGTTCTACCATTACGTCTAGGTGTTTCCCCAGGATTCACATCAGAGGTTTGTGGACAGCCAGTTGCTGACCTCGTCCCGTGGCCTTCACTGCCCCTGGCGGATTCCCTCTGGGGGATCTGAGGCCGGAGGACCCAGCACGCTCGTTGGAGGCGCATGCACAGTCCTGCCACCCTGCCCCAAGTGCTGACTGTGAGACGTGGCCTCATCAGAGTGGTGGAATTCGGCGGAGCTGGTGGTCACTGTCGCCACTCTGTGGGCGGATCTGGGTTGACACCCAGTGCCCCCCTCCTCCCGGTTGGGGACCCTGGGTTTCACCTTTGGACAGAGGGGCAGCTGGTTTGAGCCTCGGCTGTCCCTGCACCATCTGCCGACCAGCCCTGGCAGGTACCAAAGCCTTCACCATCATGTCAACGCCCTTGGCAATGCTCTAAGCGCCTCAGCAATGCCACCTGCGGCTGGGACAAACTCCTCATCAAGGTCAGTCTGGTACTGGGTCACATCCCCAGCGAGTCGGACATTCTGCCGAGACCCACGGCCTTGGCCGTCACCAATGGTGCTGACGTCGTGCAGTAGGCTCTCCACTGCAGTCACCACTGTAGCAGTGTTGGCCTCGATGCCATACATTGCCGGTGACATCTCCTGCGCCTGTAGCCTCTGGGATTCCTCCAATCAGTTATGGATCAGCTGGAGTGTTGCTGACAACTCCCTCTGAATATCATGACCGCATCCTAACACCTCAATCATGTCTTCCTCGGAGCTCCCCTCCGAGGTGTTCTCCTGGGAGGCTGGAGAGGGAGCCGCTTGGGATAGGCCCAGGCCATCGGCTGCCTGCATCTGCAGGATAATAGACATGTGGCCAATGGGAGGGATGGATCATTCAGTATGGTAATAACAACTCATATATGACAACTCCTCTGGGTGGTTCCTCACCTCTGCGTTAATCTTTGCGTGGGTGACCGCTCTGTCCTCGGCCACCTCAGTAATCTCCAGGGCTCGTTCCTAGAAGAACATGAGGATTTTATGCCCGGCCCTCCAGCGCCAGTCTGGGCCCCCTCCTGACGATTGTGGGAGAGCTTTTCCTGTGGAGACACCGAGAGGGCGTCATTAGCCACATCCATGGTTCACAGTGGTGTGAGGGGGAGGGTGTGAAGGAAGGTTTGAAGGGATAGGGGAGGTGAAGTGAGGGTTGGGGGGGCCACATGGGGAGTGGGGGAAGTGGAGTCTCATGCGGGGTCAGAAAGGACTCGCTGAGGGGGGGGAGGGGGGAGGGGGGGGGGTGTTCTGTTGGTGACTACTCACTCGTGCTGCCCGGTGTAGTTCGTTGACCTATTTTTGTCACTGGAGGCCAGTCCTCCTGATCACACTCGCCGCCACCTCATCCCACTGGCAAGCACGGTGCTGGCGAATCGGTCATGATGTGCAGACATGCAGATAATGATATACAGACAGGCAGATAATGATATACAGATAGGCAGCTAATGAACACAGAGAACAGGACATGACCTATGAACAGGCAGGACACTCAGGGGTGGTATCTCACTACAGTAGTCCCCCGTTATACCGCGCTCCGCAATACCGCGGTTCGCGATATACCGCGGGGGGGCTTATGGACCCCAACTGTCAGTTGTGTCAATTTCAGCGGCGGGCTCACTTTGATCCGGAGAGGGAAACTGCTCTCTCACTGAAACAATCAGCCGGCCGCTGAAATTGACACTGCCGGCTGCTCTCTCCCTCCAATCCAACTTTTAAGTTTTAATGTTTCTGATTGGAGGGAGAGAGCAGCCGGCAGTGTCAATTTCAGCGGCCGGCTGATTGCTTCAGTGAGAGAGCAGCTTCCCTCTCCGGATCAAAGCCGGCTGCTGAAATTGACACTGCCGGCTGATTGGAGGGAGAGAGCAGAGAACACAGGAGGAGGTCATACGGGCCTCTGCAAGACCAGCATGGTCTCACATCGCCCCTCCCCTCTGTAGCTGGGATTCAGTCTGTGGCTGCTGGGGTACAGGCTGTGGCTCCTGGGGTACAGGCTGTGGCTGCTGGGCTTCAGGCTGTGGCTGCTGGGGTACTGTGGCTGCTGGGGTTCAGGCTGTGGCTGCTGGGCTTCAGGCTGTGTCTGCTGGGGTACTGTGGCTGCTGGGGTACAGGCTGTGGCTGCTGGGGTTCAGGCTGTGGCTGCTGGGGTACAGGCCGTGGCTGCTGGGGTACAGGCCGTGGCTGCTGGGGTACTGATTGGAGGGAGAGAGCAGCCGGCAGTGTCAATTTCAGCTTCCGGCTGATTGTTTCAGTGAGAGAGCAGCTTCCCTCTCCGGCCGCTGAATTGACACTGTTTTAATTAGATCCACGATGGGGGTTTTAAATTTATTTAAAAAGCTATGAACATAGAACATAGAACATAGAACAGTACAGCACAGAACAGGCCCTTCGGCCCTCGATGTTGTGCCGAGCAATGATCACCCCACTTAAACCCACGTAACCCGTATACCCGTAACCCAACAATCCCCCCATTAACCTTACACTATGGGCAATTTAGCATGGCCAATCCACCTAACCCGCACATCTTTGGACTGTGGGAGGAAACCGGAGCACCCGGAGGAAACCCACGCACACACGGGGAGGACGTGCAGACTCCACACAGACAGTGACCCAGCCGGGAATCGAACCTGGGACCCTGGAGCTGTGAAGCATTGATGCTAACCACCATGCTACCGTGAGGCCCCAAATCTATGCTAGCGCTTCCCATTGTGAGTCTACGGGGGTCTGACCTCTCCTCCCGCCCCCCGTAGACTCACAAGGGGAAGCGCTAGCATAGATTTTTAAATAAATTTAAAACCCCCATCGTGGATATCGCGGCTCGGATGCAACGCGGGTGGCTGTCTTGGACCCCAACACCCGCGTTATAAAGGGGGACTACTGTATAAAAGGCACGAGGCAGTCACACTCTGTCTCTTTCCACTGATGAACATTACAGTGAGAGTCAGGGTGTATGTACAGTACCACACCTGTAGCTAGTCTGGTTCAGTCAGACAGAGTAACCACACTTAGGTTAGCAGAGAGTCAAACTCATAGAGAACTGTGCTACTGGTTCAATAAATCAGATTGAACTAACTTCAAGGTCTGGCATATCTTTTGGTTAAAGCTGCATCCAGTTGCAGCCAGTGTTATCCCAGAGTACATAACACAACAGACTGGCGACCTTTCATTTGCGGTGAGAAACCCGTGGGGCCTCCTTAAGTGGACCAATTAACGTTGAATAGCGTTACCAGCCTTGCTTGGCTTAGCGCCGGGAAGCTCGTGGCAGTTCCCGCTCGCTACCACACTTGGAAAACAGTAAGAAGTCTTACAACACCAGGTTAAAGTCCAACAGGTTTGTTTCAAACACGAGCTTTCGGAGCCGTGCTCCGAAAGCTCGTGTTTGAAACAAACCTGTTGGACTTTAACCTGGTGTTGTAAGACTTCTTACTGTGCTCACCCCAGTCCAACGCCGGCATCTCCACATCACACTTGGAAAAGTTTTGGAAGGATCGCACCACACATTTCATAATGTTTCGCACCTTTAATTATTTTATCTGTAGAAAAATGTTACTTGAACCTTTCATCAAAATGGTGTTATGACCTCGAAATTAAGTGGCAATTAAATGTGTGTTTCATTGTTTCTGTTTCACATATATTGACCAAGGTAGATTGGGGAGGGAAGAGGGATTTGATCTTTCACAGCCGAACCTGTCTGAGAAAAGATCTCAGTATGCAAACACTCTCGTCTGAGATTAGGTCCCAGCCAGAAATCTTTCATTTACTTCCAGCAGTGGCTTCCCGCTCCTCATGATCCCTGGCAGCTAGTGCAGTCTTCCATAATTCATATCCTTGCAGTTGGCATTGTGCTCTCCCATGTCATTCACTTCAAATATCACATCATGGCCAAGTGCATTCTGCGTCAAAGGCACAGGAGTAGGTCACTCAGTCCCTCGAGCCTGCCCTGCCATTCAGTTGGATCACGACTGATATGTATTTTCATCGATGCGTTTTACTGCTGTAGTCCTTAATACCCTTGCATAATAAAAATCTATTAATTTTAGTTGTGACATTTTCATTGAACCAAACCTCAACAGCTTTTTCTTTGGGAGGGGTAGAGTTCCGGATTTTGACTCTGTGATTAATTGCCCCCTGACATTACCCTCGAATGGCTTGGCACTAAGGTCATGTCCCCTTGTTACCAATCCTCCCACCTGAGCTCAGTTTCCCACTCTCTCGCCTCTCTCTCTCTTGACATGCCCTTGCATGCTTCAGCTCAAATGATTTGTGCATTGTAAGCTGCAAGCTGGTAATGTCACGCTAATGGAAAGAGGGCATCCACGACCAGTGTCATTGGGGCATTTCCCAATGAAATAAAAGGAATTGAAAATATTCAGCGGAAAGACTGAGAAGATGGGTTAATTCAATGCCCAAATAAGCACTGAAAGAGAAATAAAGTGAAGGGAAAGAAACATTTGGTTGAGAGAGAGAGCGAAAAGAGACAGAAAGGAAAAGACAGAAGTCAACTTGACATTTTCTAAAATCTCTTAAGGAAAAATTAAAATTTGAAGGAATAGGATATTATTTTCCGTTGCCAAAGAGGTTGATTGGTAAAGACGTGATATAAATTTTCATGGAGAATTTAATGGACAAAATGTTGCAAATATAAAAAGTGCGGCGAAGGGCGCAATGCCATTTTGGTAGAGTAGCTCAATGGGGTCAACAAACTTCAGGATATTCATATTTATCTACACCCCTCGCCTAATCTGACATTGCTGTTCTATTTACGCATGAATAACAGCAAACACCATTAGCCTGAACATTATTTTGACAGCAAATGCCGGCCCATTTATACTAATCCACTCGTCTGTTCCCTTCTGTTTCTGAGCTGCAGCACTTTTCCATTGTAGAGCTCAGCCGGCTTGGGACGGAGAAGCCGATCTCATTCTGCGCTCATCTACCATTTGCAGCTACATGTGTTACTAGTCTCAACATTTCTGTTTGAGTGTTGGCAGAAGAATGGTTTTCCTGGTTTACTTAATTTTGGTAAGGAAACACCAACTAGGATCTAAAAGAGATCATTCCCTTCTGTCAGAAGCCAGGAATAAAACAAATCATTTGCATGTAACCTCCCGCAAACAGTTTACAGCCCTCACATTTTAGAGCACGCGTGGTTTAGTTTATTTTTGCACATGGAAACATTGCTTTTTAACCAGGACGAGAGCCATGTACAAGAAACCTCACGTGGACACTTTTCCGCCTATCTCCACCACCCTTCAGACTCTCTCTGGAGAGACCATTGCCTTGGAAACAGAGAAGGACTAACCACATGATCCCTTGTCAGCCATGGCCATTCACCCAGGAGGATGGAGGTTTGGAGCTGCGAGTTGGCTGCCGTCCACTGGAGGCAACCATCTCCCTCCCGTCCTCCCTTCCTTCTTCCCTGCCTCTGGCTGCAGATGATGGTAGATGGCATAGAATACATGGGAACACAACACCTTGCTGGGATCTAGATGTTATGAAACTCTTGAGTCGGAAGCAAAGCTGCTACCGTGTGCGTTTCACCTGGAGAGGACAACACAAGTGAGCAGCTTTGACATCCAGTTGCCTCATGATTATCAGGATGTCCACCCTGCCACCTTCCTGCCATCCCCAAGCTCACCCTCATAAGAAAGTAGGGTCACGGGTGCCAAATCGGCAGCCTGACAGCCACGTTTAAATCATTAATCAAGAGTCAATTGAGTTTGTTAATAAGTCACACCTCTTGAACCTGGGGTTACCCCTATCTCTGGATCTGCAAAGATTTAATTACCTGCAAATGCTCGCATTCTAAGCATTGTCTGGCATCTTTGAATTTGTCTCTATATATATTCCTGGAACATACCTCTTCATTCACCTGAGGAAGGAGCAGTGCTCCGAAAGCTCGTGTTTGAAACAAACATGTTGGAGTTTAACCTGGTGTTGTAAGACTTCTTACTGTTCCTGTTGCTTGCCATTTTAACACAAGACCCTGCTCCCATGCCCACATGTCTGTCCTTGGCCTGCTGCAATGTTCCAGTGAAGCTCAACACAAACTGGAGGAACAACATCTCATCTTCCGGTTAGGCACGCTACAGCCTTCCGGCCTGAATATCAAATTTAACAACTTCAGAAGATTAGCTCTACCCCACCTCAACCCATTTGGTTTCATCCCATTTCATTTTAACTGACTTTTACCATTTCTTGTCTTTCTCAATATATATTTAAACTCCCCCCAATCTTATCCACCTTTCCTTACCCCTTCTCCTCTTTGCTTCCCCCTTCCCCTCCCCCCACACCTACAGTTCATCCTCTGATGTTAGTTTCCCTGCTGTTTGACCTTTCACATCTTTTGTTCTTACTGGGGACTGCCATTAGCACCCCTTCACCTTGGTATCTGTGGCCATTGGCACCTAGTTTCCCTGGGTTCGTGTGGCTATGACTCATCTTTCATTCTCACTCCACAGTATAAATATTTCCCATTTTCTCTGTCTGTTAGCTTTGACAAAGAGTCACTGGACTCGAAACCTTAGCTCCTTTTTCTCCCGACAGATGCTGCCAGACCTGCTGAGATTTTCCAGCATTTTCTCTTTCATTTCAGATGCCAGCATCTGCAGTAATTTGCTTTTAAACAAAGGGGAGAATTTATTTTAGGTGGGTTAATCATTTTAAAAGTGTTTAGGAGATGTTTAAAATGCACACAATGTGTAAGAAACATATTTTAAACTTTGGTTTGTCACGAGGATGTTAATTTCATTAAAAGAACTAAGTGGATAGAGTGGGTTTGGAGACTATATAATAAGCTTCAGCCAAAGTACAGTTCGATTTTGCAATGTATTTTAAGCTATGTTGTTTAAGAGACACCCTGATGTAATGTAACACGCATCAATGATTACTTCAAATGCTTTAGGAAAGATTAATGCCTTAGCTGACGGATGTAAGCCTCCTGTAAGCTTACCATCTCTCTTGATAGATATTACAGAATCCAGTGTAAATTCAAAATCTGGAGCCATCTTCCACCACCTCTGGTACATCACACTTTTAGCTCGGATTCTTAAAATCATTGCAGTTCTTTTAAGGCTTCGACTTAGGCTCAGGGATCATGAGAGAAGAGTTAGGCTACATGCTTGCCTGGTGAGGAAGAAAATTAGTTCCCCACCCCTGAGAGTGTACAGGCAAAGGACATCATATGAAATGGTGTCAGAGGAGATCGGAGACTGCGTTTCAGCAAGGAAGCAATGGGACGTCTTTCTAAAATGTTGAAGGAGGACCTGAAGCCAAACTCTAAATGCCGCATTGTCTTAATAGTGCAAATGAAACTTAGAACAATGCTGAAGTCTTTTGCATCACGGTGCTTTCAACATAAGAACATAAGAACATCAGAACTAGGAGCAGGAGTAGGCCATCTGGCCCCTCGAGCCTGCTCCGCCATTCAATTAGATCATGGCTGATCTTTTGTGGACTCAGCTCCACTTTCCGGCCCAAACACCATAACCCTTAATCCCTTTATTCTTCAAAAAACTATCTATCTTTACCTTAAAAACATGTAATGAAGGAGCCTCAACTGCTTCACTGGGCAAGGAATTCCATAGATTCACAACCCTTTGGGTGAAGAAGTTCCTCCTAAACTCAGTCCTAAATCTACTTCCCCTTATTTTGAGGCTATGCCCCCTAGTTCTGCTGTCACCCGCCAGTGGAAACAACCTGCCCGCATCTATCCTATCTATTCCCTTCATAATTTTAAATGTTTCTATAAGATCCCCCCTCATCCTTCTAAATTCCAACGAGTACAGTCCCAGTCTACTCAACCTCTCCTCATAATCCAACCCCTTCAGCTCTGGGATTAACCTAGTGAATCTCCTCTGCACACCCTCCAGCGCCAGTACGTCCTTTCTCAAGTAAGGAGACCAAAACTGAACACAATACTCCAGGTGTGGCCGCACTAACACCTTATACAATTGCAACATAACCTCCCTAGTCTTAAACTCCATCCCTCTAGCAATGAAGGACAAAATTCCATTTGCCTTCTTAATCACCTGTTGCACTTGTAAACCAACCTTCTGTGACTCATGCACTAGCACACCCAAGTCTCTCTGAACAGCGGCATGCTTTAATATTTTATCGTTTAAATAATAATCCCGTTTGCTGTTATTCCTACCAAAATGGATAACCTCACATTTGTCAACATTGTATTCTATCTGCCAGACCCGAGCCCATTCACTTAACCTATCCAAATCCCTCTGCAGACTTCCAGTATCCTCTGCACTTTTCGCTTTACCACTCATCTTAGTGTCATCTGCAAACTTGGGCACATTGCCCTTGGTCCCCAACTCCATTTATCAATGTAAATTGTGAACAATTGTGGGCCCAACACGGATCCCTGAGGGACACCACTAGCTACTGATTGCCAACCAGAGAAACACCCATTTATCCCAACTCTTTGCTTTCTATTAATTAACCAATCCTCTATCCATGCTACTACTTTACCCTTAATGCCATGCATCTTTATCTTATGCAGCAGCCTTTTGTGTGGCACCTTTTCAAATGCTTTCTGGAAATCCAGATATACCACATCCATCGGCTCCCCGTTATCTACTGCACTGGTAATGTCCTCAAAACATTCCACTAAATTAGTTAGGCATGACCTGCCTTTAACAAACCCATGCTGCGTCTGCCCAATGGGACAATTTCTATCCAGATGCCTCGCAATTTCTTCCTTGATGATAGATTCCAGCATCTTCCCTATTACCGAAGTTAAACTCACTGGCCTATAATTTCCTGCTTTCTGCCTACCTCCTTTTTTAAACAGTGGCGTCACGTTTGCTAATTTCCAATCCACCGGGACCACCCCAGAGTCTAGTGAATTTTGGTAAATTATCACTAGTGCATCTGCAATTTCCCTAGCCATCTCTTTTAGCACTCTGGGATGCATTCCATCAGGGCCAGGAGACTTGTCTACCTTAGCCCCATTAGCTTGCCCATCACTCCCTCCTTAGTGATAACAATCCTCTCAAGGTCCTCACCTGTCATAGCCTCATTTCTATCAGTCGCTGGCATGTTATTTGTGTCTTCCACTGTGAAGACCGACCCAAAAAACCTGTTCAGTTCCTCAGCCATTTCCTCATTTCCCATTATTAAAACTCCCTTCTCATCCTCTAAAGGACCAATATTTACCTTAGCCACTCTTTTTTGTCTTATATATTTGTAAAAACTTTTACTGTCTGTTTTATATTCTGAGCAAGTTTACTCTCATACTCTATCTTACTCTTCTTTATAGCTTTTTTAGTAGCTTTCTGTTGCCCCCTAAAGATTTCCCAGTCCTCTAATCTCACAGCAATCTTTGCCACTTTATATGCTTTTTCCTTCAATTTGATACTCTTCCTTATTTCCTTAGATATCCACGGTCGATTTTCCCTCTTTCTTCCGTCCTTCCTTTTTGTTGGTATAAACCTTTGCTGAGCACTGTGAAAAATCGCTTGGAAGGTTCTCCACTGTTCCTCAACTGTTCCACCATAAAGTCTTAGCTCCCAGTCTACCTTAGCTAGTTCTTCTCTCATCCCCTTGTAATCTCCTTTGTTTAAACACAAAACACTAGTATTTGATTTTACTTTCTCACCCTCCATCTGTATTTTAAATTCCACCATATTGTGATCGCTCCTTCCGAGAGGATCCCTAACTATGAGATCATGAATCAATCCTGTCTCATTACACAGGACAAGATCTAGGACCGCTTGTTCCCTCGTAGGTTCCATTACATACTGTTCTAGGAAACTATCGCGGATACATTCTATAAACTCCTCCTCACGGTTGCCTTGACCGACCTGGTTAAACCAATCGACATGTAGATTAAAATCCCCCATGATAACTGCTGTACCATTTCTACATGCATCAGTTATTTCTTTGTTTATTGCCTGCCCCACCATCTCGTTACTATTTGGTGGCCGATAGACTACTCCTATCAGTAACTTTTGCACCTTACTATTCCTGATTTCCACCCAAATGGATTCAACCTTATCCTCCATAGCACCGATGTCATCCCTTACTATTGCCCGGATGTCATCCTTAAATAACAGAGCAACACCACCTCCCTTACCATCCACTCTGTCCTTCCGAATAGTTTGATACCCTCGGATATTTAACTCCCAGTCGTGACCATCCTTTAACCATGTTTCAGTAATGGCCACTAAATCATAGTCATTTATGATGATTTGTGCCACCAACTCATTTACTTTATTCCGAATACTACGAGCATTCAGGTAAAGTACACTTATGTTGGTTTTTTTACCTCTGTTTTGAATCTTAACATCTCCAGTTTTATTCCTTTTGTTATTACTGGGCCTATTCACTGTGCTCCCCTCAGTCACTGTACCTTGTACTGTTGCCCTTATGGATTTCTGACTATGTCTTCTCTGCCTTGCACTTTTCCCCTTACTTCCTTTTGTTTCTGTCCCTGTTTTACTACCTTCCAACTTCCAGCATTGGTTCCCATCCCCCTGCCACATTAGTTTAAAAACCCTCCCCAACAGCTCTAGAAAACACCCCCCCTAGGACATCGGTTCCAGTCCTGCCCAAGTGCAGACCGTCCGGTTTGTACTGGTCCCACCTCCCCCAGAACCGGTCCCAATGCCCCAGGAATTTGAATCCCTCCCTCTTGCACCATCTCTCAAGCCACGCATTCATCCTATCTATCCTGACATTCCTACTCTGACTAGCTCGTGGCACTGGTAGCAATCCTGAGATTACTACCTTTGAGGTCCTACTTTTTAGTTTAACTCCTAACTCCCTGAATTCCGCTTGTAGGACCTCATCCCGTTTTTTACCTGTATCGTTGGTGCCTATGTGCACCACGACAGCTGGCTGTTCACCCTCCCCCCCCCCCCCCCCCCCCCCAGAATGTCCTGCAGCCACTCCGAGACATCCTTGACCCTTGCACCAGGGAGGCAACATACCATCCTGGAGTCTCGATTGCGTCCACAGAACCGCCTGTCTATTCCCCTTACGATCGAGTCCCCTATCACTATAGCCCTGCCATTTTACTTCCTGCCCTGCTGTGCAGCAGAGCCAGCCACGGTGCCATGAACCTGGCTGCTGCTGCCTTCCCCTGGTGAGCCGTCTTCCTCAACAGTATCCAAAGCGGTATATCTGTTTTGCAGGGAGATGACCGCAGGGGACACCTGCACTGCCTTCCTACTCTTGCTCTTTCTTTTGGTCACCCATTTTCTATCTCCCTCAGTAACATGGCATTAGTGACATAGGAAAGGTGGCACAGAATGCTGCTAGGGCCCACAATCATCAGGTGACTAATCATAGAATCCCGATAGTGCAGAAGGAGGCCTTCAGCCCATCAAGTCTGCACTGACCCTCTGAAAGAGCACCCCACCAAGGCCTACTCATCCACCCTATACTTGTAAACCATAACCCCATCGAACCTTTTATTTTTTTTAAAATAATTTTTAATGGAATTTTTTACAGAAAATATAAAAATATAACAACAAGTATAGCAGCAAGCAGTAATATGCAACTAACAGCCCCATACCCATCGAACCTTTTATGTACTACAGGCAATTTAACGTGCAATCCACCTAACCTGCATGTCTTTGGACTGTGGGAGGAAACCCATGTAGACACTAGGAGAATGTGTAAACTGCACACACACAGTCACCCGAGGAATTGAACCCGGGTACCTGGCACTGTGAGGCGGTAGTGCTGACCACTGTGCTACCATGCTGCTAATGCACTAATACTAATGATGCAATTTATCGTACAGCTTCGGAGCTTATTATTTTTGACACATCCCCTGTGAAGATGACAAAGAGGCCCATCGCATTCCACAGGATTGCTGGTTTCCCAAAGGTAATCGGGGCTGTTGATGGAACATGTATTGAACTGAAAAGTTCTAAGAAATGACATAGTATGTGATGCACAAATGAGGATCCTCACTGTAAATGCAAACAACTGCGGAAATGTCCATGACTCATTCGTCTTTGCAAATTCAATGTTACGCTGGGCGATGACACCATGAGGAATTACAGTATAATTACTGGGTGATGAGGGATATCCATTGAGAACCTGGCCTACAACACCAATCCGGACCACCAACTTTGAAACACAGGAATGATTCAAAGAAACTATATGACTGTGTGCATACAGCAATATGTAAGGAGGTGGAGAGGACAATTGGTGTTTTGAAATCACGGTTTTTGATGTCTGGACTGGTCAGTGGTCATGTTTCAATGTGCATCGGAGATAGTCTCAAACATTGTTCTCGTGTCATGTGCATTGTACAGGTTTTCCCTTCAGCGTAGACTGAGCATTCGTACTTCCAAGTACTCCGCAATCTTATCGTATTTAAAAAAAATTTTTTTTGGCATTTCTTATATTTCTCATCAATTGTATATATACATTACATTTTTCTTACCCGCGATAATTTACTTTATTGTACAGAGGTTTATTTTGTCTTTTGTTTAATTGTCCCTATATACATTTTGCTGTCCTCTGGATCGGTCTAGTTCCTCGCCCTCCCCTTTGTTCCCCCCTCCCTTCGTCCCCCCATCCCTCCTCTCCCCCTCTCCCCCCCCCCCCCCCCCCCCGGCTTCAGCTGTACTTTGCTTAAATTTCAGGGAAAGAGGGGGGTCACCCTCCCTCCTCTTCTTTTGTGGTTTCCCCACCTTCCCTCCGTCTCCCAACCCCTGGGTTGCGCAGTCCTTTGGTTCCTCATCTATATTGTTTTTTTTATTCTGTTCGAGGCCGTTGCTGGCCTCGAATGGGTTTTGGAACAGACCGACAAACTGCCCCCAAGTATCCAGGAAGCCTTCCTCCGACCCTCGGATGGCATGTTTAATCTTCTGCAGGTGAAGAAATTCCAAAAAGTCAGCGAGCCAGTCTGCAGCTGTGGGTGGTGTTGCTGATTGCCAGCTGAGCAGGATTCTCCGGCGTGTGATTAGGGAAGTGAAAGCAAGAGTGTTGGCCCCCTTCCCCATGTGTAACTCTGGCTGCTCCATTACCCCAAAGATTGCCACTATTGGGTATGGCTCCACCCTCACCCCCACAACCTTGGACATTACCTCGGAGAAGGCTGTCCAGAACCCAGCAAGCTTGGGGCAAGCCCAAAATATGTGGGTGTGGTTGGCCGGGCCCCTCTGGCACCCCTCACATTTGTCCTGCACCTCCGGGAAGAACCTCTTCATTCGGGTTCTGGTCAGGTGCGCTCTGTGCACCACCTTGAGCTGCATTAGGCTGAGCCTTGCGCAGGAGGAGGTGGAGTTCGCCCTGCTCAGTGCTTTGCTCCAGAGTCCCCACCCTACCTCTGTCCCCAGTTCGTCCTCCCATTTTTGTCTGGTCTCATCTAGTGATGTTAGAGCTCTGTTCAGTAACTGTCCATATATTTTCCTACATAGAACCCCCTCTCGCTGCTTCTGCCTATCAGGCCCTCTAATAGTGTGGTTTCTGGGACCCCAAGGTGCCCTACTGTCTCTTTGAAGAAGAAGTGTTTTATTTGGAGGTATCTCATTTCCTGTCCTTTTGTTAGTTTTTATTATTTTAATATTTTTTTAATGTTTCTACTTCCTCGTCAGTTCGTCCAGTGTCGCCAGTCTGTGCAATATAGAAGTCCCCGACCGTCAGTGTGCCTCCGTCCCGCCTCCATCTTTTGAAGGTGGTATCTAGCATGGTTGAGGGGAATCTGTGATTGCCGCAGATGGGGGCTGTGGAGGATATTTTAGTTATCCCGAAGTGTTGTCTCAGCTGGGTCCACAATCTCAGCGTGGCCGCTAACACTGGGCTCATTGTGTATCTTGTTGAGGGGGATGGGAGTGCTGCTGCAGCCAGGGCCCAGAACATGTGGGTCCTAGTTATGCGATTCAGCAGGACTCTGCTTCCAGCATGATTCAGGTGAAGACTGTCCCATCAGAACAACTCCCTCCTTCGCAAGTACTGGTGTTAATGTCTCATGAATTCAAACCCATTTCTCCCACACCAATCTTTGAGCCACTCCTTTACCTCTCTTTAATCTTATTGACCCTGTGTCAATTAGCTCGTGGCTCAGGTAGTTTTGTGCAATCTAATTCTCTCTTAATAGCTCCCGAGCAAACTCGAGGTAGGATGAACTAAGGATGAGTATCAATGCCCATTTCATTCATACAATAAAAGAGAGATGAGAGAAAGAAAGAGGTACAGGACAAAGACCACGGACAAAATAATAAGTATTGTTGCACGTGAATCCAAAGTCTAGAATCAAAGTCCAATGGTGTATTCCTTCAAAGAAACAGCAGATTGAAGACTGATGCTGGATAATTCTGCATTTCCAGTAGAAATGACTTTCACAATGGGATAAGCATGTCAAATGAATTAGTCTTGTAGGTGCTGGTGCAGAGGTTTAGATGTTCCAGTGGAAACAGCATAGATAGAGGTCCAGCATACAAACAGATCTCCAGTCTTGAGCTGCTGCTAGGTTTTTAGAAGATGACAGTCTGAGCTCGACAGCCCCACAAGATAACACTACCTTCTCCAGTAGCTTGAGAGGTGGTGGGGGTTGGGGTTGTGGGTGCGGGTGAATCATGCGTCTCCTACCTCCCACTTTAGAACATAGAACAGTACAGCACAGAACAGGCCCTTCGGCCCTCGATGTTGTGCCGAGCCATGATCACCCTACTCAAACCCACGTATCCACCCTATACCCGTGACCCAACAACCCCCCCTTAACCTTACTTTTTAGGACACTACGGGCAATTTAGCATGGCCAATCCACCTAACCCGCACATCTTTGGACTGTGGGAGGAAACCGGAGCACCCGGAGGAAACCCACGCACACACGGGGAGGACGTGCAGACTCCGCACAGACAGTGACCCAGCCGGGAATCGAACCTGGGACCCTGGAGCTGTGAAGCATTTATGCTAACCACCATGCTACCGTGCTGCCCAGTCCTGTCTTGGACAAAGGATCTATGTTCCTTAGTCTGGATTTGTGAGGTGGGTCATTTTTCGACAATGAACTACTTCAAAAGAGATGGTGGATCCTTTTATCCTCACAGACTGGACATCCTGTTGTCCAGAACCTGGCCTGAGAAATGGAAATGACCTTTGTACAATTCCCTTGAGCTTTGGTCTCTGCCGTCACATGGGTCGGTGGTGTCAGCTTGTCTTGAATGCGGGAATGTTCCTTTTGATTGAGTTATGGCCAGCCATGACTTCAGTCATATTAAAGTCTTTGATTAGTTTTGTTTTTAATTAAAAAATGAGCCATGTCCCTTCGGTTTTCCCAATATTTCAGTGAAGTTCTTTGCATCTTCCTTGATGAAGGCAGACAAAAAGTATTTGTTTAGTTCCTGTATAAATTAGCCATGATGATCTGTAATTTAAAAGAAAAGTAGGGTGAGGTCTTAGCACTCTGATACAAGAATATCCAGGCCCCTTTGGACACCAACATTTCCAAATCTCTCCCCAACACTCTTGTTTCTGTTTTTCTACCAAAGTGGATAACTTCACATTTTTCCACAGTATATTCCATCTACCATATTGTTGCCCACTCAGTTAGCCAGTCTAAATTCCCGCTGAAGCCTCTTTGCATCTTCCTCACAACTTGCATTCCCACCAAAGCTGTGTTATCAGCAAATATGGACATGGTACATTTGGTCCCCACATTCAAATCATCGACATTGATTTTGGATAGCTGGATCCCAAGCATTGATCCTTACAGTACCCACTATTCATCACATCCGTCCAACCTGAGAATGATCTGTTTATCCCTACTCTCTTTTCTGTCCGTTAATCATGACAGTACATTACCCACAATCCCATGCGATCACATTTTGCTTACTGTCCTCTTGTGGTGTACCTTATCGAAGCATTCTGAAAATCTAAATACATCAGGGATGGGATTCTCTGGCCATTCCCACTGGTGAGATATTCTGACGAGTAATCCAGAGACCCAGGGTAATGCTCTGGGGAACTGGTTCGAATCCCACCAGGTCAGATGGTAGAATTTGAATTCAAGAAAGAAAATCTGGAATTAAAAGTCTAATGATGACCGTGAAACCATTGCCGATTGTCGTGAAAACCCATCTGGTTCACTAATGTCCTTTGGGAAGGAAATCCGTCATCCTTACCTGGTCTGGCCTACGTGTGACTCCAGACCCACAGCAATGTGGCTGACTCTGAAAGGCCCTCAGGGTTCGGCAACAATTTCTGGCCCAGCCTTGGGATGCCCACATCCCATGAACGAATAAAGGAAAATAAGGTTACAGCATTTTCCCGACTACTGATGTCAGGCTTGTAATTTCCTATGTTCTCTGCCTCTTCCGTTCTTAAACAGTGGGGTTATACATAGAACATAGAACATTACAGCGCAGTACGGGCCCTTCGGCCCTTGATGTTGCGCCGACCTGTGAAACCATCTGAAGCCTATCTGACCTACACTATTCCATTTTCATCCATATGTCTATCCAGTGACCACTTAAATGCCCTTAAATTTGGCGAGTCTACTACTGTTGCAGGCAGGGCGTTCCACACCCCTACTACTCTCTGAGTAAAGAAACTGTTGACCTTCGCAATCATTCCAGAATCTATAGAATTTTGGAAGGTGATCACTAATGTATCCAGTTCCTTGTTCGTGCCCTCCACCACCAAGGCACACATGATAGAGGCCGCCATCCGAAAATGTAGGCCTTTGTGCTTTAAACTAAAGAAGGTCGCCAGACTAGTTTTGTTGCAGTCAGCCTGTGAATGGTTAAACATAGGCTTTGAGTAAATACTTTCATCCTTTTTAAAATTTGTTCATGGGATATGGGCGTTGGCAGTGGGCCCAGCATCTATTGCCCATCCCTAATTGCCCTTGAAGGGGCAGTTAAGAGTGAACCACATTGCTGTGGGTCTGGAGTCACATGTAGACCAGACCAGGTGAGGATGGCAGATCTCTTTCCCTCATGAACCAGGTGGGTTTTACGACAATCGACAATGGTTTCATGGTCATCATTAAACATTTAATTCCAGAACTGTTGAATTCAGATTTCGTCATCTGCCATGGAGTGATTTGAACCTAGACCTTTACCTGGGTCTCTGGATTACTATTCCAGTGACAATACCACTATATCACTATCTCCCCTTAGACATTCACAAAAAACCCTGATACAGTCAGACATGGGGTGGTAGGATATGGGAGTGATTTATATCCCTCCTCATGTGGCCGTATCAAGTGATATAGGGATAATAGGGTGGCTAAGTGGAGCTGAGGCAGCAGCTCTTATTAAATGGTTGAGCTGGCTTCAAAAGTTTGAATGATATATTCCTGCGATATTCTCCATAGTTTACCAGCTTACTGGATTGGATCGGATTGGATTGACTTTGAATTTGTTTATTGTCACATGTACCGAGGTACAGTGAAAAGTATATTTTTGTGTGCAGCTCAAACGGGTCATTTAGTGCATGAAAAGAAAATACATAATAGGGCAACACAAGGTACAAATGTAAATACATAGACACCGACATCGGGTGACGAATACAGAGGTGTAGTATTAATCAGCTCAGTCCACAAGAGGGTCGTTTAGGAGTCTAGTAACAGTGGGTAGAAGTTGTTTTTGAATCTCTTAGTGTGTGTTCTCCTGCCCAATGCAAGAAGTTGGAAAAGTGAGTAAGCCGGGTGGGAGGGGTCTTTGATTATGCTGCCCGCTTTCCCCAGGCAGCAGGAGGTGTAGATGGGAGACAGGTTCATGTGATGGACTGGGCTGTGTTCACGACTCTCTGAAGTTTCTTGCGGTCCTGGGCCGAGCAGTTGCCATACCAGGCTGCGATGCAGCCAGATAGGATGCTTTCTGTGGTGCATCTGTAAAAGTTGGTAGCAGTCGGTGTGGACATACCGGATTTCCTTAGTTTCCGACTCTGTTTCATCCACTAGTATCTTAATATCTCCTTCCTTGGCACGTTGTCAAGTATTTGGTTGGTCCTGCAATGTGTTTTGGGATGCTTTGCTATGTTAATGCTGCTGTATAAATGCAGACTGTTCTTGTTGCATGCCTCCCTCTGTGTTGCATGCCTCCCTCTGTGTTGCATTCAAGCAAAAATTTCCTGTAATATTTTAACTTCAAAAAAACATATTTAAAATAAACAACCAGCCTCAGAGTTTAAGCCTTTTAAGGTCTATAAATTCCTGAAGCGTTGCCAATAGGTTTATAGATTTTCCATATAACACTAAGTGTTGAACTACTGAAAATCACAAGATTGCTTGATAGGAGCAATGCAGAACACAGAGCTAGTTAAGAATCTATAGATTGCTCTGTGATACACAACAGACCTTGGCATCCTGGACGATTCAGTCATTTAGATTGACTGGGAATTGGCTCTTCTTTTCTCATTGCCACCACAAATAAGTCAATGCAGAGAGCGAGAGAGATTTCAACGCAGAATTTGTAGATTTGCATGACAGCAAAACTGGTGCTAAACCTGGATCGATTCATCAACTGTGCAGGGCCTAGCGCCAGTGCCACATGGAACATAATCGATTCCAGTGCACAATGGTGGGGCATTTGCCCGGTCCGTGATTGACACTCGGGAAGCTGACAAGCTGCAGCCGCAAATACATATTACGATCCCCACACACACTTGTCTCAGCCAACAAGATAATACTGTTTGTGCTGGAGCGCGCCCATAGGGCTGATGGGTTGGCTGGGGCCAGAGGGTACCGAGAGGGTGGCCTGGGGGGGACCCATATGACCCGTGGCATGAAGTTCACAGTGGGCTGCATGGCTGCCTTTCTGGCTATGGCAATGGTGTTCGGTGTCTGTCCACCCCGACCCCACTGCCCACTTCCAGGCCACCCCCTGCTACTCCCCCCAGCCCTGGCAGTAGTCCCCTGGTCAGAGGCACAATTGTCAGCAAACTATAGCGATGTTGGACACTTTGCGTAGCCCCTCTCTCAGTCACAACGCCAGTTTCATGATTTTTAAAGGCACAAGTGAACCACGCCGTTGGGAACTTGGCCTATCGGATGGAGCATCGCGGAGGCCCCCAGAGAATAGCGGGTCAGGCCCGCTAATATGTAAACGGCATTTACTGTACATACATTTCAGACCTCATTGTCGCCGCTGTCGAAGTGACGGAGAATAGCGATTTGGCGTCAAATCGTCCCCCGCTGTGATGTTAGCATCTGAACCGATTCTCCGCCCAATCATGTTTCGCGATTTCGACGTCAGCCAATGGAGAATCCCGCCGAAGAACTTGAGTAATTAAGGACACAGCTCGGAATCATATTTCCACCTGCGATTTTCATACAAGCATGTCATCGAGTCCTCCTTCCCTGTGAGCTGGTCGACCTTGCTCCTGATGTGCGCAGTGGCCACTGCAGGTTTCAGCTTTGTGAAACAATGAGAAAAGTTCATAAAGTTCACAATAAGAAGACTCTGCCTCCTTGTATAATTCCCTGTAAAAGATAAACGGCGCGTCTATTTCAGCTGACAGCACAAATGAAATGAAAATGAAATGAAAATCACTTATTGTCACAAGTAGGCTTCAAATGAAGTTACTGTGAAAAACCCCTAGTCGCAACATTCCGGCGCCTGTTCGGGGAGGCTGGTACGGGAATCGAACCGTGCTGTTGGGCTGCTTTCAAAGCCAGCGATTTAGCCCTGTGCCAAACCAGCCCCTGATCCTGAACAGCGACATTTTTTCTATTGACGGCTGGGACTGTATGCAGGAAAGCGATTAAACGCACTGTCACAGGCGAGATCCTTTGCTTATTCAATGGGGGACTATTCCTCCTTGTGCATCTTCTAACAAATTCTGGAAAGGTCAGACCACACTGCTAAAGGTTCTGTGCCATTTCATTTTGTGAAAGTTTCCTTTTTTTTGTGGCTGGGAGCTGGGGGTGGTTTGGGAGGGGATGGATTATCTGGGAGCTGGGGGTGGTTTGGGAGGGGATGGATTATCCGGGAGCTGGGGGTGGTTTGGGAGGGGATGGATTATCTGGGAGCTGGGGGTGGTTTGGGAGGGGATGGATTATCTGGGAGCTGGGGGTGGTTTGGGAGGGGATGGATTATCTGATGTGAAATATTGAACCCACGGGCTGTGAAATTATTGATCACATCTTACAGCCTGGACAGGATTAGTATTTCAGCAGTGCTGGACCTGCTTTGATATTGCAAATATTTACATAATTTTTTTAAAGATATGTATTAGGCACACTCAAAATGGAATGGCAAGTTGAAATTAATTTAACTGGAAGGAAAAAGTGAAGCACCAGATCAATTTGTTCATTAATGGGCTGACTGCTGTTTATTTGCAAATTAGCAATGATACATTAGAGGCAATTCTGCTGATATATCTTAATTTGTTACTGGTGATTTAAAAAGAACAATTGTAGTTAAGCACTTAAGTCCTGAAGCACTTTGCGTTTGTGTTTTTTTTTTAACAAGTCACATGCAAACAGCACATTCAGTGCTGGTGAACCTCATTGCTCGTATAACAGAGAGAAAAAGGATTTGAATTTTATATTGTAGACACCTCTGCCGACAATAAATTATTTGAATATGTCTGACTGTCTCAAACAGATTTCCTCTGTGATGGCTTGGCCAGCATAATCAATTGCTAATGGCCGCATTATAAACATGTTCATAACTTTATAATAGGATGGAATATCTAATTACTTTTGGATTTACCTTTGTTACCCAAATCAGTGGGCTGGGAAGCGACCTGTAGTGAGTGTTTGTTTCTGAAGGTCACACCAGCAGACTCAGCCCCACATGCTCGGAGACAATGCCACAGAGTGATCGTGCAGGAGTTGGTAGCCACTGGACAGTGGCTCAGGAGAAACAATATCCAGGTTCTTAGTAAGAAAAGCTGCCACCCCTTGTGAGGAAGAGAGCTCATTGTCTTCATAGAACGCAGAATCTACGCCACGGAGACAGACCCTTCGGCCCAAACTGCTTCACGCCAACCAAAAAGCCCATCTAAGCTAACCCCATTTGCCTGCATTTGGCCGATATCCATCAAAACCTTTCATATCTATGTATCTGTCCAAATGCCTTTTAAATGTTGTCAATGTTCCTGCGTCAACCACTCCCTCTGACAGCTCATTTCCACATATGCACCACCTTCTGTGTAAAAAAAGTTGCTCTTCAGATTCCCATTAATTCTTTCCCCTCTTAGCTTAAACCTATGCCCTCTAGTTCTAACCCTACTCTAGTTTCCCCAACCCTGCTCAGTGACCTGCCCGGCCCTCAGTAATCCCTCGATTTTAAAATTCTCATCCTTGGTTCAATTCCTTCCTTAGCCTTGCACCTCCCTATCTCCGTAGCCGTCCTCCATGCCCTACGATCTTCTGAGATGTCTACGCTGCACTTGAGCATTTCCAGTCTTAATCACTCCATCACTGCTACTCTGGAATTTTCTCCCTCAATGTTCACCTCCCCACCTCCGCTTCCTACTTTACGATGCTCTTTAAAACTTATTGTTTGACCTAACTTTAACTGATCGTAATACCTAGCTTGTGTTTCATTGTCACTTTTAGGATGTGTTACTACATTAGTGCAAGTTGATAGGTGTAGACCTGATAGAATGGCAATATGGTTTTTTGTGCGTGACAAGATTTTCACTTATTTTCATACTTCTTTTAACCTATTTTCTATATACTTCTGGACATCTCTCTTGTCCTGTTATGCCTCCTCTCACTTCTCCACTCTTCGGTCCTCTGCCTTCCCAATTCCTTACCCTTACCCTTCAGTACTGCTCGGCCTTCCTAGTCTCTTGCTGCCGTCACAGATTTGACTCCCTTTTAGATAAGTCAGCAGCTTCCCACTGTGCCTCTCTTGGTATCCTCCAAAAGGACTCATTCATTTCAATCAGCGATCCCAATTGCCCCATCCCCGCACACTCACCTGGGGCTGAGCTTGCCAGCCTCTTTCTGTGCAGTTCACCCCCATGAAGTTCAGGCCCTGTGAGCTCTGCCAACAAGCAGGATCTCGCCTCCTGCTCTTTGCTTTGCTCTCCAGAATGTCCATTTAATTACTGGCCATAAATTTATTCCGGATGTTTGCATCAACATCATGGTCTTAATGGAAACCTGGCTGAGGGGTGATGACACGTTGCCATTTAATGAAGCCCCCCCCACCACCACCCCCCGTGTGCATTCTGGTTACAAATGTACCACTTGTCCCTCAAAGAAAGTTACGGTGATGTTGAGATCTCCTCTGGCATGTTATCTTCCTTTGAGCCCCCTCACCCCAAGGGGAAGATCCCACCATTCATGGCACTGTTTCTCCAGGCAGGTGCAGCGAGCAAGGAAAGTTACCCATCCCCCACAATCTAACCCGAGGGTCAAAATCAAGGCCATTATCTCCAGTCAGATAATTGTGGTTTTCAAAAGATAAAATACTCATGCAACTGTGATTTTATTTTTCAATATTATTGCTGGAAGGTCGCTTCATCCTTCCCTAAAGTCATGACTTTTTAATGTCTATCTCGTTATTTTTGATTGCCGAGGATTGGCAGCACTGAATGCTGCAGACTATTGCAAGGAATGATTTGATTTATCTCACTCCATTAGTCAGCGTTGACCAGGTCCATAGGGGCGACTTATATAATAAGGTACTAATTGACCCTACACTTCCCATCTTCCGTGGAGTAGGGAATGAGCACGATGTGGCAAATAGTTTCTGCACATTACCCTCAGCTTTACACTTAATATTGTGGAGCCTCGAATCCCACTTGTCATTGACATCAGTTGAAATCTTGCTTGTCAATGGCTGGAGATGGAAAGCATTTATATTTCTATAGTTCCTCCACTGGTATGGAGCAGTTTTAGCCTCTTGTGTCCCTGACTTCGAGTTCATTCTAATCAAATCTTCCAGGCAATTGAACCATCTTTGCGCATTCTTCCTCTCAGTCCAGTATCCTCTAGTTGTTCATACACAAGGGTCTTTTGGGTTTAAAACTGAAGGTCAGAAGCAGCATGATAATGAACACAAAATACATTTCATGGACTAAAAGAACACAGCCCAGCATTTGACCAGTTTCAAAATCTTTGCAGTGATGCATTGCATTTCGTTGAGTGCAGTTAGTCAAGCCAGAGCGCAATTTATTCAGTGTGGCTGAATTTCTGCATCTTTGGGTCTGTTCTTGTAAATATCAGCCCATTGATTCAGTGATGTCACCGTGTCCAATTTAAAACTCGGCTGCCGTCTGACTGGCTGTAAAAATGGCAGGTTTACAACCACAAGAGCCTGTTTTTGTTTGAAACTGATTTAGCTCTGAAACTGACCATATGAAGAAAGGGAGGCGGTTTGGAGCAGTCAGCAGAGGTTGGGGGGGAGGGGGGGGGGGGGGGGGGGGGGAGTGGAGCGGGGAGCCTTAATTAAGATTCAGCAATCTTGAAAAAGAGAGAAAAAAAATCCTTTGTCTGTCCTGTTGCTGACAAGCATCGTAAAGCTTGATGCAGTGCTGTAATGTGAGTAAGTGTGGCAGTGTTCTGAATTCCTGTTTGCCATCTTGGATGCTGTGGCATCAGTCGGCCCCCTTAAGTAATCAGATCACAGTCACTTTTTCAGTAATTTTTTGGTGTGTCCTGCATTGACTCTCTAAAACGTGACTCCGATTCCACCGCACTATGGGGCAACAAGTTCGACAAATTCTTCCTCATCTAAATTCTTAATCTACCACCCCTCAACCTACATCTGTGACCTCTATTTCTAGATTGTCCCACCAGGGGGAACATTTGGTCTACGTTTACTTTATCAATCCCTTTTAGTATTTTATGCACCTCAATCAGATCCCCTCTCATCCTTCTAAACTCCAGCGAGTATAAGCCCAAACTGTTTAATCTCTCCTCATACATAGACCCTCTCATCTCTGGAATCCATCTGGTGAACCTCCTCTGAACTGCCTCCAAAGCCACCACATCCTTCCTCAAATATGGAAACCAAAACTGGACACAATACTCCAGATGTTGGCTCACCAGCACCCAATGCAATTGTGTCATGGGAATGTCCTTTTAAGAAATGTTTTGTCTTCTCAAATGGATGCAGTGATTTCATTGTGTGGGTGAAGCTGGGCTGTGGCTCTGATTTTTACTTTCATTTTAAGCTGGGAGCTGGGCTGTGGCTCTGAGTTTTACTTTTGGTTTACACAGTTGGAAGCTGGATTCAGACAAAGAAGGTTTCTTTGGCCTCTCTCTCTGCATGTTAAAAGGTGTCCAGATCACTTGATAATTTAAAAGTGATCCCTGTTTTCTGTAAAGAATTCAAACATACTGTTTTGTTAAAAGGGTTTTCCTGGTTTTATTGGATGTTGTTATCAAGTTGAAACAGCAGAAAGGGAAGTTATTAAGGGTTATTGTAATGAACTCCAATTGGCTTTATTGGTTGGCCAATTGGAGTATGAACTCCCTCAATGATAGCTCATTGAGGGGGCCCATATAAGCACCTGTGTAGGCTTTGTGAGCCAGCCTTAAGTTGACTGGACTGCTAGCAGCACTGTTTGTAGCTGCTCCTGTAATATCGTTATTGTAAATAAATATTGGTGTGGTGACAGAACTCCTGCCTCCCGTGGATTACTACAGTTATATATATATATATATATATATAGAGAGAGAGAGAGAGAACTGTAGCTGTGTGGGGAATTTCTGTTTGTAGTTGCTAAAAAACGTTTATTGTGTGTGTTTATAAAATGTTAACTGAATTCGTAGAATAAACTGTTTTGTTCAAAAGTGCTAAAGGCCTTCTGTTGAATACAACCTGGAAAGTGGGCCATTGTGCTCCTTATAACCAAAATCTCTAAACAGTTGTAGGTCAGGTGAACTCCATGATATACTTTGGAATTTTCTAAATGCTAGTCCATAACAATTGCAACAACACTTCTCTACTTTTATACTCCAGTCCTTTTGCAATAGACTCTAACGTTCCATTTGCCTTTTTAATTACATGCTGTACCTGCATACTGACTTTCTGTGATTCATGAACATAGACACCCAGATCCCTCTGCCCAGACGCAATTTGAATCTGCTTTCCATTTAGATAATTTGCCTTTCTATTTTTTCAGCAAAAATGGATAAAATCACACTTATTTACATTAAACGCCATCTGCCATTTTTTTTTCCCAATCCCCGTTTGTCTGTAAATTTTCTTCTTCACTGCCTGCTTTTTTTTATGATATTTTAGTATCATCCACAAATTTTGCTAGGTTACACTGTGGTTGTCTACTTGAATAGAATAAATTCATTTCACTTTTGCTGTACCTTTAGAACATAGAACAGTACAGCACAGAACAGGCCCTTCGGCCCTCAATGTTGTGCCGAGCCATGATCACCCTACTCAAACCCACATATCCACCCTATACCCGTAACCCAACAACCCCCCCCCCCCTTAACCTTACTTTTATTAGGACACTACGGGCAATTTAGCATGGCCAATCCACCTAACCCGCACATCTTTGGACTGTGGGAGGAAACCGGAGCACCCGGAGGAAACCCACGCACACAGGGGGAGGACGTGCAGACTCCACACAGACAGCGACCCAGCCGGGAATTGAACCTGGGACCCTGGAGCTGTGAAGCATTTATGCTAACCACCATGCTACCCTGCTGCCCCGTTCTGTTACCTGATTCCATTGAAAAGTGTGGCCAAAAGGCTGACTGATTTCCTTAGCACCTGTGACTTGCTTCATTCCTAAATGTTGCTAATTAGAAACAAATGGAAACTTTTTCGGTCTTTTTTAAAAAATTTGTTTTTATTCACAATTTTACAATATTTTTACAAAACCACTACAGAAAGAAGACAACAAAAAACATAATAATAAAAAATTAACAACTTAACAAAACAAGGTGGGGTATCTACCCTTTGCAAGTGAAAACTATCTGCAACCCATACCATCCCCATCTCTGCCCCCCTCCGTCGCCCCCCCCCTCCCGGTTTGCTGCTGCTGATGACCGCCACTTAACGTTCCGCGGGAAAGTCAAGGAACAGTTGCCACCGCCTGGAGAACCCCAGCAAGGACCCTCTTGAGGCAAACTTCATCCTCTGCAAACTTGTCACCCAGCCATGTCACTGACCCAGGTCTCCACACTCGGGGATTCACGTCCCTCCGCATTAACAAGTGCCGTCTCCAGGCTACCAAGGAGGCAAAGGCCAAGACTCCGGCCTCTTTCAACTCCTGCACACCCGGATCTTTTGACACCCCAAATATCGCTATCCCCCAGCTCGACTTTACCCGAGTGTCCAAGACCTTGGACATAGCCTTTGCAAAGCCTCCCCAAAATTCCGTAAGAGCCGGGTATGTCCAAAGCATATGGACATGGTTTGCTGGGCTCCCTGAACACCTCACACACCTGTCCTCCACCCCAAAGAACTTGCTCATTCTCGCCACTTTCATATGTGCCCGATGCACCACCTTAAACTGAACCAGGCTAAGCCTGGCACAAGATGAGGAAGAATTGACTCTGCCCAGGGGTCTGCCCACAGGCCCTCATCCAGCTCCTCAACCAGCTCCTCCTCCCACTCACCTTTCAGCTCCTCCACCGAGGTCTCCTCCGTCTCCTGCAGCTCCTGATATATTTCCGATATCTTGCCATCCCGTACCACATGCCCGAGACCACCCTGTCCTGTATCCTACGGGCAGGTAGCACTGGAAATTCCCCCACCTGCTTCTTCACGAAATCCCGGACCTGCATGTACCCAAAGATATTCCCTGGGGGAAACCCGAATTTCTCTTCCAGTGCCGTCAGACTAGCAAAAGTCCCATCAATAAACAAATCCCCCATCCTTTTGATACCCGCCCTGTGCCAACTTAGGAACCCACCGTCTATTCTACCTGGAGCGAACCTGTGGTTGTTTCGTATCAGGGTCCAGACTGAGGCCCCTACCTCCCCCCTGTGCCTTCTCCACTGACCCCAGATCGTCATAGTCGCCATCACCACCAGACTTGTGATGTACCGTGCCGGTGAGAGCGGCAGCGGTGCCGTTATCCATGCCCCCAAGCTAGTATCCCTGCAAGACGCCGCCTCCAGCTGTTTCGACGACCCCCCACCCCCCCCACCCCCCCCCCCCCACGCCTCCCTCTACTACCCATTTGCGGATCATGTTATGTTCGCTGCCCAATAATAGCTGCAGAAGTTCAGCAGCACCAGCCCCCCCCCCCCCCGACTGTGCTCTAAGAACAGCCTCTTAACTTGCAGGGTCTTGTTTGCCCACACAAATCCCGTGATAATCCCGTTTGAAGAAGGACTTGGGGATGAGGATGGGAAGGCACTGGAAAATGAACAAGAACCTGGGGAGGACCGTCATCTTTATGGACTGCACCCTGCCCGCCAGAGAAAGTGGCAGCATGTCCCACCTCTTAAAGTCCTCCTCCATCTGATCCACCAGCCACGTTAGGTTGAGCTTGTGCAGGGCGTCCCAACTCTTCCCCACCTGAATGCCCATATAGCGAAAGCTCCTCTCCACCATCTTAAGCGGTAGCTCTCCCAGTCTCTTTTCCTGGCCCCTTGCATGCATCACAAAAAGCTCGCTTTTTACAACATTCAATTTATACCCCGAAAAGTCCCCGAAATCTTTTAGGATCTACATGACCTCCCCCATCCCCTCCACCGGATCTGAAATATACAGGAGCAGGTTATCCGCATACAGTGAAACACGAAGCTCCTCCCCCTCCCAAACCAGCCCACTCCAGTCTCTAGACCTCCTCAATGCCATGGCCAGCGGCTCGATTGCCAAGGCAAACAGCAGGGGGGACAGGGGGCACCCCTGCCTCGTTCCTCAATGCAGCCTAAAGTACTCCGACCGCAGCCGGTTCGTCGACCACTCGCTACAGGGGCCTGATACAATAATTTGACCCACCCTATGAATTCCTCACCAAATCCAAATCTGCCCAACACTTCCCACAGGTACTCCCACTCCACCCGATCGAAGGCTTTTTCAGCGTCCATTGCAGCCATACTTCCGCATTCCCTCCTTCCGAGGGCATCATGATCACGTTTAGGACCCTCCGTACATTTGTGTTCAGCTTCCTGCCCTTCACAAACCCCGTCTGATCCTCAGTGATCACTCCCGGGACACAGTCCTCAATTCTGGTGGCGAACAGTTTGGTGTCTACATTAAGGAGCGATATCGGCCTGTAGGAGCCACGTTGCAACGGGTCCTTATCTCGCCGAGGGAAAAGTGAGATCAGAGCCAGCGACATCGTCGGGGGAGGGTTCCCCTTTAGCCTCATTGAAGGTTCTCAGCAATAACGGGCTCAACAGCTCTGAATTTCCTATAGAATTCTACGGGATATCATTCCGGCCTTGCACGATTGCATACCCTCCAAACCCTTAACCAATTCCTCCATCTCAATCGGGGCCCCCAATCCCTCTACTAGCCCCATCTCCACCTTTGGGAACCTCAGTTGGTCCAAGAATTGCTTCATCCCCCCCCCCCCCCCCCCCCCCCCCGGGGGTTCTGACTCATACAGTTTACCATAAAAGTTCTTGAAGGCCTCATTGATCCTTGCCGAGCTCAGTACCGTGTTACCCCCCGCGCCCCTAATTCCCCCAATTTCCTTGGCCGCCTCTCTCTTCCGCAGTTGGTGCGCCAGCATCCTGCTTGCCGTCTCCCCATACTCGTACACTGCTCCTTGTACCTTCCTCAACTGACCCTCTGCCTTCCCTGTGGTAAGCAAGTTAAACTCCGCCTCAAATGCCACCCGCTTGCTCACCGAGATTGCAACCCCCCTGTTCCTCGCATCCAGCCCTCAGTGGAAAAGCTGCCTCACCCATCCTTTCCTCAGCCTGGTTTGGTCAGCGAGCTTCAGATGTGTCTCTTGTATCTGGCTCCTTAAGTGCAAAAGCACACGGGCCCTCTTGACCGGCCCATTCAGGCCCCTCGCGTTCCACGTGATCAGCCTGGTCAGGGTGTTAGTCACCCCCCCCCCCCCCCCGCCGACTAGCCATCCCCTTTTTTAGGCCAGTCACGAGCCTGCGCCTCCCGCACACCAGCCCCCCCCAGCCGGCGGCTCCCCGTCCCTACTCTCCCTTTCACTCCGAAAATTGATTCCCCTTCAGCCAGTAAAGCAGCATCCCAGAAACACGGGGAAAAACCAACATAGCACCGTCCCTCCCCCACCACCCCACCGGGATGCCCCAACAACATACTGCAGTCCATTAGTTCGAGTCCAGCTTCTCGTTCTTAATAAAAGTCCACGCCTCATCCAGTGTATCGAAATAATGGTGCTGGTCCTAGTACGTAACCCACCGCCTCGCCAGTTGTAGCAGCCCGAACTTCAACCCTTTGCTGTGGAGGGCCGCCTTGGCCCAGTTGAATCCCGCACGCCTCTTGGCCAGCTCTGCACCCCAGGCCTGGTAAATCCGGATCTCGCAGTTCTCCCACTTGCTACTTCGCTCCTTCTTTGCCCATCGCAGGACACTCTCCTTATCGGTGAAGCGGTGGAATCTTAGCACCAGAGCTCTTGGCGGCTCGTTCGCCCTCGGCCTCCTTGCCAGGACTCTGTGTGCCCCACCCAGCTTCACGGGCCGTGGGAAGGCCCACACGCCCATCAGTGTTCCCAGCATCGTGGTCACATACGCACCAGCATCTGACCCCTCCACGCCTTCAGGAAGGCCCAGAATCCGCAGGTTCTGCCTCCATGACCTATTTTCCATGTCTTCGGGCTTCGCCTGCCATCTTTTGTGCTGAGCCTCGTGCGCCTCCACTCTAATCGCCAGGCCCAAAATCTCAGCCTCGTTGTCAGAGGCCTTTTGCTGCACCTCCTTAATCGCTGTCCCCTGCATCTTCTGGGTCTCCACCAGCCTTTCAATCGACAGCTTCATCGGGGCCAACATCTCCGCCTTTAACTTGGCGAAGCAGCTTCTAAGAAACTCTTGCTGCTCCCGTGACCACTGGACCCATGCTGCCTGATCCTCGCCGGCTGCCATCTTGCTTTTTCGCACCGTTCTCCTCTCTTCTCCAAAGCCACTTTTTTGACCGCCTCACTCCTGGTCTATTCCATACAGCTCTGGGGGACCCTCACTGTTTCCTTCCCACACCGGGAATCGTCATCCAAGTGCCGCTGGAGCTCCGTAAAAGAGCCCGAAAGTCCGTTGTCGGCGGGAGCTGCCGACCGTGCGACCTACCGAGGCATAGCCACAACCGGAAGTCTTTTTCTTTATTATTAATGTGGCTTTTTTACGTAATTTAATACAAGCATTACAGGGGAGTCTAAAACAAAGGGCTATAAATGTCAGATGATCAATGATAAATCCCCAAAAGGGAATTTAGAAGAAATGTATTTACCCAGAGAGTGGTTAGAATGTGGAACTCACTACCACGTAGTTGAGGTGAGTGGGATAGATGCAGTTAAGGGGAAGCTGAGTAAAGACAAGAGGGAGGAGGAAATAGGAGGATCTGTTGATGGAGGTAGTGAAAGAGGAGTGGGAGGAGGTTCAGGTGAAGCTTCAACACCAGCACGGATTAGGTGGGCTGAATGGCCTGCTTTTATGCGATACACACACTGCTATATTCCTATATAAATCGACAAATTGGCGACTGTTATCTGTGGTTGGTATTAGGAAGTGGGAGGAAAATTATATCGCTTTATTAACAATTTATTGTCTAATCTTGGATTCAATCCAGCCCTGAGCTGAATGCTTTAACGCAATCTTTAACTTAAAACTTGTTCCAGAACGGCTAGCATTTTGATCCTTCCACGGACTCGAAGCCAAAGAATCCTGACCCGTTATGCACATGGCAATGCCCCACAATCAGTGATGAAGATGTATAAAGCAGATGGTCTGTGTTTTTGTTGCTGCTTTGTTGAAAGAAAACAGTCGGGCAACAGACCAGGAGAACCCACTGGTCTTTTTTGAACTGAGCATGACAGCTTTTGCCAACAGGAATATGAAAGGTTTGCAGAAGTGGGTAGGTGGATTGGATTTTGTTTATTGTCATGTGTACTGAGGGACAGTGAAAAGTATTTTTCTGCGAGCAGCTCAGCAGATCATTAAGTACATGAAAATAAAATAAATACATAATAGGGCAACACAATGTAACTCCATAAACACCAACATCGGGTGAAGCATACAAGGGTGTAGTGTTAATCAGGTGAATCCATAAGAGGGCCGTTTAGGAGTCTGGTGACAGTGGGGAAGAAGCTGTTTTTGAGTCTGTTCGTGCGTGTTCTCAGACTTCTGTAGCTCCTGCCCGTTGGAAGAGTGAGTAAGCCGGGTGAGAGGGGTCTTTGATTATGCTGCCCGCTTTCCCCCAGGCAGCGGGAGGTGTAGATGGAGTCAATGGATGGGAGGCAGGTTTGTTTGATGGACTGGGCCATGTTCACGACTCTCTGAAGTTTCTTGCGGTCTTGGGCCGAGCAGTTGCCATACCAGGCTGTGATGCAGCCAGATGGGATGCTTTCTATGGTGCATCTGTAAAAGTTGGTAAGAGTTAATGTAGACATGCTGAATTTCCTTTGTTTCCTGAGGAAGTATAGGCGCTGTTGTGCTTTCTTGAAGGTAGCGTTGACGAGGGTGGACCGGGACAGATTTTTGGAGATGTGCACCCCTAGGAATTTGAAACTGCTAACCATCTCCACCGCGGCCCCGTTGATGCTGACAGGGGTGTGTACAGTACTTTGCTTCCTGAAGTCAAAGACCAGCTCCTTAATGTTGCTGGCATTCAGGGATAGATTGTTGTCGCTGTACCACTCCACTAGGTTCTCTATCTCCCTCCTGTATTCTGACTCATCATTATTCGAGATCTGGCGCACTATGGTCGTATTGTCAGCAAACCTGTAGATGGAGTTGGAACCAAATTTTGCCACGCAGTTGTGTGTGTACAGGGAGTATAGTAGGGAGCTAAGTACGTAGCCTTGCGGGGCCCCGTTATTGAGGACTGTTGTGGAGGAGGTGTTGTTTATTCTTACTGACTGTGATCTGTGGATTAAGAAGCAAATCAACCATGATATAACTGAACAGCAGAAGAGGCATGACAGGCTGCATATCCTCCTGCCACGAGCAGGAGGACAAAATCCCTCATTTAATGTATCATGTAAAGGGTACTATTTCTCACAATATACCTTCTGACTGATGCAAAGCAAGGCCAGCAGCGTGGGTTCAATCCCCGTACTGGCTGAGGCTATTCATGAAGACACTGCCTTCTCAACCTTGCCCCTCGCCTGAGGTGTGGTGAACCTCAGGTGAAAACATCACCAGTCAGCACTCCCCCTCATAGGGGAAAGCAGCCGATGATCATCTGGGACTGTGGTGGCTTTACTTACCTTCCGTCTGCACTTAGGTGTCAGTCTCGAGTATGTATTTAAATACTGGAGTTGGATTCGTTTGGTTTGATTTGAATAAGTTACAAAAATAAAAACACAAATTAAAGAAGTAGAAACTCAAGAGGGAGGGAATTGTGAAGAAAAGTGAACAGAAAAAAAATTAAGTTTTCCCAAATTTAAAATTGTGTTCAGTGTGTTTTTAGGATGAAAATGAATAAAGCGAACAATAAATACATTTGATTGATATTATGGCTAATTTAAATATTCAAAATAAGAACTTGAAAGAGAAAAAATGCATTGAGAGAGGAAAAGAACGAGCAAATGGAACAAATTGGATTGTTCTTCAGAAAAGCCATCACACACGATGGGTTGAATGGCCTGCTTCTGCGCAGAACTGCACTACGTCAGCTATGACCAGTGAAGCATTGAGTAAGAAGCCAGCAGTCAAAGGGAGATTATTCCTTCTCTTGATCTGCTAGTTGTTTAAGGGTTAAAAGTTCAGTATTGAGTCGACATAATAGCTTTTGACATTTTCCAAGTCTTGCAGCAGATTATGGCGGCAGCTTCATTAGTTTACAAGGAGACAGAAATGTTTTCAGCCATAATATAAGAGCTGTTATTGTGATTACTCAATGTTTTCTATTGATCCAAAGCAATTTACAAGGGGAATTGGGGGAAGCTTTATTGCCTGCACAAAGCCCGTTTGTACAGGACCAAGGCCAGCAACTCTCTTCTTAGCTTTCAACCAGTAGCCAACTCGTTGGACTTAAATGATATGCTCAGAGGAGTGCCAGGGATAACTTTACAGTGTTACAGTTGCTGTTGCTGCCTAATATGTGGATATGCAATAATTGACGGACAGGAAAAGACCGATCAAGCTGGTTTCACGCCAGAGGTGGTTGAGGGAAGATCTGATAAAAGCGTACAAGATTTTGTCAGGTTTGGAGAAAGGAGACAAAGAAAAACTGTTTGCATTAGCTGATGGCATAGGATTAGGGGACAAAGAGTTAAGGACTCGAGCAAAAGATGCGGGGGCGGGGTGAGGGAATGTGAGGGAGAAATCTTTTACACAGAGGGTGTTAATGCCCTGGAACCTAGAGTGAAGAAGGAGGCCATTTGGCCCATTGAATCAGCACTGACCCTTCGAAAGAACACCCAAATCCCTCGCCCCATTCCTACAACCCCACCCTAAGGGCCAATTTAACTTGGCCAATCCACCTAACTTGCACATCTTTGGATTGTGGGAGAAAACTGGAGCAACTGGAGGAAACACACGCCGACACAGGGAGAATGTGCAAACTCCACAGACTCAGTCATCCGAGATCGGAGTCGAACCCGGGTCCCTGGCGCTGTGAGGCAGCAGTGCTAACCACCATGCACCGTGAATGTCTGTGGAGAGCTGGCCTGAATTTGATGGAGTGTGATGTGAGGCAACTATGAGTCAATAAATAGCTTGTTGATTTTAGAATTGTTAATGGGCTTATCATAATTGATTGAATCGTGCAGTTGTCAGTTGTGTTAGCCAGATTAATGGGGTCACACGAGGGAAGTATAAATTTGGTCACTGTAATTGATAAGAATTTAGTTTGCTTAGTATTTCTCCCCTCTACTTATGCTGGAATAAACTTTGATATTCCGCACATCTCTGCCTCCAGACTGGTGCTTGGATTCCCAACAATAGGATGAATCGACGCTTTCAATGCCATTATGTCCACGACAGCTGCAGGATCATGATGGCTAAACATTCTTTCCCTCGCCCCCAAACCCCTGCCCTCACCCCCCAGCGTTCCCCCTCAGCCATGTAATCCTCATGAAAAGCAATAAAACGGATTTGAGCCAATAATAATCTGGACAAATGAGGGGAAAACAGGGAAAGTTCAGGAAAGCTCAATTGTGGGATTGTGATGTTGTCAGTTCTCAGTTGGACTCGGAATTGAAATATTTCAACCCTCGAGACAGGGGGATCTGGACTGACTTCTTCACTACTGCTGTGAGGTAAGTTAAAAGATAAAGTCCCTATAGCCCCAGATGACCATAGTCAACTCTCCCCCTCAAAGGAGAGAGCTGATTTAACCTGAGGATCACCACACCTCAGAAGAGGGGCAAGGTTGAGAATGCAGGCGGAGGGGCAGCACGTAGCATTGTGGATAGCACAATTACTTCACGGCTCCAGGGTCCCAGGTTCGATTCCGGCTTGAGTCACTGTCTGTACGGAGTCTGCACATCCTCCCCGTGGGTTTCCTCCGGGTGCTCCGGTTTCCTCCCACAGTCCAAAGATGTGCAGGTTAGGTGGATTGGCCATGATAAATTGCCTTTAGTATCCAAAATTGCCCTTAGTGTTGGGTGGGGTTACTGGGTTATGGGGATAAGGTGGATGTGTTGACCTTGGGTAGGGTGCGCTTTCCAAGAGCCGGTGCAGACCCGATGGGCCGAATGGTCTCCTGCTGCACTCTAAGGGGCAGCACGGTAGCATGGTGGTTAGCATAAATGCTTCACAGCTCCAGGGTCCCAGGTTCGGTTCCCGGCTGGGTCACTGTCTGTGCGGAGCCTGCACGTCCTTCCCGTGTCTGCGTGGGTTTCCTCCGGGTGCTCCGGTTTCCTCCCACAGTCCAAAGATGTGCGGGTTAGGTGGATTGGCCATACTAAATTGCCCGTAGTGTCCTAAAAAGTAAGGTTAGTGGGGGGGGGGGGGGGGGGGGGGGTTGTTGGGTTACGGGAATAGGGTGGATACGTGGGTTTGAGTAGGGTGATCATTGCTCGGCACAACATCGAGGGCCGAAGGGCCTGTTCTGTGCTGTACTGTTCTATGTTCCAACGGGGCCTTCATGAATAGCCTCAGCTGATATAGGAATTGAACCCGCGTTGCTGGCCTCACTCTGCATCGCGAACCCACTGTCTAACCCATTGAGCTAAACTGTTGTGACCTGTCAGCTGAAACGCGAATCAGCGGAGGTGTAAATAAGCATTGCCCCCCCCCCGCAGAATAGTGGAAAGCTGCAATAGAACATATAGAACAGTACAGCACAGAACAGGCCCTTCGGCCCTCGATGTTGTGCCGAACAATGATCACCCTACTCAAACCCACGTATCCACCCTATTCCCGTAACCCAACAACCCCCCCCCCCCTTAACCTTACTTTTTAGGACACTACGGGCAATTTAGCATGGCCAATCCACCTAACCCGCACATCTTTGGACTGTGGGAGGAAACCGGAGCACCCGGAGGAAACCCACGCACACACGTGGAGGACGTGCAGACTCCGCACAGACAGTGACCCAGCCGGGAATTGAACCTGGGACCCTGGAGCTGTGAAGCATTTATGCTAACCACCATGCTACCGTGCTGCCGGTATTCCATCAGGCGAATAAATAAAAGTCTTAAAATGTGCTGTTCAAATCTGGCCCATTCAAGTCTGTATCCTGAAGCGAATAGTTCCAGAAACAGATGTATCAGCAACCAGAGGACAAAGCCTTGGGTTAATCGGCACTGGAACCAGAGGACCAAGCCTTGGGTTAATCGGCACTGGAACCAGAGGACAAAGCCTTGGGTTAATCGGCACTGGAACCAGAGGACCAAGCCTTGGGTTAATCGGCACTGGAACCAGAGGACAAAGCCTTGGGTTAATCGGCACTGGAACCAGAGGCAAGAGGAGGAGCGAATTTTGTTGGACAGTGTGTTATCCTGTTTGGAAATGTACTGCCATTAAAGAGTGGGGGAAGCAGATTCGACAGTAACCTTTGAAAGAGAATTGAATAAATATCCGATGGGGAAATTTTGCCAGGATATAGGATATAGGCAGAGGAAAGGAACAAATTGGAGAGCTCTTTCACAAAGCCATCACAGGCATGATGGGCTAAATGGCCTTTTTCTGGGCTGTATTACACTGTAATTCTTTGAACCTCTATCAGCCAATATGCTACTAGCTTAGCAGAAACAATGGATGATGTCTCAGTCTCTGATTTTTCGACCATACCTCTTTCCACTTCTCAGGAAGTGTCTGAATTTGTGCTGGCAGGTCTGCCTAGTTTCAATCTTGGCATTCTGGTACGTGTTGCTGCTTGGGCCCTGGCGACTGATTTCTTATTTGGTACAAAGATCAGATTTAATATTATACGGAAATAAGCAATTTGGCACCGTGAATCCGTCTCATTATGCTTGGCTCCTTTGCAGTTAAGAACAATTTGTGTGGCTGGGCTCATGGAATATATAGTGCAAATCATAGAATAGTTATATCATAAGCACATCTTATTTTTTTCTGTACATTGTGAACCTTTAACTGCCTCACACTTTCCAATTACTAACTTTCAGAAAGATCTATGCCTTCCCCTCTAAAAGGCCAAAACCAATTACATTGTGCACTGCCTAATTGTATAAAATGTCTCGGTTACTTCTTGTTGCAAATATCTTTGAAGGATATCCATGTTCTCGTGTAACAAATGGCCTCCTTGAAGCACTGCAGTCCATGTGGTGCAGGCACACCATAGGGAGGGAGTTCTGGACTTCTTGTTCCAAATCAGGATGATGTGTGATTTGGAGGGGAACTCACAGCTGGTTATGTTCCCATGTGTCTATCGCCCATCCTTCTAGGTGGCAGAGGGTTGTGAATTGAAAAGTACCATTGAAGGAGGCTTGGAGAGTGTATCTTGTAGATTATACACACTGTTGCCACTGTGCATAGGTGGTGGGGTAGTGAATGATTATGGTGGTGGACGAGGGGGCTGCTTTGTCCTGGATGGTGTTGAGCTTCTCGAGTGCTGTTGGAGCTGCACTCATCCAGGCAAGTGGAGAGTATTCCATCAAACTCCTGACTTGTGGATATGTTTGGGCAGTCAGAAGGTGAGTTATTTGCCTCAGAAACATCTAGATTGAGCAAAGGCGCCTCTGGTGTGCATTTTAACCGTTCTGCTCAGGTGTTTTTAGTGGTTGGCAAATTGCCTGCAGAAATTGTTATTCTTGATGATTTTTAAAAATTCATTTATGGAACATGGGCTTCGCTGCATTTAATTGCCCTTGAGAAGATGGTGGTGAGCTGCCTTCTTGAAGCACTGCAGTCCTATGATGTAGGTCCATCCACAGTACTGTTGGGGAAGGAGTTCCAGGATTTTGGCTCTGTGACAGTGAAGGAATGCCAATCTATGTCCAAGTCAGTTATGGTGTGTTGCTTGGGGGGGAACTTCCAGGTGGTGGTGTTCCCATGTGTTTGCTGCCCCTGACCTAGATAGCAGTGGCTATAGGTTTAGAAGGTGCTGTCTAATGAGTCTTGGTGATGTTTAAGTTGATAATGCTATAGTTTGAACTTGAGCTTGAACATAGAAAGAAAGAAAATAGGAACAGGAGGAGACCATTCGGCCCTTTGAGCCTGCTCTGCTATTCATTATGATTATGGCTGATCATCCAACTCAAGAGCTGAGATAGATAGATAGAGAAATACAGCACAGAACAGGCCCTTCGGCCCACGATGTTGCGCCAAACTTTTGTCCTAGGTTAATCATAGAATTTTGGACAATGTTTCACGGCCAATCCACCCAACCTGCACATCTTTGGACTGTGGGAGGAAACCAGAGTACCCGGAGGAAACCCACGCACACACGGGGAGGATGTGCAGACTCCACACAGACAGTGACTCAAATCGAAATCGAACTTGGGACCCTGGAGCTGTGAAGCAATTGTGCTATCCACAATGCTACCGTGCTGCCCTTAAGAAGTTACCCTACACAATTATTCTACCCTAATCCATGTACCTATCCAATAGCCGCTTGAAGGTCCCTAACGTTTCCGACTCAACTACTTCCACAGGCAGTGCATTCCATGCCCCCACTACTCTCTGGGTAAAGAACCTACCTCTGACATCCCCTCTATATCTTCCACCATTTATCTTAAATTTATATCCCCTTGTAATGGTGTGTTCCACCCGGGGAAAAAGTCTCTGACTGTCTACTCTATCTATTCCCCTAATCACCTTATAAACCTCTATCAAGTCGCCCCTCATCCTTCTCCGTTCTAATGAGAAAAGGCCTAGCACCCACAACCTTTCCTCGTATGACCTACTCTCCATTCCAGGCAACATCCTGGTAAATCTCCATTGCACCTTTTCCAAAGCTTCCACATCCTTCCTAAAATGAGGCTACCGGAACTGCACACAGTACTCCAAATGTGGCCTGACCAAGGTTTTGTACAGCTGCATCATCACCTCACGGCTCTTAAATTCAATCCCTCTGCTAATGAACGCTAGCACACCATAGGCCTTCTTCACAGCTCTATCGACTTGAGTGGCAACTTTCAAAGATCTATGAACATAGACCCCAAGATCTCTCTGCTCCTCCACATTGCCAAGAACCCTACCGTTAACCCTGTATTCCGCATTCATATTTGTCCTTCCAAAATGGACAACCTCACACTTGTCAGGGTTAAACTCCATCTGCCACTTCTCAGCCCAGCTCTGCATTCTATCTATGTCTCTTTGAAGCCGACAACAGCCCTCCTCACTGTCCACAGCTCCACCAATCTTCGTATCATCTGCAAATTTACTGACTCACCCTTCAACTCCCTCATCCAAGTAGTTAATGAAAATCACAAACAGCAGAGGACCCAGAACTGATCCCTGCGGTACGCCACTGATAACTGGGCTCCAGGCTGAATATTTGCCATCCACCACCACTCTCTGTCTTCTATCGGTTAGCCAGTTTGTTATCCAACTGGCCAAATTTGCCACTATCCCATGCCTCCTTACTTTCTGCACAAGCCTACAATGGGGAACCTTATCAAATGCCTTACTAAAATCCATGTACACTACATCCACTGCTTTACCTTCATCCACATGCTTGGTCACCTCCTCAAAGAAGTCAATAAGACTTGTAAGGCAAGACCTACCCCTCACAAATCCGTGCTGACTATCCCTAATCAAGCAGTGCCTTTCCAGATGCTCAGAAATCCTATCCCTCAGTACCCTTTCCATTACTTTGCCTACCACCGAAGTAAGACTAACTGTCCTGTAATTCCCAGGGTTATCCCTATTCCCTTTTTTGAACAGGGGCACGACATTCGCCACTCTCCAATCCTCTGGTACCAGCCCTGTTGACAGCGAGGACGAAAAGATCATTGCCAACGGCTCTGCAATTTCATTTCTTGCTTCCCATAGAATCCTTGGATATAATCCCTTCAGGCCCGGGGGACTTGTCTATCCTCAAGTTTTTCAAAACGCGCAACGCATCTTCCTTCCTGACAAGTATCTCCTCGAGCTTATCAGTCTGTTTCACACTGTCCTCTCCAACAATATGGCCCCTCTCGTTTGTAAATACTGAAGACAAATACTTGTTCAAGACCTCTCCTATCTCTTCAGACTCAATACACAATCTCCCGCTACTGTCCTTGATCGGACCTACCCTCGCTCTAGTCATTCTCATATTTCTCACATATGTGTAAAAGGCCTTGGGGTTTTCCTTGATCCTACCTGCCAAAGATTTTTCATGCCCTCTCTTAGCTCTCCTAATCCCTTTCTTCAGTTCCCTCCTGGCTATCTTGTATCCCTCCAGCGCCCTGTCTGAACCTTGTTTCTTCAGCCTTACATAAGTCTCCTTCTTCTTCTTAACAAGACATTCAACCTCTCTTGTCAACCATGGTTCCCTCACTCGACCATCTCTTCCCTGCCTGACAGGGACATATATATCAAAGACACGCAGTACCTGTTCCTTGAACAAGTTCCACATTTCACTTGTGTCCTTCCCTGACAGCCTATGTTCCCAACTTCACTTCAATTCTTGTCTGACAGCATTGTATTTACCCTTCCCCCAATTATACACCTTGCCCTGCTGCACGCACCTATCCCTCTCCATAACTAAAGTGAAAGTCACAGAATTGTGGTCACTACCTCCAAAATGCTCCCCCACTAACAAATCTATCACCTGCCCTGGTTCATTACCAAGTACTAAATCCAATATGGCCTCCCTTCTGGTCGGACAATCTACATACTGTGTTAGAAAAGCTTCCTGGACACACTGCACAAACACTACCCCATCCAAACTATTTGATCTAAAGAGTTTCCACTCAATGTTTGGGAAGTTGAAGTCACCCATGACTACTACCCTGTGACTTCTGCACCTTTCCAAAATCTGTTTCCCAATCTGTTCCTCCACATCTCTGCTGCTATTGGGAGGCCTATAGAAAACTCCCAACAAGGTGACTGCTCCTTTCCTATTTCTGACTTCAACCCATATTACCTCAGTAGGCAGATCCCCCTCGAACTGCCTTTCTGCAGCTGTTATACTATCTCTAATTAACAATACCACCCCCCCCCCCCACCTCTTTTACCATCCTCCCTAATCTTGTTGAAACATCTATAACCAGGGACCTCCAACAACCATTTCTGCCCCTCTTCTATCCAAGTTTCCGTGATGGCCACCACATCGTAGTCCCAAGTACCAATCCATGCCTTAAGTTCACCCACCTTATTCCTGATGCTTCTTGCATTAAAGTATACACACTTCAACCCATCTCCTTGCCTGCAAGTACTCTCCTTTGTCAGTGTTACCTTCCCCACTGCGTCACTACACGCTTTGGCATCCTGAATATCGGCTTCCTTAGTTGCTGGACTACAGATCCGGTTCCCATTCCCCTGCCAAATTAGTTTAAACCCTCTCGAAGAGTACTAGAAAACCTCCCCCCCCCCCCCCCCCCCCCCCCTCCAGGATATTGGTGCCCCTCTGATTCAGATGCAACCCGTCCTGCTTGTACAGGTCCCACCTTCCCCAGAATGCGCTCCAATTATCCAAATACCTGAAGCCCTCCCTCCTACACCATTCCTGCAGCCACGTGTTCAACTGCACTCTCTCCCTATTCCTAGCCTCGCTATCACGTGGCACCGGCAACAAACCAGAGATGACAACTCTGTCTGTCCTGGCCTTTAACTTCCAGCCTAACTCCCTAAACTTGTTTATTACCTCCACACCCTTTTTCCTACCTACATCGTTGGTACCAATGTGCACCACGACTTCTGGCTGCTCACCCTCCCCCTTCAGGATCCTGAAGACACGATCCGAGACATCCCTGGCTCTGGCACCCGGGAGGCAACATACCTTTCGGGAGTCTCGCTCGCAACCACAGAATCTCCTATCTATTCCCCTAACCATTGAATCTCCTATTACTATTGCTTTTCTATGCTCCCCACTTCCCTTCTGAGTCCCAGAGCCAGACTCAGTGCCATAGACCTGGCCGCTGGGGCCTTCCCCCGGTACGTCATCCCCCCAACAGCATCCAAAACGGTATACTTGTTTTGAAGGGGAACGGCCACGAGGGATCCCTGCACTGTCTGCCTGTTAGTTTTCTTTCCCCTGATTGTAACCCAGCTACTCTTGTCCAGTACCTTTGGTGTGGCTACCTCCCTGTAACTCTTCTCGATAACCCCCTCTGCCTCCCGGATGATCCGAAGTTCATCCAGCTCCAGCTGCAGTTCCTTAACACGGTCTCTGAGCAGCTGGAGTTGGGTGCACTTCCCGCAGGTATAGTCAGCGGGGACACCAGTGGTATCCCTCACCACCCACATCCTACAGGAGGAGCATGCAACTGACCTAGCCTCCATCCCCTCTTACTTTACAGAATTAGCTGCCCCGTGGACCAACTGGACCTCCGCCCTCCGACTCTGGTTCCAGTCAGCTGTACTCTAAACTCCTGGCTCCCTTCACGCTCTTTGATAAATATAGGAAATGAAATGTAAGGAGCACCTTACTCCCTCCTCACCTAACTCCCTCAGTCACCAAACTCTCACTGTAGCACTCAAATGCCACAAGCTCAGCACTCCCTCAGTCACCAAACTCTCACTATAGCACTCAAATGCCACAAGCTCAGCACTCCAGTGCAAACCTACTGCAAAGCTGAATCCCGCTTTCCCCCATATCCATTGATCCCCTTCACCCTAAATGCTGTGTCTAACTGCTTAAAGCATACAATAGGATTCTCTGTCAGTGGGATCCTCCGCTTCACTGACAGTGTACTCGCTCTTGCGGGTATCCTGATGGCAAGGGAGTGCCCACAATGGAAAACTCCATTGGCCGGCTGCCAGGACGCAGGTTCCCGCTGCCGGTGGGGGATTGCCGCACCAGAAAGCGGAGGGACGGAGAATCCTACCCAAAATGTTTTGGCCTCAACTACTTCCTGTGGTAACGGATTCCACAGGTCGACCATTCTGGGTGATGAAATTTCTCCTCATCTCTGTCCTAAATGGTCTACCACATATCCTCAGACTATGACCCCCCTGGTTCTGGACATACCCAACATCGGGAACATCCTTCCTGCAGCTACCCTGTCCAGTCCTGTTAAACCAGGGGCTGGTTTAGCACAGGGCTAAAGAGCTGGCTTTGAAAGCAGACCAAGGCAGGCCAGCAGCACGGTTCAATTCCCGTACCAGCCTCCCTGAACAGGCGCCGGAATGTGGCGACTAGGGGCTTCTCACAGTATCTTCATTACCTACTTGTGGCAATAAGCTTTTCACAGTAACTTCATTTGAAGCCTACTCGTGACAATAAGCGATTTTCATAAGCGATTTTCATTTCATTCCATTTTCAATTTTATAGGTTTCTATGAGATCCCCTCTCGTTCTTCTGAACTCCAGCGAATACAATCCTTTCATTGCTGAATATCTGAGGCACTCATTCATTGCACATGATGACATTGAATTTTACAGCGAGAAGCTAGTCATTCAGCTGGCTCAACTGGTCTGTGCTGGTTTTCTTGCTCCACATGAACCGGCTCAAACCTCACTCCACCCAATGCTGTCCTAATCCATTCTCCCTCATCCTAATCTAGCTCTCTCTATCTATTCTATCCAACACAAACACTCCCAAGCCATAGCAAATCCCAAATTCTCACCACCCCGTGGGTCGAGACGTTTCTCCCCATGTCCCCATTATATTTATTAGTAACTATCTTTTATTTATAGCCCCTGTGTTTTGGTCATCTCCGCAAAGAGGAACATCTTTAAATCTACACTGTCAATCTCCCTCAAACGTTCAAAGACCTTTAATCAAGTCAACTCTCAGACGTCTCTTTTCTGTGAAAAAGAGCTCCAGTCTGTGCACACAAGATCAGTTCAGTTCGGAGGTTAGATTCCTCTATTTCAAGCATTGCACACCATGGTTTTGGAATTCGATTATTTTCGACAATCTGCACAGCAACTGGAATCAAAGGAGTGAGTAACACGGAGTACAGAGTTCAAGAGCTGACCAATTGAACTGAATGTGTCATCGAGAAAATACACTGTGTAGTTTCCTGTACAGCATGGCCAGAAATATTTATAAAGTTACTTCATTGACGTTTAGCGCAAAATTCCTGGATCACCGATGTTTATGGAGAGGCAGGAAATGGACTGTTTCATAATGCTCAGGGCAAAATACATTCCTCAATATTGAAAGTCCCGTGATGTTGCTAAATGATTCAAACCACTTTCCCTGTCAGTGTGGTTGCCCATTTTCTGTGATCTTTCTGTTTGATCTCCAGTGATGAAGTGTGGGACTATCAACCAAACACACCCCATCCCCTTGCCTCTTTGAATCCACCTTGGTGTTGTCCCATTTCAAGGGAAGTCACGGTGCTCATTTTGCGAGTTGATGCAGACAGGCTGGGCTGAATGGCCTCCTTCTGTGTTGTAACAATTCTGTGATTCTGATTTGCTGAGGCATTTAAATGGACAATGGAATAGTCCATCCTGAGAATTGGCGAGGAGGGTGATGGTAGAAATCACCATGGCTCCATGTCATGGTTTACATTGATTCGCTCACCTGTCCAAAATATTTTGAAAAAGTTCAATGTTGCCAGCTTATGACAACTTCCATCATGCTTTTGAAATGCATCACATCCCATCCCCTCCCCTACCACCTGCTTACAGCGTCTTCAGTAATGTTAAAGATCCAAATGCATTCCTCAGCAAAGGATTAACACAGTGGAAATTCTTTGTTTTCCAAACTGGAGCGAACTGTTGACATCTTTAAATGGTTGTAATAAGTTACTTTTTCTGTGATATGTTTGGTCAGTGTCTCAACGTTTAACTGCACAAGAGTAAGAGATGTGACATGGTTAAAGCTGTTATTGATACTTTAATGGTCAGTTGGATTGATATTTTAATAGGGTTAGGAACACTAGTTTTTGTTTTAAAAATAAAATCTGTGAATGGATATGTTTTTCAAGCAATTTAATACAAGCCATTGTCACTCTAGGGTTCATTGGTCTAGTACAGTGTGAATGGCAGGCCATGGGTTGGCTTGGAGGGCATATGAGAACACTGCAGGTGGGTTGGGCATGAGTTGGGGTGGGGGTTATGAGGTGCATGAGTTGGCATTGAGCTAGCATGAGGCCATGGAGGTGGCATGGGCATTGGTGGGGTGGTGCTGGGTGAGAGAGTTTGAGGGGTAGAGGGCTGAACAGCTATAATTCAACTGATATGAAGCCCTTGAGAACTGAGGCAGGCTACGTAACCAGCTTTCCTTGGCACTCAATGGCCTCTGTGACCCGCTAAGTTCTGCTTCCAGGGTTGGTGCGCTCCAAACTATCCTCGTCAAGCCTTTTCAGTATGTTATATATTTCAATGGGCACTTGTGGAAGTGCGGATACCGTTACTGCTCAGGAAGAAATGATTCAAGAGTGAGGAGGGGTGTTGGGAACACTCACAGAGAGACTTGCAGAGAAAAAGATCGCAGATAGCGGGGAGACCAGCACAAGGACTTGGTTGTGCATCTTCCAGTAAGGAAGGGCCTCCAGATGTTTTAGAGGATGCAGAATAAACAGAAGAGGTTGGGGATCTGAGAACATTCAAGGGGATCTACAACCTGTAAGTACGTATGGGAGGGAGCTATGGCTAGTAACAAGTTGGGGAAGAGATCACTAAAGTAGTTCTATTCAGGGGCGAAATTCTCCGACCCCACGCAGGGTCGGAGAATCGGCCGGCGGCGGCGTTATTCCCGCTCCCGCCATGTTAGGAATTATCCGACCCGCCATGAAACGGCGTTGTTCAAATCCCGCCGGCCGCCTTGGAGAACAGCTGGCGCCGGCGGGATGTCATGTTATTTTTAGGGTGAATAATTCTCTGGCTCGAATGGGCCGAAGTCCCGCCGATGTGGCCATGGGTCACGTCGGCGAAAATCAAAGTAGGTTTATAACGGCGTCAACCATTGATGATGGTTGATGCCGTTCAGTAACCTACATCGAGTGCGCAGGGGGGTGGGTAGCGGCGTTGGAGAGGGGTGGAGAGGGGTGGGGAGGGGGGGTTGCGGCGTTGGAGAGGGGTGGGGGGTAGCGGCATTGGAGAGGGGTTGGGAGGGGTGGGGAGGGGGGGTCGCGGCATGGGAGGAGGGGTGGGGAGGGGTGGTAACGGCGTTGGGAGGGGTGGGGAGGGGGGGTTGTGGCGTTGGAGAGGGGTGGGGGGGTAGCGGAATTGGAGAGGGGTGGGGAGGGGGGTAGCGGCGTTGGAGAGAGGTGGGGAGGGTGTAGCGGCATTGGAGGGGGGTGGGGAGGGGGGTAGCGGTGTTGGAGGGGGGTGGGGAGGGGGGTAGCGGCGTTGGAGAGGGGTGGGGAGGGGGGGTAGCGGTGTTGGAGGGGGTGAGGAGGAGGGGTAGCGGCGTTGGAGGGGGTAGCGGCACTGAGGGGGGTAGCGGCGCTGGAGGAGGTAGCGGCGCTGGAGGGGGTGGGTTGCGGCGTTGGGGGGAGGGAGGTAGCGGCGTTGGAGAGGGGTGGAGAGGGGTGGGGAGGGGGGTAGCGCCGTTGGGGGGGTTCGGCATTCCTCAGGGGCACTGCATTGAACCACCCCCACCCCCCTCCCAAATCATCCTCCATCTAACCTCATCCATCCCTCTTTTCCCCGCCCCCACACCTGGGGTAAACACAGAACCTAAACCGCACTGTAAATCTGTGCCAGTGCACAGGGGGATCAAATAGCTCTGGAATAAAGGGCAGGATGAAGAGAATGTGAGAGAGAGAGAGGAGAAAGGGGGAGGGAGGAGAAAGGGGGAGGAAGAGGCCCAGGGGGTGGGGAGGCAGAATTAATCCAAATTCCTGCTTATTTCCTCAGACTCTTCAAAAGGTTGTTTCTCCCCAGGATTAGAAAAGGTGCCTTTATAATTCACAGCGCAGAACCCTTTGTACGCTGTGAATTATAAAGACAGAACCCAGAAACTTTGCCAAAAGTCTTTCCCTCTCTCTCCGCGTGTTTTTCCTGTTGTTGTGAAACTGACCTGAAATCGCAGAGGCTGAAGCAGAAATAGACAAATCCAGACACATCTCCCACCCCGGGATCCCAGCATTTCCCTCTGCATTCTACCCAGGCAATATTCCTGGGTTTAGGCATATTGCAATATACTCACCAAAGCCCTGCTCTCAGCCAGAGGACGGACGGGACACCCTCTCTCTCACCCTCCAACACCGCTACCCCCCTACCCCTACCCCCCACCCCTACCCCCCCATCCCTACCCCCCCATCCCTACCCCCCCCACCTCCCTCCAACGCCGCTACCCCCCTTTCCCCCCTTCCCCCCTCCAACACCGCTACCCCCTTCCCCCCCTCCAATGCCGCTACCCCCCCCTCCTCCCTCCAATGCCGCTACCCCCATTCCCCCCCTCCAGCCCCTTCCCCCCCTCTAGCGCCCCAACCCCCCTCCAGCACCGCTACCCCCCCTTCAGCGCCGCTACCCCCCCAGCGCCGCTACACCCTCCTCCAGTGCTGCTACCCCCCTCCAGCGCCGCTACCCCCCCCTCCAGCGCCGCTACCCCCCCCAGCGCCGCTACCCCCCAGCGCCGCTACCCCCTCTTCCCTTCCCTTCCCCCCTCCAACACGCCACTTCCGCAGCGGCTGAAACTGACGCGTACAGCGTCACTCCGCTGCTGGCCCTTTTGGGACAGGAGATTTAGGGATTAAAAGCAGGCCCCGACGCCGGAGTCACCAGCGCCGCTTTTGCCCGCCGGTAATGGGCGTCACGTAAGCTTTCAGTGAATTTTGCCCCAGATATCAATATACATGATCAATGTATGTAAATGTAGTACAGTCATTTCAACACTAGATGTCTCACAGTCAGATACTATAAGAACCGGATTCCCGCTCTTTTTAGTTAGTTAGAGTGTGATCCAGAACCGTCAACAAGCAAGACATAGAATAGCAAGAGTGAGAGAAGTTAGAACTAGTTTGTTATAATAGTGTATAGTTATATAGTTAGCTGTATGTACCTTATTTCTTTGTAGTTAGTTTAGTATTCAGTAAAAGGACTCAGTTTATTATTTTATTACTCATTAAATAGTTCAACTTTCAACAAGAAGACTATTGGTTATTTTATCATCCTGGTGGATTCAAGAGTAATATATATATTTGAGATAAGTCATTATTTAAAATATAACAACTAATAGATGATGAGCACTGAGGGAAATGAAGGAGAATAATTGGGGATACAGAGCTACAGTGTGATGGACCCAGCACTGTAGTGCAGGATTTGGATCTACTCTTGGTGGCAGTGAAGGAAGAATGTGGGTAGTCTTTCCGGGATATTCATATCCATATTTGCAACTTTTAGACCGGAATAGATGGAAAATTGCAGCACTGATTCTCGCTTCAAGTGGTCCAGATACAAAATCACGTCATACAAAATTATGCACATTATTCTTTGCGTTCCCATGCGTGGATTTTCGTGGATCGACAATCAAGTGGGGTGATGAGTTTGTACTTGTTGTGATGAACATTCTTGACGAGTCTCCTCCAGAGACTGCGAGGAAAATCTCCCTTTACACCTCTATTCTGAGGTCCCTTTGCCATTGTGTAGCTGCAGGTGACAGTATAGGTCATGAAGGAACATTTCAATTGCTCTTTGAGCATTACATGAAAGTAAGCTGGTCTGGCCCGATTCACAGAAGCTGAAAAACAGAAGCATTCACTTTCAGCCCTATTTCTCTCTGCCACATTTAACCCCTTTAAAAAAAACAAATACTCAGCTCTCTGTGACTATTACTATTGCCTCGAGAAAATCCCCTGTATTTCCATTGAATACTGAGTCACACTTATTCTCATTTCTTCTTAACCAGACAGCCAGTAGGGTGTCACGAGCAATGAACATAATGATGTGATTCTGACGGCAACATTTTGCTGATGTCAATGTTTTTTTTAAATCTCTAGGCACTTCTGCGCAGTCATTGCTTCTTAATAGAGAGGCTGTCTTGTCAGTTTAAATGACAGACTCACTCAGGCCTAGGTACTCCGAGCTCCAATTGACAGAGCATATGTGACATCGCCATTGAGAAGGTAAGTAGCAACTTTATCTCCTGAGTTCGGTTTTGAGTGACGTGTTATACAATCCAGCTTCTACTGGAGGTGTAGGCTAAATGGAATGAATTGTTTTCCACGTGGTTATTTTCAAACCAAGGAGGGATGACGCTGATATTGCACAAGTTAAGTTCCTGTCCATCACTGGCAGCTGGGACACTTTATTTAGCTTTTGTACCTCACCTAGGCAGAACAGTGCTGTCTGTGAAATTCTATTGCATGGAATTAGATTGAAGGGGCTGGCAGTGCAGAAATGAATCATTCAACCTGACCAGTTTAGGCTCTGGTGTTTGAGCCCCACACAACCTGCCACCCATCCCTCTTCATCTGATCCTATTCGCAGAACCTTCTATTCCTTTCCTCCTCTTGTACACATCTAGCTTCCCCTTGAATGCATCAATACTGTTTGCCTTAAGGGAAACGGTGACATAATGGTCATGTCACTGGACCAATAATCCAGAGATAAAATCAAATTATTGCCGATGCTGGAATCTGAAACAATTTAGAAAATACTGCACAATCTCAGCAGGTTTGACAGCATCTGCGCAGAGAGAAGGGAGCTAACGTTTCGAGTCTGGATGACTCAAAGTAATCCAGAGACCCGGGCTAATGTACTGGGGATATGGGTTTGAATCCCACCAAGGCAGCTGGTGGAATTTAACTTTGATTAATTAACAAAAATTTGGATTTGAAAGGTTAATGATGCACGGAAATTATCAATTGTAATAAAAACACTCAAGTCCTTTGGGGGGAGGGGGGATACAATCTGCCCTCCTTACCCAGTCTGACCTACACGTGACTCCTGATCCACAGCAACGTGGTTGATTCTTAACTGCTCTCTGAAAGAGCTTTGGAAACCTCACGGTAGCATGGTGGTTAGCATCAATGCTTCACAGCTCCAGGGTCCCCGGTTCGATTCCCGGCTGGGTCACTGTCTGTGTGGAGTCTGCACGTCCTCCCCGTGTGTGCGTGGGTTTCCTCCGGGTGCTCCGGTTTCTTCCCACAGTCCAAAGATGTGCGGGTTAGGTGGATTGGCCATGCTAAATTGCCTGTAGTGTAAGGTTAATGGGGGGATTGTTGGGTTACGGGTATACGGGTTACGTGGGTTTAAGTAGGGTGATCATTGCTCGGCACAACATCGAGGGCCGAAGGGCCTGTACTGTTCTATTCTATTCTAATTACAGATGGGCAATAAATTCTGGCCTTGGCAGCAATGGCCTCATCCCATGAAAGAACAAAGAGGAAAAATCTACTCCGTACGGTTGTGAATTCTTCAATCTTAAGACTCTATTGAATAAAGACGTTTCTCTTGTATTCCCTATCTTATATTTATGGCCCTTAGTTTCGGTCTGCCCTACAAGTGAAAAGATCTTCTCCACATCTGCCTCATGCAGCTCATTCATGTTCATAATGTAAAGACATATCTAAAATGCTGCAGCAACAATGTACTTGAAAAACAAAATTGAAATGAAAATCACTTATTGTCACGAGTAGGCTTCAAATGAAGTTACTGTGAAAAGCCCCTAGTCGCCACATTCCGGCGCCTGTTCGGGGAGGCTGTTACGGGAATCGAACCGTGCTGCTGGCTTGCCTTGGTCTGCTTTCAAAGCCAGCGATTAGCTCTGTGAGCTAAACAGCCCCTGTGAGCTAAACAGCCTAGCAAGATTGGAGTAAAAGTAAGTGACAAGTTTACCTGTTTTGACAATATTGATTGAGTGATGAATATTGGCCAGGACACCACTGAATGACGAAGGGATGGGGAGGGTGGGGAAAGAGGAAACCGATGCAAGCTTAGATCCATGAGCTAGGTCGGCCGACACAAGAGGCATCCAGAAAGAAATGGTATCGCGTTTTGTGCCTCAATCTCTCCTAATGCTTATTCAGTTGGTTGCTAGCCTAAACTAAACAAGACACCAGCCAGAAACCCTTAGAACTGGCAGATATAATTGGTTAGGGCCCTATAGCATTTGAAACCTTGTATAGGAGAGGTTAAGGCCCGGGCTTTCAATTTGGAGTTGGAAAACATGAGTTTGGAGATTTTGCAACAGGCGGGTTAGAGGGTCAGCTTCTGTTCGCTGGGGTAATGGCACAGGTCTGTGCATGAAAGTCAGGCACCTTAATGCTCACCCCTCTCTCCACACACCCAAACCACCTCACCCAATATTCACTATGGGCAGAACACATGACGCCTTTAGTAGGATTGGCAAATCTTTAAGATCCTCACGGTACTGTCAAAATAAAAACAGCCATTCAGAAACTTCTTTAATCTTCTCGTAGAATCAGTTGAAAACTAGGATCACAGTTTGCTTGACAGCTGCAAATGAATTGAAGCCTTTATTTGTGTTTGGAGCTCAGTAAAGCATCCATAATGAGATTCCTTTTCACAGTTGTGTCAATACAGCCCCCAGTGCTATTATACATTAAAAACTTTTGAAGCAGTACAACAGACATTTTATCCACAGCTTCAAAGGTTGACCTGACTCGGCTGTCAACCAAATAAGTCAGCCATCTGTTCAGCTATTTCAAAGTCCAGTGACAATGTTACTGGACTTGTAACCCAGAGCCCCAGGCTCATGCTCTGTGAACATGGAGTCAAACCCCTCCACGGCAGCTGGCAGAATTTAAATTCAATTAATAAAATCACATTATTAGCCAGTTACAGGGAAAAACCAGAGCTGTGGAAATGGAAAATAAATTAACCGGTAATGCAGGTAAGATATAATTAAGGCATCAAAAAGAACTGTATGGATATCTGGAAGTGCAGAAGGAGGTAACCCAAATACTAATTTGACTCAATGACACCTTAGCAGGAGATCGATGAGACAGCCCATAAAGCAACGGTGGTTCAAAGAGAGAGAGAAAAAGAGAGAGAAGAGAAAGAGAGAGAGAGAGAGGCCATAAAGCAGAAAGAATCATAGAATTTATAGTGCAGAAGGAGGCCATTCGGCCCATCGAGTCTGCACCAGCCTTTGGAAAGAGCACCAAAGCCTACACCTCTATCCTATCCCCACACCTCCACCCTATCAACATAACCCCACCTAACCTTTTTTGGACACTAAGGGCAATTTAGCACAGCCAATCAACCTAACCTGCACATCTTTGTGAGAGGAAACCGGAGCATCCGGATGGGAGGAAACCAGAGCACCCAGAGGAAACCCACATAATCACGAGGAGAACGTGCACACTCCGCACAACAGTGACCATAGCCGAGAATCGAACCTGGGACCCTGGAGCTGTGAAGCAAAAGTTCTGATAGAGAGGAGGTCATAAAGCGGTGAGATTCAGAGAGAGAGAAAGAACCCATTAAGGTCTGAGAGGGAGAGAGCCCATAAATCAGTGGACAGAGAGCTGTAAATTTACAGATTAAATCTGTAAGTGAGATTACAGGTGTCCCATAATTGGGTTGGTAAGCATAGGCCTTTCTGGACAGGGCACAGAGGAAACAATTGGTGAGTGACAAATGAATTATACCACACTGTAGTAAACACTTTATATAATTTTTAATGTATGTTAGTGCTGCTTGAATGTATGAAATGTGCATCCTGTGGCATGTGGGAATCATGCAAGCTCAAAGTGCTCTTGATGACTACATCTGCAGGCAGTGTCACCAGTTTCAAAATGTGCGCTCTCGGCTGTGAAACTCGAGTGAACGCTGGAGTCACTGTGGTGTATCCACAAGGCTGAGGATTACATAGAACAGTACAGCACAGAACAGGCCCTTCGGCCCTCGATGTTGTGCCGAGCAATGATCACCCTACTTAAACCCATATACCCGTAACCCAACAATCCCCCCATTAACCTTACACTACGGGCAATTTAGCATGGCCAATCTACCTAACCCGCACATCTTTGGACTGTGGGAGGAAACCGGAGCACCCGGAGGAAACCCACGCACACACGGGGAGGACGTGCAGACTCCACACAGACAGTGACCCAGCCGGGAATCGAACCTGGGACCCTGGAGCTGTGAAGCATTGATGCTAACCACCATGCTACCGTGAGGCCCCAAATGGACAGCCTGTTTAGAGAGGTGGTCACACCACAGCTAAGAAGTACACATGCAGAGAGGGAATGGGCGTATCTAAGAGAAGCAGGCGGGTAGTGACTGAAACCCCGGAGGCTATCTCACTACCTAACTGATTTTCAAATTTTGGATTCTGATGTGCAAGATGGATCTTCAGAGGACTGTAGCAAGAGCCAGGTTTGTGGGCCCAGGTGTGGCTGAACTGCATAGGAGGAGTAGATGTAGAGGTGGTGTCGTGTTGGGGGATTCTATAGTTAGAGGAGCAGATAAACATATCTGTGGTCATTGACGTGACTCCATGATGGTATGTTGCCGCCCCGCTCCTAGATCAAGGATGTTACAGAGCGGCAGCAAGATTTTCTTTTGGGAGAGAATGAATAGGCAGAGGTTGTGTTCCACATTGAGACCCATGACATGGATGAGGTCCTGAAAGCAGATTTTACGGATTTAGGAAGGGAATTAAAAAGCAGGATAAAGAGCAGTAGTTTCCGGATTGCTTCCAATGTCACATGCTAGTGATCATAAGAATAAGAAGACTGAGAAGTTCAACCTATGGCTGGAGAAATGGAGTAGAGGGAGGAATTCAATTTCTGAGGCATTGAGTCTGGTTCCGACGCCGATATCGTAATCGGTGATTGGGCGGAGAATCCATCCCGATGTCCAAATCGGGGACAGCGCCGGTTTGACGCCAGTCACCAAGCTCCGCCTCCTCGAAAGTGGCATAATTGCATCATACGCTGCATGCCGTTGCAACGACTTTGGCACGTCATCGGCAGGCCCTCCCGCGATTGCCCCCCCCCCACTGTTGCTTCGCGGATGGTGGTTCGGGTCCGCGCACGGCCAGCACCATGTTGTATGGCGTGACTGCTGCAGGTCATCCCCTTGCGCCTGCGTGGCCATGGACCTGGCCATTCTCCAGCTGTTTTCAGCGCAGGAGCCTTGAGTTTGACCCAGCGCCACTGCTAGCCCCTCACTGGTCCCAGAATCGGTGAGGGGTCACCACCGATTTTGGCGTCGTAAAATGTCTGCAAATTCTCTATTCAAAAAAGGGTGCAAGGAAAAAAAGTCATCAACGACAGAGCAGTAATTTTGACTTCACTAATATAGAATCATTGAATTTACAGAGCAGAAGGAGGCCATTCGGCCCATTGAGTCTGCTCCAGCCCTGGGAAAGAGCACCCTACCAAGCCCACACCCCCACCCAATCCAACCCTTTTGGACTCTAAGGACAATTTAGCGTGGGCAATCCACCTAACCTACACATCTTTGGATTGTGGGAGGAAACCGGAGCACCCGGGGGAAACCCATGCAGACTCGGGAAGAAAGTGCAGACCCCGCACAGACAGTGATCCAAGCCGGGAAATTAACCTGGGACCCTGGAACTGTGAAGAAACTGTGCTAACCACTGGTCTACCGTGCTCCCCGAGGAGGCATGTAGGGAAACTTCTAGAAACTATAGTTCAGGACATAGTCGATAGTCACTTGGACAAGTGGAGGATAATTAAGGTATGGCAGCATGGATTCATTACGGGAAAATTATATTTAACTAACTTGCAGGAGCTTTTTGTGGAAGTAACAGAAGGTTGATAAAGACAGCACTGTTGATGTGGTGCACATGGATTATGAAAAGACATTTGATATAGTGCCACACAGCTTTGTGAACAAAATTCTTCTCATGGAGTAAGGGGTAATGTACACACTTGGATAAGAAGTTGGGTGAGTATCAGGAAAGAGTGTCATGACAAATTGATGTTTTTCAGATTGAAGCAAGGTTTGTAGTAGAGTTCCCTAGGGGTCAGTGTTTAGAAACTTGGGTGAAATTCTTCGACCCCCCGCAGGGTCGGAGAATCGCCCGGGGCTGCCGAAAATCTCGCCCCCGCCGTGGCAGAAATTCTCCGCCACCCGGGAATTGGCGGGGGTGGGAATCACGGCCCGCCGATCGGCGTGCCGTCCGCGCCGATCGGGGAGCCCCCCACAGCGATTCTCCGGGCTGCGATGGGCCGAATTCCCGCCGCTGAGAGGCCTCTCCCACCGCCGTGGTTTCAACCACCTCTGGTGGCGGCGGGATTGGCGGCACGAGCGGGCCCCCGGGCTCCTGGGGAGGGCGCAGGGCTATCGGACCCCGGGGAGTGCCCCCACGGTGGCCAGGCCCGTGATCGGGGCCCACCGATCGGCGGGCGGGCCAGTGCCATGGGGGCACTCATTTTCTTCCGCCGCTGCCATGGCCTGCACCATGGCGGAGGCGGAAGGAAATCCCCCAGCGCGCATGTGCCGGTGGTGACGTCAGTGGCAGCTGACACACCGGTACATGCGCGAACCGGCGAAGTCCTTTCGGCCGGCGCCGGGCGTCAAAGGCCGCTAGCACCGGTTTTGGCGCCAGTCGGCATGGCGCCAACCACTCCGGCGTGGGCCTAGGCCCCAAAGGTGCGGAGGCCCGACGCCGGAGTGGTTGTCGCCACTCCGCTATGCCGGGACCCCCCGCCCTGCCGGGTAGGGGAGAATCCCAGCCCTTGTTCTTCCTGATATATATTGATGACCTAAATTGTGGTGTGCAGTGCATCATTTGCAGATCATAAACAGATTGGAGATACAGTCTACTGTAATGAGGATAGCCTTGAACTTCGAAAGGACACAGGCATGTTGGTAGGTTGGACAGACAAGTGGCAGATGAAGTTCAATGCAGAGAAGTGTGAAGTGATCCATTTTTGCTGGAAACATATGGGGAGACAGCATAAAATAAAGGGAAAACTGTAAAGGGGGTGCTGGAACTGAGGGACCTTGGTGTACATGTAGAGAAGTTATTGAAGATAAGGCAAGTTGAGGCAGCAGTTAATAAAACATATTGTATCTTAGGCTTTATTGATGGGGACATTGAGTACAAGAATAAGGAAGTCATGATAAATTTGTATGTGACACTTGTTAGACTTTATCTGGAGCATTGCGTCTAGTTCTGTGCAACATACTTGAGGAAGAATGAGGGGAAGAGTACAGAGGGGATTCCCAAGAATGATTCCAGGGGATAAAGAACTGTAACTATGAAGATAGATTGGAGAGGTTGGGACCATTTTCCTTGGGGAAAAGAAAACTGAGAGGATACTTGATAGAGGTATTTAAGACCCTGAGTGGTTTGGACAGGGTAAATAGTGACAAAAATGTTCCCACTCAAGAGCATAAAGAACTGGGGGACACAGATTCAAAATAATTGACGAAAGGGGTAAAAGTAATGAGGAAATTTTCTTTTCACCAAGAAGGTGGTTGGAAATCAGAATGAACTTCCTCAAAGTGTGGTGGAGGCTGGTTTGATTGAGGTATTCAAAAGGTCATTGGATTTTCTATCTGAAAAGAGAGAATGTGCAAGTTTACGGGATAAGGGACTCGGTCGGATGCTCCTTCATAGAGCCAGTACAGACTTGATGTGCCGAAAGACCCCTTTCTGCACTGTAAGGATTCTGTGATACAAGTGCCTATGAATGTGAAAATGTCATCCCAAAGGAGAATATAGGACTAGCTAGTGTAATGTGGCATGGCCCATTAGTTTGTGATGATAGAATTGTGTTTGATTTATATTTGAGGTCAAGGGGTAAGTTGACAGAATGCTTAAGAGATTCAATTGTTGGAGGTAGGTCCTCTGATAATACATGGTTTGTGGATAAATGAATTGAGTAGGTCATTGACCTCTTTGTCTGTGTTTTCTGAAACTGTTCTAGTCCAGCAGGTTTTGTGTTCAGCATTAGGGTAGGCTCAGAGTATAATGTAAGGTCAGTGTAACGTGATCGCTGTTGTGTGTAGGGATAGTTTCCCCTGTACACCACAATGAATCACAAATCAATGGGATGATATGGGAACGGTTTAATACAAGTCTCCTTTCTCACCAGGTATTTCATCCAAACCATTCAATTCTCTGTATCTTCTTTGAAAGCGATGGACTAATCAGGTCAAAAGTCTTCTGATTGTATCTCTGGACAAGTGTGTGTTTCTCTCAGATTATTCATCGAGAAAAAAGTATGATCAAATTTGTTCTGAGAGAATGGGAGAAGAGATGTAATAATTGTGCCGTATTTTTGTCAAAATTACATTATACTGGAAGGGACAATGAATTGCTGTCAGTTCATCTTATTTGTAAACCAATGTAACTGAGTCTGCCAAAGAGACTTGCCATGACAACGGCGTCCCCTTTTATAGTATAATTATCTCCCATTTCCTCTGCATTGTGCTCAGATCTCACCAAGTCACTGTCCAATCGTTTGACCTTTTCATGTCTAACTTTTGGCATGGCAAGGTACATTTTCTGACACTTGCCTCCAGCTTCATTCTGCTGGAGAATGGTCCCCACCTGCCTGGAAGTCAAGCCTTCCAGTCATTTGTGGCTTAGGAACTTTCTTGAGTAAAACTACTTATGCTACAGCGTCACAATTGCACTGTATGAGAGAGAACTCAAATGTCCGAGTTTTCGAACAGAAACCCCACCTCCATCTTGGTGTATGCAGCTCCGCCCAAGTCAAGATCGGATCATAATGTCTGCCAGTGGAAAAGCAAACATTTATTATGTATTCTACAGGCTAGTTTATGGATCAAGCTAATTTCCTGTTAATTGGGTGCCGATGGAATTGCCTCGCTATTGGATACAGTTTGTTCGGCTCCTATGCTGACAGCTTGAAAGAACAGTCAAAGGCATTTCAAAAGAGGACTGCATTCATCCGTAACACTAAGTTTCACGCTGCCACCATTGAGTATATCAGCTAACTGCACACACACCCAGGGTGAACCATGCATTTCACCTGGTCAGTGTGGCTCAGTGCCATGCCAAGGTGTACACTTACCCAGTTACCCAACATGGCAGCTCTGCCACAGAATTCTAAAACCAGGTCCGATCAAGAAAAGTTGACACGTTTGTGTTATGGAATTAGTGAACGTTTCTTAACATACAGCATTCTTTGAGTAGAAATGTATAAAAAGTGTCCGCTTCATGTTGATCCTGATTCAAAATGTGTTGGTTGCCTAAGGCCATCGTCAAAACCCGTTTGATTTCCTTGAACTGTTTCTGATTGAAAAGCAGCTTGGGAACAGAGATTTGTGTAATCTCCTTTATGTTTATCAGCAACTGCAATCTGCGTAAAAAGACCAATGTGGTGATTTTCTTTGCAGAACTATTAATGGCTTGACAAGGTTGTTTAGTTCCGACTGGAACATGTAACAAGAGAAAAGATGTGGCAATGGGAGCCCGGTGAAGAACTGCGCCTTCAAAGCAGACTTGATTAGTTCATGTTGATCAGAAGAAGCATTTGTGCTTAAAGAGCCATGTGACAGCCCATGTTAATACTGGAGTATGGAGTTGTCCGCTTCGAGCAGACAAATTCAAAATGTGGCTGTGTTTGGAGAGCCATGTGCATTTATCAACAACAATTTGTATTTATATAACATTTTCAACACAGTGGGGAGTCACAATGTGCTTCACTAGAGTGTTATTGGACAGCAGTTGGACATGGAACCATAAAGAATCATAGAATCCCCACAGTGCCGAAGGAGACCATTCAGCCCATTGAGTCTGTACTGGCCAGCCGGAAAGAGCACTTCACCCAAGCCCACACCTCCACCCCATCATAGAATCCCCACAGTGCCGAAGGAGACCATTCAGCCCATTTAGTCTGTACTGGCCAGCCGGAAAGAGCACTTCACCCAAGCCCACACCTCCACCCCATCATAGAATCCCTACAGTGCAGAAGGTGGCCATTCAGCCCATCGAGTCTGCACCGATCCATGTCCCACCCTTTCCCTGCAGCCACATAACCTTCACATCCCTGGACACTAAGAGGCAATTTAGGATGGCCAATCCCCCTACCCTGTACATCTTTGGACTGTGGGAGGGAACTCACGCTGACACGGGGAGAAAGTGCAAACTCCACACAGACAGTGACCCAAGGCTGGCATTGAACACGGGTCTCTGGTGCTGTGTTCATATTTTGACATGGTCATCTCCCTTTCAATCTCTTGTCAGCAGAGCTAGCCACTGTGCTACACTGCTGCCCCCTTGCAGAACGTGAAGCCAAAGGCTTAAGGCGCGTCTGAAAAAAGGAGAGAGAGAGAAATGGGGAGGCTAAGGGAAGGAATTCTAGAGTTTGGGATCTGCCCAACTGATGGTTTACCCATCATTGGTGGAACATTGAAAATCCAGGATACACACGTGGCTAGAATTGGATAGAATTGATAATGATCCAAGTCAGTAAGCACTTTACCCATCTTTCTTGAAACCGTGTCTGTCTCCATCCTCCCCTTTGAGAAAATCATTCATTCTACCTTCCATACCCAACTGGTCATTAACCTTTTCTCAGGAGTCACAACGGCATCTTCCGCCAAGTCTCTTTCCCATTAATGTAAAATCCTGGCCTCATTTTACTTCTCGGGCTTGAGTGATGCCGAGTAACATGATGACATTCCTGAACTCTGTTTCAACAGGCTAGTGAATGTCCAAGCTCTCAGTTGAAATGAGAGAATGAGGCTTGGCCTCATTAGTTGTTGGAGGACAATAATCTGCACCCTCAGACATCTCTGCAGGAGTTCCTCAGGGTAGTGTCCTAGTCCAGTCACCTTCAGCAATGATTTTCCCCACCATGCCACCCCATCATGAGATCAGATCTAGGGATATGAACTGATGATTGCACAGCTCCAGGGTCCCAGGTTCGATTCCCGGCTGGATTACTTTCTGTGCGGAGTCTGCATGTTCTCCCCGTGTCTGCGTGGGTTTCCTCCGGGTGCTCCGGTTTCCGCCCACAGTCCAAAGATGTGCAGGTTAGGTGGATTGTCCATGCTAAAAATTGGCCTTGGTGTCCAAAAAGGTTAGGTGGGGTTACTAGGTTACAGGGATAGGGGTGGAGGTGTGGGCTATCCAAGGGCTGGTGCAGACCCGATGGGCCCACACATCTAAGAGCAGGTCAGAGGCAATTCTATGGCAAGTGACTCACACCATGACTCCCCAAAGCCTATGAGGCACAAGTCAGGTGTGTGATGGAATACTCCCCAGTTGTCAGGCCGAGTGCAGGTCCAAACAACACTTAAGAAGCTTGACACCATCTTGGACAAAGCAGCCCACTTGACTGGCACCCCATCCACCACCTTCAACATTCATTCACTCCACTACCACATACAGCGGCAACCATGTGTAACATGTTCGTCCAACCTTTTGGTTTGCATATTTTTCTCATTCAAAGAGCTGATGAACAAATTTTTGAAAGATCAGGTTTAGCACAGCAATAAACTAAATTTCAAAGAAAGTTGGGGTTTCAAGGAAAGAAAGAATTGTTGAGCAAATATACAGTAATGCTATAAAAATAAACACACCCACAAATACACGCTCCTCCATAGATACATTCCCCCATGCATCCCCTCCCGACACATTTCCCCCTCGACACACACACACACACACACACTCCCACACATGCACTCCTCCTGCCCCACACACACAAACACCACACATACACTTTTCCCCAGCATGCCCATGCACTCCCACCAGCAGCCAGTTCCTATCCTCCCCTACACCAGCAGCCAGTTCCTATCCTCCCCCACACCAGCAGCCAGTTCCGATCCTCCCCCACACCAGCAGCCAGTTCCTATCCTCCCCCACACCAGCAGCCAGTTCCGATCCTCCCCCACACCAGCAGCCAGTTCCGATCCTCCCCCACACCAGCAGCCAGTTCCTATACCCCCCCACACCAGCAGCCAGTTCCTATACCCCCCCCACACCAGCAGCCAGTTCCTATCCTCCCCGACACCAGCAGCCAGTTAGTATCCTCCCCCACACCAGCAGCCAGTTCCTATCCTGCCCCACACCAGCAGCCAGTTCCTATCCTCCCCCACACCAGCAGCCAGTTCCTATCCTCCCCCACACCAGCAGCCAGTTCCTATCCTCCCCCACACCAGCAGCCAGTTTCATCCTCAGTCTAGTACTTCTTCTGATTTTTTACATTTTTGAAGTTTGTTTGAGTTCAGACACAGCTTTTGTGTGTTTACTTCTCCCATAATATAGAACAGTACAGCACAGAACAGGCCCTTCGGCCCTCGATGTTGTGCCGAGCAATGATCACCCTACTCAAGTCAACGTATCCACCCTATACCAGTAACCCAACAACCCCCCCCCCCCCCATTAACCTTATTTTTTAGGACACCGGGCAATTTAGCATGGCCAATCCACCTAACCTGCACATCTTTGGACTGTGGGAGGAAACCGGAGCACCCGGAGGAAACCCACGCACACACGGGGAGGACGTGCAGACCCCGCACAGACAGTGACCCAGCCGGGAATCGAACCTGGGACCCTGGAGCTGTGAAGCATTTATGCTGACCACCATGCTACCGTGCTGCCCCTTTTGGCAGCTTGGCTCTTAACCGCTCCCTTTGACCCTCCACCGCCAATCCTTTCGCCATGCAATCTCAGTCTAATTCCAACACATATCTTCCCCTTTTGTTCTCATTCTACACGGTCCCCACTTTCCCTTGTTTTAAATCTTGCTTAAAATAAGGGAGGCGCGAGCATGATGTCAATGTGATAAGACGAGTAGTCCAGAGGCCAAGGCTAATGTACAAATCCCACCAGCTGGAGGAATTTAAATTCAGTTCAATGATGATTCAATCATCGATCGTCATAAATGCTGATTTGGTTCACTAATGTCCTTCAGGGAAGGAAATCTGCCGTCCTTACCTAGTCTGGTTTACATGTGACTCTAGACCCACAATAATGTGGTTGCCTCTTAAAAGCCCTCTGAAATGGCCAAGCAAGTCACTCAGTTCACGGGAAATTAGGGACAGGCAACAAATGTTTGACTGTCAGCAACACTCGCGTTCCATGAAGGAATGGTGCAGGGGCGGCATAGTGGTTAGCACTGCTGCCTCACAGCACCAGGGACCCAGGTTCAATTGCGGCCTTGGTTAACTGTGTCTGTGGAGTTTGTACTTTCTCCCCGGGTCTGCATGGGTTTCCTCCGAGTACTCCGGTTTCCTCCCTGAGTCCGAAGATGTGCAGGTTAAGTGAATTGGCCTTGCTAAATTTCCCCTTAGTGTCCAAAACGTTTGGTGGGGTTACGGAGATGGGATGGCGGTGTGGGTTTAGGCCTGGTTAGGATGCTCTTTTGAAGGGTCGGTGCAGACTTGATGGGCTGAATGGCTTCCTTCTGCACTGTAGGGATTCTGTGAATAAGCAAATACCTGTTACATCTCATTTCAACCTGAAACATTAACTCTATTTGTCTTTACACAGATGCTGTCTAAGGTGCTGAATTTTCTGGGGGTTTTTTTCAGATTTCCACCATGTGCAGTCTATTATGTTGCGTAGCAGTCATGACTCATTCATTCTGCAGCAGCTCTGTGTTTGAATCACCATGGGATATAAAAGGCTGGCTGCTGGGGGGGACAAGGGTTATCCAATCATGACATGGCTCATGACTCTGATGTGGAACTCAGGCACAGTGGGCCTACATTAAGAGCCAAGCTGCCAAAAGAAACATTATAGAACACACCAGCCACGTCCTCGGGCAATGCTTCCACTGCTTGGATCACTGAAGGAGTACTGCAGTACTCAGCACATCAAGCAGCACATGTGGTAGAATGCAGCACAACTTGAACGTTATGAGGGAGCAGCCCTTTCTGCCACCCATTGGGAGAGTTGCATTCCGTCTAGGAGGTCCAGAGAACTCCTGGTTATTCCCAGCTTTTGAGACCACTAGCCATAATTTTAGAAAAGAGGATATTTAATGGTGGAGCAGGCTGGAGGGGCTGAATTACCTACTTCTGCCCCCAGTGCTTATGTTCCCATACATGAGAACAAACTACGGCATCAAAAAATACTGAGATGCAATGTGAATTTTAAAAAGTTTAACAAATGCATTTCTAGCCTTTCTCCATGCAAATGCATTTACACAGAGAAAGGCTAGCAATGCATTTGTTACATTTTTAAAATCGAGCTTTCGTGTAATGTGTCAGTTGATATTAAGCATGGGGAGACTCTTCAAATGCTCCTGTCCCATAGTTGTACGGTGATGGTTCTTCACTTGCTTCAATGCATTGAAGGTACGCTCACCTGAAACCACTGATGCAGACAAAATACACTGGACATGATTCGCCATGTCCGCCCAGCGACTAGAGAATCCCGCCCGAGGTTAATGGATTTCTCCATTGGCAGCGTCTCGCCGTGGTGTTCTTGCGGGGGGCGGGGCGAAAGAATCCAGCCCACAATGTTATTGTGATATTAGGAAACACGCCAGGATCCAAGTTCAAGTATTTCTTGAAACAATTCTCTTGGCTTGCAATCCAGAGATGAGTATTTTCAGTCTCAGGATTTATGTTGAAAAACTATCGATTATAAAGAGTTACTTTGAGCAAATAGTACAATAACTTCCACGATGTGCCAGCTGTGCTGCCTTAACCCATGCATATTCTCACACCCTCATTCAGACCCACGTAAAATTGGCTGCACAGATGCTGCCTGATGTACAATATGGAACAGCAAAACCGACTTCCTTTTCCTATATTTCCTTATGCGAATAAAAACAAGTTGCAAAACTTATCAAATGCCACAAAATTAACAAGTGTCCAAATTTGAAGCCCCCTTTGAGCTTGACGCCCAGGCAAAATGGCCCTTCGCCCTCCCACCCTGATTAGCCCTGGAATGAAGCTGAGGAGCAGGGGCGTGAGCAGCAAATATAACATGAAGGGGAAGGGAGATTGCAATGTACAGACAATGACCGGGATTCTCCCTTCCAGGGACTAGTCCCCACAGCGGCAGGAGAACCGGTGCCAACCACTTTGGCGTCAACAACCCCCGAAAGTGCTCCACCGTGGACGCCGGAGGGGTTGGCGCCGCTCTAGCCGGCGCCGAAGGGATGGTGCTAGTTCCCGCATGCGCCAAAGGGCCGGTGTGATCTCGCGCATGCGCGGAACTGCCGGCGTGGTTCCACGCATGCGCCGACAGGCCAGCGTATTTTAGCGCATTCTCTTCTCCGCACCGGCCCCTGTAGGCTCCGTGATGGCCGGAGCAGGGGAAATCAGGTATGCCTGAGAAGTCAAAACTGGAGAAGTGCAGCGATCACTGAGGAGATCACGGAGATTGAAAGGGAGATGACCATGTCGAAATATGAACACAAATCTGAGGATTTTAAGTGTGAGGCATTTCTGTAGCAGTACAAATATTTACTCTATGCACTCAACATTTACTGTATTTTCTGAAATCTACAAAGAACAAGGACAAGTACAGCACAGGAACAGGCCCTTCGGCCCTCCAAGCCTGTGCCGACCATCTTGCCCGTCTGAACTAAAATCTTCTACACTTCCTACATTATTCTCTAAGTCTGAATGAAGACTGTAGACTTACAGTTGACACAAACACTTTATTCAAAGGGTTCGTTTTGCTTCCAGAACTCAACTAGATGTAAAACAGTCAAGAGGTATGACCAGTGAAGCTGAGGTAAACTACCTATGCTGAGGTGTCTCTGTGTGCTGCTGCTCACTAGCTCTGTGCTTCTCAAGGAGGCGGCTCCTGCCTTGGGCTCGACCCTTTATACCCGTCTCTGATGCTGCCCTCTAGTGGTGCTGTGGCTGTTACATCTGTGCTGCAGTCCCTGGTGTATGTGCAGATGTATGTCCAGATGTACAGATCACTACACTTCCGAGGTCCATATCCCTCTAGTCCCATCCTATTCATGTATTTGTCAAGATGTCACTTAAACGTCACTATCGTCCCTGCTTCCACCACCTCCTCTGGCAGCGAGTTCCAGGCACCCACTACCCTCTGTAAAAAAAACTTACCTTGTACATCTCCTCTAAACCTTGTCCCTCGTACCTTAAACCTATGCCCCCTAGTAATTGACCCCTCTACCCTGGGAAAATGTCTCTAGCTATCCACTCTATTTATGCCCCTCATAATTTTGTAGACCTCTATCGGGTCGCCCCTCAATCTCCTTCGTTCCAGGGCGAACAAACCAAGTTTATTCAACCTCTCCCCAAAGCTAATGCCCTCCATACCAGGCAACATCCTGGTAAATCTCTTCTGCACCGTCTCTAAAGCCTCCACATCCTTCTGGCAGTGTGGCGACCAGAATTGAACACTATACTCCAAGTGTGGCCTAACTAAGGTTCTATACAGCTGCAACATGACTTGCCAATTTTTATACTCATTGCCCCGGCTAATGAAGGCAAGCATGCCATATGCCTTCTTGACTACCTTCTCCACCTGTGTTGCCCCTTTCAGTGACCTGTGGACCTGTACACCAAGATCTCTGTGACTTTCAATCTCTTGAGGGTTTTACCATTCACTGTATATTCCCTACCTGCATTAGACCTTCCAAAATGCATTACCTCATATTTGTCCGGATTAAACTCCATCTGCCATCTCTCCGCCCAAGTCTCCAAATGATCTAAATCCTGCTGTATCCTCTGACAGTCCTCATCGCTATCTGCAATTCCACCAACCTTTGTGTAGTCCGCAACTTACTTATCAGACCAGTTACATTTTCCTCCAAATCATTTATATATACTACGAACAGTAAAGGTCCCAGCACTGATCCCTGCGGAACACTACTAGTCACAGCCCTCCAATCAGAAAAGCACCCTTGCGTTGCTACTCTCTGCCTTCTATGACCTAGCCAGTTCTGTATCCATCTTGTCAGCTCTGATCCCGTGTGACTTCACCTTTTGTACCAGTCTGCCATGAGGGACCTTGTCAAACGCCTTAGTGAAGTCCATATAGACAACATCCACTGCCCTACCTGCATCAATCATCTTTGTGACCTCCTCGAAAAACTCTATCAGGTTAGTGAGACACAACCTCCCCTTCAGAAAACCATGCTGCCTCTCACTAATACGTCCATTTGCTTCCAAATGGGAGTCGATCCTGTCTAGAAGGATTGTCTCCAGTAATTTCCCTATCACTGACACAAGGCTCACCAGCCTGTAGTTCCCTGGATTATCCTTGCCACCTTTCTTAAACAAAGGAACAACATTGGCTATTTTTTCTCTTGCCTCCTTCAATATTCTGTGGTAGATCCCATCAGGCCCTGGGGGCTTATCCAGCTTAATATTTTTCAAGATGCCCAACACCTTGTCTTTTTGGATCTCAATGTGACCCAGACTATCCACACACCCTTCTCCAGACTCAACATCCATCAATATGGGCAGTACGGTAGCATTGTGGATAGTACAATGGCTTCACAGCTCCAGGGTCCCAGGTTCGATTCCGGCTTGGGTCACTGTCTGTGCAGAGTCTGCACATCCTCCCCGTGTGTGCGTGGGTTTCCTCCGGGTGCTCCGGTTTCCCCCCACAGTCCAAAGATCTGCAGATTAGGTGAATTGGCCATGGTAAATTGCCCTTAGTGTCCAAAATTTCCCTTAGTGTTGGGTGGGGTTACTGGGTTATGGGGATAGGGTAGGGGTGTTGACCTTGGGTGAGGTGCTCATTCCAAGAGCCGGTGCAGACTCGATAGGCCGAATGGCCTCCTTCTGCACTGTAAATTCTATGAATCTATGAATTCCTTCTCTTTGATGAGTACTTATGCAAAGTATTCATTTAGTACCTCGCCCATTTCCTCTGGCTCCACACATAGATTCCCTGCCCTGTCCTTCAGTGGGCCAATCCTTTCCCTGGCTACCCTCTTGCTTTTTATGTCCGTGTAAAAAGCCTTGGAATTTTCCTTAACCTGATTTGCCAATGACTTTTCGTGACCCCTTTTAGCCCTCCTGACTCCTTGCTTAAGTTCTTCCTACTTTCCTTATATACCACACAGGCTTTGTCTGTTCCCAGCTTTCGAGCCCTGACAAGTGCTTCCTCTTTCTTTTTGACGAGGCCTACAATATCTCTCGTTTTCCAAGGATCTCGAAATTTACCATATTATCCTTCTTTCTCAAAGGAACATGCCGGTCCTGAATTCCTTTCAACTGAAATTTGAAAACTTCCCACATGTCAGATGTTGTTTTACCCTCAAACATCCGCCACCAATCTATGTTCTTCAGTTCCTGCCTAATATTGTTATAAATAGCCTACCCCCATATTAGCATATTCACCCGTGGACCACTCTTATCCTTGTCCACCAGATCTTTGAAACTTACTGAATTGTTGTCACTGTTCCCGAAATGCTCCCCTACTGAAACATCTACCACCTGGCCGGGCTCATTCCCCAATACCAGGTCCAGTATAGCCCCTTCCCTAGTTGGACTATCTACATATTGTTTTAAGAAGCCTCCTGGATGCTCCTTACATACTCTGCCCTGTCCAAGCCCATAGTACTAAGTGAGTCCCAGTCAATACTGGGGAAGTTGAAGTCTCCCATCACAGCAACCGTGCTGCTTTTACTCCTTTCCAAAATCTGTCTCCCTATCTGCTCCTCTATCTCCCGCTGGCTGTTGGGATGCCTGTAGTAAACCCCCAACATTGTGACTGCACCCTTCTTAATCCTGATCTCTACCCATAAAGCCTCGCTGCCCTCTGAGGTGTCCTCCCATAGTACAGCTGTGATATTCTCCCCAACCAGTCGCGCAACTCCTCCACCCCTTTTACATCCCCCTCTATACCGCATGAAACATCTAAATCCTGGAACATTTAACTGCCAATCCTGTCCTTCCCTCAACCAGGTCTCTGGAATGGCAACACCATCATAGTTCCAAGTACTAATCCAAGCTCTAAGTTCATCTGCCTTACCTGTTATACTTCTTGCATTGAACATATGCACTTCAGGCCACCAGACCCGCTGTGTTCAGCAACATCTCCCTGTCTGCTCTTCCTCAGAGCCATAGTGGCCCTATTCCCTAGTTCTCCCTCAATGCTTTCACCTTCTGACCTATTGCTTCGGTGCCCACCCCCGTGCCATAATAGTTTAAACCCTCCCATCTGATACTAGCAAACCTCACGGCCAGGATATTTATGCCTCTCCAGTTTAGATGGAAACCGTCCTTCTTATACAGGTCACACCTGCCCCGGAAGAGGTCGCAGTGGTCCAGATAACTGAAACCCTCCCTCCTACGCCAGCGGTTTAGCCACGTGTTTCGCTGCTCTCTCTTCCTATTTCTAGCCTCACTGACGCGTGGCACAGGGAATAATCCCGAGATTGTATAAATTGACATTAAATAAACAGGATAGATTGTATAAATTTACATTACACCTTGGGAATTGAAGCAGCGAGGCCAAGTGATACTGAAGGGTTTTGGGGCTGTTCAATTTTATGAACACTTGAGATTTAGTCTGCCAATGATGTAAAAATGTAAAGTTTTTCACTTTGACAGGGAGAATATAAATAAGATTCTTTAACCGAGAACTGCTACAGAATTCTGAAGTGTAGAGGGATCTAGGCACGAGTCACAAAAAGTTAGTATGCAGGTACAGAAAGTAATTAAGATGGCTAATAGAGTGCTCTCCTTTATTACCAGAGGAATTGAACATTAAATTAAGGATGGTATTGTTGTACTTTCTTTTACTCTGTCTTTTCTGTGGCTCCGTTCCAATTATGGCAATCAGTGAATTTGCTCTTTTTATGTTAACTATGTCTGAATGCTTAGAGTCGCCAGGTATCGAATGATACCACCACAAGTTTCAACCCACTATCGATCAAAGAGCCAAACACCAGTTAGTTAGTTCAACGTCAAGGGTACTTTATTTATACACAATTAGTCATGCAACATAAACACTACGAGTTAACTACACCTATCAACTAAGACAACCTGTACTTAACTTCGGGCACCCGGCTTAGGTCAGAAAACAGTGGCCGCTGTTCGATTCTGGATCTCTCGGGTTCGAAGGAGTAACTGCTGCTCAGCGGGGCTCATCTAGCGGGCGTTGAACTTGGACTTGCTTCTGGTGTTGCTGCAATTGGCAATGGCTGTGACCGGGGTACCAAGGCCAAGAGAGAGCAAACATATGGCGAACTCTTCTTCTTACGCTCGGGAGGGTTTTCGCGCTCTTTTGGGCGGTCCTTCGATTTGGGCCTTACTAATTGGGTGATCCCTGATCACTCTGTTCGATTCCTTAGCCAATAAGTGGGCGGGGATCTGGATGGATGGGCGTGTACCAAGTGGTCACTGACCCCGTTGTTTGCGTTTCCCTTGAACAGGGAGTGGCGCCAAAATGTCTGGGACTGTCCCGGTTGCTTGAGTACCGGTCCTTTGGTTTGGTGAAGATGGGCCATTAAATGTTAATCGACCCCATTAAAGTGCTAATTGGACGGAGTTTCGATACTGTCTGGACTTTTTGCTGGCAAATATGCATTTCAGTCTCTGAGCCTGCCCGAGTCTATTTTACCCACCAGGCTTTGCGGGTTTCTCTGTACCTAGTTAGAAGTGGCCATCCCAGATGGCTACAGTATGCTTCAGTTATATAGGGCACTGGTGGGATAAAATCTTGAATACTGTGTGCTCTATTGGCCTCCTTATATAAGAAATTTGTAAATGCAATGGAGGTGGTTTAGAAGTGTCCTGCCATGGGCGGCACGGTAGCACATTGGTTAGCACTGTTGCTTCACAGCACCTGGGTCCCAGGTTCGATTCCCGGCTTAGGTCACTGTCTGTGCGGAGTCTGCACGTTCTCCCTGTGGGTTTCCTCCGGATGCTCCGGTTTCCTCCCACAAGTCCCGAAAGACATGCTTGTTAGGTGATTTGGACATTCTGAATTCGTCCTCAGTGTACCCGAACAGGCGCCGGAATGTGGTGACTCGAAGATTTTCAAAGTAATTTCATTGCAGTGTTAATGTAAGCCTACTTGTGACAATAAAGATTCTTATTACCAAGTGTACGGTAAAAGGTGCAGCTCTAGGATCGGGCTCATCAGACATGCAAGGACCCACAGAATCGTGGTCAGTAAAACAGAGTTCCTTTGATGGACAATCACACTCGTAAGCGAGTGATCGCCAAAGAAGACTGGACTGATACCTGGATTGAGCAGGTTGTCTTATGAGGAAAGGCCAGACAGATTGGGCTTATTTCCACTAGAGCTTTGAAGAATGAAGGGTGATGACATAAGTTTACAAGATCCTATGGGCGAAATTCTCCGCCCCCCACGACGGGTGGGAGAATAGCGGGAGGGCCTTCCCGACTTTTTTGACGCCCTCCCGCTATTCTCCCACCCCCCCGCCGAAATCCCGACACGAATCGCTGCCGCCGTTTTTTTACGGCCGGCAGCGATTCACAGCTGTTAGAAGGGCCGAAGTCCCAGCCCTTTACGACCTTTTTACGAACGGCAAACACACCTGGTCCTGCCGTTCGTAAAAACGTCGTGACCACCTGGAAAAAAATAACCATGGCACCGATTGGCACGGCAGTACCACGGCCGTGCCAAGGGTGCCATGGGCCCGCGATCGGTGCCCACCGATCGCGGGCAGCGGGCCCGATGCCCGCGCACTATTTGTCCTTCCGCCGCCCCGCAGTATCAATACGCGGGGCGGCTGAGGGGCAACCCGGACCGCGCATGCGCGGGTTTCGCGCAAAAACGCGATGACGTCACCCGCGCATGCGCGGGTGGCATCTTCCCACCCGCGCATGCGCGGGTGACGTCATATGACGCGTCAGCCGGCGCTAAGTCCGACAAGCGGGTTTAACGATTTTCGTTAAGCCCGACTTGTCGGGGCCTCCGACGTCGGGCTGCTAGCCCCGACGGGGGACCAGAATCGGTCCCCCGTCGGGAAGGGGCGCGATGCCGTAAAACCCGCCCGGGTTTTACGGCGGTTTGACGATTTTTCCCGTTTTGGGAGAATTTCGCCCTATGGGTCTGAATAAGGTGGATGAGGGAAGTTTACTCTTGTGGGCGAGTCCATAATTAGGGGGCATTTTCTCAAAATTCGGCCGCGTCCTCTTAAGGCAGAGATGAGAAGAAATATGTTCCCTGAGAGTTGTGTGACTTTGTTACTCCACCTCAGAAGGCTGTGGAGGCAGAGTCATTGAATATGTTTTCGGCAGACGTAGATGGGTTATTCTGAGGCAAGGAAATCCAACGTTATTACGGGTTAAGTGGAAATGTGGAATTCGAAACACAAACATATCAGCCATGATCCTATTGAATGGCACAGCAGGCTTGAGGGGCTGAATGACCCTCTTCTCCTATTTCATACGTTTGTATGATCGGGCTACTTTCCCTTAAAGACATGGTACAACAAAGGAGGATATCTAGAAATGATAGCTGTGATAGTTCACTCAAATACTACTATTTTAAACATTTCATACAATCTCTTGATTAAGATACCCATAGATTATTAAATGATTATTATTGAAACATAGTCAGACAACGAGTCATAGAAATTGTAAGATAATTTATGGGTTATAAAATCATAGTTAGAACATAGAACAGTACAGCACAGAACAGGCCCTTCGGCCCTCAATGTTGTGCCGAGCCATGATCACCCCACTCAAACCCACGTATCCACCCTATACCCGTAACCCAACAACCCCCCCCCCTAACCTTACTTTTATTAGGACACTACGGGCAATTTAGCATGGCCAATCCACCTAACCCGCACATCTTTGGACTGTGGGAGGAAACCGGAGCACCCGGAGGAAATCCACGCACACAGGGGGAGGACGTGCAGACTCCACACAGACAGTGACCCAGCCGGGAATCGAACCTGGGACCCTGGAGCTGTGAAGCATTTATGCTAACCACCATGCTACCCTGCTGCCCAAACGATCAAAGTTGGGTACATGGATAACCAAAAGATTCAAAAAGATACTCGAGTTAGGTTGGGCATTACTAATGGATACTTAACAAATTGGCTTGTTAAGTAGGTGATTCCGTATATCACTGTACAATGGGCATTGAACCTGAATTACAGCAATGCTCAGAGTCTGAGATTGGTGAGATGAACTCTCCTTGTAACTCCTTAAATAGTTGACAAGGTAACAGCTTAGTTAACCGGGCAATTGAATCGATCACCATATATTTTTATGAATGGTGTCATTGGGTCAAACTCCTATTCCTCTGACGTACTCAAGTGTTGACATCCGAAGCATCAAGTCAATGAGATCTTTCCTACAGTGAGGATCTGAATGAATCTTTGTTTTCAGCTGAAGCTTCCTTATGCACAGTAATGGGGTCTGAGCTGACTTCATTCTCCTTCTTCTCAGTCCTGCAGTTAAATAACACTTTTACCTTTGCCTCTAAAAGACTGTTCTAGACATTTAATTTAATTTTCCTCATTTGCCAATTATCTTGAGTACGCTATCCTTTTAAAAACATTTTAAAATTTATGATTTTCAAGGTGGACAAAGGAGACTAAAGACCAACATAAAGAATGCACTGACCATCAAAAGAAAGCTGCATCTACAGGGGGCTACATCTAATTAAGGTCAATAGTCTCTGCTTTTGCCAGCTGATTGACTTTGAGATAAGGTTGTGTGAATGGGACAAAATCTATTTCCATTTTAATTTCAGTGAGGTCTCCTACTCTCCATGGGTTAATCTAAATGACTCATGTTTAAAAAGTTTTGGTAAAGTGTCTCCATGCAACAATGACTTCTGTCTGTCCACTAAATGATTGGAACATGCTTTTCCCTGAGTTGACAGACTTTTACATCTGCCAACAATTTTGTGACACCAATCTCCTTATCCATTGTCCTTTCTAAAAACGCGTATTCTGCACAAAAGAAAATTTGCTCATGTTTACCCTCTCTGTGCGTTATCCTAATAAGACCAGCAACATTTTTATTGTACTGTAGTAAGGAATATTCTGTATTTACATGGGTCTTTCTGGAACCATTACTTAGAACCTTTAGTGACTTTAATTCCTTCATGGCTTTTACCTTGGCAGCTTTTTATGGCTCAATTATCTGGGAATGTCTGTGATTTAGAGTTTGGTTGATGGTTTGAGCGAGTCTTGCTATTTCCAGCTTCCATTTTTAGTTTTGAAGCTAAATACAATTTTAGACACATTTCAGGCAGTTTGCTGTTAATTTCCGCAACAGATCCTTCAGGCAACTTGTAAGGTATTGGGCGGGATTCTCCAGCCCCCCGCCGGGTTGAGAATCACCAGGAGGCAGCGTGAATCCTGCCCCCGCCGGCTTCCGAATTCTCCGGCGCCGGGGAGTTGGCGGGGGCGTTGGCAACGGCACCCCCGGCGATTCTCTGGGCCGAGTGGCCGCCCGTTTTAGACCGGTCCCACCAGCGTAAATTACAACAGGTACTTACCGGCGGGACATGGCCTCCGGGGTCCTCAAGGGCGGTGGGGGGGGGGGGGGGGGGGGGATTTGGCCCCGGGAGGTGCCCCCATGGTGGCCTGGCCCGTGATCGGGGCTCACCGATCCACGGGCAGGCCTGTGCCATAGGGGCACTCTATTCCTCCGAGTCGGCTGCTGTGGTCCTCCGTGATGGCCGACGCGGAGATGAACCCTCCTGCGCATGCGCTGGGACGACGTCAGCACACACTGGTGCTCCCGCGCATGCACCAACTTGAACCGGATGCCTTTCGCCGCGGGTTGGCGTGGTGCCAAGCCTCTTCCGCGCCAGCTGGCGCGGCGCAAACCAATCTGGCGCTGGCTGGCACGGAACACCAGAGAGGTTCATGCCACTCCTTCGCGCCGGAGTTGCCCGACCCGCCGATTACCGCAGAATCCCGCCTCTTGTTCCTGCAAAATTGAATCAGAGTGACTCACACCTGATCATGAATGCTTGATGGAAACTTTGAGTAAACACACCTTGTGCAGGCATTCCAAATGAACAAAGCCCACCTTCATTTCGGTTAACTTTCACATTTAGTTAAATCTATTTATAAACGGTTCAAAGGATTAAGAACTGCAAAGGCGTAACTATAATTTTGCATTGTTCAACAATCCTGCCAGCTCCATTGGTAAGATAGCTTCTCTTTTATTCCCTTTTAATACCAGTCGCAGTATATGGTTCTGCTCATGAACATTTCAAAGTTAGAGTCGTAAAAGATTTGCTTACAAAAGGATCACTAAATTGGAATGAAGACTTGCCTTCCCCAACATTTATAAATGGAGATCCTGAAAAATAGTTTTTTTAAATTTGGCAGTCAACTATCATAGAATCGTAGAATCCCTCCAGTGAAAAAGGAGGCCTTTCGGCACATCGAGTCTGCACCAACCCTTCGAAAGAGCACCCAAGCAGGCCCAATCCCCCGCCCTATTCCTACAACCCCACCCTAAGGCGTAATTTAGCATGGCCAATCCACTAACCTGCACATCTTTGGACTATGCGGGGAAATCGGAGCTCCCGGAGGAAAACCACGCAGACACTGGTAGAACGTGCAGACTCCACACAGATAGCCACTCCAGGTCGGAATCGAACCTGGATCCCTGGCGCTGTGAGGCAACAATACTAACCACTGTGCTATCGTATCATATGCTCCAAGAAATATTGTTTTAGCAAGACTTCCCTTTCTTTATACTCCATTCACTTTGAAATAAAGGCCAACATTCCATTTGCCTTCTCTGTCACCTGCAGAACGAGGACCCCAAACCTCTCTTGTGCTATAGTGTTCTGCAGTCTTTACAGTGGTTAGTGCAGTTGCTGCACAGCTCCAGGGTCCCAGGTTTGATTCCTGTTTTGGGTCACTGTCTGCGCGGAGTCTACACGTTCTCCCCGTGTTTGCGTGGGTTTCCTCTGGGTGCTTCGGATTCCTCTCACAATCCAAAGATGTGTAGGATAGGTGGATTGGCCATGCTAAATTGCTCTTAGTGTCCAAAAAGGTTAGGTTGGGTTACTGGGTTTCGGGGATAGGGTGGAGGTGTGGGCTTGGGTGGGGTGCTCTTTCCAAATGTCGGTGCAGACTCAATAGGCCGAATGGCCTCCTTCTGCACTGTAAATTCTATGATTCTATGAAATATTATTCAGCTCCTTTATTCATCCTACCAAAGTGTACAACGTCACATTTTCCGACATTATATTCCACCTGCCAAGTTTTTGCCCACTCACCTAACTTGTCTGTATTCCTCTGTAGACTCTGTGCCATCCTCATCATTTGCCTTCCCACCTATTTTTCTGCCTTCCACAAACTTGACAATAGTACATTCACTCCCCTGGTCCAAGTCAGTGATATATATTGTAAATAATTTCAGCCCCAGCACTCTACAGGTTGTCACCCCTCTTATCTCAGCTCTTCTGTAGTTAGCCAATCTTATTAAGTAGCCTTCTGTGCAGAACATTATCAAACGCTTTACACCAATTTACCAATAATTGACACCTCTATTCTTGACCTTTAGGTATTCTCTCTCCTGTTTTTACCTCACTGTTGTCGTGTTAATCACCCTGGGATGACACAGACTACAACTGGATGCAGTTGTACTTGAAACTTTGATGTTAGTTCTATATGCTTTAGTGAACTTCTTAAGCAGTGCACACAGTTCGCTGTGCCTTGACACTCTACTAATCTAAGCGTGCTTACTATAACTAAGTAGACTAGACGAGCTCTGAGCCACGTGTAGAAGGTGGTAACTCATATATACACCCTGACTGTCACGACAGTTGTCACCAGTGGAAAGAGGCAGAGTGTTGATGCCTCGTGTGTTTATAGTGGGAGACCACCTTCTAGTGTTCTTCCTGGTGATTGGTTGTGTTCTGTCCTGTGTGTTGATTGGCTGTACTGGGTGTCTGTCACTGCCTGTCTGTATCTCATTATGTGCATGAGTGCATATCATGACAACTGTGACACCTAGCATGATTGGGAACTTGGCACCCATTCTGGCAATGCAAGTGTGGTTCCTCCCAAAGCTGACATTGATTATTTGTGCCCATTATCTGCGGACCCCTCGTTGCCCTACACAGAAACATACGTAGAAAATATAAGCAGGAGGAGGCCATTTGGCCCTTCAAGCCTGCCTCACCTTTAATTATGATCATGGCGTATCAAGTTCAACACCCTGATACTGCCTTCCCCCCCATATCCCTTAATCCCTTTAGCTCCAAGTACTATATCTAATTTCTTCTTGAAATTACACAAAATTTTCACCTCAACTACTTTTTGTGGTTGTGAATTCCACAGATTAACCACTCTCTGGATGAAGAACTTTCTCCTTACTTTAGTCCTAAATTGTCCTCAAACTATGATACCTAATTCTGGATTTGTCACCATTGGGAACATTCTTTCTGAATCTTCCCTGTCTAATCCTGTTAGAATTTTATAAGTTTCTCTGAGATCCTCTCTCACTCTACTAAACGCCAATGAATATAATTCTGATTTAGACTCTCCTCATATGACAGTCCCGCCATTCCAGGATTCAGCCTGGTAAACTCCCTCCACAGCAAGAGCAGCCTTCCTCAGATAAGGACATCAAAACTGCACACAATACTCCAGGTCTGACCTCCGCTGTGCTCTATAACAATGCCCCGCTACAGACCAGTCACCTGTCTCGCACTCTTCCACTTCTGACCCCTTGCTTCCTCCCCCGAGCCGTCCTACTCCCAACCCTTCACCATCCCACTCATTGCTCTTTGCTGGCAGATCGAGCCCAATGACTCCCCCATTACACTGAAATAATTCCAGAAATTCACGCTCCAGGAATTGCTAAATTTACAATAGAGATATCAGCAAAGGTGGAGATTAAATTTCACACTGAGAGAAAGAGGCCACATGTGAACAAGTAGCATTGTCAGAAAGAGAATAGAGACTTCGTAGCCCAGATTCAAGGGAAAGGGAGTGGGAAGTTGACAGATTATTTTGAAAGGAAACTCAATAGCTGTGACTATAGAGTTGGTGGAAGTTTATTTAGAAGTGCATTATGCTAGATGCTGCCATGGTTTTATAAGTATCCAGACTAATAGGTGTTAGGCTAGTGTTAGAAAATCTTTTAAACACAGTTCAACAATACCTCATGATTCAAACTCAAGATCATTGTCGAAATGGAATTTATCACTCGGATACCAACAGAGAATAATTATTGTGCAGACAGTGGAATACTGGTATTATCACTGGATTCATAATTCAGAGACCCAGCGTAATGTTCTGAGGACCTGGATTCAAATCCCACTTCAGCAGATGGTAATATTTGAATTCAATAAAAATCTGCAATTAAAAGTGTGATGACCAAGAAGCTGATTGTCATTAAAAAAAAACACTTGCTTCACGAATGTCTTATGCGGAAGGAAATCTGCCATCCTTATCTGATCTGACCTATATATGACTCCAGACCCACAGCAATGTGGTTGACTCTCAAATGCCCCTTTGCAAAGGCCTAATCCCTCAGTTGTATCAGACCACTGAAAAGTCTAAAATGAAAGAAAACGGACAGACCACCCAGTTTGAGCTCGGCACCGGTAAAGATGGCGGCAAACTCAGCCATGTCCACCCTGCAACGTTCTCCTTAGTAACATCTGGGGTCTCATACCGAAATTGGAAGAGCTGTCTCCCAGACTAGTCAAGCAAAAGCCTGACATACTCAATCACCAGGTAGAATGGTTTAGGTTGTCGCAATCAATCATCTCGGTTCTGGGACATCACTGAAGAAGTTCCTCAGGTCCTCCACCCAACTATCTTCAGGTCATCAATGACCTTCCTTCCACCATGTAAGAATCCTTCCTGTTTATTTCCTTTGTTCCCATTTATTTGATGTTACTTTGCCATTTTGGTCCATGGACCCACAATCTGGATGTGTCTTTAGAACATAGAACATAGAACGATACAGTGCAGTACAGGCCCTTCGGCTCTCGATGTTGCACCGACATGGAAAAAATCTAAAGGCCATCTAACCTACACTATGCCCTTATCATCCATATGCTTATCCAATAAATTTTTTAATGCCCTCAATGTTGGCGAGTTCACTACTGTTGCAGGTAGGGCATTCCACGGCCTCACCACTCTTTGCGTAAAAAACCCACCTCTGTCCTATATCTATTACCCCTCAATTTAAGGCTATGTCCCCTCGTGCTAGCCACCTCCATCCGCGGGAGAAGGCTCTCACTGTCCACCCTATCTAACCCTCTGATCATTTTGTATGCCTCTATTAAGTCACCTCTTAACCTTCTTCTCTCTAACGAAAACAACCTCAAGTCCATCAGCCTTTCCTCATAAGATTTTCCCTCCATACCAGGCAACATCCTGGTAAATCTCCTCTGCACCCATTCCAAAGCTTCCACGTCTTTGAGCAGAAGACTCAAGTTTGAAGCAACCTGCTAATCAGAAGAGTGTGTTCCCAGATTTTCTTTTTAGCCAGACTCCTCGGCACTGAGTGGATCTGAGCAACCAGGTTTGGAGGGAGTCTGATCGATTGGTTGGCTGGCAACCAGTGGGTTGGCCAGGGACCGTGTTCTGCCTGATGCTTTCCTGGGCAGACGTGTTTTGACCCTCTCCTGCTTGCTGAAGTGAAAGAACTATCTCTGTTGCTCTGAAACAAATGAGTGTCTGGCGCACCCTTTTCTTTGAACCTGAAGTGATGCTGAGTCACCAGATAAAACGAGCTCAAGCCCAGAAGGAAAAAATACCAAAACAAAAGCCTGAACTTTGGAAAGACACTGAATGGAAGTCACCTCCCACCTGTCCCTGCCCCCCTCCCTGATTTTCTGGCCTGCACAATCCACCGATATAGCCAGAACTAATATATTATCAGTTGGCACTATGAGAGGTGAAAGATCACCCCACCGAGGTCCACTTCCCCATTCTATCCAAACCTAACCTGAACATCTTTGGACATTAAGGTGCAATTTTATTCTGGCCAAGCCACGTAACCTGCACTGTAACAAACAGGAGAGGGTTTCAATTTAAACTGCCCTGACTTCCCCACATTCTACCTATCCATAAACAGAAATGTGTTTTTTTTATTTTGATTTTCCCCCTTTTATAAATGGAGGCATACTTTCCCCAATGCTTTAATTTGGAATGTTCCAATCCTCTATTTACAAGAAACCTGATGTAAATAAAATAGCAGGCTTGGTTTATTTTTATACACACATGCACACACCCACGTGAGATAGATTTTGCAATATTCATCCCTTTTGCACTTGAACAATAAATGGGTTTAAATGAGAAAGGAAGGTGGTTCAAGACACAACCACAATAGAATACAGGTTAGGGTTTTACGTGAGTCCAGAATCAAAAGTCTAATGGAATGTCCCTTCTGTGGGGGGAAGGGGGGGGGGGTGGGGGAGGAGAAGTCTTGGTAATGTGATACTGGTTTTGGGTTGTTAAACAAGGCCCTATTGTTGAAACCATTATGTTCGGATGGTTATTGATCAGGCCATTAGCGCCATTGTTGGAGATTAGGACTTGGCGAGCGGCTGCCTTTGTTCATAGCTGGCTGGAGCCAATCTTTAATATCGAGAGATAAGAAGATATGCAGTTTGGAAGGAATGTTGCCAGAAAAAGTGGTAATATGTGGAATTAGTGCTGAAAGGAGTTAGTGTGCCAGCTATGTAAGATATGTTTGGAGAATCCGGCAAAAAGTGGTCAGAGTAACAGAAAAAATACCTTTGTCGGGGGGGGGTACAATTTATCCTGGGTAGTGATGTAGCTGAATCACAGGTGGGAGTAATGCCTACTGTGGTTGAAGAGCCAGTGGAAAATCAAACAACTGAGATGTTGCAGGAAGCATATCCTGGGATGTTTCCTGATTGTGTGGTGACAGATCACAAAGCCACAGTTTGGGGCAGGAGGATGAGAACTCAGAGTACAGATAGGGAGGCTGAAGTTCAGTTATCAGCAACAATCTTTGATCAGGTAGTTGATAAAGAATGAGAACAGGTTATGATGAAGCAGATACCTTTAGTTCAAGAAAGTTGGTAGAATTACAGCAGAAAGATTCAGAGATAAAACAGCTTTATCAGAAAGCATATACAGAAATAACATCCGAGTGTATACCAGAATATTATTACATTGGAAATAATGTGTTAATGAGAAAATTGAGACCTTTACATATTAAGGTGGATGAGAAATGGCCAGAAGTTCATCAAGTGGTATTATTGGTGGATTATAGAAATGAGGTTTTGCAGGTAGTGCATGATGTTTCAGTAGGGGGGTCATTTGGGAGTAAGGAAAACACGAGCAAGAAATCCAAAACCATTTTTATTGGCCTGGACTGCAGAAGCATGTAGTTGAATTTTGCCGTACATGTCATACATGTCAAGTGGTACCTCAAGCGGTCATCAAACTAGCACCTTTTAATACCCATTCCAGCTTTCACGAACCTTTTACAAGGGACCTAATTGATTACATGGGGGCGGGATTCTCTCAGCCAGGGGCCAGGCCGGAGAATCGCCCCGACCGGTTCAAATCGTGCCACGCCACCCCGACACCGGGATATGATTCTCAGCAGAGCGGAGACTCGGCGCAATTGACGCCGGAACGGCCCCCCCCCCCCGCCAATTCGCGGCCCGGGATGGGCCGAGCGGCTGTAACAAAGAACCCGAGTCCCGCCGGGACCGTCCACATGTGGTCTTACCCAGCAGGACCTCGGCGTGGAAACGTCCGGGGGTGGCCTGTGGGGGGAGAGGGGGGTTCCAACCCCGGGGCGGTGGGGGTCTCTGCTGTGGCCTGGCCCACTCACGGGGTCCGCCGATCGGCGGCCGGCCTCTCAGGCTGGGAGCCTCCTTTCTTCCACGCCAGCCCCTTTAGCCCTACGCCATGTTGCGTCAGGGCCGGCGCAGAGAAGGGAACCACTGCGCATGGGCCCGTTTGCGCCTGAGCCACTGCGCATGTGCGCGTTTGCGCCTGAGTCACTGCGTATATCCACGTTGGCGCCGGTGCCACTGCGTATGCGCGAACCCTGCGGCGACCAGTTGATGCTGGAGCGGCGAGAGTCGCTCCAGTGCCGTGCTGGCCCCCTGTAGGGGCCAGAATTGCTGATCCTGAGGCCATGTTGACTCCGTCGAGAAACGCAACGGCGTCTCCAACGGCGTCAACACTGAGCCTCAGGATCAGAGAATCCCGCCCAGTATTCCTTCCTAAAATGAAAAGCGGGAATCAATATTTGCTGACCATAATGGATTTCTGGAGGCCACTTCACTGAGAAGCATTACATCACCAAGGGTTGTAGGTGGGTTTGCCAATTTACTTTTATCAGATATGGACGACCAATAGAAATTCAATCAGATCAGGGATCCACTTTTATGTCCAGGTTATTCAAGGAAGTTATGGAGAGATTAGGAATAAAGCAATTTAACTCAACAGCATATCATCGAGCATCACAAGAAAGGAGCATTAGAAATGTGGCATCACACTTTAAAAGCTACGTTGAGGACCTACAGTCAAGATTATCCATAGGATTTTGATAAAGGAATTCCATTTGTACTATTTTTAATTAGACAGATAATGAATCAACAAAATTCAGTCTATTCAAATTGATTTTTGGTCATCAGGTATTGGACCACTTAAATTGATCAAGATAAATTGTTTGAGTCTATGTTCTGAGACAGTATTATTGGAATCTGTGTCAACCATTGTGGAGAGATTAACTTGGACTGGTATGTTTGGTGGAAACCATTTAAAATTGTCACAGCAAGTGATGAAAAAAGAGGCGCATAAGAAAACAAAAGTTCAAGGTTTTTTAGTGGGGAGAAAGTATTAGTATTAATACCAATGGTAAGTGTTCAAGCCACCGAGGATGCGGGTTCGATTCTGGCACCAGATCACTGTCCGTGTGGAGTTTGCATATTATCCTCTTTTCTGCGTGGGTCTCACCCCTACGACCCAAAGATCTGCAGGGTAGGTGGATTGGCCATGCTAAATTGCCCCTGAATTAGAAAAATGATTTTAAAAATACCAATAAGTGAACCATTAAAAGGAAGATTTAGTGGGCCTAATCAAATTGAAAGGAAATTGACTGAGGTGAATTGTTTGATAAGAACATCAGATAGAAGGAAAACATAGATTGTGTTATGTTAATATGCTCAAAAGGTATTTTGATAGAGAAGAAAAGGAAGAGGAGGTGTTTGTCATTGAACCTCAAAGAATAGATAAATCTAGATGATTTTGAATTCGACATTCCACAAATTAGATTGGACAATGCGGAAGTGATAAGAAATTGGAAAAATTACTCAGTTACCTTCTGGAGGAAAAACAAAATGGCATGAAAGAGTTATTACAGTCACATAGAGTTATATGTAGGAACAAACTCGAAAGTTTAAAGTGATAATACATCATGTAGCTGTAGGAAAAGCTACTCGAAGTATGCAACATCCTTACAGACTCAATCCACGAACGTTAGCACAGGTACAAAAGGAGATTGACAGCATGCTTAAGAATGATATCATCAAAGTGAGTTGCAGCGATTGGAGCTTGTCTGTTGGGATGGTACCAAAACCAGGTGGAAAAAAAGGATTGTGTGTGGACTATATAGATATGTCAATGCAGTTATGACGTCAAATTCATATCCTATTTCTCGTTTGGCAGACTGTGTTGAAAAGGTGACCATGATGTGGAGATGCCGGCGTTGGACTGGGGTGAGCACAGTAAGAAGTCTTACAACACCAGGTTAAAGTCCAACAGGTTTGTTTCAAACACGAGCTTTCGGAGCACGGCTCCTTCTTCAGGTGAAGAAGGAGCCGTGCTCCGAAAGCTCGTGTTTGAAACAAACCTGTTGGACTTTAACCTGGTGTTGTAAGACTTCTTATTGAAAAGGTGAGGCAGTGAATTTTATTCCCAAACTTGACTTACTTCACTGGCAAGTACCTTTATCAGACAGGGCAAAGGATGTTTCAGGTTTTGACAGGCCAAATGGTCTGCATCAATTTGGAATAAGAATGCGGCAGCAACTTTCCAACAAGGTGACCTCTAGACTAAACAATTGTGCAATGTGCAGAGATAATCTGGTGGTTTTCAGTCAGACTTGGAAGTAACATCTGGAACATTTAGAGGAATTATTCAGTTGACTACAGGAGGCTGGATTCATGGTAAAATTCGCTAAACGTGAATTTGCGAAAGCTCACGTCACATTTATATTCCACACAATCGGATCTGGACAGATGGCCCCCCACCAAATGTGAAAACGAGAGCTATTTGAGAGTGTTCAATACCATCAGCAAGAACAGAAATTCTGAGATTTCTGGGCATGAGTGGCTTCTACTGGAAATTGGTGACACATTTTAGCAGTTTCGTTATTCCACTGACTGAACTTCGAGAAAGGTACAGGGAATTTCAGTGGACATCAGTGGACACCAGCATGGTAGCACAGTGGTCAGCACTGTTGCTTCATAGTGCCAGGGACCCGGGTTCGATTCCCAGCTTGGGTGACTCTCTGTGGGGAGTCTGTACATTCTCCCTGTGTCTGCGTGGGTTTCCTCCGGGTGTTCCAGTTTCCTCCCACATGTCCCAAAAGTTGTGCTGTTAGGTAAATTGGACATTCTGAGTTCTCCTCTGTGTACCCAAATAGGCGCCGGAATGTGGTGACTTGGGGCTTTTCACAGCAACTTCAACACAGTGTTAATGGAAGCCTACTCCTGACAATAAAGATTATTAAAATTAAGAATGTCAGGAATCATTCAACAATCTGAAAACTGTGTTTATCATTGCACCAGTGTTAGCGACACCTAATTATGCCAAGTAATTTAAGGTGGCAACTGATGAGTGATGTGGGTGTTGATGCTTTATTGTTGCAGGAAAGTGAGGAAAGAATAGAATGTTCTGTTGGTTATTTTTGTCGGAAAATAAATATTAATCGAAATATATATTTAACCATCGAGAAGGAGACATTAGTTTGCTACTTGCTTTGACATTTATGTTGCTAACAATTAATTAAAGACAATTGTATATGCAGACCATAATCCATTAAAGTTTTTGGAGAAGTCTAAGATCTGAAATACAAGACTGTTTGGTGGGGTTTCTTGCTGCAACCATTTAACTCAAAAGTTATACGTGTAGCAGGAAGAGAAAACGCAATTGCACATGCTTTAATCACGACTTTGAGAAGTGAGAAGACTGGCACGTTTGAAGTTAGAAAGAAAGACTGAAATCGATGATACACACGTTTAAATTTACATGTTTAAATGCAATATGATTTGTATCTTTGAGTATTAGCAATGATTGGAGTCGAAATGCTTTGGAAAATGAAACCATCTTTTTATTTGCAGATTCATCTTTTTAAGGGGGGAGGTGTGATGAATGTAGGTATTTCATATATATTGTATTATATGTATTTTTTGTAGTAAGGGTTGAAAGCCTGGGTAAGTGTATGTATGGCTGCTGCAGTACCGTTTGTAAGGCAACCAGGCATTGCGACTACAAGAGATGCGATTAAAGCATCCTAAATGTTTGGGCAAATGGACATTTATTTATCTCAAGAGGATTCCCTGTGGAGTAGGTAATTATAGACATTGGGCGAGATTTCCCATCGGGAGACTAAGTAAAGACGCCGGAGTGAAAACCGGAGTGTTTCACTCTGGCGTCAGAGGCTGCTCCTCGTCCCCTATTCTCCCACCCCCGGGGGCTAAGAGTGGCGCCGCGTCATTTACGCGTGCTGGGCCTTGGCACCGCGTAAATTACACGGCCGGCGCCGCGTAAATGATGTCACCCGCATATGCGCGAGTTGGCCGGCACCAACCCGCATGCGCGGTTGCCATCCTCCCCGCGGCCGCCCCGCAAGATTGATCTTGCGGAGCGGCGGAGGAAAGGAGGTCCTCCTTCAAAGAGGCCGGCCCGCTGATTGGTGGGCACCGATTGCGGGCCAGACCCCTTTTGAGTAGCCCCCAGTGCTGGATCCCCCCCTTTTTCCCCCTCACAGGCCCCCCCCCCCCAACCCCCCCCCCCCCCCCAGCGTTCCCGCGCTGTTCCAACTGGTACCGACCAGGTGTGGATGGCGCCGGCGGGAACCTGTCGTATTGGGCAGGCCGCTCGGCCCATCCAGGTCGGAGAATTGCCGCTCGCCCATTACAAACGGCGAGCGGCGATTCTCTGAGCGCCCAGCCGTAAATCTCGCCGCGCCAGTTTGGGGGGGGGGGGGGGGGATGGTGGGAGAATTGCGTGCGTGTGCCGGGACGGCGTAGCGGGACTCGCCCGGCGCCCCAGCGATTCTCCCACCGAGCGTGGGGAGGGGGGAGGGGGGGGAGAATTGCGCCCATTGTGTTCAGCCGAGTAAGATGATGTCGTTAACGGGAGGAGCAAGGGGCTGAAGCATTCATTAGTTGAGGTTGTCAGAGTTAGATTTATGGCTGCAATGGGAGCGGAGAAGGTTTCTGAAGAATATTGTCAGAGATTCTGCATTATTCTGACAGTGTGTCAGGTCTCTGTCTTTCAAGCAGTCTAAACATCTCTCTTTCTCAAAGTGAAGTATCCAAGACATCTCTTTACTCCAAGTATTCCTGAGCGTGGCAGCTGTTTAAAAGTGGATTGTGACCTGAGATGCTTTTCTTGTTTGAGTGGAAAGAAAGATAGCAGTTAATGCTTATTGTGTCACTATTGATTGGCATTGTTTAAGAGATAATTTTAAGCTATTTTCTTGTATGATGTTAAAGATTTTTTTATATTATGTAAGTAATAAACGTTTGTTTTAATATACCATATCCATATTTTGTGTGAAATCACTCCTGGAGGTAGGTATCTTTTCCTCAGTCTTACAAACTTAAAAGAAAATTTTGGGATTTCTGTCCAATATCCGATCCATTGTTCATAAAATCAAAATCATTCGGCCCATCACGTCTACACTGACTCTTGACAGAGCAGCCTACTTAAGACGACACCTCCATCCTATCCCCTTAACCCAGGAACCACATCTAAACTTTAGACACTTTGGGGCAATTTAGCATGGCCCAATCCACCTAACCTGCACATATTTGGACTGTGGTAGGAAACCGGCACCCAGAAGAAACCCACACAGACACAGGGGAAACGTGCAGACTCCGCACAGATAGTGAGCCAAGCTGGGAATCGAACCCGGGTCCCTGGTTCTGTGAAGCAACAGTGCTAACCACTGTGCTACCGTGCTGCCCCGAGCAATCCCAGGGCATGCATGTACGTATTGGGTTGGGGTCTGTTGGGATCTTGTCTGGGATCGTAATATGCAAAAAATGATAAATTAATAAAGTCACAAGCCTGACGCACTTTAGTGTGGGAATTTTTATCCAGCCCTAAAATCGACTCTCGCCTTCTATCTGATGCAGAGAATATAGATCATGTAAATTAAGTGAAACCACAGGGAGGGTGTTTGATCATACTGCATCCATCTGTTGACCAGCCCTGGAACGGGATGCTGTGGAAGCCTATGCAGTTCATATGTTTTTTTTAAAAATCAACACTCAGAAAAGAAGACAACATATTAACAGGATGTGTGACAGATTACAAACTTACATTTTCCTGCTTGCCGTACTTATTTCCTCCTGTGTTAGGTCTGAGCAATATTGTCGAACAATTTTTTTTTCTCTTTTCTTGCTCAAGGGGAATGATTTGTTCCAATAACTTTATCCCTCCAGGTGTTTTTCTCGACATCAGGTTACTCCTGCTGTACCAGCTCTCATCCAAATCACATATCGCTTGCATGCCATTATGCCTTGAGCTAGAAGACATTATAGCAGACAGCAATGTTACTCATAACCTCTCCTGTAGAACTAACATCTGGAGAAACCGCTGCCATAAAGCAAGGCAATGTGACCAAAGACATGTGCCAGTCAAATCAACATAATGTGTTTGAGTTCAAAATTAGTAATTAATTCTGAGCAAACCTTTATTTGTAGAAGGCTGTTTTTTAATGCCACACTTGTACTTTTTCACAAAGGCAGAAGTATTTGTGAGCACACACTGAAAGAGCAATGCTTCCCAGTTAGATTTTCACTCGGTGGAACTGTTATCTACTGTTTAAATGGGCACATATGGGCACTGTTTAAAAGGGCAGTACGGTAGCATTGTGGATAGCACAATTGCTTCACAGCTCTAGGGTCCCAGGTTCGATTCCGGCTTGGGTCACTGTCTGTGCGAAGTCTGCACATCCTCCCCGTGTGTGCGTGGGTTTCCTCCGGGTGCTCCGGTTTCCTACCACAGTCCAAAGATGTGCGGGGTTAGGTGGATTGGCCATGATAAATTGCCCTTGGTGACCAAAATTGCCCTTAGTGTTGGGTGGGGTTACTGGGCTATGGGATAGGGCAGAGGTGTTGAAATTGGGTGGGGTGCTCTTTCCAAGAGCCGGTGCAGGCTCAATGGGCCGAATGGCTTCCTTCTGCACTGTAAATTCTATGATATGAACACCACACAAGAATATACTATAACTAAATAGGTGCTGTGGCGGCAAAGAACATTTATGGCAGTTTGTGCAAGTGTCTTAGGGACTATGTACCCAAAACATTATTATGCAATTTAAACTGGTGGATACGAATTAACAGATCTGAGGAACATAGATTTGTGATGGTCATTAATAGAATAACACACTGTATAATTTCCTTGACAGAAAATTTCTGGATCCAATGGGTGCACATTCTGAAATCAATGTCTTAGCATTGAGCATTATTTCTGTTGACTCATTTCATAACTCCCTTACTGCTGTACAGAGACAACATAATCACAACTTTATATTCTTATATCCGGAATGCCAGTGTTAATAGGCCAAGCGTGCCTGGGTTGATAGCATTAAACATGTCCATTAAACTGCTTCATACACACATGCACGCCCTGGGATTGCACATCTCAACACTTGCAATACCATAGAAGCATCTGTTACATCGTAAGCGTATGTCCTAAATAATCGTGACGAGCAGCAAGAAGTGATAGATAACTCCACTCCCGAGGTTAAACATAACTTACTTTCAACTTCATTGCTTGTGAGTTATCACCACGGCCTCCTATTTGTCTCACAGTGGCTGTGACATTACTTAAGCATGTTATTTATTATTCGACAAAGCAAGCAACAACAAAAAAGGAAGGAAAAAGGCATTTTCTTTCAGAAACTGTGCCCCTGCCTGAAGCCCATTACTCTGTTGGCTGAAACCAGCTTCAGGTTAAAATCAACACACGATGAGAGCTTCTCGTACTTTTAATTGAGGCCCCATTCAGACAAAAGGTATTTTGCTAATGCAATGGACAGATTATTTCTGAAATCTGTGAATATTGTACATATTGCAAGCAGATTGGGACCAGTAAAAATCACTTTAACCGAGTTACCCTGGGGGCCGGATTTTCCCATACGAGGTGATAAATGGGAAGTGGATTTGGTTCCGGGTTGCGAATCCGCCTCCCTCGCAAAATTAGAATCAGCAATGTTTTTCTCAAATTACAAATATCATCTTCAGAGCTCATGCGTATTTGAAATGTTAACTCGGTTTCCCTTTCCACGGACAGGGCGGCAGGGTAGCACAGTTGTTAGGACTGCTGTCTCACAGCGCCAGGGACCTGGGTTCGATTCCAACCTTGGTCTGCGTGGAGCCTGCACGTTCTCCCCATGTCTGTGTGGGTTTCCTCCGGGTGCTACGGTTTCCGGCCACAGTCAAAAGGTGTGCAGGTTAGGTGGATTGGCTTTGCTAAATTTCCCCTTGGTATCCAAAGGTTGTGTGGGGTTACAGAGATAGTGTAGTGGATTGGGCCTAGGTGGAATGCTCTTTCGGAGGGCTTGATCCAATGGGGTGAATGACCTTCTTCTGCACTGTAGGGATGATAGGATTCTCGATGATGCCTGACCTGATGAGTTTATCCAGCATTTTCTGTGTTTGTCTCAGATTTCCAGCATCTGCAGTAAATTTGCTTGTATTCTTGCAAGTATTGTTTTTACCCTGGGTTGGAGCCTTAATTAGGTAATGTCATCCAATTAGACTACAAAGAGTCGGAAGAAAAAGCCAGCCATCTCTGGAAGGTGCCTGTAAAATATTTACCTCGGTGTTTCTATATCTCACATGTTGCTTTTAAACCATGATGTTAGCTAATCAGTGACATTTACAGTTTCTTTGTGAACTCGCTTTTGGCTTTCCCTAACTCCGTATCCTCGAGGGCCTTGTGCATCCTCAATGTTGAAGATTTAAGGCAATCCTTGTTTGTCACAATCGTTATTATCTCTTCCTACGTTTTCACCCCCACATGCACTGCCACCAGTCATGTCCCTTCAATAACCCTTCTGGTCAATGTCGCATTGTAGTTTGTGGGTGTTTGTTGCGCACACATTGGCTGCTATGTTGCTTACATTACAACAGTATCGACCCTTCATAAATCCTTAATTAATTTTAAGGTCAGTGAAGGTTTTTTTGAGATATCTGGTGGTTCAGTAAAGCACTATATAAATGCAAACTTTAATGTCTTTATCTCCATCATTTCTCCTTGTGTACTACTCTAAATAGAAACGGTTCATAGAATCCTACAGTGAGAAGGAGGCCATTCAACCCATCAAGCCTGCACAGACCTTCTGAAAGAGCACCCTATCCCAACAATCCCTGGACACTAAGGGGCAATTGGTCATGCCCAATTCACCTAACTTACAGATCCGTGTACTGTGGGAGGAAACCCACGCAGACACAGGGAGAAAGCACAAACTCCACACAGTCACCTGAAGTCGAAATTGAACCCGGGTCCCTGGCGCTGTGAGGCAGCAGTGCTAACCACTGTGCCACCATGCAACCCTATCATTATCTTATACCACACCTCTAACCTTAGAACATAGAACATATAGTGCAGAACAAGGCCACCCGGCCCTTCGAGTCTGCACCGACCCACTTCAGCTCTCACTTCCATCTTATCCCTGTAACCCCTCCTAACCTTTTTGGTCACTAAGGCCAATTTATCATGGCCAATCTACCTAACCTGCACATCTTTGGACTGTGGGAGGAAACTGGAGCACCCGGAGAAAACACACGCAGATTTGGGGAGAACGTGCAGACTCCGCAGAGTGACCCAGCGGGGAATCGAACCTGGGGCTGTGAAGCCACAGTGATTTCCATTTGTGCTGCCGTGCTGCCCACATTGTATTCATGAAGATTTTTTCTTTCCTGAATTACCCCCGACTTGCTCAACATCTGCCCTCACAATGGCTGGAGGCTGAGGCTCCTAAAGGCCGGCTCACTACACCAAAGCCACAAAGCATCTGAAAGCCTGGCTTCCAATACGGCCGTGAGTAATTTAATTGGCACAAGCCAGGTCAAAGGCCCATGTACTGTCCCACCCTGACGAAGGCCCCTGACTGTGAACGCGGAGGTGTAATTTTAAGCTGTTTCGAAGTCGAGACCATTTTTCTTTCCCTGCCCCAGCTCTGTTCTGGCCCAATTGGGGACAGGGAAATCCAGCCTCGGCCTCTCTCTTGTTTTAAATGAAGAGAATACTGCCATCCCAACCCTGAGTTAGAGTGAGAGGCAACATCTTGCATTCATATGGAGCTTTTACTGCAGCAAAACACCCCAAGATGCTTCACAGCAGCATCATCAAACTAATAACAAAGAGTTATCCAGAGAGGTGACCAAAGTGGGTTAAGTAGGGAGGCTTTGAAAAGTGACTTGGAAGATGGGAATGAGTTAGAGATGCTGTGAGGGTCAGGGAGGGAATTCCAGAGGCAGGTGACATAGTTACAAATATGGAGTGATGAAAATCAGGGGTGGTCATGAGGCCAGAATTGATGACATTAGGGAGCACAGAAGGTTGCAAGTCTGGAATTGATTAATAGGATGGGGTGAAACCATGGACTGATCTGAAGATAAGGATGACAATTTAAAAATGTGGAGCTGGAATCTCCACTGGCGGGATTTTCTGTTACATTGGCAGCCCACCACATCCCCGGGCTTCCCGGGGACGTGGGGTGGCCGCAGTGAGAAATCCCATTGGCAGGTGTCAGGACCAGAGGAGACTCCTGCTGCCAGTGAGGGTGCGCCACCCAGGAAAATGCGCTGGCAGACCAGAAAATCCAGCCCTTGATGTTTCCTGCCCCTGGCAGTATGTCGGCACGTCCAGGAGTATGGAATGAACACAATTTGGTGCTGTCCTATAAATGTATCAGTTGACTTTATTGGGACTAAGTGGTTCATTTTTCAAGTCCAGAATTACCAGCTTACTTGTGCCCGAGTTCTCAGTATATACTAAGAGTAGCACAGTGGTTAGCAATGTTGATTCACAGCTCCAGGGTCCCAGGTTTGATTCCCGGTTTGGGTCACTGTCTGTGCTCATTCTCCCCGTGTCTGGGTGGGTTTCCTCCGGGTGCTTACTGGATAAATGGGGATGGAGAGCCATGAATTGGCATGGAAATAGCTGAGAGGTGGGTGGTAGGTATATGAGTGGTGAGTGCTGGAGCATCTAAAATGTAACCCCACAACTGGGGGAAACAAAAGCAGAAAATTCTAGAAAAACTCAGCAGGTCTGGCAGCATGGATGGAGAGAGAAAAAGGAGTTAACATTTCAAGTCCATATGACTCTTCTCCAGAAAGATAAAGGTTTATCTGTCAGCCATGGCACAGTGGATAGCTCTCTTGTCTCTGAATCTGAGGATTGCGGCTTGTAGTCCCACTGCAGAGCTTTGAATGCACAATCTAGGCTGGCGTGTCCATGCAATTCCAAGGGAGTGCTGCACACTTGGAGGTGCCATTCATTGTGTGACATGTGAAAGCAAAGCCTGAATTAGTTATCAGGTGCATATAATAATAATAATCCTAATCTTCATTAGTGTCACAAGTAGGCTTATATTAACACTGCAATGAAGTTGCTGTGAAAATCTTGTGGTTGCCACATTCCGGCGCCTGTTCGGGTACTTAGAGGGAGAATTCAGAATTCTCAGCTGTGACGGGAATTTAGCCCGTGCTGCTGGCCTTGTTCTGCATCACAATCCAGCTGTCTAGCCCACTGAGCTAAACCAGCCTATAAAAGTCACCTGAGGAAGGAGCTGCGCTCCAAAAGCTCGTGTTTGAAACAAACCTGTTGGACTTTAACCTGGTGTTGTAAGATTCTTACTATAAAATATCTGACATAACAGAAAATATATGTCATACTCTTTTGAAGAGGAACAGAGATTTATCCCTCAGCCAATTGGATTAAATTAGGTTGCGGTCATTGGCCTAATTGGTTTTCATGGGATCTTCCTGTGTTAATGTTTTGTGCTCTCCCTCTCCACTCTATAAATGTTAGAAACACTGCAAAAACACTTCATGGGTCATGAGAGGCTTTTTTAAAAATAAATACAGAGGCCGGACTTCTTCGGCTATTGGGATTCCCTGTTCCTGCTGGCAGCCTTCCCATGCCCGTGGATTTCCCGGCAGTGTGGGGTGGCTTCAGTGGTAAATCACATAGGTAAGCAGTGAGAGTAGAGAATCCCGCTGCCAGCGAATGGTGCACCGCCGCAAAACACGTGACTGGGGGACCGGAGAATCCAGCCATGGTTCTTTCTGACAAACTTTATATTTTTTTGCATCCAAAATACTCCCCTCCCTAAATCTGGGGTCTGCTTGATTACATGAGGCTTGAAGCAACCAATTATCGAAACCTGGTCCCTGTCATAGCTTTAATTCTACTCTTGATCAAAAACTGCAAGTTTGCCTTGATGGAATTTGTAATGGGGAATAGGAATAGGGTAGATCTCGTTTCCTTCTTTCAAAAAAAAAATCTTGAATGGCTTTATATGCTTTTAATGGGCGTATTAGTTTTTCATTCCATTTTCTCTAAATACAGATTGTTCACACAGAGTGGAAATCTGAAACAAAAATATCTTGCTCAATGCTATTACCAACCCAAGAACAATAGTAATTTATCCATCAAATTAGCTTTAGTGGTTATTGCCATCTGTTTGCATTTAGTCTGGTAGGTAATTGTGAAGTTATTATTGCTGGGAAGTAGTCAAGGAACAATTGCTTCAGTGAATAAGGTGCTGTATGTTCTCTTAACTACCCACTCCTATTTGAAAATTGCAACAAGAGGGGGGCATGATGTTTGAATTAAATTATTTCCCATATGGTTTCGAAAATAAAAGTCAAGTTGCTATATTGTGTACTTTCTTATGCTGTCACCACTTTGATGCAGCTATTGGAACTAACTTACTCTCATCACCAAGGAAATGTGGGGATACTATAAACCCAAGACTTTGACTGAAATTGACTACAGTCAACATTTGGGCAATTTATGTGTAATTTGATTTAGTCATTGTCAGGCAGGCTATACTGCTTACAAAATCGACTTCAGCGAATGCACAATGATGACTCACTGAGGTTCAGAGAATGTGTCGCGCTAACACTACCACATTCAAACAAGGCACAGCATCAACACGACCAATTTTCCCAGAATGTCCTGCGCCATCAGCAATTCCAATGCTGTCATGAGCTCGAAGCTTGGCAAGCGAGCTCTGCTGTTGTCCGGAGAGCCTCTTGCTGAAGAACCTGCTTGTTTCTGCAGCCAAACAGCTGAAATATCACCTTCAGAGAGCGGTCTACCATGAGTGAAAAGCAGAGATTTCTCATGTAATTGACTCAATTTTTTTGCCAGCCTTCAATTAGCGAAGTATTTACACTCGCCTAACTCCACCCTGCCATCTCCCCCATGTATACATACATACCAGTTGTTAAATGTCTCAATAGCTCCTATTCTCTTAAACAATACAGGAACATTTGCTAGCGAAGCACTGACTTTTTGGATAACTATTAAAGAATGCCTGGGTCACAGTGGGAGGCAAAGCAATGTATCTATTTTCTTGACTGTACTTAAAGGACATGTTAAGGAGAATTAGCTAACAAACTGGGACCGATTTACACCGGAATTACAGCCTAAATAATTGTTCTATAATTTTCATTTCAATGGCCTGAATTTTGCAGAATTATTGACAGTGAAACTGTATCAGTGTTCTGCCTCAACACTCCTCTAAAACTGACACCAATTTCAGGAGTCCACACATGCACAGAATAACAACGAAATCCAGGAAGCGCAGTTCGGGATTCAAACCTCCACAGGAGGGTGTGCTTTTTCACCCCCCAGAATGCAATCAATTAGAGATTGGTAAACTGCCCTCTTATTCTAATCGTCTCAATGTAAAAACATTTTGCAAAGGTACATATTGTTGAATGCAGTGTAACTGGATTTTTAATGGTATAATTTCATAATTAGTACTGGACATCTGCACTGGCCCTCTGAAACTAATTTTATTTTTGTGGAATGCCAAATTTTTCCATTATGATAAAAATAATTTCTTTTTTGTTAATATTTCAATTTATTCCTATTTATATGTCCCAGCATTTCATTCTCCATGAAATTTTAATTACAATTTAAATATTCAGTCCATTTTACTGTCTGGTTTTCTGTCTGTGAGAATACTTCAATGCGATTAGCTGCTTACCCTGTATTTGATGACATTGCTGTTGCTGGACACCTGTTTGTTAGATGAATTGGACATTCCAAATTCTCCCTCAGTGTATGAAACAGGCGTCAGGAGTGTGGCGACTATCGGGATTGTCACAGTAACTTCATTGCAGTGTTAATGTAAGCCTACTTGTGACAATACTAAAGATTATTATTATTATGAGATCCTCATGAAATGGTGCAAAAATCAAACTGACATCAGGAAAGGAAACATCCCAACCACAGAGATCTTCCTTGGTGCCTCTACCCTTTGTGGCAACCTCCAGCCAGCTCATTATTTCTCTAGCCACTCAAATCTTTGCAGCTCCAATGTTTTTTTCCAGTCCCATGCTAAAGAGCACCCTAATCCATCTCATTATTCTAGTCCTTCTGAAGGTCAGATGCCAGGTTAGGGTAGAAAGTTGGGGAGCTGGATGGCTATGGAACGAGGGGAGGCAAGAGTGGGTGAGCAGCAGCCACAGGATAGCTGTGGAACTTGGAGCATTGCAAATCAAAGCAGGCAGAAAACAGAATAGCTACCTTCTCTTTCTTGATGTCACATATGCATTCATTTATCAAACAAAAACTGCTCACTTACATGAACCTTCAATTTAAATTTGATGACATAGTGTTTATGTTCCACTTGAACCTCCTTCCATCTTTCTTCACTCTATTATCCAACCCATCCTTTCCCTTCTCCTTCATGTATTTAGAACATAGAACAGTACAGCACAGAACAGGCCCTTCGGCCCTCAATGTTGTGCCGAGCCATGATCACCCTACTCAAACCCACGTATCCACCCTATACCCGTAACCCAACAACCCCCCCCCCTTAACCTTACTTTTATTAGGACACTACGGGCAATTTAGCATGGCAATCCACCTAACCCGCACATCTTTGGACTGTGGGAGGAAACTGGAGCACCCGGAGGAAACCCACGCACACAGGGGGAGGACGTGCAGACTCCACACAGACAGTGACCCAGCCGGGAATCGAACCTGGGACCCTGGAGCTGCGAAGCATTTATGCTAACCACCATGCTACCCTGCTGCCCTCTTTTGTCTTGTTTCTCTCTTCAATATGCCCAGCCGATTTGCTATTTGCCATTCTCTACGGTAGAGGGTTCGGCATTCTTGCCACTCATTGCAATCTTTGGGTAAAAAAGTTTCTTCTCCATTCTCCCTGGAATTTCGGATGTTTATGGCCTCTACTTATGGTCTTCCCCCAAGAGGAAATGTACTCTGTTTCCACTCTTTAAAAAATGTTCATAATGTGAAAGCCCTCAATTAGACATCAGTCTTTTAGCTGGTTTAGCACACTGGGCTAAATCACTGGCTTTTAAAGCAGACCAAGGCAGGCCAGCAGCACGGTTCAATTACTGTACCAGCCTCCCTGAACAGGTGCCGGAATGTGGCGACTAGGGGCTTTTCACAGTAACTTCATTGAAGCCTACTCGTGACAATAAGCGATTTTCATTTTCATTTCATTTGATTTTATTCAAGATGTGGAGATGCCGGCGTTGGACTGGGGTGAGCACAGTAAGAAGTCTTACAACACCAGGTTAAAGTCCAACAGGTTTGTTTCAAACACGAGCTTTCGGAGCACGGCTCCTTCTTCAGGTGAATGGAAAGGCTTGTTCCAGAAATGTTTATATAGACACAGTCAGAGATGCCCCGGAATGCGAGCCCTCTGCTGAGGACTTCGATTTCGTCTGGTTGAAGGGTGTAGTCTGACAAGTTGACAATGGATTTCCCTGTATTGTTTTCGACTGTTGTACCGGGAGAAGCTTGATTGCTGCTGGTGGTGATGCCAAGTTTCTCAAGCTTCCTGTTCTTGGTGTGCATGTAGGTGGCATAGTATTGCTGTCTCATCTGTTTGGCGGTGTTCCGCAGCTGGTCTGCTGAGTCCTGAGCGCAAGTTGAGAATATGGCCTCTCTCTTGGTTTCCAGGTTGTGTCGACTGCTGTAGAGTTGGTGTACGAGGTGTTTGAGGAGTGTGACAGAGGTGCGGTGGCAGAGTCTTTCGGCGTAGTCTGTGTTGTAAGTCGACTTGAGTGGGTTTTTGATCTGTAGTCCTTTCGGGATCTTGTCTGCTTTTTTGCATCTTTGTAGAAACTGAATGTCAGTGTCTATATGCGCGATCTTCCTGGAGATCCTCTCCACTTTGAGCCGGCAGTTTGCGGTGTCAATGGTAGCCATGATGTGGAGATGCCGGCGTTGGACTGGGGTGAGCACAGTAAGAAGTCTTACAACACCAGGTTAAAGTCCAACAGGTTTGTTTCAAACACGAGCTTTCGGAGCACGGCTCCTTCTTCAGGTGAATGGAAAGGCTTGTTCCAGAAATGTTTATATAGACACAGTCAGAGATGCCCCGGAATGCGAGCACCTGCAGGCAATCAAATCATCAAAGATGCAGAGAGAGAGGTAACTCCAGGTTAAAGAGGCAATTCTGCAACTCATCCGTTTCATTCTAGACCACAACGTCTTCACCTTCGACAACAAATTCTTCATCCAGACACACGGAACAGCCATGGGGACCAAATTTGCACATCAATATGCCAACATCTTCATGCACAAGTTTGAACAGGACTTCCTCACCACACAGGACTTTCAACCGATGCTATACACCAGATACATCGATGACATTTTTTTCCTTTGGACCCACGGCGAGACATCACTGAAACGACTACACGATGACATCAATAAGTTCCATCCCACCATCAAACTCACCATGGACTATTCTCCAAATTCAGTTCCATTCTTGGACACACTCGTCTCCATCAAGGACGGTCACCTCAGCACCTCGCTTTACCGCAAGCCCACAGATAATCTCACGATGCTCCACTTCTCCAGCTTTCACCCGAAACACATTAAAGAAGCCATCCCCTATGGACAAGCCCTCCGTATACACAGGATCTGCTCAGACGAGGAGGAGCGCAACAGACACCTACAGATGCTGAAAGATGCCCTCGTACGAACGGGATATGGCGCTCGACTCATTGATCGACAGTTCCACCGCGCCACAGCAAAAAACCGCACCGACCTCCTCAGAAGACAAACACGGGACACCACTGACAGAGTACCCTTCGTCGTCCAGTACTTTCCTGGGGCGGAGAAACTACGACATCTTCTTCGCAGCCTCCAACACATCATCAGCGAGGATGGACATCTTGCCAAGGTCATCCCCACACCCCCACTACTGGCCTTCAAACAACCGCGCAACCTCAAACAAACCATTGTTTGCAGCAAATTACCCAGCCTTCAGAACAGCAACCACAACACCACAAAACCCTGCCAGGGTAATCTCTGCAAGACATGCCAGATCATCGACATGGACACCACCATTACACGTGGAAACACCACCCACCAGGTACGCGGCGCATACTCGTGCGACTCGACCAATGTAGTCTACCTCATACGCTGCAGGAAAGGATGTCCCGAAGCGTGGTACATTGGCGAGACCATGCAGACACTGCGACAACGAATAAACGGGCATCGTGCGACTATCAACAGGCAGGACTGTTCCCTTCCAGTTGGGGAACACTTCAGCAGTCAAGGACATTCAGCCTCTGATCTCCGGGTCAGCATTCTACAAGGAGGCCTTCAGGAGACGCGACAACGCAAAATTGCTGAGCAAAAACTTATAGCTAAGTTCCGCACGCATGAATGCGGACTCAACCGGGATCTGGGATTCATGTCGCATTACATTCGGCCCCCACCAACAAGCCTGGACTTGCAGAGGCCTACCGACTGAACTGGCTTGGGACAATTCACACCTCTTTAACCTGGAGTTACCTCTCTCTCTGCATCTTTGATGATTTGATTGCCTGCAGGTGCTCGCATTCCGGGGCATCTCTGACTGTGTCTATATAAACATTTCTGGAACAAGCCTTTCCATTCACCTGAAGAAGGAGCCGTGCTCCGAAAGCTCGTGTTTGAAACAAACCTGTTGGACTTTAACCTGGTGTTGTAAGACTTCTTACCATTTTATTCAAGGCAGGAGACCCATCCTCTTCATCCTTTTCAACACATTTCGAGTACTGTACTTGTAAATCTTCTCTGCGCCCTTCCCAGTGCCTCTATATCTTTTTTATAATGTGGGGACCAGAATTGTGTGCAGCACTCTGTGGTCTAACCAACATTTAATAAATGTTGAGCATGACTTCCCTTCTTTTCAATTCTATCCCTTTTCATATAAAGTCCAGTAATTGGTTTGCTTTCTTTATGGCCTTGCTTAACCAGATGGTAATAACATTTACTGATTAATATATTTGTATTCTAAGATCCCTCTGTTCCACTACCCAACCTAGACATGCACCTTCCATGTAGTAAGTGATGTCTCTATTCTTCCTTCCAAAACGTACTACCTCATTTTTATCTGTGTTCAACTTCTTTTGCCCATTCCACTAGTTTATCCATGTCCTTGTTAATTCAGTTCCATCTTATTAATTCCCATTGTGCTTTTTGTGCATTTCCTCATGGCACAGTTACTGACTTAAACAAGCATTAATCAACTAATCATCTTGCAAGGACAAAGTGATAAGTGCAGAACTGCTTCTTCATCTGTCTCAAAAGTTACTCTTTTTGATTTCTATTTTATCAGTGAGAATAAACTATTGATAAAAAGGCGACCCCATAGTCTTGAACAAAGCTCTATTGCATCCGACAGGTTCGAACATGAGTGTCAAATCTCGTCAGTGCCTCTCTCGACAGAGCAAAGCAGTGCCTGCAGCGATCTCATTCCTGGTGGCTGATTGCGAGCAATCACGTTCTTCTTCTGAAGCCATTCTTGCTGTGCTGCTCAAAATGAACAACCAAACTTAAAACTAAATCACTCAGCGGGTCAGTCAGCATCTGTGGAGTGAGCAGACGAGATAACATTCCTGGTATAATGCTTCATCACAATCACTCGATATGATGCTGCCTGGCCTGCTGCGCGTTCCCAATATTGCAAATATTTCTCTCAGAATTATAGCTTTTTCATTTCCTTTTCATTTTCAAGAAACATCAAAAACAATTTAGATTTATGTAGCACCTTCAGGTCGTTAACATCCCAAGGTGGTCTACAGGACAATGAACAGAAAAATTGACCCTGAGCCAAAGATGGAAACTTCAGGGCAGATAGCTAAATGCTTTGTCAAAGGTTTAAGGAACCTCTTAAACAAGAAAGAGGGAAAATGGTGGAGAAGTTTAGGGAGGGAATTTAGGGCTTAGAGCTTAGTCAATTGACTGGTGGGGCACAACATCATAATCATAATAATCTTTATTAGTATCACAAGTAGGCTTACATTAACACTGCAATGAAGTTACTGTGAAAAGCCCCTAGTTGTCACATTCCTGCGCCTGTTCAGGTACACTGAGGGAGAATTCAGAATGTCCAATTCATCAAACAGGCACATCTTTCGGGATTTGTGGGAGGAACCCGGAACACCTGGAGGAAACCCACACAGACACAGGGAGAACATGCAGACTCCGCACAGTCAGCGACCCAAGCCGGGAATCGAACCCGGGTCCCTGGTGCTGTGAAGCAACGGTGCTTGCCGCTGTGTCTCCCTCTGTACTTTTGTAATCACTTCCCTTCCAATAAATGATAACATTCTATAAACTTTCCTAATCATTCTCTGTACATGCATATACTAACGCTTTATAATTCATTAAAGGTAGTTTCTTTTTTGCTTCAAGGATTACAACATGTTTTCCCTTAGGTTGTTAGGTCTGGTATCACTGATATTGAGTTCGAAATCAGATTGTTAGATATTTAATGGTTTTCCAATTACTTGAAAATAATCCCGTTTCTATCTTGATGACTCCTGAAAATTGTAAACACTGTATACTGGGTGAGTTGCTATGGAAGATTATTGGAGGGAACAGAGGTGGCCTAGCAAAATGAGGGGTTATGGAAGAATTTGAGATGAATGGGACGGCATCAGAATGTGAGGCAACAAATGAAGAGAGACTAAGTCTGTTAGGACTATATTCATTGGAGTTCAGGAGAGCAAGGGGGAGATCTCCCTGAAACATATAAAATTCTAACAGGATAGGCAGGGTAGATTCAGAAATAATGTTCCCAATGGTGGGGGACTCCAGAACTAGGGGATCTAGTTTGAAGTTAAGGGGTAAACCTTTAAGGACTGAGGTGAGGAGAAATATCTTCACCCAGAGAGTGGTGAATCTGTGGAATTCACTACCACAGGAAGTAATTGAGGTGAAAATGTTGTGTAATTTTGAGAAGGAATTAGATATTGCTCTTGGGACAAAAGGGATCAAGGGATGGGGGGGGAGGCAGGATCGGGGTATTGAAATTGATGATCAGCCATGGTCATCGTGAATGGTGGAGCATGCTCGAAGGGCTGAATGGCATCCTCCTGCTTCTATTTTATATTTATGTTTCTAAGTATGGTATGGGGTGATATGGGAGCTAGAGGGTGAGGTTTAAGGGACTAAATCCAAATCTCCCGTCCCCCAGCCGCAAAACGTTCGACGGCAAGTTGATGCAGTTCCTATTGACAGCAACAATTCCCAGTCATGCTGTGCAGAGTTGTTGGCGCTTGGTTTAATCTCATTAGGCGATCACATACATGGGGCGGCATTCTCCCCTACCCGGCGTGACGGAGGGTCCCGGAGTAGGGGAGTGGCGCCAACAACTCAGGGGTCGTGCCTCCCCAAAGGTGGGGAATTCTCCCCACTTTTGGGGGCCAGCCACGCGCCGGAGCGGTTGCCACCAGAAGACCGGCGCCCCCGCCAGCGGGATTGGCCGAAAGGCTTTCGCCGGTCCGCGCATGCGCGATATGGGGTTCTCTTCTGCCTCCGCCATGGTGGAGGCCGTGGCGGACGCGGAAGAAAATAGTGCAGCCAGGGCACTGGCCCGGAGTCTGAGCGGGGGGCCCCGATCGCGGGCCAGGCCACCGTGGGGGCACCCCCCGGGGATCGATCGCCCCCCGCCCCCCCAGGACCCTGGGGGCCTGCTCGCGCCGCTGAGCCCGCCGTTCCAGAGGTGGTTTAAACCTCGGCGGCGGGAGAGGCCTCCCAGCGGCAGGACTTCGGCCTCCCAGTGGCGGGACTTCGGCCCATCCGGGCTGGAGAATCACCGCAGGGGCCTCTGCGATCGGAGTGGCGAGATTCCCGCCGCCGCCACTTCCCGGGTGGCGGAGAATCTCTGACATGGCGGGGGCGGGATGTTCGGCGGCCCCAGGCGATTCTCTGACCCTGCTGGGGGTCGGAGAATTTCGCCCCAGGTTTTAGTTTCCTTGATTCAGATATTTTTGTAGACACCATTTTGCAGTCTGGCTTAACTCTGTGGTCAAACAGCTGACATGTTGTGTCTGTACTGAGGAGCTCTGGAATAAATAGACGCAGTAAATAATATTTTATTCTTCCTGGAGCACTGTCAATTAAAACAATAATGAGTCTCCAGCCAGCTTTAAAATTGCCTAACAATATAAAAAATTCTTCACAGAACAGTGCATTTCTGGTACAAACTCCCAGCCAAAGCAATTAGTCCTAGATTGATCAAGCTCTTCCAAATAAAGAGTTGCCTAGCAATGCGAATGAAGGTTAAAAGCAAAACATGTATTAAATATTGTCAAATGCACAATGGGATTTGATGTGTTGCTGAGCCGATTTGGGGTTGGTGTGTGAAGGAAGGGGAAATGTCACTTGTGGCAGGCAGTAAACCATGAATAGATATTCTGGAATTCCGCTTCTCAGAAGGGAAAAAGATAGTAAAACTGGGATGAAAGAGCAAAAGCTGGAAAATCTCAGCAAGTCTGCAGCATCTGCAGGGAAAGAAAAGAAACCGGGTGCTAATGTTTTCCCCTTCCCCTCCCCCCACATCTACAGTTCATCCTCTGATGTTAGTTTCCCTACAGTTTGACCTTTCACATCTTCTGTCCTCTCTGGGGACCGCCATTAACACTCTTTCGCATTGGTTTCTGTGGCCATTAGCACCCCGTTTCACAAGGTTTCAGTGGCTATGACTCATCTTTCATTCTCACTCCACAGTATAAATATTCCCCACATTCTCTGTTAGCTTTGACAGAGTCATCGGACTCAAAACATTAGCTCTTTTCTCCCCCGACAGATGCTGCCAGACGTGCTGAGATTTTGCAGCGTTTTCTCTTTCATTTCAGATTCCAGCACCCGCAGTAATTTGCTTTTATCCATAGTAAAATGGGAATGGACAGGTTCTGGTCCAAAATGGAGTTCAATTTTAAGGTAACACAAGGGGGCAGCACGGTGGCACAGTGGTTAGCATAAATGCTTCACAGCTCCAGGGTCCCAGGTTCGATTCCCGGCTGGGTCACTGTCTGTGCGGAGTCTCTACGTCCTCCCCGTGTGTGCGTGGGTTTCCTCCGGGTGCTCCGGTTTCCTCCCACAGTCCAAAGATGTGCGGGTTAGGTGGATTGGCCATGCTAAATTGCCCATAGTGTCCTAAAAAGTAAGGTTAAGGGGGAGGGGGAGGGGGAGGGGGAGGGGGGAGGGGGGAGGGGGGGGGGGGGTTATTGGGTTACGGGTATAGGGTGGATACGTGGGTTTGAGTAGGGTGATCATGGCTCGGCACAACATCGAGGGCCGAAGGGCCTGTTCTGTGCTGTACTGTTCTATGTTCTAAGGGCAGCACGGTAGCACGGTGGTTAACACTGTGGCTTGACAGCACCAGGGTCCCAGGTTCGATTCTCCGCGGAGTCTGCAGGTTCTCCCCATGTCTGCGTGGGTTTCCTCCGGCTTCTCCGGTTTCCTCCTACAGTCCAAAGATGTGCAGGTTAGGTGGGTTGGCCATGATAAATTGCCCTCAGTGACCAAAAACGTTAGGAGGGGTTATTGGGTTACGGGGATAGGGTGGGAGTGTGGGCTCAAGTGGGTCGGTGCAGACTCGATGGGCTGAATGGCCTCCTTCTGTACTGTATGATCTATGTTCAAAGGTATGCGAAACAGGTTCGGACTGGTCCCAGTGATTTCCCGTTTTATTGTTTTTCCTTCTATGTTGTCTTTTGAGATGGTGGTACCTTTCTCTCAGGAGGCTAGCTAAATGGGGAAGAGTTCATTGGAGAGTACAGGGGTGGCACAGTGGTTAGCACTGCTGCCTCACAGCACCCAGGACCGAGGGTGACTGTCTGTATGAAGTTTGCACATTCTCCCTGTATCTGCGTGGGTTACTGCGCAGGCACGCTCCCCCCTATCCTCGTAACCGTGTAACCCTACCTAACTGTTGGACACTAATGGGAAATTTATCATGGCCAATCCACTTAACCTGTACATCGTTGGACTGTGGAAGGAAACTGGAGCACCCGGAGGAAACCCCAGCTGACACGGGGAGAAAGTGCAAACTCTACACTGACAGTCACCCGAGGCCGTAATTCAACCAGATCCCTGAAGCTGTGAGGCAGCAGTGCTAACCACTGTGCCATTTGCCTCTGTGTACATGGCACAGAGAGGAAGAGTGATGCCATGCCACCTGTCTCGGCTGGAATTAAATCTAGGTATAAAATGAGAAATGTTTCCCAACTCCTGGTTCTCAGTCCCATGTTCCATGTGTTCACTATGACCAGTGTCCAGAGGTCTAAAGTTTCCAGTCACTCATTTCTAATTGATTTTAAAGAAAAGTTCACATTCCACAAACCAGGCCATTCCTGAACACTTTACTGCCAGATAAGGTCCGTCTTTAAAGTGTAGCCATTGTTGTAATGGCGGGAAATGCGAAAGCCAATTTTCACACAGCAAAATCCCCAAGGCAACAATGAGCTGGCTGCAGTAATATCATGGTTGTGTTGTAATTCACCAACTGACCATTGGGAGTCTCATTTGTATACAAGTGAATGTTAGAGTCAGGTGACCCCTCAGACTGGCTGGAGGGAGCTGAAGAGAGAGGTTGCTTGTGCGAGATCTTACTGTTATTTATCTGTTATTTTGTATATAGTTCGCCCACAGTTAATGTTCATGAATCGCTTCTTGCTGCAAGTATTCTTGTAATATAAACCAGGCCATCCGACAAGAACATTACACTGGTCATCTTGTTGTTTGAGATATTGGCCAGGACTCCTTTACTCTTACTCTCCTTTGAAATGCTGGCCATGGGGTTGTCTATATCAACCTTAAAGGGCAAATGTGTATAACATCTCATTCGAAAAACAAGGAGGAGTAAGCAGCACTCACTCAGTCCTGCACAAAATTACCAGCCTGGATGTCTAAATGGATGTTTGATATTTGAGGTAATAACTGGAACACCTGTTGTTGGAGAACTATGTTTTTTTTTAAATCGGCAAAAGAGCTGCTTGTCTGGGCATTATTATACAGGCTACATTCTTCAATGACTAACGGCCTGTAATCAAGATAGCTACTCAACAAACTTGCCAGCAAAGGGGCAGTAATCAGCTGGACAATCTGTCTTGATATAAATTTAAGGTTACTGTAACAATGATAATTACAATGATGACAATCATTATTGTCCCACTCATAAATTGGGCCCATCATTTTCAATCTATTTACACAGCTGTATCCATGCGTTCATTTCTCCGCTTGCCATGTGCTTTCCCATCCAGAAACATCCTTATTTTGTACGTAAAGTGATCCAACTTTTGTGCTTTTGGTCCCTTTGACTCCCGCGAGGAACTCTAAAATTCACAGAACAGCTCCATCTTCTGTGAGGCTCTGCGTGCCGAGAGAACGGGTTGTGTGTGGAGCAGAAAATCCTTCACCGAATTTGCATAAGTTCAACAAAAGCTGCTCCCAACCCAGTGGTAGCAGAGCTTACAGTTGTCGGCCTCTGGACATAAAACAACGGCTGGGATTCTCCGCTCGGATGTCTAAGTGCTCTCGTTCTCAGAGAACCGTGGCGAGTTCGTGCTGCCGCTGCGAGTGGCGCACAGGTATGAGTCACACTCCATAACCATGCACATTTATGCATGATGGAGGAGAGCTCGCCCGGACGTCCGATGTCGGGTCACCATTTTGAGTGTGCGGACTGATCACAAAATGCGTTGGCAGGCTCCCCGCCCACCCAAATGTAAATCATGACCACTCTCCTCCCCGCTGACGAGGAAGTGCATCCATTCCCTCCTCCCCCGCCCCACCCCCCCTCCACCACAGGAATAACGGGTTATCCACCCACCCACATCATGCTCACATGATGATGACCCAACTCTTTCCTTCCCCTCCCCCTTCTCCGAATCCAGCCTTCAGCCATCCTCCTTCAGTGCCTGCCCCCTGGCATTGCCAATGGTGCACTGCCCCTGGCACCAAAGCTGCAGGGCCCGAGGTGTTTCATGGGCTTGGGCAGTGGGTGAGGAGTTGGCCCTTGGACCCATCCTAGGACCCGGTGTGGGGTAGGCACGCCGGGGGAGGGGGGGAGTGACATGAAGGGAAAGTGACCTCAGTGCAGCCGGGGCCAGCATGTAGCCCGGTGGACCTGGGCATGGGGGCGCTCCATGCCAACATGTTGTCCATTCACCAACAATGGTGACCACCCTCCTAGTCGCCACAGCCCTGGGGGATGTACTGTACGAGCTGGAGCTGCTCGAGGAGGAGGGAGTTGTAACAGTGGAGCCTTCCCCGGGAGGGGCCGTTGATGATGGAGAGCCGACTGCCGAATAGACCGAGGAGGTTCAAAGGAGATGCCACGTAAGGCCTCGTGTGTACCGGCACCACCCATCCTGCAAGGACCTGCCAGACCGGGCATGCTGTCCGGCTGAGCAGGGGGACCGTACGGTATATATGCCAGATCGTGGCACAGCTGGCACCGCGGGGGTATGTGGGAGGATAACAGCTCCTGGTGGCAGTCAAGGTGACGGCCTCCCTGAACCTCTATGCCACGTGGTCCTTCCAGGTACCGAGTGGGGTTATGTCCAGGACTTCACAGAGTTTGGTGGATCCTTGCCGTCACAGAGGGCCCTATATGCCCAGACGGATCAATACATTCATTTCAATGTTGACTGAGCCCACCAGGATGCCTGGGCTGGGGAATTCACCACTATCACAGGTCCAGGGGGGAGCGACGAGATGCACTTCACTCTATGAGCACTTACAGATGACTGGCCACTTCACACAAACCACTTTATGCATGTGAAGCTGGTGTGAGACCATCAGATGAGCATCATAAGCGTCTGTGCCCAATATCCAGGCAGTGTGCACAATGCCTGAATCCTGGCCCGACGCAGAGACGCGCGACGATGACGACCATGCCATGGCCAAGGACATGATTGAGCAGTGCTTTTGCCTCCTGATGTGTTTCAGGTGCTCCTCTGGAGGGGATCCTCCAGTATAGCATTTGGAGGGATGCCCCCATTGTGGTGACCTGCTGCATCCTCCACAACACCGTGAAGCAGAGGAGGATGAACAGCAGTCTTCAAGGAGGATATGGGGGAGGGGGAGGTTGGAGAGGACATGAGACCCGGGCAGGCACGGGAAGCCACACAACGTGGGCGCCAGGGCCAGTGCGCAGGGGACGCACTGATCGCCTCCAGGTTCACCGACTAGTAGGTGTGAGGGGCAGGCCAGGAGTACGGCCATTGCATTCCACCCCCTCCCAACACCACCTGCAACCCCCTCCATGATGCATACCTGCCGCACTACGGCATGTGGGCCCTGGGTTGGCAGAAACAGTGGATCTGGACCATGGGATTGAGGATGTTGACAACCCGCTCTGCAATGAGCTCTGGTGCTCTGCATTGTTTGACAATGCCCGACCCCTGGGCACTATAGCTTTTTCCACCATCCACCATCCTACATTGTTTCATAAGAACATAAGAACTAGGAGCAGGAGTAGGCCATCTGGCCCCCCGAGCCTGCTCCGCCATTCAATTAGATCATGGGTGATCTTTTGTGGACTCAGCTCCACATTCCGGCCCGAACACCATAACCCTTAATCCCTTTATTCTTCAAAAAACTTTCCCATTGGAATCGATTGTGTTCCTTATGGCGGTGGTGTTAGCCCCTTAACGTTCGTTGAATTGGTCCCGGTGGGGCGCCAGTTTTGCTGTCGTATTAGTCCATGAATCCTGCCCTGGTGTAAACACTTAGTGTCAGGATCGGTGAATTCCGCCGCTGTTCTCTCAGACAAAAGCCTTTCAAACAGCAGCTGTTCCAAGTTTCAGAAGCTTGCTCGAAAACCCACAACACTTGAAGAGGTTCCAAATCCTGTGACGTGCTTCGAAATGCAAAATATCAATTCAATTTCAGAGAAATACCTTTCATTACCCTACGATTGACAGTTTAATGGGTCAAACACAGCTGCTTTAGTGGATTGTTTATTTATGTTTCCTTTCATGCTTGAATACATCTCAAGTACCTTGCTTTGCTGGGAACCACAATATTTATAAACATTCTTACTATGATTGACAGCTCCTCACCACATCAAAGGAGCAAAGTGATTTCTGCTGTGAGAAAAAAGGCCAAGACCATCTGGGACCCTTTGTGAACCCCTCTCTCCTGTTTGGCAGTGGCAGAGGGGCACACTATCGGGCTCCGCAGTGGCAATGTGTGCTTGGCCAACCTGACACCAAAGCCAATCCCATGGATTTTCGACTGTGGGGGTTGGAGCATTATGGTGGAGAGGGAGAATTGGGATTCTAGCCCGTTAATTGCATGCTTATGCATACTTCTTCCCAACCTTTCCGCCAGTGCAGGCCAGCGAGCATGCTACAGCTGGTAACGGGGAGCAGAGAATGGCAATGGCCTGACTCCTGACACCAATCGCATGTATCGGGGAATGCTGCAGGCTCTGCCTGATTGGGATTCCCAATCGGAGTGATGTGAAATGGGGAAGCCCGGTGAACATGTTCCATCAGGCGCAGGTTAAATGTATCAGAGAAGCAACAATTGATCCATAGCTTTTAAAGTGGAATTAATGCCGCAGCTAGTGGCTTTCGAGAGTGCTTGCAGTATTTTCGGGGGAGGATATGATGATATTTCATGGAGCCAGCTTTGTAAATGTGATGGCCATTGGACTGCGCTTCCTGAGATTTGTTACATTTACACCTATCCACAGCCTTTCTATGGGGTTTTGTTACTGGAACATGCCGTCAATTAGAGAGCCAAATAGCAAAATGTCCTCTGCAGGGAATTTGGGAATTGTATAAACAGGAATTGCCACTGCATCCTCCTTAACCAATCAGATTGAAGAATTGTTAATTAGCAGTGTATTGTCTGAAATAGAAAGTGTTATTTGGAATAATTATTTCATTGTCAAATCAGCAAAACAAAGGGAAATAAAACAGATAAAAGCGATAGATGGAAAAAGAAAAAGTACCTTTTTTAGTTTTATTTTCTCCAACAGCACTAAAATTCTGAAGGAATGATATTGCAACTGAAAGAAGTTATTTTTCAGTGTCAGGTTAGATTTAGATTTATTTTCACCTGTATCGACGTACAGTGAAAAGTATTGTTCTGCGTACATTCCAGGCAGATCCATTGAAGAAAAATATAGGACATACATACGATAAATACACAATGTAAATACATAAACATAGACATTGGGTGAAGGATACTGAGTGTATTGCCAGGACTGTAGAGAAGATGCACAGAAAGATCAGCTCAGTCCCTACGAGGGCCATTTAGGAGTCTGGTATCAGCGGGAAAGAAGGTGTTTTTGAATCTATTGGTTTGTGCACTCAAACCTTTGCCACTTCTGCCCAATGAAAGAGGTTGGGGAGAGAATAACCCAGGTGAGAGGGGTCTTTGATTATGCTGCCCACTTTCCCAAGGCAGCAGGAGGTGTAGACAGAGTCAATGGATGGGAGACTGGTTTGCATGATGGACTAGGCTGTGTTTACGGCTCTCTGACGTTTCTCGAGGTCTTGGTCCGAAAACATGCGATACCCGGCTGTGATGTAGCCAGATAGGATGATTTCTATGGTGCATCTGTAAAAACTAGGAAGAGTCAATGTGGACACGCCAAATTTCCTTAATTTCCTGTGGGAGTATAGACATTTTATTGGTCGTAGCATCGACGTGGGTGGACCAGGACAGATTGTTGGAGATGTTTACATCTAGGAATTTGAAGCTGTCAACCATCTCTACCTCGGCACCATTGATACAGACAGTGGCATGGACGGCACGTGACTTCCTGAAGTGAATGACCAGCTCCTTAATTTTGCTGGCATTGAGAGGGAGATTGTTGTTATTGCACTATGCCACCAGATTCTCGATCTCCCTCCTGTACTCTGCCTTGTCATTATTTGAGATCCGACCCATTAGGGTCGTGTCATCAGCAAACTTGTAAATGGAGTTGGAGCTAAATTTTGCGCACAGTCGTGTGCGTATAGGGAGTATAGGGGGCAAAGTACACAGCCCCGGTATTGAGGACTATCATGGAGGAGGCATCGTTGTTTATCCTTACTGATAGCGGTCTGTGGATCAGGAAGTCAAGGATCCAGTTGCAGAGGGAGGATCCAAGTCCTAGGTTTTAGAGTTTGGATATGAACTTGGCTGGGATTATAATGTTGAAGGTGGAGCTGTAGTCAATGAACAGGAGTCTGACGTAGGTGTCGCGATACTCCAGGATGACTGTAAGGCCCGGGACACAAAATCTGCTGTGGACTGACTGTGGCGGTATGTTAATTGCAGTGGATCAAGACAATCTGGAAACTTGAAGTTGATGTGTCTCATGACTGACCTCTCGAAGCACTTCAGGCCACCGGACGGTAGTCATTGAGGCAAGTTGCCTAGTTCTTCTTTGGCACCGATATGATAGTGGCCATTTTGAAGCAGGTGGGAACCTCGGAATGGAGTGAGTCATCAAGATCTATGCAGTAGTTTCTAGGCTTCTGAAAATCCTCGCAGATTTTAATCCAACAATCTTAAACCTCACAGTGTTGGACAATACCAGTGCACCACAAGACCTTCTGTCAACTGACACTGCCAAGATAGATACGCAATAAACCCCAATTTCTGCCCAAGCAAGTAAATGGCTTAAATTATGATAGACCCGTGGCCCACTTTAATTGCAGTATAACTATCTGTTCAATGCTTAGCTTCAGGCTGTTTGCCTCATTGTTTTTTTTAATCTCGTGTTTGCTTTTTTAGAAATGGCCTTTGCTCCATTTCAGAATTTGCCTTGATTGGATAAGATCACATGTCCTCCATCATGTGAGGCCATCCCGTGCACTGGCCCTTCATATCCTTAAATCCATGATTTTGGTCCAAAAGCATCAACAAACAACTGAAGCACGGTAGCATTGTGGAAAACACAATCGCTTCACAGCTCCAGGGTCCCAGGTTCGATTCCGGCTTGGGTCACTGTCTGTGTGGAGTTTGCACATCCTCCCCGTGTGTGCGTGGGTTTCCTCCGGGTGCTCCGGTTTCTTCCCACAGTCCAAAGATGTGCAGGTTAGGTGGATTGGCCATGATAAATTACCCTTAGTGACCAAAATTGCCCTTAGTGTTGGGTGGGGTTACTGGGTTATGGGGATAGGGTGGAGGTGTTAACCTTGGGTAGGGTGCTCTTTCCAGGAGCCGGTGCAGACTCGATGGGCCGAATGGCCTCCTTCTGCACTGTAAATTCTATAAAATCTATGAATAAACACACTGCTAACTTCACAATAGGCTCGCTGTTGCCATCGCAAAACAGGTGTGAGAGGCTCCCGTTAAGTAAAGTTGATTAATTTGCAAATTGGATCTCTGCCCAGGGAAGGCCACAGGCATCTCCCCGACAGCTGAATTCAACTGAAGTCTGACGTGTGTCAACAGTTAGCATTGGAGCCCCTGCTGAAATGACTAACCACAGATGGGCATCTGAGATGAAAGGTTTTATAGGATTAGGGAGCATGCTACAAGGATCAAGATGGATAAAATCTGCTTGTCCTAACCAGGAAATATTATACAAGCTGTTGTTTATTTTATGTTGCCTGAATTACACACTGGATCGTTCTGTCCCATCTTATTTGAATGTAAAATTACGATTTATTGTCCACTTTGTTCCCTGTTGAATCTGCGGTGGGCAGAACACATAGATGAAAGTAGAAATTACAGGACAAGGTTTATTTTGATACACCTACAATATTCTTCCATTCCCATCAGGGTCTCCTTCCCCGACCTGCAGCAAGGCCAGGTTTTCTTTTAACGACTGGGGCTCTACTTATAAAGGGGAACCACCTCCCCCTTAAAGGGGCAGGCCTGCCTGTCTTAAAGGGGAATTTTATATTCTGGGGAGGTCACAGGAAATCGTATAGCCCTGATCCCGGGACCTCCACTGGGGTTATAGCATCCTCAATTCATACAACGTCCTGTTTTTTGATACAGCTCATCGCTGCTTGTCATCGCTGGGTCGTTATCATGGAATGCCCTCCACATCAGCATTATACGGGTACCTCACTACAAGGGAGTCTCAGAATGCCTACCTACATTTTCCCATCACCTTAGTCATAATCAGCACAGCCTTGTCACCAAATGACCCCCATCCAGCAAATCATAAAGCAGGTTCCCTTGAACAACTAAGAACATTTAAAGAATATCTGACTTAGGCAACATTTTGTTAAGGTTAACAAGGTTATCTCTTCAGCGGTGGATGCAAAAATGGCCTTGTTCCTGTGAGAATGTCCCACACATGGAGGTGAATAAATATTCCTGTCATTCTATGTAAAATAAACTTGCCAATGTGCAAACACTCTTCTGCCAACAGTTCTCAATCCATTCTAAAGAAGTTCCAGTCCATATATTCTGTCCTTTGAGTCAATTATCCATTCCACATTGTTGGCATTACATACACACTTTGCTCAGGTAACTCAGTAAACTCAGGGAAGGATGTACGTAGGATTTTTTTCCTCCCTGTTGTCAAGAATCAACACATTACTCGTATTAATTTAGCTTCTTGAAGGTCATTGGGGTGCCCCACAGCACCTCACGGCCAGTTAAGTAATTTTAAAGTGCAATAACCAGTGCATTACAGGCAGTTTTCATACAGCACTTTCCCTTAACAGCAGCATCTGTTTTGGTCATATGTGGTGAGGATCAAGTGTTGGCCCACTCCTGCTTCTATGTACCTTTATATAGGCAGCAATGTGGCACAATGGTTAGCACTTCTGCCTCACACCTCCAGTGTCCCAGGTTCAATTCCGGACTCGGGTCACTGTCTGTGTGGAGTTTGCACTTTCTCCCCGTGTCTGCGTGGGTTTCCTCCAGGTGCTCCAGTTTCCTCCCACAGTCCAAAGATGTGCAGGTTAGGTGGATTGGCCATTATAATGGGCCAGGGTTTAGAAAACTCCAAAATATATCATGGAGTTCACCGAACCTATATCTGTTTATTCATTTTGGTTACGAGGAGCACAACAGAAGCCTGAAGCACTTATAATCAAAAACAAAGTTTATTGTACGAATTTAGTTAACATTTTTATGAACACGCACAGTCGGCATTTTTATCAGCTACAAACATAAATACCCCACACAGCTACAGTACTCTATATCTCTAACCCCAAATAAATTTCCCCCTTAAACTGTTCAATGTGGCCCAGCACACAGCACTCAAGACCTGGTTTAGATGCTCTTGTGTCCTTTCCTAAAAAACAGCAGGTTTGAATATCTTCCAGAAGTCAATTATTTATTTTCAAGTTACCAAGTAATCTGGAGACAGCGTTTAAAATGTCGAGAGAGAGACAGGACAAGACTTCTTTGTCTGAGTCCAGCAGCCAAATGTGAAAATGAAAGCAAAACACTCAGAGCCACACAACAGCCCCAAACCAAAGCGAAAGTAAAACTCATGGCCACAGCCCAGCTCCACCCACACATTACATCACTGAAGCCATGTGATAAGACAAAACATTCCTTAAAGGGACACTTCCATGATGCCTTGATAAATTGCCCTTTAGTGTCCAAAAAGGTGGGGTTACAGATTTTTGGGAATAGGGTGGAGGGGATATAGACATAGACATAGAACATTACAGCACAGAACAGGCCCTTCGGCCCTCAATATTGTGCCGAGCCACGATCACCCTACTCAACCCACGTATCCACCCTATACCCGTAACCCAACAACCCCCCCTTAACCTTACTTTTTAGGACACTACGGGCAATTTAGCATGGCCAATCCACCTAACCCGCACATCTTTGGACTGTGGGAGGAAACCGGAGCACCCGGAGGAAACCCACGCACACAGGGGGAGGACGTGCAGACTCCACACAGACAGTGACCCAGCCGGGAATCGAACCTGGGACCCTGGAGCTGTGAAGCATTTATGCTAACCACCATGCTACCCTGCTGCCCCTATGGCTTAGGTAAGGTGCTCTTTCCAAGGGCCGGTGCAGACTCGATAGGCCGAATGGCCTTTTTCTGCACTGTAAATTCTATGATCATGACATCAAGAGTCCTTGCCCAGCAATGTTCAAATGTTGATGTAGGATCCTCTGCATCCAAGCGAGAGGGCAGGAGGGGCCTTGATTTAATGTTTCTTTTGAAAGGTAGCAGCTCCAACATCTTCGGTGCTGCATAGATTCTGTGTTCAAGTCTCGAGTAGGTCTTGAACCTACAAACGTCTGATTCTGGGTCAAGTGTGAGCAAGTTCTTGCAGATATTAATTAGCAGTATAAAAGAAAGAAAACAAGGTGAAGGAAATGGCAATTATGCCCAGAAAGAACATCACTGAATAATGGGAATGGTAACATAATAATGTTATTGGAAGAGTAATCCAGATGCTTGTACAAAGGCTCTGTGGGCTGAGTTCAAATCCCACCATAGCAGCTGGTGGAATTTAAATTCAATTAATTAATAAAGCTGTAATTCAAAATCTGGTCTCGTTAAAGATGATGAAATTACTGTATTGTTTAAAGATTTTTTAAAAATCTCACTGATGTGTGCTCTGAACGGAAATCTATCATCCTTATCTGATCTGGTCTACATGTGGCTGCAAAACCACAAATTGTCCAGTGGGCAGGTGGCACAGTGGTTAGAACTGCTGCCTCGCCGTGCTAGAACCTGGGTTAGATTCTGACATTGGGTGACTGTGAGAGTTTGTACATTCTCCCCGTGTCTGTGTGGGTTTCCTCCGGGTCTGGTTTCCTCTCTCAGTCCATAGATGTGCAGGTTAGGTAGATTGGCCATGATAAACTGCCCTTAGTACTCCCCTAAAAAAAAGTTAGGTGGGGTTACTGGGTTACTAGGTAGGGCGGAGGTGTGGGCGCTTTTTCCAAGAGCTGGTGCAAATTCGATTGGCCGAATGGCCTACCTCTGTACTGTAAATTCTATGAAATGTAAAGAAAGAAATAAATCCAGACTGACCACCCAACATGGGCCAAGGCACCAGAAACAACCAAGGAACATCCTGCCCAGGGGGGGTAGGGGGGGTGGGTGGGGGGGTGGGGGTGGGTGGGGAGGGGGTAAGGGTGATGGGGGGGTTGGGGTAGGGGGCAGCCGCGTGCGGGGGGGGCGACGGATGCCCGGGGCCAATGCACCGTCGCCCCCCCTCTGCACGCCGCTGCACCCTACCCCAAACCCCCCTCACCACCCCTACCCCCCTCCAACGCTCCTACCCCCCTCCCCACCACCCCTACCCCCCTCCAATGCCGCCCCCTCTCCTCTCAATGCCGGTACCCCCCCTCTCAACGCCGGTACCCCCCCCTTCAACGCCGCAACCCCCCCCTCTCAACGCCGCAACTCCCCCCCTCTCAACGCCGCAACCCCCCCTCTCAACGCCGCAACCCCCCTCCAACGCCGCAACCCCCCCTCTCAACGCCGCAACCCCCCCTCTCAACGCCGCAACCCCCCCTCTCAACGCCGCAACCCCCCCTCTCAACGCCGCAACCCCCCCCTCAACGCCGCAACTCCCCCCTCTCAACGCCGCAATCCCCCTTCTCAACGCCGCAACCCCCCCTCTCAACGCCGCAACCCCCCTCCAACGCCGCAACCCCCCCCTTCTCAACGCCACAATCCCCCCTCTCAACGCCGCAACCCCCCCCCCCTCAATGCCGCAACCCCCCCCTCCTCTCCTCTCAACGCCGGTATCCCCCCCCTCTCTCAACGCCGGTACCCCCCCTCCTCTCAATGCCGGTACCCCCCCCCTCTCCTCTCAACGCCGGTACACCACCCCCTCCTCTCAACGCCGGTACACCCCCCTCTCCTCTCAACGCCGGTACACCCCCCCCTCTCCTCTCAACGCCGGTACACCCCCCCCTTCTCAACGCCGGTACACCCCCCCCCTCCTCTCAATGGTGGTACACCCCCCCCTCTCAACGCCGGTACCCGTCCCCTCTCACTCTCTCTCAACGCGCCACTTCCGCAGCGGGTGAAACTGACGCGTATCGCGTCAGTCCGCTGCTGGCCCTTTCGGAAACGGAGATTTACGGCTTAAAAGAAGGCCCCGACGCCGGAGTCATCCGCACCGCTTTTGCCCGCCGGAAATGGGCGTCACGCAGGTCTTCGGAGAATTTCGCCCCTGATGTTTTTTCAGGACAATTTGTATGCCACTTCCTTGGATTAATACTTTCTCTAATTTCCCCTGTAAGGCATGGTCACCTTTCCCGTTTTACTTTTGTGCCAGACAGGAGTGAACAATTGTTGCAGTTCACCCATGCGCCCTCCAAATGTTTGCCATTGCCTAGTATTGAAGCTAATGCTCACTTGTCTTAGTTAAAGATTGATAACAATTTACATTTATCAGATCTTGAGGTGAAAGACCTTTGAAATCTTAAGCACTTGCTTTAAACGGTTAGCTGCTGCAGTTAAGCAGCCTCAGGAACTGCAGCTTTAAGAAGCCTTGCTGATCTTGCTTAAGCAGTCCAGACTCCGGTTATTCAATCAACAACGTGTGTTAGAACATAGAACATAGAACAGTACAGCACAGAACAGGCCCTTCGGCCCTCAATGTTGTGCCGAGCCATGATCACCCTACTCAAACCCACGTATCCACCCTATACCCGTAACCCAACAACCTTACTTTTATTAGGACACTACGGGAAATTTAGCATGGCCAATCCACCTAACCCGCACATCTTTGGACTGTGGGAGGAAACCGGAGCACCCGGAGGAAACCCACGCACACAGGGGGAGGACGTGCAGACTCCACACAGACAGTGACCCAGCCGGGAATCGAACCTGGGACCCTGGAGCTGTGAAGCATTTATGCTAACCACCATGCTACCCTGCTGCCCCCGGCTGCTCCAGTGTTGCAGCTGGAAATTCATGCAAACCATACCCTGCACAAAAATACACGTTGGGTCCATTCCAAAAGATCACAGATTTCAAAAGACAAATTAAGACGCCGAGCAAACTGGTTGCCCAAAGTGTCCTGTGCAATTTGTCATCAGTCATGCGCCCTGGGATGATCAGTGTTAAAGACTACACGGATTGTGTTTTTCCTTTGGGGACTGTTGTAAGGTGAGCTCACAATTGTACTGATCTGTTGCACTTAATTTTTCATCCAAGTTTCTGCTCAAACCAATTTGCTTATCATCAAATGAATGATCTTTCATTAGCCAGCGCTGTAGCATGTAATTGTTTCTGTTCTTCCATTCAGGTATTTTGTTTGATACATTTGCTTTCTTAATACAATTGAAAATGAGTTTATCACACAAAAAATGAGCTTTTTTAGTGGGACTGCTGAGTCTACTCTGTGAGCCATCGAACGATCTGGCCAAAAATAGAGAGAAAGGGAACTCAATTTAATCCCATTTTCCAGCACCTGATCATTGCAGGTTAAGCACAACATATACAGATCCAGGTTCTTATTAAATGAGTTGGCTGTTTCTACCTCAGCCACCAACTTAGAGGGTGAATTCCAGACACCCATCACCCTCTGGGTGAAAAAGCTTTTCCCTCATGTCCCCTTTAATCCGTTTACCAATCCACTGATAATTTACCTCTCAGTGAAACCAGCTTTCCTGTCTACCTTATCCAGGCCCCTCATAAGTTTGAACCTCTCAATTAGGTCACCCCTTAGCCTCGTCTGTTCTCAGGACGACAACCTTAGCCCATCCAATCTATCCTCATAGCTGCAATTTTCTAGCCCTGGCGACATTCTTGTAAATCTCCCCTGCACTCTCTCCAGAGCAATTACGCCCTTCCTGTAATGTGGTTCCCAGAACAGCACACACAACTCCAGCTGTGGCCTGAGCAGCGTTTTATTCCATCATTACATCCCTGCTTTTGTATTCAATAACTCAACCCAATAACTATCTAATTTGATCGCCATTGAAAATAGCTTTGTACAAACTACTAATTTAGTAAATGTTGGTGTCATTGTGCCCAAATCAAAAATAATTTCAAGAGCCAGTTTGAAGGCAATGGTAACAATTTGTGGGAACTCCTCGTGGTAAGCGATTCCATTTGGAGTGTAGCCAGTTCTGTCGGCGCTCTGGTACAATTTTGGCCATCTTTAACAAACGCTCAAATTGCATTGAACCTGATTTACTCTTGATACTGCTCGATCTTTGATGCTGAGTTGAGTGATAGAAGCTGAATTGTACAAAAAAAATCAATGCACTTGGCAGAAATCCCAGACCAAAGGGCAGACTCCTCTGTGACACCAGAGGGAATCCTGTTGATAAGTAACCTATACTGGGAGATCATAGATTTGCTGTTTCAAAAGGACAAGAAAACTTGGGCAGCCCAGCCTGGATTTTCCAATACACACTGTTGGCAAGATCAGCCCCGTTCCTACAGTTCAGATAGAGAAATGGGGGGCGGGATTCTCCCATCCCGCAGCAGAGTGTCCACGCCATCGTAAACGCCGTCGCATTTATGACAGTGTGAACGGGCTGCTGTCAGCACTAATTCTGGCCCCAACAGGGGGCCAACACGGCGCTGGAGCAGTTCACGCCGCTCCAGCTGCCGATCCCAGTGTGAACGGTCCCCTCCGCACTCTCCCCTCAGTGTAGTACTACTCAGTAGAGAAGCTGCATAGCGAGATCAGTTCAGTCCATAAGAGGGTCATTCAGGAGTCTGGTAAAAGTGGGGATGAAGCTGTTTTTTAATGGCAATCTGGTGCTGATTGCGACGTTGAAAATCTGGCGGCAATTCAACAACATTCTAAATTAGATAGGATGTCGAAGCGGGCTCCGATTTGTGATAATGAGCCGACAAGACTGGATACCATGTTTTGGGGTTGGGTGGATAAGGGGTGGATATTATGAGGGACTTGATTCTGGAGGGGTACCTCACGAGTCAGGAGGAGCTGTCAGAAAGTTTGGGTTTTATCAGGTGGAAAGCTTTAGCTATCTGCGTGAGGGGCTTTGCAAGGAAAGTTTTCCCATAATTTCTGTTTGCGCCACCATCCTCACTGTTAGAAAGGATTTGCATGGGTGGGCGCCTTAGTCTTTGCCCCGTTGATTGTTAGCAGGTGGGTTCTGTTGGAGTGGAAATAAACTTTTCCTCCCAGTGACTCAGTGTGGTTGGGGAATCTCAAAGCGTTTTTGCATCTTGAGATAGTTAAATACATGCTGTGGGGTGCAATTGAGGGATTCTACAAAAGATGGTGGCCTATTATTGTGTTATTTAACGAGCTAGTGACCATCAGTTGTTGTGGGGGTGGTGTTGATGCTGCTGTGCTTGGTTGTTTGTTTTATGCTTTGTTATTTATTTTAAAAACATTTTAATAAAAATAATTTAAAAAAAGTTATTTAAATTCTCATTCCTTTTGGAAGCATAAAAGAAAGGGTGTCATTAACAGTGAGTTTAAAAAAAACTGTTCCAGTTGCTTAAATGTCTGTTCTTTGATATAACCCGAAGTACCATCATTTTAGAATTTTTAACGCTTGGTTCCTTTCCACAACCTATCATTATCACAGAAAAGTTCACAATTTGATTGATAGCTCAAAGAAGATTAGTTGTATTTGATGTAGGGTTCTGAATACAACTGTTGTTTTATGAGGGATTAAGTACTTACTTGTGTAGATTTGCCTATATTGAATGGTCATTCTTGAATTAGTATTTTCTGTATATATTTAGAACTTATTTCATTTCATCTTAGCCTGGGTCCTGAGGTCAGCCCAAGGTGGATAGTGGGCGAGTTGACACGGAAGGTGTAAGGGTAAAGGGGGGTGGGTAAGGGCATGAGATGGCACTAAATTGGCATAGGGGCTAAAAGGAGCCTTTGAGATCGGCAGGGGGCACAGGTTTGAATAGATTTCCACTGTTGGCACAGGGCTGTAAGGGACATGAGAATGGGTTGGCTTGGAAGGTATGAGGGGGCATGAATTGCTATGGATGGGGAGTGGGGTTGTGAAGGGTGAGATTCTATTTTTTGAGAAGAAAACTGGAACAAAGTCAGAACGCAGAAGCAGCAAGATCCAGTCATTCGGGGCAATTTCTCCCTGTGAGGGAAAGGGTGAGCCACGAGATTTCCTGACTCCCTCTACCCGACTTGGGGATAGATATCTGTGCCAGCGGGTCGAATGACCACCTCCTGCGCAGTATGATTCAATGATAATCGAACATGTTAAAGTTGAAATTGAAATGTAGATAGGGGGATTCAAAAACTTGACACAGTTTACAAATTTGGATGTGGACCCTGGACTCAGGACCCAAGAGCTGTCACCAGCATGGTAGTAACAATGGTAATTATACTGATCACTGCAGACTTTAGGTGCGTGTCGTCCTCCCTGATAAAACACGACACCAACGAAAAGTATAGGAACAGTACACATCCACTGCGTAAGGCAGAGGAACATATCTTTGATAAGAAACTGAGGAAAAAGGCTATGGAAAAAACAAACACCTGAAATATAGATGTAAAAGTGTTTGCATTTTATGAAAAACCTACAATTCCGCTGTGGGAGTTTGAGAAAAACATATGAACTACAGAAATAAGTGATTGAGAATGACAGCTTCTCTGACAGAGTAGAAGATAGAAACTTACTGGCAGCTTCAGCAATTTTCGAAGGCTACACAAAAACAGGCAATGAAGCGTCCCTTATACTTATTCAATAACATTGCCAATAGCAACTTGAAGACGCAAGCAAGCCATATGCCATTTGATAACAGTGGCCAAGTGATAGGTTGTTTCAACAAATTGACTGGAGTTCACAAATGAACTACCACTCTCATTTTTAGCTGAGAAGATGTTAAGTGTCACATTGTTGGAGATCGCAAGTTCCGATCAACAATTACATTTACAATTCATCATTGTTTATCCTTCGATGTTAAAAAGCACACCCAGAAATTCTTTTGAAAGTGAATTTTTTTAAGACTGATTGCCGTAATCCGACCAGATGCTAGGGTGTTTGCAACATTAGAGTCCCGTGGCCTCACCTGAATCTTGAGTCATCGTCAGAGAGGTTTACAGCATGAAAACAGGCCCTTCGGCCCAACCTGTCCATGCCTCCCAGTTTTTACCAATTGCCCGCATTTGGCCCATATCCCTCTCCACCCATCTTATCCATATAACTGTCTATAGAGACACACACCAGGCAACCTGTTCCCCATATCCGAGGGGGATTAACCTTCCCATCCAGCTCTGTCCATTCAAACATTGATTTCCTCTGACTGATAGAATAAGGTGAGGTTATATTTCACACTTACAATACAGTAGGGTAGTGGAGTACTGCCGATGTAACACTCCACTCTCATGATGTTCCTGTGCGACATATTGTACTGCGCCCCTTGAAATGCTTGGAGGACCTTTGGGGAGAAAATGGAGGGAGTCGGAGGTGGTAAATCAGACTGGGTGATGCCTGATCGAACGTGTGGGATTTTTCCTTCGCTGCCCTGTATCCCGATCAGATCCCAGCTCACCTCTTACAGAGCAGGGTTAGGATAGATTGGAAGGCTGGACAGGAGGTCTCAGCTCTCCCTCACTACCTCGCCCCCCCCCAAATTCAGTGATCTACCCAGAGGCTCCCAAATCCCAAACAGTGGGTGCAACCCTACGGCCGTGCTGCACCCAAAAAGCAGCTAGCAACATGACTCCCCAGATGAGGGTGCAGAAGCAGAACTGAACCCTGAAGCAAAGGTTCTATAGGACATAAATAGCTCAGCCCAAGTGGGCCGGCCATGGGAGACTCTCGGAGAGTGGGAGTTGTATCGAGTAGGTTAAATAAATATTGAGTTTTCTTTTTTTTTAATTTTTAGAAAGAATTTAGAGAATCCAATTCATCTTTTCCAATTAAGGGGCAATTTATCGAGACCAATTCACCTACCCTGCTCGTCTTTGGGTTGTGGGGGAAAAACTCACGCAAACACGGGGAGAATGTCTAAACTGCTCACGGACAGTGACCCAGAGCTGGGATCGAACCTGGGACCTCAGCGTCGTGTGAGGCAACAGTGCTAACAATTGCGCCACTGTGCTGCCCTTATATTGAGTTTTCTAACAGCCATGGCATGTGGTCGCTCACCTGGAACCTTACACTAATGGCACCTGTTTTTGATTGGAACGAGTGTGTCCGAATACAACCAGATGGATTATGCAGGTGGCAATTTCATCCAGCACTGACAATGTGAAGATACTTCATGGACTTTTTTATTGTGCCGTGCTTGCTCACACAAGGTTATGGACATCTATTTTGAACTGTGTAAAAGGAGCTTTCAAGCGGACTTTCTATCTCTTGCTGCTACAATTGAAATCACTTCTCAGCAGCTAGATTCCTATAATATGAAGAATGGATATTCCACTGGAGGTATTTATTTATCACGTTTGATATAAGATCCTGTAACGCAGTTTCCTATGCAAATGCTATTCTTTAATAGCCATTAGAAATCATTCCCAGTCAGTACTAATTGTAGCCAGTAGACAGCAATTGTTATAGCACTGGGGAATCACAAAGCATAAAGTCGCTAAACGGTGCCTTCTTATTTTTATGATCACGCTGAGTTATCCTCTAATACCCACAAACTGCTCCGAATCTATTACCACACGTGCTGAATGGAAAAGCCACATTAACTTTGCAAAAGCCTTATTGGTAGGTGATTAGGACTCAGTGTCGGGTTTCATTCTGGGAATGACGGATTGGGTTTTGAGAGTTATTGGGCGGGATTCACCGACCCCCTGCTGGATCGGAGAATCCCCGGGGGAGGCGCAAATCCCGTCCCGACGCCGGCTGCCGTATTCTCCGGTGCTGTTTTTTGGTGGGGGGGCGGGGGCAGGATTCCTGCCAAGCCGGTCCGGGGCCGTTGGCAGAAGCCCCCCCCCCCCCCCCCCCCCCCGGCGATTCTCCGTGACCCGATGGGCCAAGCGGCTGTCCATCTTTGACCAGTCCCACCAGCGTCAATCACTCAACTTACCCAACGGCGGCACCTCACAGGTGAGTATGCGTGGGTGTCACCCGGGGAAGGGGGGGCTCCAAGGTGGCCTGGCCCACGCTCGGGGCCCACCGATCTGCGGGCAGGCTTGTACCATGGGGGCACTTGTTCCTGCCACGCTGGCCTCTGTAGGGCTCCGCCATATTGCATGAGGAGCTGGCGCGCAGAAGAGAACCCCTCTATGCATGTGCAAAAATACTGCAGCCGGTCTGCGCGTGCCTGAGATCATGCCAGCCGTTCCGCGCATGCGCGAACTCGCCCGGTCCCTTCGCCGTCGGCTCGAGCGGTGCCAACCCCTCCGCCGTCCACCTAGCCGCCTAGACAGGTGAGAATTCCTCACCTTGGGGGGCCGTTGACGCCGGAGTCATTAGCGCCGGTTTTCCTGCCGGCGTGGGGACTTAGCCCCCAGAAGAGAGAATCCCGGCCATTATCTCCAAATCCGACTTGGGGCTGGATTCTCCGCCGGCGGGATGCTCCATTTTGCCAGCAGCGCAGGGGGTTCCCGACGGCGTGGGGCTGCCCCACAATGGGAAACCCTATTGACCGGCCGGCGGGGTGAGGCAGAAATGTGGTGCAGCGGGGCAGAGGTTTCTGCCAAGGTAAAGGTATTGCTAAGATCTACATTAAAGATAAGGGGTTAGATTCTCCATTGGCGGGATCGTCCGCTTTGGCAGCGCGCTCACGCCCGCGGATTTCCCGATGGCGTGGAACTGCCCAAATTGGGAAACCCCATTGGCTGTCTGTCAGGATGGAGGATCCCACTGCCGCGGGGGTGTACCACACCAGAAAATGGATGCGGCAGGACGGAGAATCCCACCCCGGATCTTTTTAGTTGAGAAGTCACCGTTGTAGCCCAAGATTTCTGATTATTAGGCAAATAGTTCATCGGCACCACGGAATGTTGTTCCATAAAGGGAGGTGATTCCAGAACTCAACCAGTTGCTCCATCAGAAGTCCATGTTGAGAGTATATATCCCATCCAAACATAAGGATTAAATCACCATAGCAATAAACTTTGATTTGCCTTTCAGATCAAATGGCCTGCCTTTCTCACATGGTGTTGAGGGCTGAAGGCACAGTGCATGATAATGGGTTGAATATAGTGCAGACAAATTCTTCAATTATTTATTGGCCAAGCTCATTGAGTAATGTTACATCAGGGGTGGGCAAACTTTTCCGTGCAAGGGCCACATTCAGAAATTCACAATTCACAAAGGGCCGCATAGTATATTAAGTAAAATAATGACTTCACCCGGTTATGATTCTGGGCGCCTCATACAGAACATAGAACAGTACAGCACAGAACAGGCCCTTCGGCCCTCGACGTTGTGCCGAGCAATGATCATCTTACTCAAGTCAACGTATCCACCCTATACCAGTAAGTAACCCAACAGCCCCCCCCCCCAATTAACCTTAAAAAAAAAATTTTTTAAAAAAAATTAAAAACAATTTTTTTTTTAATGACTTGGAGGGCCGCAGAAATACCTTTGGCGGGCCGCATGCGGCCCGCGGGCCGTAGTTTGCCCACCCCTGTGTTACATTGAGGTTGATTATTTCAAATCTCAGGCACAGCCCAAGTATTGTATGATAGCATCTAGCTTTTATATCCTTAGCATGGTGATATTGCCAAGAGCATCACGTTCACCATCACCTTGCCCTTGCACATGTAAATGATCATTTGCATCATTTCATTATTGGAACAGTTTTGAGCAGGGAACGAAAGGTCAGGATCTCTCCATGGGGCACAGTACAAACACAGTACAGCATTGCAAGTATGGGTTTTGGCATCTATTAAGAGTACAACCTCCGAGATAGGAAAGCACTGGGAAAAGTTAGATAGGAATGTTGCTCATATTATGCAATGTTGACATTATAGTGCCAGAAAGGGAGCAGAATATTATGTGTTTCTCTCATTCAGAAGCGATACAATTTATACAATTCAGACTAATATTGCTTGAGATTCTTATGGGAAACAAGAATTTGGAGAAATAAATTATTGCCTGATAAGAAAGCACTTATTTTTTTCTAATCTAGCTTCAGCCACAGTTATAAAACCAGGCTCGGTATCAACAATGGTATTATGTGTTTACTGGCTGACAACCATGTTTTGAAACACTGAATTCACATTCCAGTCACTTGAAACACCAGTTCCAAAGATGGATGAGCATTTTCATGACTTTACCTTACATACAAAATAGGAACAGAAGTAGGCCATTCGGCCCCCACCCCCGAGCCTCCTCCGCCAGTCAACACAATTGTGGCTGATCGGTTTGTGTTTTGAGTTCCACATTCTCTGCTTTCTTATTCTTCCAGTCATTTTCCCCCATTATACTCCATCTTCCAGATTTTTGCCCACTCACTCAACCTATCTATATTTGTCTGCAACCACCTTATGTCCTCTTCACAACATACTTTCCTGCATATCTTTGTGTCATCTGCCAATTATACTACCATGCCTTCATTCCCCTCATTTAAGTCATTGATATAAATTGTAAAACGCTGAGACCCCAGCACAGATCCCGAGTGGACTCCAACTTCTGCCAATCAAGAAAAGGTGCATTTATGCACATTCTGTGTTTTCTGCCAGCCAGCCAATCCTTATCCATGTTAACACATTACACCATGAACTTTTATTTTTTGTAATAGCTTTTTATGTGGCACCTTTTCAAATCCCTTCTGGATATCCAAGTACAGCATGTCTACAGGCTCCCCTTTATCCACAGTGCATGTTATTCCTTCAAAAAACTCCAATAAATTCATTAAACACGATTTCCTTTCACAAAACCGTGCTGACTCTTCCTGATTACCTTGAGTTTCTCAAAGTGGCCCAGCTAAACCTCTTTAAATGATTAATTCTAACACCTTCCCCGTGACAGATGTCAAGCTAACTGGTCAATAATTTCCTGTTTTATGCCTCCTTCTCGAGTTGAATTGAGGAGTCATAATTACTACTTTCCAGTCCAGTGGAACCGTTCCAGAACCTAGTGAACTTTGCAAAAGTAACACCAGCACATTCCTCATTCACCAACTATTTTAAGACTCGAGGACAAAGTCCTTCAGGACCCCGAGACGTGACAGCCTGGAGTGCAGTTTGCTTGGTACCTCATCCTGAGTAATTGTAATTTCACAAAGTTGATCTGTTCCTTCCGTCGTCTCATTTACAGCTGTTCCTGAAATATTGGTTATATCCTCGATAGTGAAGACAGAAACAAAATATGTGCTCATTTCATGCGCCATTTCCTTGTTATCTACTATTAACTGCCCATTGTCATTTTCAAGAGGGTCAACACTCACATTACCCTTTGCATTTTTAAATACTTGTAGAAACTCTTGCTATCTGTTTTAAAATTTATTTCTGGCTAGCTTCCTCTGAGACACTAATTTTTTTCTCCTGATTACATTTTCAGTCATTCTCTGCCGTTCTTTTATTCTGACCAATCATCTGACCTGCCATTCATTTGTGGAGGCCATGTGCTTTATCCTCAAGTTTAATGCGTTCCTAATTTATTTAGTTAACCACATTAAAGTGGAGTCAACTTCATTGTAATCATATCAGACAATGAGAAAGGAATCATTCAACCATAATTAAATCATGTGAAGTATTGACCTGAAATCTGCATGCCATGACCGTTTGGGTAACTGGCCAGTTGAAGAAAAAGGATCATATAAGAAGCCAACAAACTCTGTTTAAGAACCTGTTTTGTTCCATGCCACAAGTCAGAAGCCAGAGAGATGTTGGAGGACCAGGACATTGAGTGGGCCACTCCCCCCCTCTATCCTTCCTGCAGGTTTGAGCCCTCTCTGCTATTGACCAAGCACCCATCACAGGCAGTGATTGAAGAATTAACACAGCAGCTCGGGACTCCATAAAAGTAGAGAGGAATTGCCTGTCATCATAAATTGGCTTGACCCTGGATCATAGGGGCCACCATTCTCAGCCTGAACCTTGCCAGTTATCAGTCTACATTTATACCTTTGATGTTTCTGGTCTCTTACGAAGGCTGCTAAATCTATCCCCGCACTCTTAAATTTGCTTGTGCCTATTATGTGTGGTTGGAGCACTCTAATGGAGCTCCTTCCCTGACAACAATTTACTTTCTCCTGTGTTTATCAAACTTCACATAAATGTCTTCACCACCTCTTGACAGTACGCTCCGAGACTCTTAACACTGAGAAGGACAAGGACAGCAGAAACATAGGAACACCACCACCTGCAAGTTCCACTCCAAACTGCTTACCATCCTAACATGGAATTATATTGCTGTTCCTTCACTGTCACCAAATTGTCACCTGGAACTCCCTCCCTAAAAGCAGCGGTTCAAGAAGGCAGCTCACCTCCAACTTATAATACTCTTCATTAGTGTCACAAGCAGGCTTACATGAACACTGTAATGAAGTTACTGGGAAAATATCCCAGTTGCCACACTCCGGTGCCTATTCGGGTACACTGAGGGAGGATTCAGAATGTCCAATTCACCTAACAAGCACGTCTTCGAGGCCTGGACGTATCCGAAGGTTGATGATGGATAAGCGCTGAAGGGGGATAGGCAGTTTGCGATAAGGGTAGGGGCCTTTATTTTGATCTTTGTGTGTGAGCTGGCAAATATGCTGATGAAATGAACAACGCGGGGACAGGGGCTGCGATGGGTAGAGAGATTGAGGGTGGGGCAAGTAGTGGGAGCGATTGGGTGGGAGAAGGAGGGGAGGAAAGGATTTGGATGCTGGTGATGCAGATAGGGCAGATAGCTCATTAGGCAAGGATGGGGCAGGGTGAAAGGGGAAGCCATTTTGTGTGGCCTCAGATGATAAAGGAAAACGGTGGTTCTACAATAGATTCGAATAGCAGACTTAAAAGGCAGGGTGGGTGCCGTGAAACGTGCCAAGGTATTCAGGCATTTGAATAGCTTGAGGGCGGAGGTGATATTTCTCCCGGAGAAGCAGTTGGTGATTAAAGACCAGGCCTGGTTGTGAAAGGGATGGGTGGAACAGAATTTCCTATTGGGATTTGACTAAATCGGGGTGAGGGGGGGTTAAGAGGGTGCCATTTGTGTTAGCCAGGGAGGTGCGAGATCTGGGAGAGTTGATTTGTAATGGTTAGTGTGATTTTTTCTTTTAGTAATGATAATTTTTATCATGTCACAAGTAGGGTTACATTAACACTAATGGTAGGGTTACATTAACACTGCAATGAGGTTACTGTGAAAATCTCCTAGTCGCCAAACTACAGGGGTGCCGGTGGTGCTGGTAAGTGTTTATGTGGCAAATTGGGATGATGGTGAATTTGTTAAACGGAGGGTGGCTGTTTTCCTGGACCTGGGCTCTCATAAATTGAGGGTGGCGACTTTAACTGTGCGAAGGATCTTCAACTGGATCAATCGTGTAAAAGACTTCATCAAGTGCTGGGGCCTCACGGTAGCATGGTGGTTAGCATCAATGCTTCACAGCTCCAGGGTCCCAGGTTCGATTCCCGGCTGGGTCACTGTCTGTGTGGAGTCTGCACGTCCTCCCTGTGTGTGCATGGGTTTCCTCCGGGTGCTCCGGTTTCCTCCCACAGTCCAAAGATGTGTGGGTTAGGTGGATTGGCCATGCTAAATTGCCCGTAGTGTAAGGTTAATGGGGGGGGATTGTTGATTTACGGGTATACGGGTTACGTGGGTTTAAGTAGGGTGATCATTGCTCGGCACAACATCGAGGGCTGAAGGGCCTGTTCTGTGCTGTACTGTTCTAAAGTCGAGAATGGCGAAGGAGCTGTGGGTGTAGTGGACTAGATTAGGGGTGGGGGAAGGGTTGATAATTGGAGGTTTTGGAATCTGGAGGGGAGGGAATTTTCATAATTCTCCCATGTACATCGGGTGTACTGCCCCATAGACTTTTTTATGGCCGATAATTTGATTCTCCCTGGAATAATAGAGTGGAGTATGGGGTGATTGTGTCCTCGGACCACAAGCCATATTTGATGGATATAAGGTTGAGAGTAGGTCTGTCTTGAATTCCCGTGGAGGATGGTCTCAGCGCTACAGGCAGATGAAAGATTTTACGGAAAGATAACTTGGATTATCAAAGAGTACATAGAGTTTAATCAGAACGAAAGGCCTTGCCCTCCATGTTCTGGGAGTCATTCAAGGCAGTGGTAGGGAAGTGATTGCATTTAAAGCTCATAGGGACAAGGTGGAGAGGTCTGAGGCAGCGATTAATTGGTCCAATTTTGGAGGTAGACCGGTGGTACTCTGTGGCCCCAACCAGAGAATTCTTGGTGGAGTGGTGGAAGCTGCAAAGGGAATTCCATTTGACGATGACAGGGAAGGCCAACTTTGGCTACGAGCATGGGAAGAAGGCTAGCCACCTGCTAAAGCACCAACTGCAATGACAAGTTGCCACAAGGGAGGTAGTCTAAGTGAGAAGGAGGAAACTGGGCGCCGGAGCATTTGAGTCATTCTATAAGAGGCTATCCATGTCTGAACCGTGGGGGAGGGAGTGGTTTTTTGGATGGGGTGGTTTTTTGATGGATTAGTGTTCCCAGAGCTTGAGGGGAAGAAGCGTCAGGGACTGGAGAATCCGCTGGGGTTACAGGATGTGATGGGGTCTATTGGTGCCATGCAGTCAGGGAGGGCGCCAAGCCCAGATGGTTTCCCAGTTGATTTTTATAAGCAATTTGCAACAGAGTTGTCCGCTCATCTCCTAGCGATGTTCTCTGACACGGCGCTAGAAGAATTACCGGCCACGCCAGCTCGGGCGTCTATTTCGTTAATCCCCAAGAAAGAAAGAGACCCGGTGGAGTGTGGGTCCTGCAGGCCCATCTCCTTGTTAAATACGGACTTGAAAGTTCTGGCTAAGGTAGTAGCATGATGGCTTGAGTTCTGGATATGGTGTTGGAGGATCAGACTGGTTTTGTGAAGGGGAGGCAGCTGTTTAGCAATATCAGATGTCTATTGCTATGATGCCGTCTAAAAGAAGGGTGCCAAAGTTGTGTTGTCTATGGATGCGGAGAAGGTTTTCAACAGGGAATAGTATTTGCTGGAGGTGTTGGATAGGTTTGGATTTGGGCTCACATTTATCTCTTGGGTGAGGTTGTTGAATGCGACTAGTGTGAAGCCAAATTTGGTTACCTCGGAGCATTTCCATATCTAGTGATACAAGGCAGGGCTGGCCGTTCTCCTCACTTCTGTTCGCAATAGCGATAGAGCCTCAGGTTAGTGCACTTTGGGCTTCTCTGGAGTGGTCAGGTATTGTGAGGGGGGGGGAGAACACAGAGTTTCACTCTATTCTGATGACTTGTATAGATTTAAATTGCTGGAGTATATGGATAAGATAATGTGTATATTGGAGAAATGTGGCACCTTCTCGGGCTACAAATTGAATATGGTCATAAATGAAGTATTTCCAGTTAATGCCCTGAGGAAAGTTAATCCTAATGACAAGCGGCTGGAAGACAGAATCTCACCGCCCGCGAACGGTGAGCTACCGAGAAAGATGTGGCTGGTGAACCAGAGAATCGCGCCCATCTCGAAACCATAATTGGGTCTATTGCCATGAATATACAAGAGATTGGGGCACGGGATTGTATTTTTTACTATTTGCCACAAGAGATTCTCGGAATAAATCTACTGGATTCAGCCCATTGAAATTGGTTTGTCACCATGAAATATGGGGTCCATTAAAATTGATGACAGAAAAGTTTCAAAAACACACAGGACGGATCTTAAATGTTTGGAAAGACTAACGTGAGCTTGCCAGGTAGCCCAAGCATTCAATATTTCAAGGAGCAAGAATTAAAATGTGGGTTGGCAAACATGTCATGTCTAGAACGTTCCAGGCTGGAGATGAGGTACTGTTGGGACACTCGGTCAATTCCAGCCCCACTCTTATCGGACGCACAGCACAAGTGATTTAACCAATAATTCTTATAAAGATTACCAAAATCTTTAGCCCTTTCGGACAATGCTTGGCACAACATCGAGGGCCGAAGGGCCTGTTCTGTGGTGTACTGTTCTATGTTGGCTGCCCAATATTTATAGTCACTAGTTTTTGTAAGTTTAAACAAAATTACTATTTTTTTATAACTAGAACAAATATGAAATATGCAGTGAATACAGCTGCTTAATATCAAGCTAATGCCTGACTCCTCCTTTAAAGGGCCCACCCTCTGTCACACACACACATGACAGACAAACGTTGAGGGGTGGAACGGCATAAAAATAATAAGGAACAAGGTCAAAGGATAAGAGTTCTTCCTTCAGATGATTTCTTGAGTGTACTTTTTTCAAAGTATGAGTGTGGAGTTCCTGGTTTACAGCCTGTATGATCTACCTTGCAGTTAGCAATGTCACTGTCAACCTTTCCAGGAGAAGCCTCTTGCTTCACATCAGCCTGTTTTGTAGCGAGAATGATCAGATTATGGACTCTGCTTGCATCAGTATTTTCTGAAGAGAGAGTATTCAGATCCTGGTCTCTCCCGTGTATCAGCCTTTTCTGCAGAAAGCGTCATCTGATTCTGGATTCTGCTTGTATCAACCTTTTCTACAGAGTTGGTTCCCACGGTGGGAGTTTGGTGAGAATTCTTTGTCGAATTATTTCTGGAGAAAACAAAGTGGGGTTTTCAAAGTAGGAAAACAAAATTAGAGATTTTTTCTCTGAACTGCCAAAGCGAAACTAAAAGCTCCTTAGGTCTCTGAACTATTTCAATGAGAACAGATCTAATCACACCAAGCTTGGGTCACTGGGCAGAACGCAGCCTTTTGGGTCAATTCATTGGCCATCCATCAGTCAAATCAATCCAAACAAGACTCAACCAATCTCTGTCATTGGTGCTGGTCAGTCCACCGCTCCAGTTCAAACCAACAGTCTTCTGCTTGGATTAAAGGCATACACCACTGTTTTCTTTAAAGACACAAGGACACAAATCATCCATGGGTCAAATGTGTAATGGGAAAAATAAAACAAAGGGAAAATAAGGGAATGAATAGGCGCAAACAATGGGACCTTTACAGTACTAGTACTATTGCCTTTGCAGGATGAGGCTCTGAAAGCGATATTCAGCGGCCCTACATGGTAAGTAGTTACTTACCCGGCACGGGTGAAACCATAAAAATGAAAATAGTTGGCCCAGCCATTGCACTTGGGGTGTACTGACGCCTGCGATGTCCCCAAATGCAGGCTACTCAACTGCAAAATTTGTGGGAGTTGGGACTGCATTTGCACTCTTGTGTTTGGCACGGTAGCACAGTGGTTAGCACCATTGCTTCACAGCACCAGAGTCCCAGGTTCGATTCCAGGCTTAGGTCACTGTCTGTGCGGAGTCTGTACGTTCTACCCGTGTCTGCGTGTTTTTCCTCCGGGTGCTTCAATTTCCTCCCATAAGTCCCGAAAGACGTGTTGTTAGGTGGATTGGACATTCTGAATTCAGAATATGGCGATGAGGAGATTTTCACAGTAACTTATTAAGGTGACTTCCCCAACAGATATTCCAAACTGTTGGAAGAAGGACCAGTTATGCCAGATAATATGTTGAAAAAAAATCATTGTAGGGAAGAGGATAGGAAGGGACAAGTGTGTCAGGTGGTAGAAGTAGTGGAACAGGACAGATGGGAAGAGAGAGATAGGAGAAGAGGTTGATAGTTCACAGAGTGACCCTTCTGTGGTACGACTAACAAGTAGGGACATCCTAGAACAGTTAGAGACTGAGTTTGCCTATTTCAAAGAACAACAGCCCAAAGATGTGCGGGTTAGGTGGATTGGCCATGCTAAATTTCCAGTAGTGTCCTAAAAAAAAGTAAGGAGGGGGGGGTTGTTGGGTTACGGGTATAGGGTGGATACGTGGGTTTGATTAGGGTGATCATTGCTCGGCACAACATCGAGGGCCGAAGGGCCTGTTCTGTGCTGTACTGTTCTATGTAACAGTGAAAAGATCTAATCAGGATGCAGCAGAAATATCAGCAGATTTTTAGAAACATACCGGGTGCAACACATTGACTGATCATGATGTCGATAGAGGTGACTCTAACCTGATAGAGCAACATCCGTCTCGACTGAACCCATAGAGACTGGCTCAGTTAGAGGTGGAAATCCAGTGCATATTAGATATTGTTGCGGAAACAAGCAAAAATGGTGTAGTCCACAGAATGCCAAGCAATGCTTGTGTGATTGAGGGTGATTTTGTGGGTGAGTCAGTGTTGGCCACCCCTGATTCAATGTTAAAATTGTGGACAGCTCCAGAAGGGATAACATGATTGCAGATTTGTTGTGGGTTTAAGGATTGATTAGCTACTAATATACAAGTTGGGAAGGGAATCTTTATAATGAGGAAGCATGAATGGATTTTTTTTGATTTATGTCTTGCATACCTCCTAATGGTACGTCTGTGCCCTGATGTTTCATTCCTTTTAGGGAGGGAGATATGTAAGGGCACTTCTTGTTGGTTCCCTTATTTCCTATTTCTTTTACTTTGTCGTTATTGTTTTTAGTCTATGGATCTTAATGGAGACATACCTTTAAGTTAAGCAAGGGAAGTGAGCAGCTCAAAAGTTTCAAAGTAATACACTGTACTGTGAAGTTTCAGATATTGAACAGAAAAAAACAGATTTTATGGCACCTGAGAGATTGGAGGGATTTGGTTTGGTTGGTTAGTTGGTGGCTAATACATTGGCCAGGGACAATATTCTGCCCAGCAACGACAGTGATTGGGTCCTGCCAGGTGGGGTGTTTTCAGAGAATTCTGGGAGAAAACTCCTGGACACAGAGAGGAGAGGTTGTTTGTTGCTCTCTCTCTCTCTCTCTCACTCTCGCTCGCACTTTCTCCTTCTTTCTCTCGCTTTCTCTCTCGCTCTCTCTTTGTTTCAAATATTTCCTGCCTACTATTCCTGAGTGTGCAGAGAAGTCTCGGGATCTGGATGAATCTGTAGTGAAAACCATTACAGACTGGAAGCAAAGGCATCCAACTGGAGGCCCAGACTGCAGCAGGATCTAACTGGAAGACCCCCATCTGAAACAGACTCTTATCAATTTACTTTTAGCATGATTTTTGCACCCCTCTTTCTTCTTTGTGTTTGTCTGTCTTGTGTGTGAGTAGAGGTTGGGGGCTATAAATGAGATAGCAGTTAAACAGTTTTATTTATTGCCTATTTAATTGTAGTTATTGCTATTAATAAAAGTTAATTGTGTTTAAATTTACAAACCTGGTGACTGTAGTTATTGGGCAGCTAAAGGCCAAAGACTTTGGGTATTTTTTAAAGTTAATTTCAATTGTGTTGTGACTCAAGAGGGACTGGAATTGACTGTGCGCTAGCCCAGGGGGTTGTAACATCAATAATGGGAAGCCTAACCAAGACACTGCAGAAACACTTGCCAACATATTCGGCCAGAATTGACTGGTGGATGATCCATTTTGGCTTTGTCCTGAGTTCTCCAACATCACAGATGACAGTTAGCAGGCGAGTTGAGTCACTCCACATGATATCAAGAAATGGCTGAAGGCACTGAATATAGCAAAGATAACGCACCCTTCCAACGTCGCAGCTGTATTAATGAAGACAAATTAAGCCTCTCAGAAAGCTGTTTCAGTACAGCTACAAAAACAATTATCTACTTGACAAAATGAAAGAATTGCTCAGGTATACTCTGCCTGCAAAAAGCAGTGAAATCCAAACTGGCGAATTATTGCCCTATCATCTCCCTCTCAATCATTAAAAAAGTGACAAAAAGAGTTGTCAACAGTGCAAACAATGGCCCTTATTCAACAACAATCTGCTAGCCGATGCTCAGTTTGGGACACTAATCGCATTACAACCTTGATCCAACCATGGACAAAAGAGCTAAATTTAAGTGGTGCAATGAAAATTGACATCAATGGGAATCATCCTCCTGGTTGGAGTCATACCTGTCACAAAGGAAGATGGCTGTAGTTGTTGGAGGTCGATTATCTCAGTCCCCCACTGCAGGAGTTCCTCAGATAGTGTCCTGGACCCAACCATCTTCAGCTGCTTCATCAATTACCTTTCTTCCAACGCAAGGTCAGATGTGGGGATGATTGTTGATGACTGCCGTATACAACACTATTGAGAATTCCTCAGTTTATGGAACACTCCATGCCCACGTGCAGCAAAACCTGTATGACATTCAGACCTCCGCTTGATAATGGAAAATAACACTTGTACCACACCGGGTAAAGGCACTCACTAACAAGAGAATGTTCAATCACTGCACTTTGAGATTCAATGACACAACCACTGCTGACCTTTTTTATTCATTTACGGGATGTCGGTGTCACTGGTTAGGCCAGCATTTATTGCCCATCCCTAGTTGCCCGACCGAAAGTAGCGATGAGTTACCTTCTTGAAGTGCTGCAGTCTTTGAGATGTAGGTGCACCCACTGTGCTGTTAGGTAGGGAGTTCCAGGATGGTGCTCCAGTGACACTGAAGGAATGGTGATATATTTCCAAGTCAGGATGGTGAGTGACTTGGAGGGGAACCTCCAGGTAGTGGGGTTCCCAAGTATCTGCTGGTCTTTTCCTTCTATATGGTAATGGTCGTGGATTTGGAAGGTGTTGTCTAAGGAACCTGCAGTGAATCTTGTAGATGGTACACACGGCTGCCACTGTTCGTCAGTGGTGGAGGGTTTGAACACGTGTGGAAGGGGGACCTCACTCTTTCACACTCCCCCTCTCTCTCTCACACCATCTATGTTTTGAGAGTTATCATTGACCAGAAACCTGCTCGATAAGCGTTATATATATTGTGGTATCAAGAACAGATCAGATACTTGGAATTTTGCAGCCCTATCACAGGGTCAATATCCTGGAAATCACTCACTAACAGGCATACCTACACTAGAGGGACTTCAGTGGTTCAAGAAGATAGCTGAACATTATGTTGTGAATCTTTTTAAAAATAAATTTAGATTACCCAATTCATTTTTCCAATAAAGGGGCAATTTAGTGTGGCTAATTCTTTACTCAGAGAGTAGTAGGGGTGTGGAACGCCCTGCCTGCAATAGTAGTAGACTCGCCAACTTTAAGGGCATTTAAGTGGTCACTGGATAGACATATGGATGAAAATGGAATAGTGTAGGTCAGATAGGCTTCAGATGGTTTCACAGGTCGGCGCAACATCGAGGGCCGAAGGGCCCGTACTGCGCTGTAGTGTTCTATGTTCTATGTTCTATGTTCTAATCCACCTACCCTGCACATCTTTGGGTTGTGGGGGCGAAACCCATGTGTGGCGCTAACAATTGCACACAAAGACGAGAGACATGTACAATCGAGGGTTTATTGCTGTGTGATGCTATTCCTCCGGCTGCAACTGTAGAATAGGATCTCAGTGACTCACACGCAAATTTATACACAAGCTCCCTGTGGGCGGAGCTAGCCGGCAGGGGCTTACCGGAGGAACCTGTATTACAGGTACAGCCATACATCCCCCTACTGCAAGTACACATATCTACAGTGGTTATCACCACACCACGCAAACACGGGAGAATGTGCAAACTCCACATGGACAGTGACCCAGAGCCGGGATCGAACCTGGGACCTCGGTGCCGTGAGGCAGCAGTGCTAACCACTGCGCCACCGTGCTGCTCTTGTGAATCTAAACGACAATTAAGGATGGACAATAAAAGCTCATCTTTCCACTGATAACCAGAACACATGAACAGTTCAGAAAAGAAGACTTAAAGGCCGGGATTCTCTGACTCCGCGCCGGGTCGGAGAATCCACGGGGAGACGTGAGAATTGTGCCCTGATGTCGACTTCCCAATTTTCCCCTGCCGATTCTTGGGTGCCCGCGGGATTCCGGCCACGCCAGTCGGGGGCCATTGAAAGCAGGCCCCCCCCCCCCCCCCCCCTCCCCTCCCCCAAGTGATTTTCGTGGCCCCGATGGACCGAGTGGCCAAGGAGTTTGGCCGAGTCCCGCCGGAGTGGGTTACTCAGGTCCCACATGGCGGGACCTGGAAGGTGAATCTGTGGGGGCTGTCCAGGAGGGCGGGGGGGGGGGGGGGGGGGGATCCCCGCCTCGAGTTCAGGACGTTACTCTATATTAAAAAGCAGAGTGGGCTGAATATCAAGATGTGGGGAAATTCCCAGGAGTCTGGGGAAAAAAAGTTCTGCTTTCTGATCCATATCCAATTTTGTATCCTGACTGCTGGCATCCCTTTTAATCGCCGAGGTTTTAATATTTCAAACAAGTTTATTGAAGTCTACAAAATTATGAGAGGTATGGACAGGGTGGATAGCAACAAGCGTTTTCCAAGAGTGGGGGTGTCCATTACAAGGGGTCACGATTTCAAGCTGAGAGGGGGAAAGTTTAAGGGAGATGTGTGTGGAAAGTTTTTTACGCAGAGGGTGGTGGGTGCCTGGAATGCTTTGCCAGCGGAGGTGGTAGAGGCGGGCACGATAGCATCATTTAAGAGGCATCTAGACAGGTATATGAACGGGTGGGGAACAGAGGGAAGTAGATCCTTGGAAAATAGGAAACCGGTTTAGATAAAAGATCTGGATCGGCGCAGGCTGGGAGGGCCGAAGGGCCTGTTCCTGTGCTGTAATTTTCTTTGTTCTTTGTTGTTCTCTTTTTGACCCTAGGGGCCACGGTGATCAAGGCCTACCGGTCGGCGGGCCGGCTGGTTCCATGGGGGCCTATATTCCTCGGCACCGGGCCCCTGTAGGACTCCGCCATATTGCCCGGGGTCGGCAACCCCCGTGCATGTGCGGAATCACGCCTGCCGTTCCGCGCATGCGCGGAAATCTGCCCGTTGTAGCGCGCATGCGCAAACTCGTGCCGGCCGTTCCACACCGGCTAGAACTGCAGGGCCCACTCCGCCGCCAACCTAGCCCCCTCGGAAGGGGAGTATTCCCCATTATCGGGCATCGTTGACGCCGGAGTGGTTGGCGCCGTTTTATTGGAGAATCATGCCCAAAGAGTTCAGGAAGGGCACGGTAATCAATAAACTAGTTTGAAAAATTAAAACCTAGGGAATTAAAAGGGGTGCCAGCACTCGGGATACAAAATTGGAAAAGGACCAGAAAGCAGTTTTTTTTTCAAACTTCTGGGAATTGTTTCCCACAACTTGATATTAAGCCCACTCTACTTTTGAATATAGAGTAATGTCCTGAACTGAGTATAGAGGGCATGATTTAAAAGCTTACAGAAGACACAAAACACGGAAAAGTGGGGCGGCATGGTGGTTAGCACTGCTACCTGACAGCGCCAGGGACCTGGGTTTGATTCTGACCACTGCTACTGTCTGTATGGAGTTTGCATGTTCTCCCCGTGCCTGCGTGGGTTTCCTCCGTGTGATCTGGTTTCCTCCCACAGTCCAAAGGTATGCAGGTTAGGTGGATTGTCCATGCTAAATTGCCCCTCAGTCTCAAAAGGTTAGGTGGGGGTTGAAGGAATAGGGCGGAGGATCGGACCAAGGTAGGGTGTTCTTTCGGACGGTAGATGCAGACTCGATGGGCCGAATGGCCTGCACGGTTGGGATTCTTTTTATCATAGAATTTACAGTACAGAAGGAAGCCATTCGGCCTATCGAGTCTGCACGACCCTTGGGAAGAGCACCTCCACCCTATTCCCGTAACCAGTAACCCCACCTAACCTTTTTGGACACCAAGGACAATTTATCATGGCCAATCCACCTCACCTGCACATCTTTGGACTGTGGGAGGAAACCGGAGCACAGGAAGAAACCCATACAGGCACTTGGCGAACGTGTAGACTCCGCACAGACAGTGACCTAAGTCGGGAATCGAACCTGGGGCACTGGAGCAGTGAAGCAACTGTGCTAACCACTGTGCCACCGTGCTGCCCATTCTAGATTAAGCAATGTGAAGGATAGACTTCAGAAAGGCGTAGGCCTGAATTTCAGAAAGACGATTGCTCAGCCCGCTGAGCATCGGTGGTGGACCCCTCCACAGGCCCTAACAGGCTCACTGACTTTTTTTCTCAATTGAGCATTGATTGGCAGCAAGCAGACTTCCATCCACCAGTGAACCAGGGTCAGTGCAGGTAGGATCCTGGAGGGAATCCCATGCGTGCAATTTTACGCTCCCACCCCCACCAGCCTCCGAACACATCTGTCCATAGACTGGTGGAATGGTTGAACATGGGCAGCACCGTAGACTTGTGGATAGCACAATTGCTTCACAGCTCCTGGGTCCCAGGTTCGATTCCGGCTTCGGTCAATGTCTGTGTGGAGTCTGCACATCCTCCCCGTGTGTGCGTGGGTTTCCTCCGGGTGCTCCGTTTTCCTCCCACAGTCCAAAGATGTGCAGGTTAGGTGGATTGGCCATGATAAATTGCCCTTAGTGTCCAAAATTGCCCTTAGTGTTGGGTGGGGTTATGGGTATAAGGTGGAGGTGTTGACCTTGGGTAGGGTGCTCTTTCCAAGAGCCGGTGCAGACTCGATGGGCCGAATGGCCTCCTTCTGCACTGTAAATTCTATGATATGATATGTGGCAGGTGACATTTAATGCAGAAAGTGTGATGTGATGCATTTCGGTAGGAAGAATGACGAGAGACAATATGAACTAAATGCTGCTACCTTCTGGGCATTGTAAGGACACCCGTGGATACATGCAGATAAATCTTTGAAGGTGAGATGGCAAATTGATAAAGCTGTTGAAGCACATTAGATCCTAAGCTTCATTAATACAGGCGTGACATACTAAAGCAAAAAGATGTATGCTAGTCCTTCATAAAACATGGATTAGGCCTCAGCTGGATTACTGTGTTTAATTCTGTGCGCCATACCTTTGGAAGAGAGAGGGTTGTTGCTTGTTCTGGTGAGTGTGCTTTACACTCAATTGGCTCTGTTTTATTACTTAGCTCTAGAGTCGCCAGGTATCTTTATGATAGCACCACAAGGTTCAAGTTCAAGTTCAGGTCAATGACTCAATACACCAATTAGTAAGGTTCAAATCAAGACACGTGTATTAATACACAGTTATTCGCTACTCATGCATATACTACTAAAAGACTAGGCTATTCCTACCACTAACAGGCCAATACTTATCTGGATAAGGGAACTCGATGGGTCAGGGAACAATGGCCTTTTGCTCGATCCTGAGTCTGCAGGCTTCCAGCTGTTATGGACTAAGGGGTCAGGAGTGTCTATCTCGTAGCGTGCGTTGACTGGACACTTACTTGATGGTGCAGCAGTTGGCCAGGCCTCTCCTCCTTACGGTCAAGTTTTATGAGAGCTGCTAAGGTGTTCTGCTGGGAGGGCCGGCTAAGAGAGCGAACTGAACTTGGGACCTGTCTTTTATAGGTCCCAGGGGCTTCGCGCCCTTTTGGGCAGACCCCGAGCTTACTTCCAATCGATTGGACCCCATACCAATCGATTGGTTTGAATTCCCCAATACTGGGGCCGTTTCTCGATCACTGGGCGGTTCTTTCTGGCTTGTTTGTCTCCTTTGTTTCAGACTCCCGTTGGCGCCGAGGAGTCTGACTTGCTATTGAGTGTCTTAAATGTAGCTAATCATTGTAGCTATTGTTCCCGGGGATCGCTCATCAATATGCATAGCCGTTCGTTTCGGTACTGTCTGCTTTCTTTGCAGGCAGAATACACAGGAACTCTGCAAAACTGCTTGTTTGGTTAGACTGTCCATTTTTCCCTGCTGTCTTTGTGTTTCTCCATTTTGTGTGGGTAAGTGGCCAACTCAGGTGGCTACAGGGTACAGATAGGATTTGCTGGGATTGTGCCAGAGGCACTTCAGTCACATGGAGCATTAGGAGAAGTTTTGGAAGACTAAATAAGGAGAAAATATTTCAAGTGGCAGAAATGTTGGTAAACACAGGATTTCAGGTTGAAGGGGCTGGATTCTCCGCCGGCGGGATGCTCCGTTTTTCCGGCAGCCCGGGGGATTCCCAATGGCATGGGGCTGCCCCACAATGGGAAACACCATTAACTGGCCGGTGCAACGGAGCATCCTGCCGGTGGATGAAGTGTAGGCAGCACGGTAGCATTGTGGATAGCACAATTGCTTCACAGCTCCAGGGCCCCAGGTTCCATTCCGGCTTGGGTCACTGTCTGTGCACATCCTCCCCGTGTGTGCGTGGGTTTCCTCCGGGTGCTCCGGTTTCCTCCCACAGTCCAAAGATGTGCAGGTTAGGTGGATTGGCCATGATAAATTGCCCTTAGTGTCCAAAATTGCCCTTAGTGTTGGGTGGGGTTACTGGGTTATGGGGATAGGGTGACCTTGGGTAGGGTGCTCTTTCCAAGAGCCGGTGCAGACTCGATGGGCCGAATGGCCTCCTTCTGCACTGTAAATTCTATGATAATGTAGACTTGCGATTTTAATATATACCACCTACACTGAGGAAGGTTCAACTCTATTTTATTAACTAACTATGAACTAATCGACATACGAGAACTGTGGGTTTAAACGATGCTAGTTTAACTAGAGACCTAAGCCTTGTCCGAACCAGTTGAATCTCTCAGCACGTGGTGTGAGTCTGTGCTAAACCTGATGAGCTCTTGTTCTACTGAGAGGCAGCATCCAGAATGAGCGGGAACCGTGGTGCCCTCTGCCTTTATAGTGTGTGTGTATTCTAACTGGTGATTGGCTGCGCTGCTTGTGCATGTTGTTTGGTCCCAGTGTGTGTCCATCAGTATGTGTCTGCACCATGATATACTGGTGTATATTATGACAGTGGGGTGAAGCAGAAATGTGGCGCCGCAGGGTGTTGAATCCATCCCAAGGTGTCTGGCAAAAGAACGAGGGAGGATTTTTTTTTTTGAAACACGGCAAATTGTTGAATACCCTTCCTGCAAAGGTGGTGGAAGCAGATTCCGTAGTAACTTTCAAAAAGGGGCTGGATAAATATTTGAAAGGAAGAAAATACAGAGCGATGAGGACACACCAATACTAACTGGATGGCTGTCACAGGCACAATGGTTAAATGGCCTCAAAGAACAGCGAAAAGTACAGCACAGAAACTGCCCTCCAAGCCTGCACCAACCATGCTGCCCTTCGAAACTAAAATCTTCTACACTTCCGAGGTCCCTCTATTCCCATCCTATTCATGTATTTGTCAAGATGCCCCTTAAATGTCACTATCGTCCCTGCTTCCACCACCTCCTCCAGCAGCGGGTTCCAGGCACCCACTACCCTCTGTGTAAAAAACTTGCCTCGTACATCTACTCTAAACCTTGCCCCTCGCACCTTAAACCTATGCCCCCTAGTAATTGACCCCTCTATCCTGGGAGAAAGCCTCTGACTATCCACTCTGTCTATGCCCCTCCTTCAATGTTGTATGGTTCTATGAAGTCCCACAATCATTACGCTGAATGCGGTGGAGCAGATTTCCTCACTTTATATCTGCACACCTTAGCTTATTAATATTTTGTCCGCTAATTTGCTGGAACGGGTAGAAAAATCAAATATAGAAAGAGAAATTAACTGAGGAAATAAATAGTGGATTAAGAAAGAGAGACATGAGAATGAGCGGAAAAGTAAGGAAACAATTTTTTTGTCAAACATTGACAACAATAATTTACTACCTGAAGGAATGTTCGTCTGAAGTTTAATTTGTTCGTTTTCTTGACCAGAGAGGTTAATTGATACTCATTAAGAATCTTCACATTGTTAAAAAGGGACTTATTGCTTAATTACTAGACATTAAAGGACAGCACGGTAGCATTGTGGATAGCACAATTGCTTCACAGCTCCAGGGTCCCAGGTTCGATTCCCTGCTGGGTCACTGTCTGTGCAGAGTCTGCACATTCTCCCCATGTGTGCGTGGGTTTCCTCCGGGTACTCCGGTTTCCTCCCACAGTCCAAAGATGTGCAGGTTAGGTGGATTGGCAATGCTAAATTGCCCGTAGTGTCCAAAATTGCCTTTAGTGTCGGGTGGGGTTACTGGGTTATGGGGATAGGGTGGAGGCGTGGGCTTGGGTAGGGTGCTCTTTCCAAGAGCCGGTGCAGACTCGATGGGCTGAACGGCCTCCTTCTGCACTGTAAATTCTGTGAAATAACTTTTTGCCACGAGTTTAATGGTTGATTGATGTGCTGGAGGTGGTTCTTATTAACTGTGGTACAGTAGTTCGCAACTTATGCCTCTCAGCCACAGAGACTTGGGTTTCTGGCCTTGCGTGACGTTGTGGACTTTGTATGTTCTCACCGTGTCTGGATGGGTTTCCTTCAGGTGCTTTGGTTTCCTCCTACAGTCCAAAGATATGCAGGTCAGAACAAACAACAAAGGACAATACAGCACAGGAATAGGCCCTTCATCCCTTCAAGCCTGTACCGGTCACGATACCAACTTTGGCCAAAACCCTCAGCACTTCCGAGTGCCGTATCTCTCTATACCCATCCTATCCATGTGTTTGTCAAGATACCTTTTGAACAGCATTAATGTATCTTCTTCCACAATCTTCCCTGGCAACGCGTTCCAGGCACTCACCACCCTCTGTGTAAAAACAACTGCCTCACACATCTCCTCTAAACTTTACCCCATGGACCTAACCCTGTGTCCTCTGGTGACTGACCCCTCCACCCTGGGAAAGAGTGTCTGCCCATCCACTCTATCCATGCCCCTCATAATCTTGTAGACCTCTATCAGGTCACCCCTCAACCTCCGTTATTCTAATGAAAACAGTCCGTCTATTCAGCCTCTCCGCATAGCTAATACCCTACAGACCAGGCAACATCCTGGTAAACCTCCTCTACATCCTCTCCAAAGCCTCGAGATCCTTCTGGTAGTGTGGTGACCAGAATTGTGCGTAATATTCCACGTGCGGCCTTATCAAGGTTCTTTATAACTGTAGCATGACTTGCCAGTTTTTATACTCGATGCCCCGTCGAATGAAGGCAGCATTCCGTATGCTTTCTTAAGTGAATTGGACATGCTAAATTGCCCTCAGTGCCCAAAGATGTGCAGGTTAAGTGGAGTTATGAGGTTTCAGAGATAGGGAGGGAGAGTGGGCGGGCGATTGGACCTAGGTAGGGTGCTCTTTCAGAAGGTCGGTGCAGATTCGATGGGCTGAATGGCTTCCTTCGGGATTCTATGGATAAAGGCGCCATTTTGTTTGTGTGAAGCAAGCATTAAAGTGGCGTGGATCACCGCATGTACTGGAGGTTCACGATTCTCAAAGTGTTTTTCATAATCCCCTGAACTCGGTGGTTGATTTGTGCATTAATAGTGGTATGTCTCATTCACTCAACATTATTGTTTCAACAATATTTGGCCCAATCGTTTTGCTGTGGATCTTTTCTATCCACTCTTTGTAATGCTGAGATTGCCCTGCAGCCTGCAAAAGAAATCTGGCCCCTTGTTAGAATTGATGACTTTCCAAACGAGAAGGCAGTACCAGTTCAGAATTGTCAAATCACGATAAAAATCACGTTAGTAATACTTGAGTTCCATTTTAAAGTAAAGAGACCAGTTTTACTCATATACTTCATTTCCACGTTTTGCTGGATTTTCCATTTGGGAAGCCTGTAGTTCTGTCAGATTTCATTGATCTTATTATCTCATGCTTGCATGCAACAGCCTGGCAGTCCTGCTGTTCATAATCATCAATTTGTGCACTCAGTATTCATTGCATGCAGCATTTTTAGTGATAGCAATAGAGCGAGTGCAGTAGCTTCATTGTGTTAAGAGATGACGCTGTATGTCTAGATACAATGTGCTCCATGTGATGAGCCATTTTATGTTCACCTTCTTTTGTCTACCTTTGCTTCTAAGAATATCCAAGCCTGAATATATATCTTCAGCCATTGCCAAATTGCTGCTGGGAGGGGGGGAGGGTTGTTGATTGTTGGTGGTTGCTGGAAAACCTGCTGCTTCTGGATGCAAACAATCTAGAGCACCATGTACCACACCAGGGGCTGGATGGATACCATTGCCCCTTCTTGCAAAGGTTTATGCCAAACGCGCACTTGTATCAAACGCCATGATTGCACAGGAACTTGCATTTCTCTCCCCAAATTGCCCCACTCTCAAAGAATAAAAGTTAGCGGAACTATCTTTGGCAGTCTGTGGTCGAGAGCAGAGTGTGTAGACAGACATTAAGCTTTCACAAGCTGCACTGTGCACAGAGGATTGCTCTTGCAGTGTATATCAGGGACCGGTGCTCCATAGCTCAAAGACGTTGGCCTGTTTTGTGGACATCTGGCTATTGACTAAACTGTGCAGTATGTGGGAGCCGAGTGACCTTCCCACAGCTGAGGTATTGAAGCATCCTCCATTTCAAGGAATCTGCACACTTGGGCGGGATTCTCCGACCCCACACCGGGTCGGAGAATCGGCGCGGGTCGGCGTGAATCCCACCCCTGCCGTCCTCCGAATTCTCCCGCCCCCCAAAAATTGCCCCGGCGTGAATCGCGGCGCCCACCTTGGAGAATGGCGGGGACCGGCGCGATGCAATGGGCCCCGGGCCCGCCTGAATTCTCCAGGCTGCGATGGGCTGAAGTCCGGCCCGTTTAACGAGGGTCCCGTCGGTGTAAATCAAGGTTGGTCCCTACCGGCGGGACCCAGCTCCATGGGCGGCCTCTAGGGTCCTCGGTGGGTGCACGGGGAGATCTGGCCCCGGGGGGTGCCTCCACGATGGCCTGGCCTGCGATCAGGGCCCACCAATCCGCGAGCGGGCCTGTGCCATAGGGGAACTATTCCTCCTTGTCAGCCTTGTACCAATCCGTGATGGCCAACGCAGAGATGAATCCCCTCTGTGCATGCACAGGTTGTCGCCAGCAGACGCTGGTGCTCCTGCGCATGTGCCAACTTGCGCTGGCAGGCGGAAGGCTCTTCAGCGAAGGTTGGCATGGCGCCAAGCCCCTTCCCGCCGGCCGGCCCGGCGCAAACCACTCCAGTGCCGTCCTAGCCCCTGAAGGTGCGGAGGATTCCGCACCTTTGTGGCGGCTCGACGCAGGAGTGGATCCCGCCAGGGTTTGCACCGTTTTCTCCCGCCCCGATGATTTGCGCAAAATCCCACCCAAGATATCTCCATCTCTCAACAATGCTGGAGGAGCTCATAGACTCTTAGAATTTACAGTGTGGAAGGAGGCCAATCGGCCCATCGAGTCTGCAACGGCTCTTGGAAAGAACGCCCTACTCAAGCCCACGCCTCCACCCTATCCCCGTAACCCAGTAACCCCACTTCACCTTCTTGGACACTAAGAACAATTTAGCATGGCCAGTCCACCTATCCTGCACATCTTCCGTCTGTGGGAGGTGTCATAATATGCACCCATGCATATCATGAGGTAAAGACAGGCAGTGACACATTCCCAGGTTAGCCAATCAACACACAGGACAGAACACAACCAATCACCAGACCAAACACTACAGGGGGGCTTCCTACTATAAAACACATGAGGCATCAGCACTCCGTCTCTTTCCACTGGTGACAACTGTAGCGACAGTCAGGGTGTATATATCAGTTAGCACCTTCTACATGTGAATTAGAGCTAGTTTGGTCTAGGTAGCTAGAGTTAGTATACTTAGAGTAGAAGAGTGTCAACCCACAGCCAGCTGTGTGCATTGTTCCAGAAGTTCAATAAATCGTATTGAACCAACGTCTAAGTTTGGTGTATGCTTTCCAGTCCAACTGCATCCTGTTGCAGTCCGTGTTACCCCAGGGTGAATAACACGACATGATACCAGTAGTCTACTTCATCTAAGCAATTTACCTTGAGTGATTCAGTAACGACCAGCAAGTGCCTTCCAGCGGCATGAAGAAGATCCAGGCCCCTCCACAGCTACGGATGTCCGGCAATCTTGGTACCAAATGGCCAGTCTTCAAGCAGAAGTTCAGTCTCTACATTGAGGCCTCGGGCCTCGAGGACGCGTCCAGTGCCAGAAAAATCGCACTGCGGGGGACCAAACCATCCAAATCTTCAATGCGCTCACTTTTGCCAACGAGGAGGACAAGACCAAGTTCAAGACAGTTTTAGCCAAATTCGACAGTCACTGTGAAGTTCAAGCGAACGCGAGCTTTGAGCGCTATGTCTTCCAGCAACGCCTTCCAATCCTTTCTAATTCATCTCCGTATATTAGCACAGTCCTGCAACTATGGTGACACCGCTGATTCCATCATCAGGGATCAGATCGTGTTTGGGGTCCAGTCCGACGCCCTGCGGGAGCAACTCCTAAACATAAAAAACATGACCCTGCCAGTCACCATTGAGACGTATAACGTGCATGAACAGGGGAAAAATCGCTACTCCCGCCTTAAATTGGCAGAACAGGACCTACTTGCCTCCCACGAGGCAGAGAGTGTACAGGCCATCGCCCAGATGCGGCGCCTTCGCATCGATGAAGGCTGCCATTTTGCGCGCTTTTCCCGGGGACCCATGCATGCACACCACGGATGGGAGAATGAAGCGGCCGAAGACCATCCTGCGCAGTTGCGAACGGCGGCTGACCGCACTGCGCATGTGCGACGACGCATGGAGCGTTACGACGTCAAAGTCATGATGTGCCCGAACTGCAGCACCGCCCACTTAAAGCGGCAATGCCCTGCACGAGGCAGGCGATGTTTAAATTGTGGGAAGCCTGGACATTATGCAGCCTTGTGCAGGTCTGCACCATCAGTAGTGGCCCGGAGATCTCAGTTCCAACGCAAACGTGTTCGATGTGTGCAGCCCTGATTCTTTTGCTGCCAGTCTGGGTTCAATAACATTTGAGACGGATTTGCAGGTATCAATTATTGTTTATTTCAACCAGCTTGCAAGACTGGCTCACTCGTAGGATCTCAGAACATACAGCCGTCTTTTAAGGCTCCCAAAAGCTAGTGAGAGCACAAAGGGGCTGTTTAGCACAGGGCTAAATCGCTGGCTCTCAAAGCAGACCAAGCAGGCCAGCAGCACGGTTCGATTCCCGTAACAGCCTCCCCGAACAGGCGCCGGAATGTGGCGACTAGGGGCTTTTCACAGTAACTTCATTTGAAGCCTACTCATGACAATAAGCGATTTTCACTTTTTTCACTTTCAAAGGAATTACTGCACATATAGTTCAAATCACATCAAGATTCGCATACAAGCTTCCCATAGGTCATTCTATACACCTCATGACCTGGCCACATATCCTGATTGGCTCACTTCGCATTCCCCAATCCTGGGCCTCTTGTTACCCAGCATCCTTTTCACCGATCTCTACACGAGGCAAAGCTCCCCTCCCCACTTCCTGGCCAATTCCTCACTGGTAGCACCACGGATCCAGAGGACGACTGCCTGGAGTCCCCATATCGTATGGCATCATTACTACGTGTGACTAGGCCTCTTCAAACACAGCCACATGCTTACCTATCCTCAACGTCGATTCTGCAGACTCGGCTTCTGACTTTAACCTTGCGCTGCTGACGAACAGGGCAACCCCTCTGTCCACCGGTATGTCTCCAGCACAACTCTTTATGAATAGAGACCTGCAGACGACTGTTCCGGCCATTCATTTATCAGACCTGGATCAGCTCCCAGTGCTGCAAAAGGTGCAGCAACTCAGAAACCGGCAAAAGCTGATGTACGATGCTCATGCTACTGATTTGCCTGTGCTCTCTCCGGAAGATGCTGTTTGCATCAAGTTACCTGATGGAGGCTGGTCAGCTCCAGCTGTTGTTGTTCGACAGGCTGCTCCCAGATCGTTTGTAGTTCGTATGGCTGATGGCTCCATTGTCAGGCACAACAGAAGAGCACTACGCAAAGTTGCTTGCCCACCACCGAATCTCACTTTTCCAGATGTCGTTATGTCTTCTCCGGACACCTCGCTCCATGGGGCCAAGTGCCGTCGTCCCCCCCCACCACCTCTCACGTGGTCGACAAGGATCCGACGCCAGACGCAGATGGACTTATAGACATTACTTTTGTACATATTATTCTGTATCTGCACGCTAGACACCATCTATGTACATATGCAGTCACTCGCCATTCGCTGTAAATAGTCCTATCTGTCTATATGTCGTATATGCTCTAAGCAACCGACAAATTATTTTTAAAAAAGGGAGGATGTCTAATATACACCCATGCACATTATGAGGTAAAGACAGGCAGTGACAGACACCCAGGTTAGCCAATCAACACACAGGACAAAACACAACCAATCACCAGACAGAACACTAGAGGGGGGCTTCCTAATATAAAACACACGAGGTATCAGCACTCCGCCTCTTCCCACTGGTGAAAACTGTAGTGACAGTCAGGGTGTACATATCAGTTAGCACCTTCTACATGTGGCTCAGAGCTAATCTGGTCTAGATAGCTAGAGTTAGCAGACAGTCGAAACCCCACTATGAGCTGGCCCGCTCGGTAAACCTGCCAGGGTTTACACTTTTGGCGTCCAACCGTGTCGCTTGAGAAATGAGATGATCACTGCTCAGATTCCTCACCTTCTGCAAAATACCCTGTGACCGTGTCTGCAGATCTTTGGATGGGCTCACCTGAGAACGCTCGTCTCCTTACACTGCCAAGACACTCATTGGTTGAGACCGTTAAGCTGTAGCATACTTGCTGTTGTATTACAGGGGTGTAATATATATACTAATTTGTCTTGCCGGGTTCTACTTAACTTGATGATAATCAGTCGAAGTTTTCAGTTGACAAATTATTAATTGAGCAGCAAAATAATATACTTTAAAGTTCTTTACTTGAATACTTTGACTAGTAGTCATTAACTAAGATTGAATTACAATAACAATGAATACAATACACTACACTCTGAGCTGGTCACACATCCATATTCCCTGTTAGTGTTGCCATCTAGTGATCATCTGATTGTACTGACTGCACATTAACTAATCATGTATTTACATCTGCAGAGATCACTACATCCCCCTTTTTTGGATTCCATTTTTCTACATATGATAAAGAAAATTCGACATAAGAAATGAAGTGTTCTGCCTTGCATTGTACATCAGTTATGAATCAATCAGTCAAATGTTCATAACGATTCGGTTTTCTTTGTCGTCTATATGATCTTCTCGATTTGCTTGGAGAATTGGATACTTTAACATTCTGCTGTTCACTTTCAACATGTTGTTTGACATTCACATGCTGACTTAAAGATTGATGTAAATTCAAAGTTGGAAAGTCAGTTTGACGAATTTGCTCTTTCAAGAGGCCACGCCTATTCCTTCTAATCAATCCACCGTCAGCAGTTTTGATTATGTGGAGCGTGGTGCTATTTGTCTAATGACCACAGCAGTTTGAGACCATCCTTCATCAGGATGTTTGATTCTAACAATGTCAGCCTGCTGTTAGAGGTTTCAGTGGTTTTACTTGCATGTCATAATAACGTTGTTATTTTTCACGTTGCTATTGAATGCTTTTCAGCACACCCAGTTGATCTGGATCACCAACTTGAATCTTTGGTAGTGTGTTCTGATTTCACGATTGTACAACATTTGAGCTAGAGATAAACCTGAATTCAATGGAGAGGCTCTGTATGATAGTAAAGCCAAGTAAGCCAAGACAGCACAGTAGCACAAGTGATTAGCACTGTGGCTTCACAGCGCCAGGGTCCCAGGCACCTGCTGTATCACTGTCCGTGCGGAGTCTGCACATTCTCCCCGTGTCCGCATGGGTTTCCTCCGGGTGCTCCGGTTTCCTCTCACAGTCCAAAGACGTGCAGGTTAGGTGGATTGGCCATGATAAATTGTCCTTAGTGACCAAAAAGGTTCGGAGGGCTAATTGGGTTACGGGGATAGGCTGGAAGTGAGGGTTAAGTGGGTCGATGGGCCAGATGGCCTCCTTCTGCACTGTATGTTCTATGAATATGACTAAAAATCCGATTGTGAATCACTTGCTTTGCCTAACAATTGCTGCACAATGTGTACACCTTTCTCCACTTTTCCGTGGTTGAGGAAAATGCAGACTTGAGGTAATGTGGTTGAAATTATATGTTCTTGCGAATTCCGTCCACTCCCAGATTGCAAAGCATGGACCATTGTTGCGGAATGCCATGTCTCGCAAAGGTTTCCTTGCACACTTTGATCACTGCTGTAGAGGTGAGATCTGGCAGTCTCATCACTTCCCGAAAGTTGGAATAATGATCGGTGATAAGAACATAGTCTTTTCCTCTTGCATGGAACAAGTCAATGCCTACTTTCATCCATGGTGACGTAGCTATACCATGCTGTTGTAGTGTTTCTTTGCATTATGCCGGTTGATGCCGTTGACACGTTGAACAAAACATGATCATCTCTGTGATGTCTTTTGTGGTGATATGCATCACTGTAAATGCACAAGGGGTTAATGTAAATAAACTACGACTAAGTGAACACTAGGGGGAGCACCAGAGACATCATGACATGCAGACATACAGCTAATGAACACATAGAATAGGACACGACCAATGGGCAGTCAAGACACCCAGAGGTTACACAACCACAAGAGGGCATTACACAACCCATATATAAGGATAGGGCACACATGCTCTGTCTCTTTCCACAGATGACACTTAGAGAGTAGGACAGGGACAGATCAGAAGAATCACATCCACCACGTGGCTTAGAGCAGACTGGTTAGTTAGACTGAGTTACTATAGCAAGATTAGCAGGAAAGTCGAACACATAGAGAAATGGTTCAATAAATCACATTGAACTTACTTCAAAGTCTGGAGTATCCTTTGGTCGAGTTGCAGCCTGTGTTATCCCAGAGTACATACACAACATCTTTGTTTATTCCAGGCCAATACACAGCATGTCTAGCTTTTCTTCTGCACTTCTCGATTCCAAGACGTCCTTCATGAATTTTGCTGAGCGTTTCTGACCTGAGATTTAGTTGAATGATAATCCTGTCATTTCTGAATAGTAAGCCATCTACCACAGTAAGTTCTGCTTGTATGCTTTGATGATTTATAACTCTAAGCAAAGTTACATTTTTTTTGTGTTTAATCACATATCTGCTTCAACTTTTCACCTGATGCAGGAAGGTTTTCTTTACATAAATGCAGTTGAGCTTCTGCGTCATTTGATGGATTAAAACGGTTGATTATCAGTATTTATGGATCTTGATAGAGTGTCTGCTATTGAGAGAGCAGGGGCTGGTTTAGCACAGTGGGCTAAACAGCTGGCTTGTAATGCAGAACAATGCCTGCAGCACGGGTTCAATTCCCGTACCGGCCTCCCCGAACAGGCGCCAGAATGTGGCGACTAGAGGCTTTTCACAGTAATTCCATTGAAGCCTACTTGTGATAATAAGCCATTATTATTATTATCTTTACTAGGAGAATAGATTAATGTAAAATCATTTGCATATACAGAGATCACTACACTTGCCGCTGAGCAAGAGTAGGCAGAGGAGTAATTGTTTGTTTTCAAATTCGACCTTTACCAGCCCTACAATGCTCCAAGGTCTGTGCGCTCGTCCAATTCTGGCTTTCCCTGTACATCCCTGACTTTGATCAACCCATTGTGGGTGGCATCGCTTTCAACTTCATAAACCCAAAACTCCGGAATTCTCTCCTTCTATCCTCCCTTATCCCTACAAAGTCACTTCCTTAAAACTTATCTCGTTGGCCAAGCTTTTGGTCACGTATCCTGATATCTCATTGTGCAGCCTAGTGACAAATTATATTTGATAGTGACATGCAAACAGTCTCGGGATGTTCCGCTACGAGGGTGCTTTATAAATGGAAGTTGTTTTTGTAAATTGGGTTTCCTTTTGCCAGAGCCAATGGCTGTGCAAAATCAAGTCATTCCGCCTCTGTGCATTGAAAAATGATATCTCGTCAATATTGCAGCCGCAACAGAGTCAATCGTACACCTCATCCGGTAATTTCACATCAAATACCCAGCATTAGTTCCAGCTTTTGCTGTTCCATTCATGTGAAATCTGAACCTTTTAGAGTGGAACAACAGCAGGGTAACTGCAGTACTTAACATGGTACAGGGATTAAATCTTGATCTAACTATCCTGAAAGTGATCATGTGACTTTCATGCGATGTTGGAATGAAAAGGCTCTCTGACCTTCATTGATTTCATCATTATATTGTCTTCCTCTACATGCACCAATACTCACGTGTTTAATGCTATACATCCCATCAATTCCATATTCATCTGCTTTTGCTGGAACTACTTTAAGATGGCAGCTTTGTTCCTACTTTCTTCTAAAGCAGCCATCTGTGGCCATAGCAATCACAGGAATCATCTAAACAATTGGCTGGTCAGTACATGCTGTGGACTAATCTCGATCGCAAGTCCCCGATGTCACCTTGCTGGCATCGCCCAAGGCATCCAAAGACTCTTGTGGATACCTATGCAGCGGTTCCAGGTCCAACCATGCTCAGAATCTGGACCCCTGGTTGTTCTGTAACCTGCTCATGCTGAGCTTTTTGCTGCTGTTAGAGAGCACAACTTTCTGCGTGTGCATAACACCTGAAACAAAACTCGGTGGGCGTTTCAATGACCAGAGATCCTTTGGTCAGAATTCTTACAGTCGTTGAATGCACTCCATGGGTGGTTAACATTTAGATTATGTTGCTTGTCCCTCATCATTTGCCTTATTGGCAGAATTAGCAGCAATTGCAGCATTGGAGGATTTAGACTCGGGTCCCCATCCCACCAGATTCCGGCATTAAATTTCAGCAGGGGTCATGATGCAGAAATTAAGAAATAATTGGATGATTTAGCCCAGGCGTTGGACCCAGTGACACCATTCCTCGTGCAGCTGATACTCTAAAACTGGTATGTTTTGATATGATCGTATGGGGAACCCACAAAACAAAATGACCAAATTTCCTGAATGACCCCAAATGAAGAAAATGCGAACAAAATTTCCACTTTTTCTCACTTTTATTTGAACGCAAATCAGAGTCCAGTAAATTAATCATGAATTAACAAGCAATTACAGTAGGCACGAACCATAAATCACAAATAAAATAGCAGATAAAACAAAGCCCGTCTCATGAATATTCCTATTGCTCCCCACACAAATGTAGCACCACGTTCAATCTCACAGACCTTCCAAATCAGTCTCTGGAATGGCGGCTCTCTTAATTTTCTCACTCAGTGGGATTGGTCCTCAGGTCACCTGTAACAGTAGCTCCGCTCTATCCAAGTGTGCCGGAGACAATCATTACCCCCCAAACAGTCTGCACACTCCTGCAAAACCTCATTATCTCTATTCACGACCACAGATTCCCTCAGGACTTCTTTATTCAAACCCTTCAATAGGACTTGCTTAACATTCTAGTCAGCTCGACCAAAGCTAAGGCATATCCGAGGAATATTCCAATTCTCAATCCCCGGTCTTCTGCTATCTGTCCATTTTAACTGCATTGCAAACACAGCTCCTTGGGCGCAATCTAATGGCCTTGTCGCACTCAACTCGGTGACATGACAAGCCCATTAAATCTGGTGAGCTGCCTCTCGTGAGATTTGTGACACTCGGAAGGCCTCGCATGATCTAACGAGATCACACCCTGACTGGGCGAGATCTAGATTAACATATGTAAGTGAGCCATTAGGCTTGTTTAAATACCTCTAAACTGGATTCTTTCGAAAAAAAACATCAGACAACTGTGTGTCAGTGGGGGTTTACTTCAAAAGTAGGATTGAAATTTTCAATGCACTTACCGTTGCAGTGGGTAGAGCTGTGGAGACTGCACATGAGGCACTGAAATGAGCCGCGGGATCACAAATCTACGGGACTGCGACTCTGCAACCTACTGCCCGGGAAGGGGAAGCTGGGCATAGAAACATCCAGTCTGCTTGTTTGCTGAGTTTTTATCTGCTTTAAACAGAGAGAAAAGAAACGGCACGGAAGACAGATTGAAGGCTGCGTAGCACAGATCAGGATGCTGCAATCCAATAACGGTGTGGAGAAAAGGCACCATGGGTGCATTTGATGAGGGTGGGGAGACACAGAACTCGTCTGAGGAAAGGTTCCAATTATTCCTTCAAGCCAATCAGACACCAGCAGAACCTAAATGCTACTCTTACATGGCTGTAACAACACAATCTCAGGGTCAAGAATGTTTTAAATCTCCTATTCACTATCTTGGACACAGAATCGACCAAGATGGTCATCACAAAGCACCTAAGATGTCAGAGATACTGGATGCTCCACGGCTACAGAAACTGCTAAGGTTGTTTCTTGGATTGTTAAATTACTTTGGAAAGTTCGTACTACACTCAGAAACCAGGATGAAGCCTTTACACAGATTGCTTTGGAACAAACAATCTTGGCTCTGGATGAAAGATTGTGAGGATGCTTTCCAAGATGTCAAAATAAATTACAGGAATCGGAGTTATTGGTCCATTATAACCCAAATCTGAAGCTGCAGCTTGCTTGTGATGCATCACCCTATGGGGTTGGAGCAGTTATCTCGCATATAATACCTTCAGCTGAAGTGCGTCCAAAAGCATTTGCTTTCAAGACATTGACTAGTGCTCAGTCCAACAATGCTCAATTTGAGGAAAAAGCTCTCAGTATTATTTTTAGTATTCGAAGGTTCCACCATTATTTATTTAGCCGTCAATGCACTCCATTGACCGACCATCGTCCCTTAACACTTGTTGGCCATATTAGGGGATCCTTTGCTCGCTGCTAGTTGATGAAAATATTGGGGGTTAATCGTGTCTGCACATGATTATGCAATTAAATATTGTAGAAGGTTAGGCGGATTGACCGTGCTAAACTGCTCCATAGTGTTCAAAAGGTTAGATGGGGTTATCAGGTTACAGGGATAGAGTGGGTCGTGGGCCTAGGTAGGGTGTTCTTTGAGAGGGTCGCTGCAGACTCTATGGGCTGAATGGCCTCTTTCTGCACTGTAGTGATTCTATGATTTGAACTGCGAAAGTGGATGCTTTGTCTAGGCTGCCGCTGCAACACTAACAAGACCAAAACGATAACCATGAACTGATCAACACTTCAACGACATATTCTGTTTGTCTCATGTGGAAAATGTTCCAGTAATATCTTCTCAGGTGCGAACATTTACCCGAACACATCCAGTGATAGGACAGGTATTGGGCATGATTCAAAAAGCCACTCCAACACAAGAGCATAGAAAGAATCCAGACCTTAAACCCTATCTTACCAGGTATTTTGGGTTGACAGTACAAAATGGAGTATTGCTGTCCGGTATTAGAGGAGTCATTCCGCATTGTCTACAAAGTAGAATTATGGAACTGCTACACGAGGGTCATTCCAGTGTAGTTAGAATGAAGGACTTGGCGAAAAGCTACTTCTGGTCGCCCGAGTTGGATGCCCAAGTGGAGGAGAACGCAGCCCTAGGCTAATTCTGTGTCGCATTGAGAAGTGTACCTCCATTACAACGTTTGCATCCATGGGAGTGGCCTACCAGGCCATGGAAAAGAATCCATGTTGATTATACGGGACCAGTCCAAGGACATAAGTTTTTGGACAAAAGAACATAAGAACAGAAGAACATAAGAACTAGGAGCAGGAGTAGGCCATCTGGCCCCTCGAGCCTGCTCCGCCATTCAATGAGATCATGGCTGATCTTTTGTGGACTCAGCTCCACTTTCCGGCCCGAACACCATAACCCTTAATCCCTTTATTCTTCAAAAAACTATCTATCTTTACCTTAAAAACATGTAATGAAGGAGCCTCAACTGCTTCACTGGGCAAGGAATTCCATAGATTCACAACCCTTTGGGTGAAGAAGTTCCTCCTAAACTCAGTTCTAAATCTACTTCCCCTTATTTTGAGGCTATGCCCCCTAGTTCTGCTGTCACCCGCCAGTGGAAACAACCTGCCCTCATCTATCCTATCTATTCCCTTCATAATTTTAAATGTTTCTATAAGATCCCCCCTCATCCTTCTAAATTCCAACGAGTACAGTCCCAGTCTACTCAACCTCTCCTCATAATCCAACCCCTTCAGCTCTGGGATTAACCTAGTGAATCTCCTCTGCACACCCTCCAGCGCCAGTACGTCCTTTCTCAAGTAAGGAGACCAAAACTGAACACAATACTCCAGGTGTGGCCGCACTAACACCTTATACAATTGCAACATAACCTCCCTAGTATAAACTCCATCCCTCTAGCAATGAAGGACAAAATTCCATTTGCCTTCTTAATCACCTGTTGCACTTGTAAACCAACCTTCTGTGACTCATGCACTAGCACACCCAAGTCTCTCTGAACAGCGGCATGCTTTAATATTTTATCATTTAAATAATAATCCCGTTTGCTGTTATTCCTACCAAAATGGATAACCTCACATTTGTCAACATTGTATTCCATCTGCCAGACATGGTTGATGTGCATTTGCAGAAGCCGGAGGTTACCATTCATGGAGTCGACAACTACCGAACAGACTCTGGAAAGGTTTGACAAGGTATTTGCAACATTTGGGAGACCTGAACGAATCGTGAGTGATAACGACTATCAGTTCACATCAGCCGAATTCAAGGACTACCTGAATGGTAATCAAATCTCCCCCCTCAAATCCAGCGACAACATCTTAGTTGAACATTTTGAACAATTGCTCAAGCATACAATGGATGTTTTGAGGGATAAAGGCTCTCTACCTAAATGTATCAATAATTTTCTTATGACTTCCAGAAACACTGCACATTTAGCAACACAAAGCTCACTGGCTACACTGTGATGTTCAAAAGAAACCTACACGCACTGTTTGACCTTTTGGCTCTCCCTTCAACTTATAGAATAGAACAGTACAGCACAGAACAGGCCCTTCGGCCCTTGATGTTGTGCCGAGCAATGATCACCCTACTTAACCCCACGTAACCCGTATACCCGTAACCCAACAATCCCCCCATTAACCTTACACTACGGGCAATTTAGCATGGCCAATCCACCTAACCCGCACATCTTTGGACTGTGGGAGGAAACCAGAGCACCCGGAGGAAACCCACGCACACACGGGGAGGACGTGCAGACTCCACACAGACAGTGACCCAGCCGGGAATCGAACCTGGGACCCTGGAGCTGTGAAGCATTGATGCTAACCACCATGCTACCGTGAGGCCCTTCAGAGGTAGTCGGGCAACAACATCAGATGCAAGTGGCTGGAAGGCAACATCATTCCAAAACCAGTGTCTTTGATCGTTGGGAACATGTTCTTGTGAGAAATTACACCTCAGGCAGAAAGTGGACTCCAGCAATTGTATTGGCCAAAACGGGTCTGATTTCATATACTATACAATCTGATGATATTAGAATCTGGCTTTGGCACGCTGACCAATTATTGTCTGCACGCAGTGAGAGTCCAGAATCTGCACCAGATGTTTACACCACAGAGAGTATGGACAGCGGCATGCTGGACTAGAGGACTACAACTGCTGAAATTATGGAATGTGTTACAATAGAATCATTCAGACAACCAGAGACAGTTTCTGTGTTGGTTTTGTTCGGTTTAACCCTGAGCAGTGTACAGGAAGACACTCCTCATACCCCGAAGAGACAAGTTCCTGAACATCGTATCCTGTCAAAATGAGATAGACATTCATCCAAGAGACTGCCTTACTAATGAACGTATGTATCTGTAACAGAACACAGAACATAGAATATACAGCGCAGAAGGAGGCCATTCGGCCCATCGTGTCTGCACCGACCCACTTAAGCCCTCACTTCCACCCTATCCCCGTAACCCAATAACCCCTCCTAACCTTTTTGGAAACTAAGGGCAATTTAGCATAGCCAGTCCAGCTCACCTGCACGTCTTTGGACTGTGGGAGGAAACCGGAGCACTCGGAGGAAACCCACGCAGACACGGGGAGAACGTGCAAACTCCGCACAGTGACCCAGCGGGGAATCAAACCTGGCGCTGTGAAGCCACAGTACTATCCACTTGTGCTACCATGCTGCCCTAAACTAAAAACAATGTTAGTTATGGCATAATGCAGTGTTCTTCAAACTTGGGGGCGCGACCCGCAGGTGGGTAACGGGCGGGTGTCGGGAGGGTCGCGGAGATGTCCTTTGCGGCCCTCCTGATTGCGCAAATCCCCGCGCAGCAGCCGGCTTTTAATAACGCCGGCTGCAGGCGGCTTTTAAAATGGCCACGAACATGTAAAAAAAATTCGGCCACATTGCGCATGCACGCCCGATCATCGGCGCGCATGCACAGTGCGGCCGCTATTTTTTTAAACGGTCGCAGCTTTTTGTTTTACAAGTTCGGGGGGATTTTATTCATTTATTTTATTCATTTAATTTTTATTTCTTTCATTTATTTTACTCATTTTATTTTTATTTTACAAGTTCCGGGGAGGGGGTGTTTATTCATTGGATTCATTTATTTCATTCATTTAATTTCTATTTTTTAATTTATTTTATTCATTTTATTTTTTATTTTTTTTACAAGTTCGGGGGGGTTTATTTGATAAAATGTTACAGGAAAAAAAATGCTGAACAGATGGAGACTCCATACTTTCCGACACTGGAATACTTCACCTTCATCGAACAGGTTCCATTGGAGGAGCGTGTATGGGGGCCAAAGGGACCCAAAGCCATTTCCTCCATTTTTGTCAGCAGCAAACAAGGTAAGAGAAAATGGCTGGGTCGCTCAGGTCGGCCGGCGTGGGTCGCGAAGGTCGGCCGGGTTGGGTCCCGAAGGTTGGCGGGTTGGGTCCCGAAGGTTGGCGGGTTGGTAAAAATGGGTCCCCGGAAAAAAAGTTTAAAGAACACTGGCATAATGTGTAGGATCTGTATTAAAGTGTTTGATTAAGTTTAAATGCCGGAGTAAAGAGGGACGGGTGTTACGTATCAGAGTAACACCATTGACTGGTGTAATGTCATATGTCACAAAATAATATTATAGAATCCCTACAGTGCAGAAGGAGGCCATTCAACCCATCGAGTCTGCACTGGCCCTTGGAAAGAGCACCCTGCATAAGCCCACACCTTCACCCTATCCCCCCGTAACCCAGTAACCCCATCTAACCTTTTGGAAACTAAGGGGCAATTTACCATGGCCAATTCACCTAACCTGTACATCTTTGGACTGTGGGAGGGAACTCGAGCACCCGGAGGAAACCCACGCAGACACGGGGAGACCGTGCAAAGTCCACACAGTCACCCGAGGCTGGAATTGAACCCGGGTCCCTGGCGCTCAGAGGTAGCAGTGCTAACCACTGTGTCACCATGCGACTCTATCAGAATGTTTTGTGGACTTTACCATTGTACCCTGTTTGAGAATATAAATATAAAACCGGAGTAGAGAAAGCACAAGGAAACACAAAGTTAACAGCAGCTCACACTTTATTGAAGATTTTCAAGGTAAAATACTGTCTTTCCTTTTTACTGTAATCCAGTGCCCTGCCAGAGTAAAACAGGGAAAAGCAAATGCCCCTTCCCTAGAAACCTACTGATGTGGATGTCCATGTCTCAGAAGCCAACATTCTTACAAATAAACCTTTTGCACTATGTTATACAAACTCCAAGTCTGGCACCTTTTATTGCGACAGCAAAGAATATAACAAACAGCCTGACTGAGATGCAACAAGAACCGAGATTGAAGTAAGTTTGACAGGGTCACTTCATGAAGGAACATATTTGTTACATCTGACGTAACTAACATGTATTACAAATTAATGGTGTGTTGCATGGTACTATTAATTATATATGAATTGGCCATAATTCTATCTTTGCTGTACTGGAATATTGCTCATAAATTATTAGTGATATTGCAGCTCTTACTAAAATGATTAATTATTCATAATGTTAGTTCAGCGCTTTGAAACCATAAACATTTCACTGTGAGATTTTAAATTGGTTAAACATTAACCATTGGTTAATATTGAATGCTCAAAGTCAAGTATCTACAATCTGGTAGCAAGCTTACATTTTACAAGTCGACAATTCAAGATCTTTTCAGTTCATGTCATTAGATCTCCAGCTACATTGTTCAGAATGCGTTCGAGGTTACTGCGCTGGAAGGTCAGTTAGAAGTTCAGATGTGCGATGGGAAAGGGTGGGCAAGCTGACTGAAAAGATGACTGGAAGCAGCCTCTGTGTATGTAGGAAAATGAATCAACTTTATCTTCCAACACCTGCCAGGGAGTGAATAAATTTTTATTTGTTAATTCATTGATATGCCACATTGGAGAAATAAATTAATCTCAGCATGCATATTGCAAAGGCTCTGGGCCCTGACAACATCCCGACAGTAGCATTGAAGATTTGTTCTTCAGAACTAGCCGCACCCCTGGGCAAGCTGTCCCGGTGCAGTTTGAGCACATGTATCGAACCGGCATTGTGGAAAATCACCAGATATGCCCTATCCACAAAAAGCAGAACAAATCCACTCCAGAAAATTATGTCACTATCGATCTACTCTAGATCATTTGCAAAGTGATTCAAACGTCATTTACTAACCACCAACCTGCTCACTCATGCTCAATTCAGCTGCTGCCAGGCTCACTAGGTTATTAATTCATGCCAGCTTTTCCAGAGTAACTCACCTCCTCGTTTCCCCAAATTCTATCCAACATCCACAAGGCACAAGCCAGGAATGTGATGGAATACTCCCCTCTTACCGAGATGAATGTAACTCCAATGAAACTCAAGATGCTTGACGCATCCATGACAAAACAGTCCACTCGGCTAGCACCCTATCCTCAATCATTCACTTCCTCCACCACCACATACAGTGGCAGCAAGCACACTAATTATAAGATGCACGGCAGTGACTCGCCAAGGCTCCTTTGATGGTATCTTCCAAAGCCATGACCTCCAGCACCTAGAATGACAAGTGCAGCAGACACATGTGAACACCACCATCTGCAAGTTCCCCTCCAAAACACACACCATCCTGACTTGGAAATATATCCTCAGTTCTTCACTGTAGCTGGGTTAAAATCCTGGAACTCCCTCCCTAACAGCCCTATGGGTGTATCGACACCACATGGACGTCAGTGGTTCAAGAAGGCAGCTTACCACCACTTTCTCAATGATGGGCAATGTAACTATTCACCTTTTCAGCAATGTCCACATCCAATGAAAGAATAAAAATGTTGTATTGAACCAGTTCTATCTTGTTGTCTAATAATAATAATAATAATCGCTTATTGTCACAAGTAGGCTTCAATGAAGTTACTGTGAAAAAGCCCCTAGTCGCCACATTCCAGCGCCTGTTCGAGGAGGCCGGTACGGGAATTGAACCCACGCTGCTGGTCTAGTTCTGCATTACAAGCCAGCTGTTTAGCCCACTGTGCTAAACCAGCCCCTGTGGGTGTCTGTGTGGGTTTTATAGAAATTTCCAGCAAATATATTGGGAATGCCCAATGTCACTTTTGACTTCCCAAAGTAATGACCCCATTATTCTTAATGCTTGACCTAAAATGACCACAAAAATATTATTTTAAAGCTCCAGCACCATAAATAGCATATTCACGTGGTGTGTGGAGAGATTGCGGACATGCAGTAGAATGGGCAAACTGAGAAAAGGGGAGACTGACCGTGGGAGAGAGCAAGAGGTAGCGTTTGTCAGAGGCAAATGGAGATGTGGGTACGAGAGAAAACATGGGGAAGGCAAAAATAGAAGAGGGCAGATCGAGAGAATTTAATGAGAGGCTGCTGAAGATAGTTTTTGCCGTGAATAGCACTGGGAGGTCAACTATATATGAAATCAGCGAGACAGGTAGCAGGTAATCAGGTGTTCTGTATGTTGGCTTGACTGAGTAAGGAAGGAATGAGCCTTAACTAATTCTGATGGATAGAGTAACAGACAGCACCACTGGTTAAGGCCTTGAACCACTTACAAATTATTCGGCAAAAGCCCTTGGGCGGGATTCTCTAATCCCGCGGCAGAGTGTTGACGCGTTTTACGATGGCGTGAACGGGCTGCTCCGAGGACGGATTCTGGCCCGCAAATTGGGGCAGCATAGGCGCCGTGAGAAGCGGGTGGGGGGGGAGGGGGGTGGCACGAGACCGGCGGAGACGCACAACGCCTCGATGACATAGCGCCGCGTCGCTTAAGGTGCGCGACGGCGCACAGTCCCGAAACCCGCGGGATGGCCGCCGCCCGCTGTGCATCCCCGAAGTTTAAGGACCATGACCTCGACATGCTGCTGAGGAGAGGAGGGCAATCCTGTGCCGCAGACCCGGGCAGCGCAGTCCGGCGAACATGGAGGGAGGTGGGCAATACCGTAAGTGCAGTGGGGCACACCCCACGGACCGGCCAACAGTGCCGGAAACAGATGCACGACCAGGATAAGACCGTCCACAACCATAGGGAGTGTGAGAGAACCGGAGGGGGTCCACCCCTACTGCACCCCCCTCACAGTCCACGAGCAGAGGGCACTGGACCTCATTGGCGGAGCCGAGGACCGGGAGGTTGCCCCTTGCCAGATCGGAGGCATACCAGCAAGTGAGACTCCCCTGCCTGACTCCACACCTTCACCCCAAACCTCCCCCCCACTCCACCCCAAACCCCCCCCACTCCACCCCATCACCCCGCTCTCCCCCCCCACTCCACCCCCTCACCCCAAACCTCCCCATCGCCCCCCCTCTCCAGCACCCCCCCCACTCCACCCCTCCACCCCATCCCCCCCCCCCTCTCCAGCACCCCCCACTCCACCCCCTCAGCCCACTCCGCGTGTCTAACAATACATGCTGCCTTGTGTCTTCCAGGACCTGCCGCCAGTCGTCCCGTCCTGTCTGACGGTACCTCACCCACAACTAGTGCTAGGTCCAGATGCCCCCAGGGACGCATGCCACGGTGGGGATAGCAGACGGCAAGGAAGGCCTTCCTCCGACACGGACACCCAGGACGCTGACGCACAGAGGGCGGACACCCAGGACGCTGACGCACAGAGGGCGGACACCCAGGACGCTGACGCACAGAGGGCGGACACCCAGGACACTGACGCACAGAGGGCGGACACCCAGGACGCTGACGCACAGAGGGCGGACACCCAGGACGCTGACAGCCAGGACACTGACGCACAGAGGGCCGACACCCAGGACGCTGACAGCCAGGACACGTAGATGCTGGACACAGATGCAAACGACAGCCAGGACAGTGACACACACAGGACGGGAACACAGTGGACGGACAGACCGGACAGTGACCCTCAGGTGGAGGCAGACAAGGACCATCGGGCCGAGGGTCGACGCAGGAGACCCCTGACTTTGGCTCCGATGAGGACATGGACTTTGCGCCATTGCTGTCTCCCAAACCCTCCACCATCGCAGAGATTCTCACCTCGGTTGGACACTTTAGTGATGAGGCTTCTGGGACACTCACTGGTGTTCACCACACAGCCGTACCGGTTCAGCAGGTGGAGGTAGGAGGAGCCGAGAGGCCGGACGGCCGGAGGGCAACCCAGCCCCAGCAACCAGCTGCCACCCAGACGGTTCCTGGGTCCCTGGACTTTCCACACCCACCCACAGACCCGATGCAGTTAGACACCCAGGGACGAGACAATGGGATGACGGCCAGCTTTCAGCAGCTGCAGACGCAGGTAGAGAAGTCCACCAGCATCCAGGAGCAGGGAGTGGTGCTGGTTATGGCTGCAACCCAGGCCGATACCGCGCCAGTGTCCCCCACGGCGTCCACAGAACACTGCCGCCAGCTACCCAACATGGCCACGTGATGGAGTGTCCAGAATGCATACAGGGACCATCCAGGTGGAGGGTGTAACTGTGCCATGAGTCAGCCATTGGCTAACGATTTGGAGCTCACAGCTCATCGCAGAGCGGCTTGTCATCATCCCCCATGGCATTGATCACACCCGCTTCCACAGGCAATTGTGTGAGACCAGCTCGTAGTGCTGCAGGTGGATGTGTGGTGGAGACGTGCTGTGCATGTGGTGGTGTGGGAGCTAAGGTTGGTGGGTGGTGTGGGAGTGTGTCTCATCGGTGTTGTGGGAGGTGGGGGGTACGGGCGGTGCCAGTGCCCCTGCTCAGCAAGCCCCTACCCTCCTAGTTGTTGAAACATGCGGCAATCAACGCCTCGCGTGCTCGCTGGCCAAGCCGGTGGCGACGTGCAGCCTCCCGTCCATATCCAGCCCCCGTGTCGCATCTATTGCCCCCCCTTGTCTCCATTCTCCTCAACTGGAGAGGCAGCCCCTTCCTTGAGCTCGTCCTCTGCCTCCTCCTCCTCCTCCAGCACATCGCCCCTCTGCTGGGCTTATTGTGGAGGACACAGCAGACCACAACAATGCGGCCGACCCTCTCCGACTGGTACTGGAGGGCCCCTCCAGAGCGGTCCAGGCACCTGAAGCACATCTTCAACAGGCCAAAGCACCAATGAGGCACCATCGAGTCTGCACCGGCTCTTGGAAAGAGCACCCTACCCAAGCCCACACCTCCACCCTATCCCCATAACCCAGAAATCCCACCTAACACTAAGGGGCAATTTGGACCCTGAGGGCAATTTATCATGGCCAATCCACCTAACCTGTACATCTTTGGACTGTGGGAGGAAACCGGAGCACCCGGAGGAAACCCACGCACAGATGGGGAGAGCGTGCAGACAGTGACCCAGCGGGGAATCGAACCTGGGACCCTGGCGCTGTGAAGCATTTGTGCTATCCACAATGCTACCGTGCTGCCCCCAACTTGTCGCCCAGCAACCAGCCCCTCAGCCGGGGGGGGATGAATGAGTGTGCCAGGATAAATGCGTCATGCACACTGCCCGGGTACTGGGCGCAGACGTTCAGGATCTTCATCTAGTGGCCACAGACCACCTGAATGTTCATGGAGTGGATCCCCTTTCTGTTCATGAACACGTCCCTGTTTTACACTGGTGGCCACATGGCTACGTGCACCCGATCGATCGCATCCTGTACCATGGGTTTCCTGGCAACGGCAGCGAATCCCGCTGACGGGCATCCTGGTGGGCGCGGTCCTTTAGGAACTGGATGTACCGGTCTGCGATGTCAGTCACTGCACGGTGCGCCGATGTCTGGGAGATGCCGGATCGGTCCCCACTCGCCGCCTGGAATGACCCCATGGCATAGAAGATCAGGGCCTCTGTCACCTTGACGGCCACCGGGAGAGCATGTCCTCCCCCAGTGCCATGTTGTGCCAGGTGTGCCATCAGGTGGCAGATATGGGCGACGGTTTCCTGACACATCCCGAGTCTCCTCCTGCAAGCCTGTCCGGCAGGTCCTCGAAGAAAATGCGGCGACGGTAAACACAAGGCCTCATCGGGCGCCTTGGCACACCACCAGCTCCTATGCCACATCGGTATCCTCACCGTGTGCCTCCCCCTCGTTGTTGTGGTCGTTGTCCGCCGCCGCCTCCTCCTGCCCCCTGTCGAGCGGGCGGCCTGCAGCCTGAGCGGGTGCCACTTGGCCCTCTGCAGCCCGTCCCTCTGCTGCAGCTGCTGCTGCCACAGCCGCTATGAGCCGCCTGTGCCGACGCTGCCACAGGGCTGCATGTCGGGCAGCGGCTCTCACCATGGCAGCACGGTAGCATTGTGGATAGCACAATCGCTTCACAGCTCCAGGGTCCCAGGTTCGATTCCGGTTTGGGTCACTGTTTGTATGGAGTCTGCACATCCTCCTCGTGTGTGCATGGGTTTCCTCCGGGTACTCCAGTTTCCTCCCACAGTCCAAAGATGTGCAGGTTAGGTGGATTGGCCATGCTAAATTGCCCTTCGTGTCCAAAATTGCCCTTAGTGTTGGGTGGGGTTACTGGGTTATGGGGATGGGGTGGAGATGTTGACCTTGGGTAGGGTGCTCTTTCCAGGAGCCGGTGCAGACTCGATGGTTCGAATGGCCTCCTTCTGCACTGTAAATTCTATGATCTATGGCGGCCAACATTGCTGCCTGGTGCCCAAACATTATGATCTGCAGGCGGTGGGGGGTATACAACATGTTTAGAGATGGCGCATGGTCCTCGCGACAGCCAGGTGCCATGGTTGGCATGTCTGCCCCGGTTGGCTGGTTGCGCCACAGCCACACATGCACCCAGCCCCTTGGCAACACCCTCCGTGCTCCGTCCACTATTGCCCGTCCCCCCTGATAGCGCCATTGTTGGATGGCTATGCCCTGACCGGGGGGGGGGGGGGGGGGGGCTGCCATGGGTACAGCCCTGGACCTTCCCAGCACGACTGATGATTTTTATTAGTAGATTAGACCTGGGGTCAATAATTTGGGACTTCGACCCATCTGGCCCGCAGAATCCATGGGATCCCGGAGAATCGCTGAACTTACCCCCTCGGGCGATTCTCCGGGCGGCGCAGCGCCGATCACGATGGCACCGTTCTCGCTGGTTGAGAGAATGGCGGAACGGCGTCGGACTGGCGTCGCGTAAGAAAACGGCGGGATTGCCAATTGTCTGAACCGGCCGGCGTGAGAGAATCCTGCCCCTTATTCCCAAACAATGAAAACTAGAAAATAGCTTTGCAAGTTACTTGAGGTTGTTCCCTGAATGAATTGAAACTAACCTTCTTCAGAATAAAACCAGCTTTTAATTCTGTTTACTCAATAACACTTGATAATTTCAGCATCTGCTGGTACATGGAAAATTGATGCAGAAAACAAGCTTTATCTTTGTTAAGCAATTACAGCTCTTGTTCTATTGAGATGCATCTTTTTTCTGTTCAGATTTGCCACTTCAGTGCTGACTTGTCCTATTATGAAGCTGGCTTGATGAATGACAGCATCTGAACCGCTGACAGCAAGTGGCCATATACTAAAGTGCAGATGGCCTAAAGTGATGGTGAGCTATTCAACAGTGACCGGGGTATTTAGAGGATTATTGTCGCAGCATTGCCCTATTTGGTCCTCCTCAGCGGTTTTGTTCATCAGCTTTCAGTCCTCCCTGTTCCAGTAGAGAATGTGATGCCATGCTGGAATCCAGTTCGACATCCTGGTCGCTTGATACCATACCAACAATTAATTTGGAATCTTTGGGGCTACGTAGCTATTCAATTCCAAAGTTTCTGTAGCCGAGTCAATATGCTGCATCCATTAGCATCCGTGTTGTCTTCTAAAGTGGGAACCCCAGTTAATTTCCTGCTTCTCAGGGCCACATGTACCACAACTAAATTGTCGGAAGGAGGTGATTCGGTGCCCACGTTCACTGTGAGCGCAAACGGCCATGGGGGCGCAAAATCTCCCGAGACTCAGAAAACCAGATTCTCGCTAACGAGATCTTGTTTTACGATTTCCCCCACCCCTCACCGGTGAAATAACAAGATTCCACCCTTTTTTATTCAAATGTACTTGAAGGGCTTTTCACAAGTCGGGGAACCCCCCCCCCCCCCCCCCCCCCCCATTGCTATATTTACTCGCTCTAACTATGGCAGTCAATAAGGTTTCCCTTCTTTGTCTAGATATTGATATTATATTGCTTTCAGAGTCGGCAGGTATCAGATGATACCACCACAAGGTTCAACCGGATATCGATCAAAGACCCAACAACCAGTTAGTTCAAGTTCAATGATACTTTATGTACACACAAGATTAACTTATATGTGCAACATAAACACGACAAGCTAAACTACACCTAACAACTATGACAACCTGTACTTAACTTCAGGCACCTGACTTAGGTCAGAGGAACTTTGTTCGAATCTGGATCTGCTGGGTCTGGAGAAGTAACTGCGGTTCAGCTGGGCTCATCGATCTTCTAGCGGGCGATGCACTTGGACTTATTTCTGGTCATGGTGCTGCAGTTGGAGATCGACGTTGCCGGAGCGCCAGGTCCAAAAGAGATCAAATACATGGCAGTGTCTCTCTTTATCCTTGGGGGGGGGGGGGGGGGGGGGGGTTTGTGCTCTTTTGGTCAGCCCTTAGGTTTGGACCCAATTAATTGAGCAATTCTCGATCACTGCCTTCGATCTAAGCCAATAAAGGGGCTGGTGCCTTGATGGCTGGGCGTGTCCTAAGCAGTCATTGACCTTGCTGTTTATGCTTCCTGATTAAAGGGAGTGGCGCCGAAATGTCTAGACTTGTATGACTTACCTGAGGATTAATCCTTTGTCTTACGGAGATGGGCCATCAAAATGCTAATCAGCTGGAGGTTTCGATGCTGTCTGGATTCCTTGCTCACAAATATACATTCGGGCTCTGTGCCTGCCTGAATCTTATATTGCCTATATTTCCCTTTAGGCTTTGTGAACGTCCATGTTTCTTGTTGTAAGTGGCCATCCCAGATGGCTACACCCCCCCTCCCTCCCCCCCTTCACCTTGCCAGCGTGACGTCACATTGGTGAGGTTTACAATAATTGTTGCAAAACGGGAAACTGTCGAGAGGAACCCGTCGGGATGCAAACGTAATAATACCCCCCTGGGAGGAGAGGGACATGCCCAAGTGTCAACCTGGCATTGTTAATCTGAAACTGGCAGGGGGCTGTAACAAAGGCAGGCCCTCTAGGAAGCTCCAATGGGGAGGGGGGGGGGGCGGTTCCCTTGTGTGCAGGGGTGGGGGGATAGAGGAGGGTGGTGGTGGAGGTTGCCACGATGCTTGTGTTGAGGGGGATGTTGCCCCGATGCGTGTGTGTGGCGGGGGGAGGGGGGGGTAATTCTGTCCACCATGTCCGTGGAGAGGGCGGTTTCTTCACATCGCACGTTGGGGCAGCCTTTAAAAATCCATAAGGTCATGACCCACCAGTGCCAGCGTAAATCATGCCACCAGATTCGCTATGCCAGATACTCTGGAGGGTAAACTCAGATGTGCGACTGGAGAAGTATATTCCGGTTTTCTCACTGACACCAAAACTCAGAAAAAAGATTGGAAGAATCTGCTCGTAGTCACTCTTGTAAAGTAGGAAACACGGCACACAAGCAAGCTCTTTCAAACTAAAATGTGATAAAGGACGAGATCATCTGTTTTTAATAATGTTGTTTGAGCGAATCGCGTTAGTTTCCAAGACACTGGTGGGTATATTCTTGGCCCTTCTTTGGATGGGGGATTGGGCCTATCAGAGGGTCAGTGCACACCGGAAGGGCCGAATGGCTTCTTTCAGCACTGTAGGGATTCTATGACGAGACAGACAGAACTTCAATTTAAAATCTTATCTGAGACACAGCACTTCAGACATGGCAGCTTCAGCACTACTTTCAAGTGTCAACCGAGGGACTTGAATCCCTAATTTATGGAGGCAGACGGACCGTTTTGGTTGTTGTGACTCAGCACTGCACCTGATAAACTGGCTGAGCCTTACAGTGAACGGTGTCGCTGAATTTTATTGGTGCATGCAGCATCGATTGTGCATATTTATTCTAATTTGACCTTTAATTTAACATGGTATTACAGCACTGTAGCTTTACACTTTCATGTTGCTGATCCAGATACTACACCCACATAATGAGAGAGATTCATCTTCCATTTGTACTGTTTGCAACACCATTAGAACCATCCCCTTGGGGATAAAGGACTGGATTTGTGCTGTGGATTTAGCAACACGCAAGTATGATTGCACCAATAATTGAGTCAAAGAAAATCAATATTGGTAAATTAAATTTTGTAAGCAAGTTGGTTTGTATAAAGTCTCACAGGGAATATGAAGAATGCGCATTAAAAAAAAGACTATAATGTGACATTACTGGTGATGGTTGTCTTATTCCAGTCATTTACTGATGAACTCTTCTGCAATAAATTGAGTTACAAAATGTGAGTCCATTGCTTCTGTGCGAAGCAGCGATGTGGAATTCCGATATGCTCGGGGCAGGGACCTCATTTGAGAAAAGTTAAAACAGCCGCTGCTGGAAATATATGATCGCTTAGAAGGAAGGTCAAATGTTTTTCTGGGCTCCCCCTCAGAAGGACAAATCTGAATCCAGGTGTAAGACTGAATCTGTGTGAAATATTAACCCGCCTTGCAGAATATGCTTTGCCTGAAACCCCCTTTTCAGCAGAGATTATTTTTTTCAACCACATATATCAACAAATACAAAACAAAAATGACAGGGAGGAAAAAAATCTGCTGCTTAATTAACCTGCTCCACGCTCTCATGGTACTTGAACCACCAGGTTTGGTAACAACCATCGCCAGCCCATCATCCACTCCCCCATGGGAGATAGAAAAGGGAATTCAGAGAACAAAGAAAAGTACAGCACAGGAACAGGCCCTTCGGCCCACCAAGCTGGTGCCGACCATGCTGCCCAACTAAACTACAATCTTCTACACTTCCTGGGTCCGTATCCCTCTATTCCCAATCCTATTCATGTATTTGTCAAGATGCCCCTTAAATGTCACTCGTCCCTGCTTCCACCACCTCCTCCGGCAGCGAGTTCCAGGCACCCCACTACCCTCTGTGTAAAGAAACTTGCCTCATACATCTACTCTAAACCTTGCCCTTCGCACCTCAAACCTATGCCCCTTAGTAATTGACCCCTCTACCCTGGGAAAAAGCCTCTGACTATCCACTCTGTCTATGCCCCTCATAATTTTGTAGACCTCTATCAGGTCGCCCCTCAACCTCCGTCATTCTAGTGAGAACAAATCGAGTTCATTCAACCGCTCCTCATAGCTAATGCCCTCCATACCAGGCAACGTCCTGGTAAATCTCTTCAGCACCCTCTCTAAAGTCTCCACATCCTTCTGGTAGTGTGGCGACCAGAATTGAACACTATACTCCAAGTGTGGCCTAACTAAGGTTCTATACAGCTGCAACATGACTTGCCAATTCTTATACTCAATGCCCCGGCCAATGAAGGCAAGCATGTCGTATGCCTTCTTGACTACCTTCTCCACCTATGTTGCCCCTTTCAGTGACCTATGGACCTGTACACCTAGATCTCTCTGACTGTCAATACTCTTGAGGGTCCGACCATTCACTGTATATTCCCTACCTGCATTAGACCTTCCAAAATGCATTACTTCACATTTGTCCGAATTAAACTCCATCTGCCATCTCTCCGCCCAAGTCTCCAAATGATCTAAATCCTGCTGTATCCTCTGACAGTCCTCATCGCTTTCTGCAATTCCACCAACTTTTCTGTTTTCCGCAAACTTACTAATCAGACCAGTTACATTTTCCTCCAAATCATTTATTTATACTACAAACAGCAAAGATCCCAGCACTGATCCCTGCGGAACACCGCATCACAGCCCTCCAATTAGAAAAGCAGCCAGTTCTGTATCCACCTTGCCAGCTCATCCTTGATCCCGTGTGACTTCACTTTTGTACCAGTCTACCATGAGGGACCTTGTCAAAGGCCTTACTGAAGTCCATATAGACAACATCCACTGCCCTACCTGCATCAATCATCTTTGTCACCTCTTTGAAAAACTCCATCAAGTTAGTGAGACACGACCCCCCCTTCGAAAAAACCATGCTGTCTCTCACTAATACGTCCTTTTGCTTCCAAATGGGAGTAGATCCTGTCTCGATGAATTCTCTCTAGTAATTTCCCTACCACTGACGTAAGGCTCACTGGCCTGTAGTTCCCTGGATTATCCTTGCTACCCTTCTAAACCAAAGGAACAGCATTGGCTATTCTCCAGTCCTCCGGGACATCACCTGAAGAAAGTGAGGATCCAAAGATGTTTGTCAAGGCCTCAGCAATTTCCTCTCTAGCCTCCTTCAGTATTCTGGGGTAGATCCCATCTGGCCCTGGGGACTTATCTACCTTAATATTTTTCAAGACGCCCAACACCTCGTCTTTTTGGATCTCAATGTGACCCAGGCTATCTACACACCCTTCTCCAGACTCAACATCCACCAATTCCTACTCTTTGGTGAATACTGATGCAAAGTATTTTGCATCTGACTACACACACAGATTCCCTTGCCTATCCTTCAGTGGGCCAACCCTTTCCCCGGCTACCGTCTTGCTTTTTATGTACGTGTAAAAAGACTTGGGATTTTCCTTAACCCTATTTACCAATGACTTTTTGTGACCCCTTTTAGCCCTCCTGACTCCTTGCTTAAGTTCCTTCCTACTTCCCTGATATTCGACACAAGCTTCGTCTGTTCCCAGCCTTCTAGCCCTGACAAATGCCACCTTTTTCTTTTTGATGAGGCCTACAATGTCTCTCGTTATCCAAGGTTCCTGAAATTTGCCTTATTTATCCTTCTTCCTTACAGGAACATGCCGGTCCTGAATTCCTTTCAACTGATACTTGAAAGCCTCCCACATGTCAGAAGTTGATTTACTCTCAAACATCCGTCCCCAATCTAGGTTCTTCAGTTCCCGCCTAATATTGTTATAACCTTCCCCCAATTTAGCACATTCACCCTAGGACCACTTTAAAACTTACTGAATTATGGTCACTGTTCCCGAAATGCTCCCCTACTGAAACTTCTACCACCTGACCGAGATCATTCCCCAATACCAGGTCCAGTTCAGCTCCTTCACTAGTTGGACTGTCTCCATATTGTTTTAAGAAGCCGTCCTGGATGCTCCTTACAAACTCTGCCCAGTCTAAGCCCCTAGCACTGAGTGAGTCCCAGTCAATATTGGGGAAGTTGAAGTCTCCGATCACAACAACCCTGTTGTTTTTACTCTTTTCCAAAATCTGTCTACCTATCTGTTCCTCTGTCTCACGCTGGCTGTTTGGAGGCCAGTAATAAACCCCCAACATTGTGACTGCACCCTTCTTATTCCTGATCTCTACTCGTACAGCCTCACTTACCTCTTGAGGTGTCCTCCCGTAGTACAGCTGTGATATTCTCCCTAACCAGTAGCGCAACTCCGCCACCCCTTTTACATCCCCCTCTATCCTGCCTGAAACATCTAAATCCTGGAATGTTTAGCTGCCAATCCTGTCCTTCCCTCAACCAGGTCTCTCTAATGGCAATAACATCATAGTTCCATGTGCTAATCCTAGCTCTAAGTTCATCTGCCTTACCTGTTATACTTCTTGCATTAAAACATATGCACTTCAGGCCACCAGACCCGCTGTGTTCAGCAACATCCCCCCTGTCTGCTCTGCCTCAGAGCCATACTGACCCTATTCTCTAGTTCTCCCTCAATGCTTTCACCTTCTGACCTATTTCTTTGGTGCTCACCCCCCTGCCATACTAGTTTAAACCCTCCCGTGTGACACCAGCAAACCTCACGGCCAAGATATTTATGCCTCTCCAGTTTAGATGTAACCCGTCCTTCTTATACAGGTCACACCTGCCGCGGAAGAGGTCGCAGTGGTCCAGATAACGGAAACACTCCCTCTGACACCAGCTGTTTAGCCACGTGTTTAGCTGTTCAATCTTCCTATTTCTATCCTCACTGGGGAACTGGCACAGGGAATAATCCCGAGATTACAACCCTAGAGGTCCTGTCTTTTAACTTTCTGCCTAGCTCCCTGAACTCCTGCTGCAGGACCTCATGCCCCTTCCTGCCTATGTGGTTAGTACCAATATGTACCCCGACCTCTGCCTGTTTGCCCTCCCCCTTCAGGATGCCCGCTACCCGTTCGGAGACATCCTGGACCCTGGCACCAGGGAGGCAACAGACCATCCTGGAGTCTCTTTCACGTCCACAGAAGCGCCTATCTGTGCCCCTGACTATAGAGTCCCCTATGACTATTGCTCTTCTGCGCTTTGACCCTCCCTGCTGAACATCAGAGCCAGCTGTGGTGCCACTGCTCTGGCTGCTGCTGTTTTCCCCTGATAGGCTATCCCGCCCCCCCCACCCCCGACAGTATCTAAAGGGGAATACTTGTTCGAGAGGGTGACAACCACTGGGGATTCCTGCACTGACTGCCTGCCCTTTCTGGTGGTTACCCATTTCTCTGTCTGCACCTTGGGTGTGACCACATCTCTATAATTGCTATCTATGACGCTTTCCTCCACCTACATGCTCCTAAGTGCATCCAACTGCTGCTCCAACCGAACCATGCGGTCTGTGAGGAGCTCCAGTTGGGTGCACTTTCTGCAGATGAAGCCATCCAGGACGCTGGAAGCCTCCCGGACCTGCCACATCTCACAGTCAGAGCACTGCACCCCTCTAATTGACATTGCGCCAATTAATTTGCAAAATAAATTTAAAAGTTAAAAAAATGTTACTGTTAACTATATGTTTGTTTCCTCGCACTACATTTCTACTATGAATGTGAAAGCTAAATCCAGGGCCACTTAAGAGAAAATATTCTGGAAAATTCATCTCTGACGACCTCAAGACAGCAGAAACCGTCTCAGAGGTCATGCGGACCAAGTGTTATCTATCAAGACATTTACCTTTCATATGATGTGCTTTCTGTCCCACCCAATATCCCACCGACTCTCCTTTGAAGGTTGCAAAGAGTCTGCACCCACCTTACTTCTGAACAATGCATGCCAACCACGTGCTCCAGCCTGCACTGTGTGGTGATATGCATCACTGTAAATACACATGGGGTTAATGTAGATACACTAGAACATTACATAGAACATTACAGCGCAGTAAAGGCCCTTCGGCCCTCGATGTTGCGCCGACCTGTGAAACCACTCTAAAGCCCATCTACGCTATTCCTTTATCATCCATATGTTTATCCAATGACCATTTCAATCCCCTTAATGTTGGCGAGTCCACTACTGTTGTGGGCAGGGCATTCCACGCCCTTACTACTCTCTGAGTAAAGAACCTACCTCTGACATCTGTCCTACATCTATCTCCCCTCAATTTAAAGCTATGTCCCCTTGTGCTAGACATCACCATCCGAGGAAAAAGACTCTCACTGTCCACCCTCTCTAATCCTCTGATCATCTTGTATGCCTCAATTAAGTCACCTCAATCTTCTCTCTAACAAAAACAGCCTTAAGTCCCTAAGCCTTTCTCATAAGATCTTCCTTCCATACCAGGCAACATCCTGGTAAATCTCCTCTGCACCCTTTCCAATGCTTCCACATCCTTCCTACAATGCGGCGACCAGAACTGCATGCAATACTCCAAATTCAGAGTTTTGTACAGCTGCAACATTACCTCATGGCTCCAAAATTCAATCCCTCTACCAATAAAAGCTAACACACCGTACGCCTTCTTAACAACCTTATCAAATTGGGTGGCAACTTTCCGGGATCTATCAGGGACTAAATAACTAAATAAACACAAGAGGAAGCACCAGAGACATCATGACACATAGACATTTAACCAATAGGTCAGTAAGATAGGACACGACCAATGAGCGGGCAAGACATACCCAGAGGTGTCACTACCACAAGGGGACTCCCATATAAAAGGACAGAGCACACATGCTCTTTCTTTTTCCATCAACGACACTCAGAGAGACAAGGGCAGATCAGGAAGCATCACACCCACCACATGGCTTAGTGCAGGCTGGTTAGTTAGACTGAGTTACTACAGCAAGATTAGCAGGAGAGTCGAACTCAAGTTGGAGAATTGTTAACTGTTCAATAAATGTGTTAACACAAGTCTGAGCCTTCCTTTGTCAGAGTATACATCAAGGAAGCAGCTTATGCTACATGAAGAAGCATAACACAACACACTGCTTATTGTTGGTGTTAACAAGATTTGCTCACAATAAGCGATGGATGGATAGCAAAAAGCGTGCTATGACCTCCAAGCAGACCCCAAGCTTTTGGTAAGATCCTGCGAGGGATCAATGGCATTTTGTTTAAAGTAGACAAAGTTTGGGATTCAAGACAGTTACTAAGTTGCAAGATTCCATGAGTTTTAAATAAATTAAAATAAACTTTATTGTACAAGGACGAAAAGAAAAAGCAATTCACAATATCGATCTTATACATTAACATTCAGGGTTAATATATGAATTGACAGGCAAACTGCGGTTGAGCACAACTTACTGTACAATATATAACTAGCAACTATGACCAAGACAGATCTTGTGGGTTTCTCTAAATCTACCCAGTTGCTATTAATAGCGTGAGTCAATCAATCTCATTGAAACGCCGTCTCCCTCACGAGAGACTCCAAACTTTTCATTTTTGAAGATCAAGCCTCTGAATTCCCTCGAAGTCAATCTAATTCTGACTGCCTTAACAACTGTACACCTGCCATGGTTTCATTCCCCTCTCCCGGTACTCTGTTCCCCTGAACTTCTGAGGCTGTGCACCTGCCTATACCCATTACCGCAATTTCAGCTCTTCATTGCTGGGTAGCATCACTGGACGAACGCTGCCCTACATATTTCATCAACCTCTTGAGCAACACCAAGCTATTAATGGCTCCCAGGGTTTCTTCTGAGCCCTACCGCTTTCCGGCACGGAGCCAGAGAACTTGCCATCTTCTAAGCTTCCAGGACTTCTCCTGAGCCTTAACTGAATGGAGCTATTGAATGACTCCTAAGAATCCTCCTGAGTCTCAACTTCACAGAGCCATCAAACAGCAACGCATTTGCTAACTGGAACACGTGAACAGCAGCATCTTTTCAGTATGGCCTTTTCCCCTGCTGCGGAATACCCACTCCCCCGGCAAACACCGATAAATTGGAACACTAGAAATTTCTTAAGCTCTACTCATTTCCATGAAAACGTTCGGCTGGATCCTCCATCGGCGGATCCTCCGCTTCGCTGACAGCTCACACACCCGCGGACCTCCCGATGGCGTGGGGTTGCCCACAATGGGAAAGTGCTTTGGCCGGCTGCCGGGGCAGAGAATCCCGCTGCCAACGGGGGCGTGTCGCATCAGAAAATGGGAGAGTCCCGCCCGTAGCTTCCAGCGCCCCTAGAATGTTTTAAAATTATTTGGAGCATTAACTCCCAAAATAAAGCAACTCTCTGGGCCACATTTCTTTGCAAGCAATGTCAGCACCTTGGGCTGGATTCTGTGCTCTGTGACAGCAGAAGCGAGAATCACAATTGGGCAGAGAAAGGCGCAAAATGGGAAAATATCCATTTTGCGGCCAGTGCCAATTCCGACGTCATGGTCTCCGGTCCCAATTTGCGTGGATTTTAGTATAATTTGTGGCTGGGACACTTCATTCTCCACCCCCTCACAATTCTCTGCCCCTCGTAGGCGGAGGTCTAGTGGGCAAGTGTTTACAAGCAGTGACTGCACGCTATGGCTGCTGAGGGGGAGCCAGAGGTTAAAATAACTCTGAAAGAGCCTAAAATGTTGTCAAGCTTGCTGGGAGAGTGGCTGTCCAGATCAGGGCAGTAGCGGGAGATGATATGGTGCCAAGTCCATGGACTCAGGGTGTCCCCTTCAGGATCGGCGTGGCCTGGTTCAGATGGCCATTGCTGCTAAATGTGGTTTTAATGCACCCCCTGGTGCTACTTACAATCTTCTGGCTACCTCACACTGTCAAGTGATCACCATGTCCTTTTAATGCTTAGAGAGCCTTTGGTCATCTGCTAGCCCACCCAGGTCAACCTTCTGGATGCCCTCACACCCCAGCTGAGTCATCAAGGGGATGGGCATAGGACGGGCTCCATCAGGGACCCGCCAGGTATTGGCACTCTTCAGAACCGCTGTCCCGGAACATCCGGTGACGACATATAGTGGAGGTCACACATTGGATGGCTCCCGCTAGAGACCTCGGTTTTTGGCAATTTTCGCCAGTTTTTGGGGGGGGGGGGGGGGGGGAGCTATGATGTAAACTTGCCCTAAAAGGTTTGTGGGCACTGAGAATGTCGAAATCTCAGAAAAGAAATATTGAGAGCAAGGGAGCGAGCGTTCATCCGCCGGCAGAGTCAATCGCGATGCGGACTGCAGTTGGAAAAAAGATGGCGGGAGAATGCACCCACCACTGTGGAGTTTGAGTGGAAAATTGCCAAGCATTTTGAGAGGCAAGAGAGGGAGATGATGGCTATTCTTAATAAATTGGTGAAGGAGTCTCTGGCTCTCATGAAGGAGGCTCTTGGAAAGACATTGGAGATGGTTTGGGGACATGTGAGGTACTGAAGCGGGTGGAGGGAACACTGTCACGACATAGTGACCAGCTCGCCTCACTGGAAACGGAGTTGCTGAAGGTGGAGGACAGAAATAAGGCTTGAGGGCCAAGACTGAGGACCTTAAGAACAGGTCACAATGGCAGAACTTTGGGCTTATCGGGCTGCCTGAAGGTGCGGAGGGTCCGAAGGGGAACATAGGGCGGAAATCTCCGCTCCTGGGATAAATCGGGAAGGCCGTCGTGAACTTGGCCGAGTTTCATGACGGCCTCGGAGGCCGCTCCTCTCACCGTATTCACCCCCACCCGGGGGGGCTAGGAGCGACGCTCCATTATTCTCGGCCGCCGGGCCTTGACGCTTGCGTCAAGGTGGAGTGCCGAGAATGACGCGATGGCGGCGCCTATGTGACGTCAGCTGCGCATGCGCAGGTTGGCTGGCTCCAACCTGCGCATGCGCGGCTGACGTCACGATGGCTGACGGCTCAAACCCGCGCATGCGCGGTGGCCGTCTTCCCCTCCGCTGCTCCGCAAGGCATGGCGGCTTAATCTTGCGGGGCGGCGGAGGGGAAAGAGTGTGTCGCTTTGAGACGCCAGCCCGACGATCGGTGGGCACCGATCACGGGCCAGTCCCCTCCCGAGCACAGCCGTGGTGCTCACTCCCCTCTCCGCCCCCCACAAGCTTCAAACGGGCCTTTGGCGCGCTGTCACGACGACGGCAGCGAATAGGTGTGGTTGCCGCCGTCGTGAAACGGTTGCGAACGGCAGGCCGCTCGGCCCATCCAGGTCAGAGAATCGGCGGTCGCCGTGAAAAACGGTGAGCGGCAATTCTTCCGAGCGGGGGGGTGGGAGAATCGCGGAGGGCGCCAGGGGGCGTGAAGAGAGTCGCCCGGCCCTCCCGCGATTGTCCCACCCGGCGTGGGGAGCGGAGAATCGCGCCCATAGTACTTTTTCGAAGATGATCGTGAAGCTGTTGGGGGAGGAGGAGAACCTCCCTCGCCCCCCATTTCTTGTGTGAGTTTAGGGTCGATTCAGTGAAAGGTGGCGCATAGGACACATTTAGTGAGGTTGTTTGTGGCAGTGGAGGACATGTGTGAGCCATATGGAGGGGGCCCGGTGAATTATATCCATAAATTCTTGTCTTGCCTTGAGTTGGGGAGGTTCTGGAACTCTTTCTTCAGCACCTTCTTGGCAATCTTGCAAATAGATTTAGAACTCAATTCCCTAGGGGCCGTATTTGGGGTGTTGGGGTAAGTCTTTCATGCAGAGAGTGCGGGTGCCAGGAACGCATGCCAGAGGTTGTGCTGGAGGGGGCACATTAGCAACATTTAAGAGGTATCTGGATGGATACATGAATAGGGAGGAAATAGAGGGATATGGACCGAGTAATGGCAGAAGGTTTTGTTTTGGTTAAGACATTATGACCGGCACAGGCTTGGAGGGCCGAAGGGCCTGTTCCTGTGCTGTACTTTTCTTTGTTCTTGCTCTTTGGGCCTGCCAGAGCTACAGATGGGCGGAGTGGATGTTTCAGCCTTCGCCTCATTTGTTGTTTGCAGGCGGGTCCTCTTGAATTGGAGGTCAGCTCTGTTCTGTACCTCAGTATGGCTGGGGGACAATCAAATTCTGGTACCTCGAAAAAGGTCACCTTGAATGGCGTGATTGCGGGGCTCTACAAAAGGTAGCGCCCATTCATCCTGTATTTCAAGAGTTGGTCACCGTCAGCTGCGATGGAGGGGGGTGGGGGTAGGGTCTTGATTGGGGTGTGGGTGGGGCTCACAGGTGGTTGTATTTTTCTTTATATTAGTTTGGCTTTGGATGGGGTGTGTTTTCTTTTTTATGTACAAAATGTGAAAACTTAATAAAAATATTTTTTTAAATAAAAGAACCACTGCCACACTGCAGAGAATGCAGGGGATCAGCAGAGGACGCCTGCATCGTAGCCTTTGGAACCCACCCTAATTCTCTGCCCCTCTCAGGGCAGAGGCGTCACCAGTGACTCCCGCCACTAAGGATCACCATCTGTCTCATCCTGGTGAGACTGGCAGCGCTGACTGCCTCTGCCACCACCTCCCTGGCGCTGTTGAGGAAGGCGGGCATGAATCTGCGGCCCACCCTGGCAAACAGGGTGCCCCTCCTCTCTTCACTGGCATGGAGCTGTGGATCCACCTCGGACTCCCAAACTTGGGAGGCAGGTCTTCTCTGAGCCACCTTCACGGCTGCAGTGAGTGTGTGGTAAGTGGAGCGCTTAAAAACAGACCAATCTGCCAGGCTCTTTGCCACTAATTCCAGCCCTAGCAGTTACAATACCTGCTGGGCACGGACAGCACGGTGTCACACTGCTGCCTCGCGGCGTCGAGGACCCACGATCATTCCCGCCCCGGGTCACTCTCCACGGAGTCTGTACAATCTCCCCGTGTCTGCGTGGGTCTCGCCCCACAACCCAAACATGTGCGGGGTGGGTGGATTGGTCATGCTAAATTGGCACTTAACTAGAAAAAGAAACAATACCTGCTGGGCTAGGAATTCCTGTCAATTTGCCCCGGCAGACTGCTGGACCATTTACATGTCCTAACTCGCTTACCGAATAGTGCCCAAATGGAAACACGAATCACACACTATTCGATCCCCCCCCGGGAGCATTCAGGGCTGGATTCTCCGATTTTGAGGCTATGCCCGGAGCATGTGTTGAGTCATACGGCGAAAAGGTTGGCGCTGTCTTCGCACTGATGCTTCGCCCAGTGGGGGGCTAACAGCCGCGCCACGTAAAAGCCCCCCCACCAGCATTCCAGATAGAAACGGCCGGAGAATTACTGGGTCCGTGGCCCTCGCATGCACAAGGTGGTGACCTGCACCGTACAACATGGAGCCGGCTGTGCGTGGACCTGGCATGTCAGATATTGCCCCCTTGTACCCCCCCTCGCCAACCTCCTACCAGTCCCCAGCTACCGCCGAAGCCCCCCGGCCAGCGGAACGCCCCCCTCCCCCCAACTGTGGCGGCGCCGGACACAGCCCGTAGCCGCCACGCGAGGTTGACGAAACCTCAGACCGCAACTGATCCGCGCCGTCGGGAAGTCGGCCCGTCAGGGGAGGAGCATCGGGGGAGGGCCTTCAGGTGACGTCCTGAGGCAATCTCAACGGCATGCAGCGTACTCACTGATGATGCCATTTTGGAGAGGGCGGATCATCGAAAAACAAGCACTGCCCCCGATTCCGGTGTCAAAGGGATTCTCCACCCAATCGGCGAATGCAATTTTGGCATCGGCAATTGGGGAATCCCGCCCTTAGCCTCCAAAACTGTGAATCCAGCCTCTTATCTCCAGTTCACCATCTCAGCAAGCCCTGTTGTTTCATGACCTTACTTTTCGAGTTGCTAACCCCTTAAACCAACATGGTCCAACTTTTTAAGTGTAATAGTTGCATGAGATACCCTCAATTACGACACAGGAGAGAAGATAGGTAATTCAAAGGCTTTAATCATCAGAGAACTGAACAGCAGCCGAGAAGTGTGCTCATCACATGCTGCCGAGTGAGCCTCATCTTATATACCGTTTCCTGGGGGCGGAGCCAGAGGCAGAGTCCCCCAGGGTTCCAAGCCCGGTCTTAAAGGGCCAATGTATTAAAGGTAAGTTACCGTTACAGCAGCTACTGATACCATTCATCACATTGCAATTATCCCATTTTTAAAAAAAAATATTCCCAGAACTAAAAGATTACCTTCAAATTTTTACTACGAACCATCAACCTGATACTTATAACAAGTGTCAAATAAAAACAGATGAATAGATAATAGAACTTTAAGAGACATTTGCTGACTCAACCTATATCTGGTGTGGGCCATCCCCTCTGTGATGGCATAAAGGTTTCAAGGACTCTTTAATGACTGGTTGTTTGTTTGAAACAGTTCAGCCACAGAGAATGATGCTCGTTATAGTTCTCATCAGAGATCCCTGCTCATTGTGCTGACTAACAGAGAGACCTCGTGCCATAATAACGATGCAGCATGTTGGAAATACTCAGCTGGTCTGACAGAACATCTTGAGATAGGAACAAAGCTAACACTTCATGTTGGCAACCCTTCACCTGAAGGGAAAGAAGTTGGGGATGTAACAGGTGTTAAGCAAATATAGAGGCAGAGAAAAAGAAAAATGCACCTCTGTGATAGGGTGGAAAGCAAAAGAAATTGACAGAAGGACCAATGGGACAAGGCCAAAGGGAGAGTTTTGTGGTGTCATGGGAATGTCACTTTAAGAAATGTTTGTCTTCTGAAGTGGCTGCAGTGATGTCAGTGTGTGGGTTGAGATGGGCTCTAGCTCTGTTTTTTACTTTTGTTTTAAGCTGGAAGCTGTTTTGTAGCTGAGTTTTAGTTTTGGTTTCAGTTGGAGAGCTGCATTCAACCCAAGGAGGTGTATTTTGGGTCTTTCTCTGCAAGCTAAAGAATGTCTCCAGGTCACTTGATGATGTCAAAGTAATTTGGCAGGTTATGTTACAGTTGTATAAGACTTTGGTTCGGCCACATTTGGAATACTGCATAGAGTTCTGGTCGCCACATTACCAAAAGGATGTGGATGCTTTGAAGAAGATGCAGAGGAGGTTCACCAGGATGTTGCCTGGTATGGAGGGCACTAGCTAAGAAGAGAGGTTGAGTAGATTAGGACTATTTTCATTAGAAAGACGGAGGTTGAGGGGGGAACCTCATTGAGGTCTACAAAATCATGAGAGTATAGACAGGGTGGATAGCAAGAAGATTTTTCCCAGAGTGGGGGACTCAATTACTAGGGGTCACGAGTTCAAGGTGAGAGGGGAATAGTTTAAGGGAGATATGCCTGGAAAGTTCTTTACGCAGAGGGTGGTGGGTGCCTGGAATGCATTGCTGGCAGAGGTGGTAGAGGCGGGCAGGATAGCGTCATTTAAGATGTATCTAGAAAGATACATGAATGGGCAGGGAGCAGAGGGGTACAGATCCTTAGAAAATAGACGACAGTTTTAGATAGAGGATCTGGATCGGCGCGGACTTGTTGGGCTGAAGGGCCTGTTCTTGTGCTGTAATTTTTCTTGTTCTTCTTCTTGTTCTTGTTCTTAATACCTGTTTCTGTAAGGAATGCAAACCTACTGTCTTTGTTAAAAAGGGTTTTTGACTTATGGATGTTGTTGGAAAAGTAACTAAGGGTTACCTACAGAGTATTGTATCTTAGGGGGGATATCAGTATTGGTAGTTGATAAGATGTTTACCGTGTGTTAATAAAACGTTAACTGGATTCATAGAATAAACATTGTTTTTGTTTGAAAAAATACTCTAGCTCTCTGTTGCATCACACCTGTAAAGTGGGCCCTTGTGCTCCCCATAACTAAAATCTATTCAAAGTTGTGGGTCAGATGAACTCCATGACATACTTTGGTATTCTCTTAACCCTGGCCCATAATAGTAGGACAAATAAAGAAACAAAAGATAGGCCTGAGGAGGGACATCGGATTGTTATTAATAGCTACCGGGACAGGAAAGACACAACAAAACCCCAATGGGGCACAAGTTACAACCTGAAATTGATGAGCCTGGAAGGCTATAAAGTGCCCAATCAAAAAAGTAGAATTGCTGTTCCAGCTTCTGCTGAGCTTATTGGAAGAGCACACTCATCTCATTGTGGGGATGTGTAGCTGATCCATCCTGCAGGCCCAAGTGTAGCACCAGTGGTGGCCACTGTCGAGGGACGTCCGTCCCAATGGAGGTTTGTTTAGTCACGTGAGAGAGCCGATGCTGGCTCGTTAAGTGCCTGATTATCTGGTAATTGCTTTGGCCCTTCAGCAAAGAAATGATACGGGAATCGCACCGGGTCTCCAACAAGTGAGCAAGATCTCATTGCAGTATTAAATTCTGTCCAAAGTGTCCATTATTTCCTCTTGTTTTTGTACATTTTATCTCTTCTATTAAAATAATAGAACAATTTTGACGGACTGGTAGCGGCACAGATTCTCCCGAAAAAGCAACGAATGTAACGATTGATCAAGAATTTAAAGCAGATGGGAAATTTCTAATTTACGATTGATCGGATCGTACAGCACCAAAGGCCATTTGTATTGTGTTTAGACAAGCTCTTTAAAACGATAATCCAATTATTGTAACTCCTCAGCTGTTTCCCGACATGGCGGCACGGTGGCACAGTAGTTAGCACTGCTGCCTCACAGCTCCAGGGTCTCGGGTTCAATTCCTATCTTGGATGACTGTGTGGATTTTGCATTTCCTCCCCATGTCTGCGTGTGTTTCCTCCGGGTGCTCCGGTTTCCTCCCACAGTCCAAAGATGTGCATGTTAGGTGGATTGGCCATGGTAAATTGCCGAAACGGGTTAGGTTAAGATAGGTTGGAGGCGTGGGCTTAAAAAGGGTACTCTTTCCAAGGGCCGGCGCAGACTCGGGCTGAGTGGCCTTCTGCACTGTAACTTCTATGATCTTCTCTTACAAGTATGTAACCACTTCCCTTCTGAGCACAAAGACATTATACTCACATCTCTCATTCTTTTGCCAATGATCTTAAGTCTCTCATTACCAAGTCAACTGCCAATAGAAACAGTTTCTCCTTACTTACTCTGACCGAAACCCTTTCATAACTCTGAACTGCGCTGTCAAGTTTCCATTTAACCGGCTGTGCTGTCTGTAAAGAGAACAATCCCCCCCCTTCCCAACAACAGCTTGAGTTTATAAAGCACCTTTAATGTAAGGAACATACATAGGAAGTGGAGCAGAAGTAGGCAATTCAGCCCTTCGAGCCTGCACCGCCGTTCAATCAGATCATAGCCAATCTCTTCCTGGCCTCAAATCCACCTCCCCACATATTGCCCATATCCCTTTCACCCGTTTTTTAAGATCAAAAATATGTCTGTCTCCTTCTTGAAACCATTTATTGACTCGGATTCCATCGCACTATGGGGCAGCGAGTTCCACAAATTCACCACCCTCTGCAAGAAGTAGTTCCGCCGAGAGGCAGTTGCAGGTTACAGTGTTTGGGATATGGGCAGCACGGTAGCATTGTAGATAGCACAATTGCTTCACAGCTCCAGGGCCCCAGGTTCGATTCCGGCTTGGGTCACTGTCTGTGCGGAGTCTGCACATCCTCCCCGTGTGTGCGTGGGTTTCCTCCGGGTGCTCCGGTTTCCTCCTACAGTCCAAAGATGTGCGGGTTAGGTGGATTGGCCATGATAAATTGCCCTTAGTGTCTAAAATTGCCATTAGTGTTGGGTGGGGTTACTGGGTTATGGGGATGGGGTGGAGGTGTAGACTTGGGTGGGGTGCTCTTTCCAAGAGCCGGTGCCGACTCGATGGGCCGAGTGGCCTCCTTCTGCACTGTAAATTCTATGATTCTATGAAACCAAGAATGAGAATTTTGAAATTGAGGTTATGTCAAACTACAAACTCTCGTGTCTACAATTGTTGGCAAACAGCTGACTAAAATGACAAAACATTAAGATGTTCACAGCAAATTATATCCAATCTATACTAAACGAAACCTCTCAAGCATGTGGCAATTCAATGATTCTGAGTGGAATTGAACCATCGGTATTAATCGCGGAATGTCAAGGATGTGCTGAATAGTCTTTTGGTGGTGCAGAACTCCAGTATTACTGTGAAAAGGCACTTATCAAAGCTTTTTATCTTGCACTATTATCAGGATAATGGTGAGAACGCCAGTGTCGGGGAAATCAACAGATTTATTCTCTGAGAAGAGGGTGATAATTGGTTAGCAAGTGATTGGTAGAGTTATTGCCACAGGGCGACATTGTGACACAGTGGTTATCACTGCTGCCTAACAGTGCCAGGGACCTGGGTTCAATTCCCAGTCGCCTTGTGCGACTCTCTGTATGCAGTTTGCATACTCTCCGTGTCTCTGCGGGTTTCCTTCCACAGTCCAAAAATGTGAAGGTTAGGTGCAAAAATTGCCCCTTAGTGGGTTATGGGGACAGGGCGGATAGGGGATAGGGTGGGGAGTGGGCCTAGGTAGGGTGCCCTTTCAGAGGGTCAGTTCAGACGATTGGCTGAATGGGCTCCTTTTGCACTGTAGGGATTATATGGAGAAGTCATGATTATATGGAGAATGCACCAGTTGATGGTGACTGACAGTCAACTGCCAAATCTGACACTGGGGGGGCTTAGAAATTACGGCCGATGAATTATTTTGTAAAGCACTACGGTTGGCTCCATTGCCTTTCTATTATGCCATTTTTTAATGTGCTTGCATTGCATCATCTGCTGCAAAGCACACTACATAATCTTCCTTAATATCTTGATATCTGTGATCCTGACTGGGCTAATTGTCTTAGTTATGTTTCGTCGTCTATTAGTGCGACAGTAAACAACATTCTTGAACTTGATTTTAACTCAGAGAATATACCACAACCCTCAAAATAATCATAGATCCAAATAATCCCTTAATTTTAGTTCACAGTATTTCTCATTTTGATAGCTAACAGAGCATTACTTTTACAAATGATGCAAAGCAGAGATTATGGTACTTTTACTTAATTCAACAATTTAACAATAGAAAAATAAGCACTGGGCTGAATATTACAGGAGTGTGGTCAGGGAGAGCTGCATGCTATGCGGTCTTGATGTGTTGCGGGCGGTCTAAACAAGGACTGAGTGGGACTTCTGCTCTAGCTAGGAAGGAAGTCCCACCTCTGGAAGCTGCCAGCCAAAAAAATTACCAGCAACTACAAGAGCGCATTTGTAGGAGATTACATGCGGACGAAGATGGCCCAAGGATCCCTGCAAAAAGGTAAATCCTAGATATTAGCTTGGGATGGTAGGTTAGGGAGGAAAATGGCGGGTTTAAGATTGCAGATGAGTCAGAAGAATGTGGGCGGGGAGGGTGTGGTTCTATCTTAGGGGACTGCCCCCGATCCGGAAAGAAAGCCCCCGAAGGTGGAACCCCCTCGTCCTTGCTGTACATTTAAAAATCAGGCTGTACTCCTGCAGTGAAGCGGTTATGGGAGATGTTGGACAATTGAAATGAAGTGTCATTGGGCTGATTGAAAGCTGATTCAATAGCTTTGCTTGATGTTATAATGGAAGTTGTAAGCAGATAAGGGAGAGCAGCGAATAAAACTGGATCTTTGACAGACTTCCAAGATTTTGGTGCAAGAGTGGGAAGTCAATACTAAAAATCTGTGGGTATCATCTGTAAGGACCCTTTTATAAATACTTGTCTGTCCCTTGTTTTTCTTTGTAATTTCTGTTCTGTTTGGCTTTTATAATGTTTATAACTGGCCAATTACTGAGGCCTTTGACTTTAGGATATACGTCTAGAATGTAAAAGAAATGAATCCCTCAGCAGCCTTTCCTCTTGTGCTGACATTAGTGATGACTCACCTTGATGGACTTGGCTGGCAGCCAATAAGCTGTTTTATTTTCCCAGGTCTTAACTGACACTCAAAGTTGATTTGTGCTGATCATTCCAGAATAGATATAGATATAGAATAGAACGATACAGCGCAGTACAGGCCCTTCGGCCCTCGATGTTGCACCGACATGGAAAAAATCTAAAGGCCATCTAACCTACACTATGCCCTTATCATCCATATGCTTATCCAATAAATTTTTAAATGCCCTCAATGTTGGCATGTTCACTACTGTTGCAGGTAGGGCATTCCACGGCCTCACCACTCTTTGCGTAAAAAACCCACCTCTGACCTCTGTCCTATATCTATTACCCCTCAATTTAAGGCTATGTCCCCTCGTGCTAGCCACCTCCATCCGCGGGAGAAGGCTCTCGCTGTCCACCCTATCTAACCCTCTGATCATTTTGTATGCCTCTATTAAGTCACCTCTTAACCTTCTTCTCTCTAACGAAAACAACCTCAAGTCCATCAGCCTTTCCTCATAAGATTTTCCCTCCATACCAGGCAACATCCTGGTAAATCTCCTCTGCACCCGTTCCAAAGCTTCCACGTCCTTCCTATAATGAGGCGACCAGAACTGTACGCAATACTCCAAATGCGGCCGTACTAGAGTTTTGTACAACTGCAACATGACCTCATGGCTCCGGAACTCAATCCCTCTACCAATAAAGGCCAACACACCATAGGCCTTCTTCACAACCCTATCAACCTGGGTGGCAACTTTCAGGGATCTATGTACATGGACACCGAGATCCCTCTGCTCATCCACACTACCAAGAATTTTACCATTAGCCAAATATTCCGCATTTCTGTTATTCTTTCCAAAGTGAATCACCTCACACTTCTCCACATTAAACTCCATTTGCCACCTCTCAGCCCAGCTCTGCAGCTTATCTATGTCCCTCTGTAACCTGCAACATCCTTCCGCACTGTCTACAACTCCACCGACTTTAGTGTCGTCTGCAAATTTACTCACCCATCCTTCTGCGCCCTCCTCTAGGTCATTTATAAAAATGACAAACAGCAACGGCCCCAGAACAGATCCTTGTGGTACGCCACTCGTAACTGAACTCCATTCTGAACATTTCCCATCAACTACCACTCTCTGTCTTCTTTCAACTAGCCAATTTCTGATCCACATCTCTAAATCACCCTCAATCCCCAGCCTCCGTATTTTCTGCAATAGACGACCGTGGGGAACCTTATCAAACGCTTTACTGAAATCCATATACACCACATCAACTGCTCTACCCTCGTCTACCTGTTCAGTCACCTTCTCAAAGAACTCAATAAGGTTTGTGAGGCATGACCTACCCTTCACAAAACCATGCTGACTGTCCCTAATCATATTATTCCTATCTAGATGATTATAAATCGTATCTTTTATAATCCTCTCCAAGACTTTACCCACCACAGACGTTAGGCTCACCGGCCTATAGTTACCGGGGTTATCTCTACTCCCCTTCTTGAACAAAGGGACCACATTTGCTATCCTCCAGTCCTCTGGCACTATTCCTGTAGCCAATGATGACCTAAAAATCAAAGCCAAAGGCTCAGCAATCTCTTCCCTGGCTTCCCAGAGAATCCTAGGATAAATCCCATCCGGCCCCGGGGACTTATCTATTTTCACCTTGTCCAGAATTGCCAACACTTCTTCCCTACGCACCTCAATGCCATCTATTCTAATAGCCTGGGTCTCAGCATTCTCCTCCACAATATTATCTTTTTCTTGAGTGAATACTGACGAAAAGTATTCATTTAGTATCTCGCTTATCTCCTCAGCCTCCACACACAACTTCCCACCACTGTCCTTGACTGGCCCTACTCTTACCCTAGTCATTCTTTTATTCCTGACATACCTATAGAAAGCTTTTGGGTTTTCCTTGATCCTACCTGCCAAAGACTTCTCATGTCCCCTCCTTGCTCGTCTCAGCTCTCTCTTTAGATCCTTCCTCGCTTCCTTGTAAATATCAAGCGCCCCAACTGAAACTTCACGCCTCATCTTCACATAGGCCTCCTTCTTCCTCTTAACAAGAGATTCCACTTCTTTGGTAAACCACGGTTCCCTCGCTCGACCCCTTCCTCCCTGCCTGACTGGTACGTACTTATCAAGAACATGCAATAGCTGTTCCTTGAACAAGCTCCACATATCCAGTGTGCCCAACCCTTGCAGCCTACTTCTCCAACCAACACATCCTAAGTCATGTCTAATGGCATCATAATTGCCCTTCCCCCAGCTATAACTCTTGCCCTGCGGGGTATACGTATCCCTTTCCATCACTAACGTAAAGGTCACCGAATTGTGGTCACTGTTTCCAAAGTGCTCACCTACCTCCAGATCTAACACCTGGCCTGGTTCATTACCCAAAACCAAATCCAATGTGGCCTCGCCTCTTGTTGGCCTGTCAACATATTGTGTCAGGAAACCCTCCTGCACACATTGTACAAAGAATGACCCATCTAATGTACTCGAACTATATCTTTTCCAGTCAATATTTGGAAAGTTAAAGTCTCCCATAACAACTACCCTGTTACTTTCGCTCTTTTCCAGAATCATCTTCGCCATCCTTTCCTCTACATCCCTAGAACTATTAGGTGGCCTATAGAAAACTCCCAACAGGGTGACCTCTCCTTTCCTGTTTCTAACCTCAGCCCATACTACCTCGGAAGAAGAGTCCCCATCTAGCATCCTTTCCGCCACCGTAATACTGTCCTTGACTAGCAGCGCCACACCTCCCCCTCTTTTGCCCCCTTCTCTGAGCTTACTAAAACACCTAAACCCCGGAACCTGCAACAACCATTCCTGTCCCTGCTCTATCCATGTCTCTGAAATGGCCACAACATCGAAGTCCCAGGTACCAACCCATGCTGCCAGTTCCCCTACCTTATTTCGTATACTCCTGGCATTGAAGTAGACACACTTCAAACCACCTACCTGAACACTGGCACCCTCCTGCGAAGTCAAATCTGTGCTCCTGACCTCTATACTCTCAATCTCCCGTACCCTAAAACTACAATCCAGGTTCCCATGCCCCTGCTGAATTAGTTTAAACCCCCCCAAAGAGCACTAACAAATCTCCCCCCCAGGATATTGGTGCCCCTCAGGTTCAGATGTAGACCATCCTGTCTATAGAGGTCCCACCTTCCCCAGAAAGAGCCCCAGTTATCCAGAAATCTGAATCCCTCCCGCCTGCACCATCCCTGTAGCCACGTGTTTAATTGCTCTCTCTCCCTATTCCTCATCTCACTATCACGTGGCACGGGCAACAACCCAGAGATAACAACTCTGTTTGTTCTCGCTCTGAGCTTCCATCCTAGCTCCCTAAAGGCCTGCCTGACATCCTTGTCCCCTTTCCTACCTATGTCGTTAGTGCCAATGTGGACTACGACTTGGGGCTGCTCCCCCTCCCCCTTAAGGACCCGGAAAACACGATCCGAGACATCACGTACCCTTGCACCTGGGAGGCAACATACCAAACGTGAGTCTCTCTCGCTCCCACAAAATCTCCTATCTGTGCCCCTGACTATTGAGTCCCCAATTACTAATGTTCTACTCCTTTCCCCCCTTCCCTTCTGAGCAACAGGGACAGACTCCGTGCCAGAGGCTCGTACCCCATGGCTTACCCCTGGTAAGTCGTCCCCCCCACAAGTATCCAAAACGGTATACTTGTTACTCAGGGGAACGACCGCAGGGGGTCCCTGCACTGACTGCTTCTTCCCAGTCCCAGTCCCAGAATGTTCCTTACTTTGTGAGACTGGTTTTTTGCTTTCAGTTTTTGACTTGTACTCAGAGCTGAAGAAAGCTCTGTTTGAATCTCCCTCAAACGCCCCAGTTAGTGCTCCCTTGTCTCCTCAGCTGAGCAGGTCAAAGTTCAAGTTTTGTTTTGATCATAAAGCTATGACCTCTCTTTCTTTCTGCACAGCTTGTGAGACTGTTTCCAAGCAGGTAGTTTTATTTTGAACGCCGCGCTGAAGGAGGCTCTTTCAAATAAGATTAAAAATCCAAGCAAGGCGCTAGGTTTCAGTGGAGACAAGTAATCTTAAATCCAGTCCAGAATCAGCTGCAGGGTAGGGTGGGTTGTTCCAAAACCTTGTTAAAACTCTGATGTGGAGAATTTGAATCTTATCACAGTGAGTTTAATAGTTAATCTGGGCCGGGATTCTCCCCTACCTGGCGGGACGGAGTGGCGTGAACCACTCCGGGTCGGGCCTCCCCAAAGGTGCGGAATTCTCCGCACCTTTAGGGGCTAGGCCCGTGTCGGAGTGGTTCCCGCTCCACCGGCCGGCGTGAACGGCCTTTGGCGCCCCGCGAGCCGGGGCCAAAAGGCCTTTGCTGGCCGGCGGAAGTACGCGCATGCGCCGGAGCATCAGTGGCTGTTGACGTCATCCGGGCGCATGCACAGGGGTGGGGGTCTATTCCGTCTCCACCATGGTGGAGACCATGGTGAAGGTGGAAGAAAAATAGTGCCCCCACGGCACAGGCCTGCCCACCGATCGGTGGGCCCCGATTGCGGGCCCGGCCACCGTGGGGGCACCCCCCCGGGGCCAGATTGCCCCGCTCCCCCCCTCCCCCCAGGACCCCGGCACCCGCCCACACCACCAATCCCGTCAACAGCAGAGGTGGTTTAATCCACGCCGGTGGGAAAGGCCTGGCAGCGGCGGGACTTCGGCCCATTGCGGGCCGGAGAATCGCCGCGGGGGGCCCGCCAACTGGCGCGGCGCTATTCCTGCCCCTGCTGAATCTCGGGGAGGGCAAAGAATTCGGGACACGGCGGGGACGGGATTGACGCTGGCCCCGGGCGATTCTCTGACCCCCCCGGGGGGTTGGAGAATTCCGTCCCTCATTTAATAGTTAATCTGGTGGAGGTGAAAGTAAGTCTGAATTAAACAGTGGATCTTCAAAGTGAAGGCCCGTTATTACAAGGGATCCAACAGCCTGGGAGTCCTTCCTGAATGTTACAACCAGAAGAACTTTGTTAGCAATCCATCTGGTGATTTCAACACTCCACGCTGAGGAAAATAGCCAGCTGCAACAGTTTTCATATCAGCGACAAAGACGCTAATCCCTCATTCTTCCATTTTAATCCCTATCATTTTACCTCCTTCTCTTCCCCTGTGTGTGCCTGTCTTAGGTGTGTTTGGATAAAGGGTGCATGGGGAAAGGGGGGAATAATAGGTTACCTGGTCAATATTCTATTATTATTGTTGCATGTCTTATCTCTCTTGTTGCAAATGAACAGTTTTATGTTTTATTTACAAATCTGGTGCCTGTAAGGCATTGGAGCAATCAAGGGTCAAAGATCTCAGAAGCTTTATATGAATTATTGGTTAATTCACGTGTTGGGACTCCAGGGCCTGTGCGGCTGGAATTAAGTGTGCACCAGTCCAGGGTGTCGGAACCCACCAGATTGGCTGGAGTGGAAGCAAGCAAATACTCACAGACACAGGTTGACCATGTCAGAAATTGCAGAGGTGTTGAGAAAGTGTAATATATCACAGGTGGGGGAGACAGTGCTGCAGTGGTAACATGATATAGGAACAGAATTAGGCCATTTGGTCCATTGTGTCTGTTCTGCCATTCGGTCATGGCTGATATGATCCTCATCCCCATTCTCCTGGCTTCTCCCCAAAAGCCCAGATCCCCATATTCATCAAGAAACCCCTGTCTTGTTATGCTGTTGGCATAGCATAAGCGGCTTCCTTGATGTGCACTCTGAGAAAGAAAGATTCAGACGTGAAGATAACTTCAACACCTTTATTGAACTATTTACAATTCTCCTACTTGGGTTCACCACTACTGTTAATCCTTCTATAGCTACTCAGACTGACAAACCAGTCTGCTGCAGTCCACGTGGTGGGTGTGATATTGAATCAACCCTGTGTCTGAACTCACTGAGTGTCTACACTGGAAAGAGAAAGATCATGTGCGCTGTGTCCTTTATATATGGCTTGGTGTAATGCCCCCCTGTGGTAGTGTCACCTCTGTGTGTATCGTGAATGCTCATTGGTCGTGTCCTATCTTACTGACCTATTGGTTGAGTGTCTGTGTCATGTGTCTGGTGCTCCCTCTAGTGTCTAGCTAGTCTACGTATATTTACATTGACCCCCTTGTGTATTTACAGTGATGCATATCACCACAACCCCCTTATTAATCAAGAACACCAGATTTATGCTTGAGGTGCTGTTACCGACAGGTCTACAGACCAAGAGCTGGAAGGTGGAATTAGACATCATTTTTTTCTTAGAACATAAGAACCAGGAGCAGCAGTAGATAACTTCACCTCCCGAGTCTGCTCCATCATTCAATACGATCATGGCTGATCTCATCATGGCTCATCTTCACCGTCCAGTCTGTTCTCCATAACCCTTGGAACCATTACTAATTAAAAATCTGTTTAAATCCTTCTTAAATTTACTCACTGCCCAGAATCCACTGCACACTGTGGTAGCGAATTCCACAGATTCACAACCCTTTCAGAGAATTAGTTTCTCCTCACCGGTTTTAAATTTGCTACTCCTTATCCTGAGGCTATGACTTCTCGTTCTAGAATGGTCCTTAAATTTTAAAAAACCGGACAGCACGGTGGCCTAGTGGTTAGCACAACCGCCTCACGGCGCTGAGGTCCCAGGTTCGATCCCGGCTCTGGGTCACTGTCCGTGTGGAATTTGCACATTCTCCCCGTGTCTGCGTGGGTTTCGCCCCCACAACCCAAAAATGTGCAGAGTAGGTGGATTGGCCGCGCTAAATTGCCCCTTAATTGGAAAAAATAATTGGGTAATCTAAATTTAAAAAAAATAAATAAAAAATACATTTTAAAAAACCTGCCCTTACTCGGTCCGTACCCCTCTATTTCCTCCCTATTCATGTATCCATCCAGATGCCTCTTGAATGTTGCTAATGTGCCTGCTTCCACCACATCCTCTGGTTAAAAACTTACCCCGCACATCTCCCTTAAACTCTCCCCCTCTCACCTTGAACCTGTGCCTCCTTGTAATGGACACTTCCACCCTTGGAAAAAGCCTCTGACTGTCCACCTGTCTATGCCTCTCATAATTTCGTAAACCTCCCTTCAGCCTCCGTCTTTCCAGTGAAAACAATCCTAGTTTATTCAACCTGCGTGATGCACTGAACCCCGCTGGTGGCATCAACAGGTTACACACCGCACACCAGCGGGAGCATGGAAATACATGTAAAGGGGTCATAATGATCCATTTACATCTGTTAAGTGGGCCTGGCGCCCTATTTTCCACCGTCCTGTGATTCACTGGTCATCGCGGCCGGGAATCACGTGGGATCAGTTCACTTGTGGTCACCACAATTGTGGCTCTGGCGTGGTGGACCTTGCAGTGGGCAAAGTGGGCAACCATTGCCTCCTTGGCCCACCGTGAAGTCCACCATGCCAGAGCCATGATAGTAAAACCGAAGCCCAACCTCCCCCTCACCCTGCACCGCACAGCAGCCCCCAATCACCGGATTACCTGGGTGTCCCCACCGCTTAGTATGTGGGTGACCTGGCCCTCCCAACCCGGGACCCCTGTAATAGGGAGACCCCTCCAGGGATTGCTGTGATAGGGGGACCCCCATAGCAGGAGGGAGGGGGGGGGGGGGGTCTCCAAAGAGTCAAGACATTTATTAATAATTTAGATGAGGGAGCTAAATGTAATATCTCCAAATCTGCAGGTGATACAAACCTGGGTGGGATGTGAGCTGTTAGGAGAATGCAGAGATGCTTCAAGTGTGATTTAGACCAATTGATAGAGTGGGCAAATGCAGTATAATGTGGATAAATGTGAGGTTAACCACTTTGGGAGCAAAAACATGAAAGCAAATTATTATCTGAATGGATAGGGGCTGGTTTAGCTCACTGAGCTAAATCGCTGGCTTTTAAAGCAGACCAAGTAGGCCAGCTGCACGGTTCGATTCCTGTACCAGCCTCCCCGGACAGGCGCCGGAATGTGGCAACTAGGGGCATTTCACAGTAACTTCATTGAAGCCTACTCGTGACAATAAGCGATTTTCATTTCATTTAGGGGCCTCACGGTAGCATGGTGGTTAACATCAATGCTTCACAGCTCCAGGGTCCCAGGTTCGATTCCCGGCTGGGTCACTGTCTGTGTGGAGTCTGCACGTCCTCCCCGTGTGTGCGTGGGTTTCCTCCGGGTGCTCCGGTTTCCTCCCACAGTCCAAAGATGTGCGGGTTAGGTGGATTGGCCATGCTAAATTGCCCGTAGTGTAAGGTTAATGGGGGGATTGTTGGGTTATGGGTATACGGGTTACGTGGGTTTAAGTGGGGTGATCATTGCTCGGCACAACATCGAGGGCCGAAGGGCCTGTTCTGTGCTGTACTGTTCTATGTTCTATGTTCTATGATATCAATTGTGAGAGGGTAATGTACAACGAGATCTGGATGTCCTTGTACACCAGACATTGAAGGTAAACATGCATGTGCTGCAGGTAGTAAAGAAGGAAAATGGTGTGCTGGCTTTTATAACGAGAGTACAGGAGCTGGGATGTGTTGCTGCAATTATACAGGGCCTCGGTAAGGCCACACCTGGAGTATTGTGTGCAGTTTTGGTGTCCTTATCTGAGGATGGATGCTCTTGCTGTAGAGGGAGCGCAGTGCAGGTTTACCAGACAGATTCTTGGGATGGTAGGACTGACGTATGAGGAAAGATTGAATCAGTGAGGATTATATTCGCTGGAGTTTAAGAGAATTTGGTGGGATCTCATAGAAACCTATAAAACTCTAACAGTTTTATAAAAGACTAAACAGGGTAGATGCAGTAAGGATGTTCCTGAAGGTGGGTGTGTCCAGAACCAGGGGTCGCAGTCTGAGGGTACGCGGTAGACTATTTAGGACTGAGATAAGGAGAAATCTCTTCATCTTGAGAGTGGTAAGCCTGATAAATTCTCCAGCACAGAAAGCAGTTAAGGCCAAAATATTGCGAGAGAGATTCTCTGATCCTGAGGCTAAGTGCTCCCAGGAGCAGCGATCCTGTACCCTACAGGGGGCCAGCATGGCAGTGGAGCGACTCACGCAGCTCCAGCTGCCGATACCATGGTCAAACGGGTGGTGCGGGTCTGTGCATACGTGCTGCGGCCATTGTGAATTTGCGCATGCGCGCTGTGACCGGCGCAAACTCGCGTATGCGCGCCGGTCCCTACGCAGCATGGCGTAGAGCTACAGGGTACTGGCGCGGAGTAAAAGAGGGCCTCACCAGGACAAGCCAGCTTGCCGATTGGTAGGCCCCGATCGTGGGCTAGGCCACGGTGGAGGCCCCCCCAGGTTCGGACCCCCCCTCCCTCCCCACCAGGCTGCCCCCCACGGGATGGACGCCGAGGTCCCGCCAGGTAGGACCAAATGTGAACGGCGTCGGCGGGACTCGGCCTATCTCGATGGTCACTTGGGTCATCTCGCGCGGAGAATCGCCGGGGGGGGGGGGGCGCATAGCGCGGGCATCGACCGCCGCTGCGCCGCGCCAATGGTGCCGATTCTCCAGTGACCGGAGAATCGGCGGACCGGCGTCGGGGAGGCGTTGCGTGAATCCGGCCCGGGGTCGGAGAATCCCGCCCTGTACGTTTTCAAGGAGTTGGGTATAGCACTTGTGGCTGAAGAGATCAAAGGATATGGGGAGGGGCTGGGGCCGGGGGAACAGGAACTGGTTACTGTGTTGGATGATCAGCCATGATCATAATGATCATGGAGCAGGCTCGAGGGGCTGAATGGACTACTCCTCCTATTTTCTATGTTTCATGTTAATTTAGTGGTGGTTGCAAATTTAAATATTGTCCCTCTGATTTTGGGTCCACTTTGTTAATTTGAATAGTGAATAGCAGTGTTCTCAGCACTAATCTCTGCGCAAAAACACCTCCCACTCTTTGCAAATGTGAGTAACTACCTTTAAATCCGACTCTCTGTTTTCGGATTTGTAGCTCGCTTGCTATCCATTTTTCTGCCTGCCGCTTGACCTCCATGCTCCAACCTTAGTTGTGGGTCTATTGTGTAATACTTTATTGATTGAAAGGCTTTTGAAATCCAAATCTGTCACATCCAATGTATCTGCTCTTCCTGCTAATTCTTCAAAGAATTCAGTCAGATTAGTGAAGCATGACATTTGCTTTTAAATTCCACAGGAATTATCCTTCTGGTTTCAGCTGCGTTTTTTTCTGTTATATTTTTGAGTGCAGAATTTATTATTTTCTTTGCATGGACATAAAGCTATCAGGTTCATGGTTCCCTGGACTTCTTCTGTCTCCCTTTTCAAATATAGGATTAACATTAGCTGTCAGTATTCACTTTTCTCATGATCTTTTATATATATATATGTAATAGTGCCTGTTATCTCTCCCCTAACTTCTTTTGGTTCGTGCTTTTGCAATCTATTGGGGCCAGGGCAGTTTATCCTCCCTATGTTTGATTGCTTTATCCATTATCTCCCCTCAATTTCTCTCTTAAATACCTTCATGCAGTTTTCTGATTTCTTCTCCTAATGCCATGCCCAGCTTGATAGCCTCCCTGGTAAATATTGAAGTAGGGCCACCATTCGATGGGCGCGATTCTCCCAAAAAGAAACAAAGTGTCCCCTTGCGAGCGCGTTTAGATGCGTGTTGCCCGGTGCACGCAGTGCCGAGAAACACATGGCTATTCAACGCGACTTGCATTGTATAAGGGGCCTGAACAGGGAACGCGCAGCCGAGGCCATTTATAGCCCCATTTTACGGACGCAGGGCATCCCCGGCCTGATCGCACGTGTGCAAAAAATGTCAGCTCGGCACCTTGGCTGTGCCAACCTGGCACCCTGCCACTGTCCATGCCAACTGGCAGTGCCACCTTGGCAATGTCAGACCGGCACCCAGGTGGTGCTGTCAGGGTGCCAAGCTGGCACTGCAAGGGTACCCAGGTGATACTAGCAGTGCCAGGGCAAAGGGCACGCAGCTGGGACCTCCAATCCCCTGGGAGGCCCCCACAAGTGCCTTCCGCTGTTTGTGGGGACCATTGCTGAATGGTGCTCACCAGAGGTCTTCAAGGCAAAGGGGATGAATCCCAAAGCCTCAGGTACCTCGGGAATCTGAGATTGGAGTCTGGCTAACAGCCTCGCTCTAATATACATATTTGCCAAAAGGTGACCCCGCCCACAATGGGTGGGATTTACATCGCAACATCTCACGGGATTGTGTTGGGTCTCGCGAGTTGTGGCGAACCAGGTAGATCCCGGGAGCGGAATCTGCCGGCCTTCATCGGCCACGCTGCGCCCACAGCAAACATAGAACAGTACAGCACAGGACAGGCCCTTCGGCCCTCGATGTTGTGCCGAGCAATGATCACCCTACTTAAACCCACGTAACCCGTATACCCGTAACCCAACAATCCCCCCATTAACCTTACACTACGGGCAATTTAGCATGGCCAATCCACCTAACTCGCACATCTTTGGACTGTGGGAGGAAACCGGAGCACCCGGAGGAAACCCACGCACACACGGGGAGGACGTGCAGACTCCACACAGACAGTGACCCAGCCGGGAATCGAACCTGGGACCCTGGAGCTGTGAAGCATTGATGCTAACCACCATGCTACCGTGAGGCCCCCAACAGCTTTTCTGGCGCAGTGTGGCCGTTATCTCGCGTCCAATATTTCTGTCAGTTTTCTGTGAGCTTAAATTGTGCATCCATGAGCGACCCTATCCATTTGTTATTTGTGTTACAAACAGGTGGAATGTAGATGGGACTGACTCTTACGTGATGTTGCATAGATCCCCTGTGGCAGCTTGACAGGCTCCAGTTGCAAAAACATTCTGGGAAGTAATCAGTTCCATGGAGAGAGAGACAGAGCTTTTCTAAGGCTAATGATCTGCAGAGAACGTCGCAATGACAACCTTGGATAATCGCACCTTTTGAACATGAAGTCTTCGCAATGCAGTGTTGGGGTGGTGCAGGATAGCACCTGATAGGCTTGCGTCTTCTGCCACGGCAATTTAGTTTTCTCATGCACTGCTGTTATTCCCCCTCCTCTAAGGATGGGGTGGACAGTTCTTTTTGAAGCCATGCATCCTCCTTCATACGTGTGTGGGAATAGTGAGGTGGGGCAGGGGGAGCATGGGATTGAGAGTTGGCATGGGGTGAAACCATGGCATTGTGCAGAGGACGAGGCGGGATCACGTGCAAGTCTCAGTGAGCAATCCTGCAAAAGAAATAAGTGGAAAGGATGGCCTTGAAGCCAGAAATCAGGAAGAAAACTCTCCACCACCTGATTTCTAATTGGATCAGTGACTGGGGAGCTGCTGACCAATTTGATCTGATTCTGGTTTTACCATAGTGAGCCAGCGATGCAAAAGTAAGCATTTGCTGGGCACAACACCTCTCGCGGAGGGATACACCTTTGGAAGTGAGGCCCATGGGTGTTGGGTCTTGTCAAAACAGCCAAACAAATTCAGCAAACCTGCGTGTCAGTCATTAATGTTGCACCCTTGTTTATTTTCTTCAGCACAATAACAATCTAATAACACTGATAGTCGCTAGCAAATTCAGAGCCAGAGGATACAACTTTGAACAGCAGAGTATTGTGTCATGAACATAAGCAATTTCCTGACTCGCACATCAGAGTCATCAAAGAGCATAGGCGGGGCAGGATTCGTGGACTTCCACAACAGCAAAACTGGTGCCACTCGTTGACTGATTCAGCTACTGTTAAGGGGCTAGCACCGGCACCATGTGGAACACAATCGATTCCAATGAGAAACGCTGCCGGATTCGCCGGGTCTGTGGATTGACTCCGGGGAGACTGGCAAGCAGCAGCCGCATATACACATTTAAACTTCCCAGCCAACGAGATGCCACTGGTAGCGCTGGAGCGCCCAGCCCGCTAATGGGTCGGTTGGGGCCAGTGGGCACCTAAGGGGTGGCGAGGGGAGGACACCCATACAATCTGTGGCCCTAGGTTCACAGTGGGCTGTCAGAGGCATGCGCAGCTGCCTGTCTGACTTGCCCGTCCACCCCCGACCCCACAGCCCACCTCCCCGCTACTCCCCACTGCCCTGGTAGAAGCCTCCGGCCAGCAGCACGACTGCCAATGTTGGACACTTTCCGTACCACCTCTCTCTCTCAGCAGCCACGCTGCCTCTTTCACCATTTTTAAAAGCCCAAGTCAACCTCACCGTCGGGCATTTCACCCAGAGGAAGCGGAGAATCGCGGAGGTCCCGGAGAATACCGGGTCAGGCCCGCGAAAGATATGCAAACGGTGTTTACTGTACATGCGTACTGGAAGGCATTGCCGGAGAATTATGATTTGGCATGAAACAGGCACCCGCCATGATTCCGGCGTCTGAACCGATTCTCAGCCCAGTCACGTTTCTCGATTCCGGTGTCGGCCGACGGAGAATCTTACCATATGTAGCTACAATCACTATCTACTACAGTTGACATGCAAAGTGTTTTTTCTGACAGCATTGGAAAAATATGACAGTTTTTAATCCAATTCCATATCGGAACTTGTTTCAGTCAGGACAAAGTCTCGGGAATTAGATACCAATCAGTCTGGATGTTGAATGATACTTGACATCTCAGAAACCACTTCTTGGTTGGGGGAACTGAAACACTCAGTCAAATAAGCAAAGGGAGGCTTTATATTGACATCGGCCAATGGATGCATCTTTTTTGAGTAGCAAGTTACCTGCAGTCAGTTCTCTAATCCATCGCACATCTTATTCTGGTCTCAGTTGTAACAATTATGTTCACATATCTTTTATCTGCCTAAGCCTCCGCTGGCAGTACATTATTTCCTTAGCTCTTATCTTCTGGGACTATTGACTTTCTACGGTTATGTGTTTTTTACTGCTAGCTTTTTTAGATGCACCTCCCTTCCTAATCTGTAATATCTCGTTCATCTAATATGCTCTGCTCTAATCAGCCTTGCCTTCAGCTTTCCTGCTTCCTTAATCCTCTGACTATAATTATCTCTGCTTTACTTCTGATTTTCCTGCCTTGGAGGGTCAGTTCCATCTCCGTTCCCTCTCCCAGCCACTAGTCATCATCTCACAGTCCTTAACCTCCTCTCTCTGCTTCTGGAAGATGTGTGCTTAACATCAGTCCCTCCCCATCGCAGCAAACACCAACCTGTCATGACAGCAATGGGGCGGCATGGTAGCACAGTGGCTACCACTGCTGCTTCACAGCGCCAGGGACCCAGTTTCGATTCCCGGCTTGGGTCACTGTCTGTGCTGAGTCTGCACGTTCTCCCGTGTCTGCGTGGGTTTCCTCCGGGCGCTCCATTTTCCTCCCACAAGTCCCGAAAGACGTGCTGTTAGATGAATTGGACATTCTGAATTCTCCCTCTGTGTCTGCAAACATTCTGCTGGAATGTGGCGACAAGGGGCTTTTCGCAGTAACTTCATTGCATTGTTAGCGTAAGCCTACTTGTGACACTAATAAGATTATTGTATTATTATTACTAAGGTTATAAGAAGCACGGTAGCATGGTGGTTAGCATAAATGCTTCACAGCTCCAGGGTCCCAGGTTCGGTTCCCGGCTGGGTCACTGTCTGTGCGGAGTCTGCACGTTCTCCCCGTGTGTGCGTGGGTTTCCTTCGGGTGCTCCGGTTTCCTCCCACAGTCCAAAGATGTGCGGGTTAGGTGGATTGGCCATGCACAACATCGAGGGCCGAAGGGCCTGTTCTGTGCTGTACTGTTCTATGTTCTATGTTCTAAGAGCAGGATTAGACCACTCGGCCCCTCAAGCTTGCTCTGCTATTCAATAAGATTATGGCTGATATTTGACCTCAATGTCACTTTTCCATCGAAACCTCGTGGGCCAGGATTGGGGGGGGGCGTACACCATAAATTTACGATTCCCATTCGATTTCTCTCAGCTTCCATTTTGACTGGTGAATGAAACGTCGTGTGTCGCAACACAGTGAGCACGCAAACTAATGTGTACTTCAGCCTGACACATGACCTGCCTCAGTTTTAAATCCCCTGAGACTGAGATATTCACCGAGTTGGGTGTATTCCTCAAGGCTGGATCCACAACATATTGTCTCAATACGGTCTATAAATTCTTCCTCATGGCTAACCTTGCCAATTTGATTTTCTAAATCCACATGAAAATTAAAGTCACACCTGATTCATGTACTGTCTTTTTTACATGCCCTCATTATCTCTGAATTATTCTCAATCCTGCAGTTTAGCTCCTATTCAGGAGGCCTGTATATTATTCCCGCTAGGGTCTTCTTCCCCTTGTTATTTCTTACATCCACCCATATGGATCCTACATCCTTCGATTCAAGAAAGTTTGGTGCTGTCATACTTATTTCATCTCGTACTTGATGTGTTGGTACTCTGGATCTGTGAAGACTGCATTTACCTGAGCAGTAACATAGACAGGCTACCAACACTTGTAGAAGTACAACTCTATTTTATTTAACTAAGAGCTGTTAAACATACCTGCACTGTGGGTCGACACTATGATAGATTGATTGAAGACCTATGCCTAACCTGACCAGCCTCTCCTGCTAGCACACGGTAGAGGTTTGTGCTACTGACTGCGGGCTCTGTCTGTCTCAGAGGCTGCATCCCGAATGGGCGGGAAAACTAGTGCCCTCTGGCTTTATAGTGACCGTGCCCTAACTGGTGATTAGCTGCTGTGTTGTGTGTGTTAATTGGTCTTGCAGTGTGTCAGTCAGTGTGTGTCTATGCACCATCATATACTGATGTGTATATTATGACAGTACTAACTAAGCTACCCCAGATCCTTTCCTTCCTGCCTGTCCTTACGAAAAGTCACATACCTCTGAATATTTAGTTTCTGACTTTGACCTTCTCGTAACTCTGTTTCTGCAATGACTACAAGGTCATCCCTATTAATAGGCGGCATAGTGGCATAGTGGTTAACATCGCTGCCTCACAGCGCCAGGGACACGGGTTGAATTCTAGCCTTGAGTCATTGTCTGTGTGGAGTTTGTAATTTCTCCCGGTGTCTGCGTGGGTTTCTTCTGGGTGCTCTGGTTTCCTCCCACAATCCAAAGATGTGCATGTTAGTTAGGTTAGCCATGCTAAAATTGTCCCTTTGTGCCCAGGGATGTGCAGGTTAGGATATGGAGTTACAGGAATAGGGCGGGGTGGATGGGTAGAGTGGGTAGAGTGCTCTTTCGAAGGGTATGTACAGACTAGATGGGCCTATTGGCCTCCTTCTGCACTATGTGATTCTATGCTATTCTATTCTCAATCTGTCTGTTAATTCATTTATTTTGTACAAAATACTATCTGCACTTGAGCCATTAATTTTCTATTTTTACCATTTTTTCCTCTTCAATCCTATTTACTGCTGTTTTTTTATGTTTGTACACTATGTCCTGTCCTGTCAAACTCTGGGTATAATTATCTAAATAACTGCCTTGTAATGGTGTCATATCCCTTTGTTTAGATAGCCTACAGATCACCACTCTAGAACCACTCCCTCTATTTAGTTTAAAGTCGTCGCTACTTCCCCAGTTATGCAGTTTGTATGAACATTGGATTGGATTGGATTGGTTTGTTTATTGTCGCGTGTACCGGGGTACAGTGAAAAGTATTTTTCTGCGAGCAGCTCAACAGATCATTAAGCACATGGAAAGAAAAGAGAATTTTTAAAAATACATAATCGGGTAACACACGTTATACAATGTAACTACATAAGCACCGGCATCGGGTGAAGCATATAGGGTGTAGTGTTGATGAGGGTCAGTCCATAAGAGGGTCATTTAGGAGTCTGGTAACAGCGGGGAAGACGTTTTTGAGTCTGTTCGTGCGTGTTCTCAGACTTTTTTATCTCCTGCCTGATGGAAGAAGTTGGAAGAATGAATAAACCGAGTGGGAGGGGTCTTTGATTATGCTGCAAGCTTTCCCCAGGCGGTGGAGATGGAGTCAATGGATGGGAAGCAGGTTTGTGTGATGGACTGGGCCATGTTCACGACTCTCTGAAGTTTCTTGCGGTCCTGGGCCTAGCAGTTGCCATACCAGGCTGTGATGCAGCCCGATAGGATGCTTTCTATGGTGCATCTGTAAAAGTTGGTTAGAGTTAATGTGGACATGCCAAATTTCCTTAGTTTCCTGAGGAAGTATAGATGCTGTTGTGCATTCTTGGTGGTAGCGTCGACGTGGGTGGACCAGGACTGATTTTTGGAGATGTGCACCCCTAGTACGGTTCAAATATAGACCGTCCCAACGTTATAGTCTCCACTTTTTCCAGTACTGATACCAGTGCACCACGAACCAAAAGTCACTTCCCCCACACTAGTCTTTGGCCACGTATTCATCTCTCTATTTTTATGTATCCTATGCCAATTTGCACACAGTTCAGCTAAGAATTCGAAGATTATAATCTTGGAGGATCTGTTGTTTAATTTAGTGCTTAGCTCCTCAAACTCTCCGTGCAGAAGCTCTGCCTTGTGCTACCTAGGTCATTAGTAGCTACATGGACCATGACAATGGGATCCTCCCCTCCCATTTCAAGTTCCCCTCCAGACTGGAGCAGATGTCTGAAACCCTGGCACTGAGCAGTATACACAACCATCTGGACGCTCGCTCATTGCTGCAGAGAACCGTCTCAATCCCCTCACTACCACTATATTCTTAGGTGCTGCCCCCCCCCCCCCCCTCCCCACTTGAGTGGCTTCCTGTACCATGATGCCCTCGTCAGTTAGCTCATCCAACTTGCAGCCCCCACCCTCATCCAAATGAGCTGAGGGAACCTTAAATCTTCTGGAAAATTGCAGAGGCTGACACTCCTGCCCTCTGGGTCTCCTTATCTTTCTCAGCTGCAGTCACACCTTCCTGTCCTTGACCACTTTCCAAACCAGAAGACCCTATCCAAGAGGTGTGACCATTGCTGAAACAAAGCATTCTGGTAAATCTCTCCCTCCCTGATGTGTTGCAGCCTCCAGCTCAATAACCCTGAGCCAAAGTTTCTCAATCCGCAGATATATACCTCAGATCTGCTTGCCCTAAATCATAACAGTAACCAGGAGCTCCCACAGGCTGTAACCTTGGCACATCACCTGTTCTGCCATCCTTAATGCATTTTAAATAATTACTTAATTAAATTATTTACTTACTTACTTATGGTGCTTTTAATATATATTATTAAATAACCACCAGGTTTTAAACCTTAGTGAAAGAGTTGAACTTACCAGATCCTCACAAAATAGCTAACTCCTTTTCCTGCTGTAGTATCATAGAATTTGTCGGGCAGAACAAAGCCATTCCGCCCATCAAGTCTACACCGGCCCCAAAGAGCACACTACCTGAGCCCACACCTCCACCCTATCCCTGCAACCCAGCAACCCCACCTAACTTGGACACTAAGGGGCAATTTTAATGTGACCAATCCACCGAACCTGCGCATCTTTGGACTGTGGGAGGAAACCGGAGCACCCGGAGGAAACCCATGTAGAGTAACAACAAATTCAAACTCCAAGCTTGTGCTCTGATCCTTGGTTTACTTCTCTTCCATTAAGTCTACTCAATTTTGGATTACTTGTATCACAGTCCTATATTGGCTCTTATTTTCCCTTATTGCAGGTGTAGGTTTTTCACACATTGTTCCTGACACTGAACACTTACCGGCCAATCAACTTACCAATTCCTTGTCACCTCACAGGTGTCTTTTCTGTCACCCCACTGCTGCATCACCACAGCTGAAATACTCACCAACTAACTATCCTCTTCTCTTGCAGCAGGACTAGACTACTTTCTGAAAAAGCTAGAATCCCAACTGTATTTTCTTTTGTGAGCCAATCATTTATCCACGCGAACATATAATCCTAAATCCATGAACCCTCATCTTGTACGACAATCTTCACTTGACATCTTATCGAATGCCTTTTAAAAATCCAACTGTATTGAATCCACTGAATCCCCTTTATCTTCCCAGCCAGATACATCCTTAAAAACGTCGACCAGATGTGTCAAAAAAACATTTCATTTTCCTAGAAGCGTGTTGAATCAGGCAAATTATATTCCCACTGCACTGCTGCCTTTACCTTTACATTTGCATATGCAGTTGCATTTGCTAACGCCCATCTACCAGAACTCTTAAAGGATGACAGGAATTCTCAAGCTCAAAAGTATTGCAACCACCATCTTTGCAGCCACCTCCTTCCGAACTCTAGGACTAATTTTATTTGTTTTTTTAGTCGTTCAGTGTCGCTGATTCGGCTAGCATTTAATGCCCAGCCCTAGTTGCCATTGAGAAGGTGGGCTGCCTTCTTGAACTGCTGCAGTCCCTGAGGTATTTGCACATTCACTGTATTGCTAATGAGGGACTTCCAAGATTTTAACCCAGTGACAGTGAGGGAACGGCGACATATTTTGCTTCCAAATTCAATCCCTCTCTCAGCTTCATGTGGTCTATCTCTAAAACGTCCCTTCCTTCACCTCTGTCTCTATTTCTGACGTTAAACTGAGCACCGATATGTTTACAATTTACAATGGAGTGCCTTGGAGGGTGAGCACAGTGAGAAGTCTTACAACACCAGGTTAATGTCCAACAAGTTTGTTTCGAATCATCTACATGGTACCAGTCGTGGGTTTGGCAAGTGCCACCTAAAGAGCTTTTGTGAATTCTTTCAGTGCATCTTGTAGGCGGTACAGACTGATTTCGCTGTCCCTCAGTTGATGGAGGGAGTGAATGTTTGTAGATGGGGTACCAATCACGTCCTGGATGGTGCACTCCCAATGGCTCCCCCTAAATTCTAACTACTTCCCATTTGAATTTACCTTCTCCCTGGCTGGATTTTGAAATGGACTTGATTTATGGCAGCAGGTGCCTATGAGTGGGTCTGGCCTGTTTCCCTTCGACAATCCAGCACTTGACAGCAGGCCCCAGGAATGCATTGCCCAGAATAGTTCTCGCTTGGTGTTAGTCGAACAGCTGGTTGAGACAGGAACAAAGACATTGAAAGATAAAAGAAGCAGAGTGGCAACCTGACTCTGATTGCCACTCAGTGGAACTTGAGGCCCTCAGCCTCACTATTCCAGCAATGTAAGTGGATTACAGGTCTCTGCAAGTATTATACTAAATTGCCTCTCCTCATTCTTCCCCCTTCTACGATTCTGAGTTCCAGACCTCCGGGTCCAACAATGCATCATTGGATTTCTGTGCATATACAGAGGAGTATCGCCAGCCATCTCAGATGGCCACATTGCGTTGGCAGGAGACACGGTGTGTGCGAATACTTCCGTATCATCCTCTGTCAAATTCTGTTTGGTAACATTTTTGTAAAGTCCCATTGTGCGATACTAAGTACAAGATGTTGTTAATCATTGTTCACTTATCCTTTAAAATTATATAGATTTGCTTTTTAAATATATTCAGTTGCCTGAACCTAAATATATTCATAAAAAATTGTTGTTCAAAGGAAGTAGGAAAATAAATCGGTTTTCTGCCATTAAATAGTAATTTGTTCATTAGGAGTCTGCAATAGAATAATAACTAATTGAATTTTTAATTTTCTCCGGATTTGTTGTAGATGCATGTTCCTATGATTATATACCTTTTGAAATGCGTTTCTCAAAAAAGAAAGTAACATGAAGAGAAATGCAAATAGAACTTTCAATTATACAGCTCGCCTTTGCCATCATTACTCTGTGAACAGGAGATGGAGTTTATTAATGAGAAATATTTCGGGAACATGGCTTACATCTCACAAGGAGGCAGATGGGAACAAGCAAATTTTATCTGTGTCTGAACTCAGTCGTTAATATATGTATTTGCGTAACAAATTACTTTTAATTATGAATATTGGTGAAAGGTTGCCTGTAATATCTGAAAGAAAAAATATCAACGTAATGGAATTATAATTTAAAAACTCCAAAGCTCAAAGATGAAGAGAACTTGAAAGGACGCAGCGAAAAAGCAAATTCTGATGCCTAATAGCTTTAAAGGGTTCATGAAGCTGATTCATATAATTGGACGTTATTTTTGCAGATGCAAGAAATTAAGATCATTTACGTCAGATTTCAGGCTGAAAGGATTTTAGTAGAATGTGCCAAAACAAATATAGAACTTTACTGTACTGTATTGGGTAACGCTGGTAGGATATTTTGTTCTGGTGTTACGACTTTGCTTTATTTTTGGTCATTTCATTGAAGGGATGTGGGCATCACTGGCTGGGCGAGACATTATCATCCATCCCTAATTGCCTTTGAGAAGGTGGTGGTTTGCAACCTTCTTGAACTGTTGCAGTCCATATGCAATCTGTTAGGGAGGGAGTTCCATGATTTGAAGGATATCCAAAGTCAGGATGGTGAGCGGCTTGGAGGGGCCCTTGCAGGTAGTGGTCTTTGCATGTCAGCAGCACGGTTCAAATCACGTACCAGCCTCCCCAAACAGGAGCCGGAATGTGGCGACTAGGGGCTTTTCACAGTAACTTCATTTGAAGCCTACTTGTGACAATAAGCGATTTTCATTTCATTTCTGGCCTTATCCATAGATGGTAGTGGTTTTGCTGAAGGTGGTGACTAATGCTGAGATTCGGTTCTCAAAATGGTATTGTCATCTTCATTCACGGGTAACTCTTTGTGCATGGGCTTTGACCGTCACTACCAACTGACCCTATCAAAGGGCTTATGTCAAACTGTATTTTGTGGTTTTCTCAAGAATATCTAATCAGCAGTGGTTATACATGGTGCACAATTGTTGGAGTAATTTGTCCCTCTATCGCCTTGATGTTGTGATCTGCCGTACCAAATGTGTTTCTGTCATAGCCTACACTGGCTCACTCAACAAGTTAATTCTAATTTCTTCTTGATTTACATTGCACATTGCTGTCCTATACTTTGTGGTTAGTTAGCAGGTTATGTGCTAGCCTGTCCAAAGAACAAAGAAAAGTACAGCACAGGAACAGGCCCTTTGACCCTCCACGCCCGTGCCGACCATGTTGCCCGACTAAACTACAATCTTCTACGCTTCCTGGGTCCGTATCTCTCTATTCCTATCCTACTCATGTATTTGTCAAGATGCCCCTTAAATGTCACTATCGTCCCTGCTTCCACCAACTCCTCCTCCAGCGAGTTCCAGGCACCCACTGCCCTCTTTGTAAAAAACTTGCCTCGTACATCTACTCTACCCCTCCCACCTCAAACCTATGCCCCCTAGTAATTGACCCCTCCACCCTGGGGAAATCCTCTGACTATCCACTCTGTCTATGCCCCTCATAATTTTGTAGAACTCTATCAGGTCGCCCCTCAACCTCCGTCGTTCCAGTGAGAACAAACCAAGTTTATTCAACCGCTTCTAAAGCCTCCATATCCTTCTGGTAGTGTGGCAACCAGAATTGGACACTATACTCCCAAGTGTGGTCTAACTAAGGTTCTATACAGCTGCAACATAACGTGCCAATTTTTATACTCAATGCCCCAGCCAATGAAGGCAAGCATGTCATATGCCTTCTTGACTACCTTCTCCACCTGTGTTGTCCCTTTCAGTGACCTGTGGACCTGTACACCTAGATCTCTCTGATTTTCAATACTCTTCAGGGTTCTACCATTCACTGTATATTCCCTACCTGCATTAGACCTTCCAAAATGCATTACCTCACATTTGTCCGGATTAAACTCCATCTGCCATCTCTCCGCCCAAGTCTCCAAATGATCTAAATCCTGCTGTATCCTTTGACAGTCCTCATCGCTATCCGCAATTCCACCAACCTTTGTGTCGTCTGCAAACTTACTAATCAGACCAGTTACATTTTCCTCCAAATCATTTGTATATACTACGAACAGCAAAGGCCCAGTACTGATCCCTGCGGAACACCACTAGTCACAGCCCTCCAATTAGAAAAGCACCCTTCCATTGCTACTCTCTGCCTTCAATGACCTAGCCAGTTCTGTATCCACCTTGCCAGCTCACCCCTGATCGCGTGTGACTTCACCTTTTGTACCAGTCTACCATGAGGGACCTTGTGAAAGGCCTTACTGAAGTCCATATAGACAACATCCACTGTCCTACCTGCATCAATCATCTTTGTGACCTTTTCAAAAAACTCTATCAAGTTAGTGAGACACGACCTCCCCTTCACAAAACCATGCTGCCTCTCACTAATACATCCATTTGCTCTAAATGGGAGTAGATCCTGCCTCGAAGAATTCTCTCCAGTAATTTCCCTACCACTGACGCAAGGCTCAACAGCCTGTAGTTCCCTGGATTATCCTTGCTACCCTTCTTAAACAAAGGAACAACATTGGCTATTCTCCAGTCCTCCGGGACCGGGGGCGGGATTCTCCGCAGACCGTCGTAACGCCGATTTCCGGCGAGAAAAATCGGTGTACATGACTCCGGCGTCGGGGCCTTCTTTTAGGCCGCTATTCTCCGTTCCCGGAGGGGCCAGCAGCTGACTGACGCGATACGCGTCAGTTTCACCAGCTGCGGAAGTGGTGAGACCCGGCGTTTTTTGGAGGAGGAGGAGGAGAGAGACAGACCCGGCATTTGGGGGGGAGACCTGGCATTTGGGGGGGGGACCCGGCATTTGGGGGGGGGGGGGGGGGGTTCCGGCATTTGGGGGGGGGTTCCGGCATTTGGGGGGGGGGGGTTGCGGCATCGGGGGGGGGGGGTTGCGGGCAGCGGCGTGCAGAGAGGGGGGGCGACGGATGGCCGGGGCCAACGCACCGTCGCCCCCCCCTCTGTACACCGCTGCCCCCTCCCCCAACCCCCCCCTCACCACTCCTACCCCCCTCCCCACCACCCCTACCCCCCTCCCCACCACCCCTACCCCCCTCCCCACCACCCCTACCCCCCTCCGCACCACCCCTACCCCCCTCCCCACCACCCCTACCCCCCTCCCCAACACCCCTACCCCCCTCCCCACCACCCCTACCCCCCTCCCCACCACCCCTACCCCCCTCCCCACCACCCCTATCCCCCTCCCCACCACCCCTACCCCCCTCCCACCACCCCTACCTCCCTCCCCACCACACCTACCTCCCTCCCCACCACCCCTACCTCCCTCCCCACCACCCCTACCTCCCTCCCCACCACCCCTACCTCCCTCCCCACCACACCTACCCCCCTCCAACGTCGCCCCCCATCTCTCGCAATGCCGCAACCCCCCCCCCCTCAACGCCGGGCCCCCCCCCCTCAACGCCGGGTCCCCCCCCCCTCAACGCCGGGTCCACCCCCCCCTCAACGCCGGGGTTCCGGCATTTGGGGGGGGGGGGGGGTTGCGGCATCGGGGGGGGTGCGGGCAGCGGCGTGCAGAGAGGGGGGGCGACGGATGGCCGGGGCCAACGCACCGTCGCCCCCCCCCTCTGTACGCCGCTGCCCCCTCCCCCAACCCCCCCCTCACCACTCCTACCCCCCTCCCCACCACCCCTACCCCCCTCCCCACCACCCCTACCCCCCTCCCCACCACCCCTACCTCCCTCCCCACCACACCTACCTCCCTCCCCACCACCCCTACCTCCCTCCCCACCACCCCTACCTCCCTCCCCACCACCCCTACCTCCCTCCCCACCACACCTACCCCCCTCCAACGCCGCCCCCCATCTCTCGCAATGCCGCAACCCCCCCCCTCAACGCCGGGTCCCCCCCCCTCAACGCCGGGTCCCCCCCTCAATGCCGGGTCCACCCCCCCTCAATGCCGGGTCCCCCCCCCCTCAACGGCGGGTCCCCCCCCCCAACGCCGGGTCCCCCCCCCTCAACGCCGGGCCCCCCCCCCCCCCTCAACGCCGGGTCCCCACCCCCCAACGCCGGGTCCCCCCCCCCCCTCAACGCCAGTACCCACACCCCGTCCCCCTCCCTCTGAAGGCAGGTACCCACACCCCCCCTCTCCTCCTCTCCCCCTTCCTTCCTCCGCCCCCCCTTCCTTCCTCCGTCCCCCCTTCTTCCTCCTCCCCCCCTTCCTTCCTCAGTCCCCCCCCTTCCTTCCTCCCCCCCTTCCTTCCTCCCCCCCCTTCCTTCCTCCCCCCCTTCCTTCCTCCCCCCTTCCTTCCTCCGTTAGTGGGGGGGGGGATGCGGCGTTAGTGGGGGGTGGGGGGGGTGCGGCGTTGGAGGGGGGTAGGGGTGGTGAAGGGGGTAGGGGTGGTGAGGGGGGGGTTGGGATAGGGGCAGCGGCGTGCAGAGGAGGGGGGGCGACTGATGCCCGGGGCCAACGCACCGTCGCCCCCCCTCTGCACGCAGCTGCCCCTACCCCAACCCCCTCCCCTCACCACCCCTACCCCCTTCACCACCCCTACCCCCCTCCAACGCCGCACCCCCCCCCACCCCCCACTAACGCCGCATCCCCCCCCCACTAACGGAGGAAGGAAGGGGGGGAGGAGGAAGGAGGGGGGGAGGAGGAAGGAGGGGGGGAGGAGGAAGGAGGGGGGGAGGAGGAAGGAAGGGGGGGGGGGTGTGTGGGTACCGGCCTTCAGAGGGAGGGGGACGGGGTGTGGGTACCGGCGTTGAGGGGGGGGACCCGGCGTTGAGAGGGGGGCGTTGCGGCGATGAGGGGGGGTTGCGGCGTTGAGGGTGGGGGTTTGCGGCGTTGCGAGAGATGGGGGGCGGCGTTGGAGGGAGGTAGGGGTGGTGAGGGGGGGGTGGTTGGGGGGGGTAGGGGGCAGCGGCTTACAGAGGGGGGGCGACGGTGCGTTGGCCCAGGGCATCCGTAGCCCCCCCTCTCTGCACGCCGCTGCCCCCAACCCCCCCCCCGATGCCGCAACCCCCTGGATGCCGCAACCCCACGGATGCCGCAACCCACCCCCCGATGCCGCAACCCCCCCCCCCCGGATGCCGCAACCCACCCCCCCCCCCGGATGCCGCAACCCACCCCCCGATGCCGCAACCCCCCCCCCGACCGCAACCCCCCCCCGATGCCGCAACCCACCCACCCCCGATGCTGCAACCCATCCCCCCCGATGCCGCAACCCATCCCCCCCGATGCCGCAACCCACCCCCCCGATGCCGCAACCCACCCCCCCCGATGCCGCAACCCACCCCCCCCCGATGCCGCAACCCACCCCCCCCGATGCCGCAACCCACCCCCTCCGATGCCGCAACCCACCCCCCCCGATGCCGCAACCCACCCCCCCCGATGCCGCAACCCACCCCCCCCGATGCCGCAACCCACCCCCCCCGATGCCGCAACCCACCCCCCCCCGATGCCGCAACCCACCCCCCCCCGATGCCGCAACCCACCCCCCGACACTGAACGGCGTCAACCATCATCAATGGTTGACGCCGTTTTAAAGCAACCCATGGCCACGTCGGCGGGACTTCGGCCCATCCGGGCCGGAGATTTGTGGAATCTAAAAATATAATTAAATCCCGCCGGCGCCAGCTGTTTTCAGAGGCTGCCGGCGGGATTTGCACAGCGCCGGTTTTTGGCCGGTCAGAGATTTAAAAACCCTGCGGGAGCGGGAATAACGCCGCTGCCGGCCGATTCTCCGACCCTGCGTGGGGTCGGAGAATCCCGCCCATCACCTGAAGACAGTGAGGATCCAAAGATTTTTGTCAAGGCCTCAGCAATTTCCTCTCTAGCCTCCTTCAGTATTCTGGGGTAGATCCCATCAGGCCCTGGAAACTTATCTACCTTAATATTTTTCAAGACGCCCAACACCTCGTCTTTCTGGATCTCAATGTGACCCAGGCTATCGACACACCCTTCTCCAGACTCAACATCCACCAATTCCTTCTCTTTGGTGAATACTGATGCAAAAATTCATTTAGTACCTCGCACATTTCCTCTGGCTCCACGGTGACCGGTAAATTCTACTAAGGTAAATTCCACTACGGTAAATTCCACTACGGTAAATTCCACTCGGAAAATTTCACTATAGGTAAATTTCACTGCGGTATATTCCACTAAAGTAAATTCCACTACAGTAAATGGTGGACACACTTCTTAACTAATTAGTCGTTAGTAAATGGTCTATAAAAAACTAAACTACTTGTTACACCCTTCTTAACTAATTAGTAAATGGTCTATAAAAAAACTAATTTCACTGGTGCTACTACTTTTTTCTATTCAGTTTAACTTTGAACTTTTAAACCCTCAACCATGGCAACATTTATAACATCAGAGAAGAACAAACTTAAGCTTTGCGACGAAGAGAATCATATATACGAAAAGAATGGAGTTAACAGTAGCAAAACAAAAATATATTGGCGTTGTGAGCGTTTTTACAAAGGTTGCCGGGCTAGACTACATACAACTTTCAACTCCAGTATACCAGAAGTTATTTTTTCAACGGGCTCCCATAATCACTCAGCAAGCAGTGCACACGTTAATGCCCGAAAGGCAGTTAATTCAATGAAAAGTGAAGTAATGAGAACGGGCATAGTATCTTCACGGGAAGTAATAGCTACTGCTGTACGAAATCTCGATGAAGCACAATCATTGTTGCAAACTATTCCTGGACTTTCACGTAACATAAGTACTTAAGTATTTTAATGTGTGAATAAAATGTGAGCTAAAATGTATTCATATTCTTTTATCTATTTTTATGTACTCGCCATCATTTTTATCTTAATGTGTGAATAAAATGTGAGCTAAAATGTATTCATATTAGAACATAGAACATAGAACAGTACAGCACAGAACAGGCCCTTCGGCCCTCAATGTTGTGCCGAGCCATGATCACCCTACTCAAACCCACATATCCACCCTATACCCGTAACCCAACAACTTGGGCCCACCCGTAACCTTATTCTTTATCTATCCCAAATTATTTATTATTTATTATTTTTTTTTAAGGTACTGTAGTGGAATTTACCTTAGTGGAATATGCCGTAGTGATTTTTACCTATGGTGAAATTTTCCGAGTGGAATTTACCGTAGTGGAATTTTCCTTAGTGGAATTTATCTAGAACCGGCTCCACACATAGATTCCCTTGCCTATCCTTCAGTGGGCGAACCCTTTCCTTGGCTACCGTCTTGCTTTTTATGTACGTGTAAAAAGCCTTGGGATTTTCCTTAACCCTATTTGCCAATGACTTTTCGTGACCTCTTTTAGCCCTCCTGACTCCTTGCTTAAGTTCCTTCCTACTTTCCTGATATTCCACACGGGCTTCGTCTGTTCCCAGCCTTCTAGCCCTGACAAATGCCTCCTTTTTCTTTTTGACGAGGCCTATAATATCTCTCGTTATCCAAGGTTCCTGAAATTTGCCGTATTTATCCTTCTTCCTCACAGGAACATGCCGATCCTGAATTCCTTTCAACTGACAAGCCTCCCACATGTCAGATCTTGATTTACCCTCACTACAAGAAAGATATGGGACTGGATTCTCCGTTAGGGAGTCGATGTTCTCCCGCCTGGAACCCGTTCACATCACCAGCAAGGGATCGGCGTTAAGATGGCGGTAAGGGCGGCGCCCAGCGCCGATCCTGATTTTGCCCTGACACCCGATTCTCCGTCCCATCGGGGAACGCATTCTAGGTATCCCGGGAACCCGAGGAGAATCCTGCCCGTGGTGTGGTGAAAATATGGGAATTTCATCACTTCAGAAATTAATTTGAAAAACACACAAATAGCTCAGAATAATATGAATGACCAATCAACCCATCTGGAGCTTGAACACTAGCATGGACTAGCGAGAGCAAATTACCTATTTCTATGCTGTGCATTCTGTGTAATATATAATGAGATGGTGCCTTCAATGAATTACTGAGACTGCCAGGGGTAGAAAGCCAAAAAAAAGAGCTATTTCATTTCATAAAGGAGTTGGACAGATATTGGTAAGGCATAGGAACAGACACAGACTAATCAACCAACACTCTCGGAAGATAATAGATCCTGGGGAAAAGGCAATGATTAGTGATCTCTAGTTGAATAATGGAAGAGGTGGACCTTTTCTCAATTACTATTTCTAGAGTTTATATTATTTGTTCTCATGGAGGTCCCCATTGGGAGCCTGTGTGCACTTTCCAAAGCTGGATTGCACCGGTTTTGCAATCCCCTTGTGGCCGTAAAGTGGGATGCAATTCAGTGTTTCACACAATGCAAATTTGTGCATGGCGTGGAATACGAGAGATTCCCAGGGAATCCATGCCGCGATCTTTAGCGGGGACCCCGATAGTGAGGTCCCGTGATCGGCCACCGCCCTCTGGTTTGCAAATCTGTCCAAATCTCCCCGACTGCTTATCGGCCCCGAACCCCCGCCCACCACCCCTGTATTGCCTGTGTGCAACCCCCACCACCAAGTATGGGGGTGCCCTGAACTGCCCCCACCAGGGATCTTGTAATAGTGAGACCCCCTCAGGACCCCTGTCATGGGAGGACCCCATAAGGTACCCTGTAATGGGAGATCTCCCATTGAAACTTGTAATAGGGGACACCCCACAAGGACTCCTGGAATAGGAGGATCCCCTGCTATAGAAACCTCCTCCATAGCCCCTGCATTATAACTGTAATATCTACCGTGTAGCTCCATATATCCATTCTTCAAAGGGGAGCTTCTGTGAGTGCATCGAGCTTTCAACTAGTAGTCTTTGATTGACATCCCATAAAAAAAACAGCTTTGATCCATTCTTATCCTTTCACGTTTCAGTGGACTAGGTGGAGAAACCCCAATGTTTTTAAACATTGACCACACCAAAGAGAGGTAAGTGAGGGACTGAAATGCACTTAGTGCACTTACATCTCTTTGATGTGGACAATGGTTACCACCTTGGCCCACCACGAGGTTCACATTCCAGGGTCACGATTGTAGACACCACAAGTGATTCCTGACTGGCGTTCTGGATAATCACAGAAGGGCAGAGCAATGGGGTGTCGGAGCACGGTGTTCGGGTTGTCGCCCGGCGCCAATTTTTCCCCGACTCCCAATTCTTCGTCCCAAAAGGAGACACATTCCGGCCATCCTGGGACTGAGAATCCAGCTCTACATATATGGAATGACAGCCCTTGCAACTTGCTCTAATTTGGTCAGTGTTTCCAAATTTAAATGTGTCATTTCAACCCTGTTCCAGTTTCAAAGAGCCATCCTCAAATTTTACAATATGCCCATTAGGAAAGGTATTGATTGAAAGGGTGCTTGACTTGTTGATTTTTTTGTTTCACCACTGTTCTCAACTTATTTTAACAGTACATGGTTTAAAGTCCAAAATCAAAATAGAGTGAGGTGTTAATCCAGTTAAAGGTTTAACAGATGACGTAGATGAGGATGTACCACTGACATGAGTCAATCATGTCTAAATGAGAGAGAGAGAGAGAGACAGAGGTTGAAATTATGTCTAGGAGTACTGACAAACAAGTGTTAAACAGATACCAGGGGCAGGATTTTCTGTCCCGCCGCATCTGTTTTCTGGTGTGGCACACCCCTGCCGGCAGCGGAATCCTCCATCCCAGCAGCCAGCCAATGGGATTTCCCATTGTGGGCACCCCCACGCCATCGGGAAAGCCGCTGGTGTAAGTGCGCTGCCGCAGAAACAGATGATCCTGCCGATGGAGAATCCAGCCCCAGACTATATCTACAGTCAGTCTAAAAACCAAGTCGCACATCTAGCATCCAAGATAGACGGATCCAATCCCAGAATGCACTCCAATTTTGGGCTAACTTGTTCTTCAAGAGAGACAGCAGTGTATCAGAGATTGTGCAGCATTGTGTTTAGGTGACATGCGGGCCATAGCTAGTAATTTGTGGGAGCAGTGAGAAGTGGAAGCGAGGAAGGAATCATTGGAAGGTGGAGTCAGTGTGAGCTGGAGCTTCTACTTGTGAGGCGAGAGTCTGGAGTGCCAGACATTGCTGATGAATGAGTGACTGGAGAATGATGCATTGGGAAGCAGGTTGACATAGAACAGTACAGCACAGAACAGGCCCTTCGGCCCTCGATGTTGTGCCGAGCAATGATCACCCTACTTAAACCCACGTAACCCGTATCCCAACAATCCCCCCATTAACCTTCCACTACGGGCAATTTAGCATGGCCAATCCACCTAACCCGCACATCTTTGCACTGTAGGAGGAAACCGGAGCACCCGGAGGAAACCCACGCACACACGGGGATGACGTGCAGACTCCACACAGCCAGTGACCCAGCCGGGAATCGAACCTGGGACCCTGGAGCTGTGAAGCATTGATGCTAACCACCATGCTACCGTGAGGCCCGCGAGGTTGTGCATAGGAACTTTCTAAAGCTGCAGAGAAAATCGTGACAGATTTATTGTTGTGATTTTAATAACTGTTTCACCACCAAGGTGAGCTGGGAATAAAACTAGCTGGTCCACTGACATCCTTGCTCTATAATCCCACAGCCCCTTTATCACAATCACACAAAACAGGGAGATGTGGCATTCTAATATGGGTTATTTGAATGTCTCAATGATGATATCCTGAGACTTGTATGTTTAAACAGGAATTGTTTGACAGTCCTTAATAATTCACATGTCCCAAGCTATTATCATACATGATGTTGTTCACCATGCAGGAAGGCTTCTTATGAAGTCTCTCCCTCTCTGGACTATTCTCCTGGAGTCCATAGCCATGTGACTCAATGCATCATACCATGGGCAGTATTATCTTCCAGACCCATATTAACCTTCACTCTGCCAAGCACAGCGGGCATAATATGTTTTGTCTATTGTACTGTGGGTGGCACAATATCATAGTGGTTAGCACTGTTGTTTCACAGCACTGGGAACCTGGGTTCAATTCCCCACTTGGGTCACTGTCTGTTCGGAGTCTGCATGTTCTCCCTGTGTCTGCGTGTGTTTCCTTTGGGTGCTCCGGTCTTCTCCCATGAGTCCTGAAAGACGTGCTTGTTGGGTGAATTCTCCCTCTGTGTACCCGAACAGGCGCCGTAGCGTGGCGACTAGGGGAGTTTCATAGTAACTTCATTGCACATTGCAATGAAGTGCTTCAACATTGAAGGGAATCTGAAGTACTGGGGTGCAGAGTTAAGGGTTAACATCAGAAGCATACAGGATGCTGATGTAATAATGATTTCAGATCACATGACTGAGAAGTGAGGGTGATCTGGAAGGAGTAGAAGCTCCAATATCAAGTTGAGGTCCAGATATGTAAATACTTGTTGGAAATAAAAAGGAATGGTTTTGGGAAACTACAGGCTTGAGCACTATACTTTTGGAGAATAGACAATCGCACCCCAGGGCTTCAGATTTCTTTGGATGTTGAAGCAAGTCATTATTCAAGGAGAATTGCTGTCCATATTTCTTCCCCCTTCCCTCCATACTGCCCCACTAGGAATATCTCCTGGTGTCCAGAGTGGTGATCGCAGCAGCAGTGATTGCTGGGATCACAAAGCCACTTTGTATTCACTGTTTGTTTCCCATCCTTGGACGTTGAACAAGTATCTGTCTCTTCCTCTCATAGTTTGTGATGGAGATAAAAACATGCTCTCCAAAAAGACGAAAATGTTCATACTTCGGTCCGTAAACTTCACACTTTTAATATTCTCACCCTTGCTTACAAGTGCAATCTCTGTAATTTCCTCTAGCCATACAAACCATTGAGATATTTGCACTGATCCAATCCTGACCACTTGCACATCAATGATCTTAATCACTTCACCATTGGCAACTGCACCTTAAATTGCCTGGGCCCGAAGCTCTGCAATCATCTCCCTGAACATCCATGTGGCTCATTGTTAAATTTTCATTGATTGAGTGTGCACCTGTGAAGCACCTTGGGACATTTTACCACACTTTGTATACCTCTGTATTACAATTCGTTGTTATTGTTATATCAGGTATAGAACTTTAAAGCCTGGGTTACATCAAATTGGCCAACATAAAGGACAGGACTCTAAAAAGAAAACCTCGCCCCTACCTGAAATCTTTGAAATCAACTGCACTCAACAGCATTAATTTGCATTTGAAATCGATCATACACAAAAGCAACCATTTAGCCATCATTTGATATCATTTACACTCAAAAGTAATCATTTAGCTGCCATTTAACATTTAGAATAACTGACATCATTGTCATCAATTCCCCAAAACTGCAGTTCTCACACATTCGTGATTGGCAATATCATTTCCTTAAGTATTTGGACACCAAAAACAATCATTAAACTCCACAGACATGGATTTTGATAGCTTCAAACATCCTAAAACTGAGCTAACTTTGTACAAAACCAACTCTGCTTTAAAATGTGTTTTTATAAGTTAGTTGTATATTTATCTTCATTACCTATAACTTGTACAGCACACTCTTGCCCTAACCCCCCCCCCCCCCCCCCCCCCGGTGGCTTTCTCCGCCTTCCCATACCGGCGATTATAGCACTTTACTCCACCATCAGGTTTATGTGGTGGTATAATATTGGTATGATACCAATGAGATATTAAGCCATTAGATACTATTTTTATGTGTAAAAATTCATCACTCAGGCAGACTTTATTAATTTGATTACAAAAAATTGTTGTTGTAATTCAAACTAACGTTTATAACAATATCTCATGTATTATTTTAATATTTGCAGGAAATATGCATTTTTTTCACTCTTCACAACATCAGAACCTTCCACATCCAGTGGAATAGGTAGTTTTGCAGTCTAGTCACTGAAGTAATGCAGGAAATGTGCGGCCATTTTTACACAGCAAGCTCCCACAAACAGCAATATGATAGAAAAATCTGTTTTTTCTGAAGTTAGTTAAGAGATAAATATTGGCCAAGACAGCAGAGATAACTCTCCTACTCTTCTTCTGATAGAGCCAAGGTATGTTTAATGCCCAGCTGAGGGAGTGACAGGAACTTGGCTCACATTTCATCTTGAATAGTGCGATCTCCAACAGTGCAACACTCCCCAGCACTAGGTGTGTCCACCTGGATCAGGTGTTTCATTTTCTGGAGTGGGACTTAAACATTGACCTTCTGACTGAGAAGTGAGAATGTTACCACTGAGGCACAACTAACTTTTGACTATAATCCATAACTATATGTACTATAGTAACCAAACACCAAATACATTAGCTGTAGTGGTATATTCTGTGTCACATCAGATTGGTCCTGCATCCAAAGTTAATTGGTGTTTCTAATTAGGATTGCATTATATGCCATTGAGTCATTTTTATGCAGCAACTCTACATTGAATTATGAATTCATCATAAATAATTAACTCAAGATATGCATTCCTAAACATTTCCCCTGTACTCTTGCCTCCTTGCTAAGATGTAACACCACACTTGGCAATTTGTTCACTCCATACCTTGAACGAATAATTATTTGTTCTAAATTGAATTTGATATTAATCTATCCAATTAAACCTGGTAGCTGCACTGATAGAGGCAACGAATTGCACCTAATGTTTATGTCCAACTTTTTTAAGGCAGCAAATGTCACCTATTGTCAAGTAAGAGGCTCAATTAGCAGAAAGGAAAGAGAGAGAGTGGTGATGGTTAGGATAAACAGATCCCCCTGTGAATAGTCTTCAACAATTTCTAATACAGGATCATAAAAAATTAGCAGCTTTGTTTCCATGCCAACTTGTTGTTTTGTGGTCCAACGTGTCAGGGTTTATATATAGTTCCCAGTTTTCCTCAGAAGGGGTCAGTTTTACTAGTCCCCATGTGACAGGATTGGAGCTTCTGTTCCAGAGGTAGGGACGCTACCCACCTCGCCACAAGCCGTCAACTGCAGGCATCATAGGAGTGGAGATGTGCACGTTGCATTTGGCTCCAGCTACCTCACCGTACAGATGATCCTTAGGTAGGCAGCCATCTTCCATCTTGAACATATTCCCATGGTAATGCAGCTGTTTCTGTTGATGAGTTCCAACAAGCCTGGAAACGCTGCCTTTCAGAGGTATGGCATATTGGTGATTTTGTCTGACCAAGATTCTACCCATCCAGTGAAGATGGAAATTGTTGATATTCTTTTCCTGGTAAGTCACCCATGTTTCACCACCACACAGCAATGTGTGGAATACACAGGCCTTGTAAACCTTCAGCATGGTCCTTAAGGGTCAGCTTGGTATTTGCCCATGCATGTTGGTGAGTCAGCAGAGATGGTAGAGGTTTTTCCGATGTGTTGATGACTTCTGCATTAAGGGACAGATTGTCTGCCACTATGGACCTGAGGTAGCATAGCTTATTAACAAGTGGGGTGTTATTGAATGATCAGGGTGGGTGAAACTATAACACATTGTGCCATGACAATGGATTTCTTGATGCTTATAGTCAGGTCCAGAAAGTTACACACATCGGAGAGACAGCCTATGCACATCTATGTGTCCCTGCCATGCGTGTTTTCAGTGGAGGTAGCATGTAAAATAGGAGAGGTGCCTCCCTCACCACATTCCAACCCACCCGAAGATCTCTCCACTAATACGGTAGACAGATGGGCACCAAAGGGCAGCACGGTAGCTTGTGGATAGCACAATTGCTTCACAGCTCCAGGGTCCCAGGTTCGATTCCGGCTTGGGTCACTGTCTGTGCGGAGTCTGTACATCCTCCCCGTGTGTGCGTGGGTTTCCTCCGGGTGCTCCGGTTTCCTCCCACAGTCCAAAGATGTGCAGGTTAGGTGGATTGGCCATGCTAAATTGCCCTTAGTGTCCAAAATTGCCCTTAGCGTTGGGTGGGGTTACTGGGTTATGGGGATAAGGTGGAGGTGTTGACCTTGGGTAGGGTGCTCTTTCCAAGAGCCGGTGCAGACTCGATGGGCCGAATGGCACTGTAAATTCTATGATATCTATGATGAAACTCAACACATTCAAACAGGAAATCAAGGGTCAACTAGGCTTTGCCAATTGACACTGATACTACTCTGCCCACGTCATCAAACGTTTGGCGTGGGCAGTCATGCAGGAGTGGGCAGCTTGATTTTAAAAATAAATACTGCAAAGAGCTAGCAAGACTATTTTCAAGGGCTGCCCTTTGCAGATTGGGAGTGGTCTCCTCTAGGATTGAATACCACCCTTTGTTCCTCCCCGCCTGAAGCCTTAAACACAACAGTCCACCCCCTCCCCCCCTTCCTAACCTGCCGAAACCCCTTTCCGATCAAGACCCCAAACATACTTGTTTCCGGGGATCCATTGCTCCTTCTTCTTGTTCGGTATTGCAGTCCAGGCAGTGCCCACAAATGCTGCCTTAGTGCTGGTGGGACGGACGGAGCTGTCAGCCACTTGGCTGGCAGCTCCAGAAGGTGGCATTTTGTCCCATTGAGGGGGCATGGGGGAAGTTCCATCGAACCTTTGTTTTGTCTGCCCGCTGTGCGTTATGGCTGCAGGCTGAGCCAGCATGGAGCGGATTGGCCCACACCTTTACTAGTCAGTCCATATGTCTTTGTAGCTGAATTTCCATGTGAGGGAGGCAGTGCCACTGTGGTCATGTCACTGGACTGATAATCCAAAGAGTAATATCCTGGGGACACGAGTTCAAATCCCAACATGACAGCGGGTGGAATATATGTTCAATTAATCAATAAATCTGCAGTTGAAAGCTATAGTCCCAGTCATACTGAAACAGTTATTGATAAACTGATGTATTTTATGATACAATTCAGCCATCCTTACCTGGATGGCATCACGACCTAGATGTTACTCCAGACCAGCTTGAGTTGACTCTTAAATAGCCAAACAAGCCACTCAGCTGCATCAAGCAGTGACAGATAATCCGCTTCCTTCCCTAACCGCACCTGCACCACATGGACTATAGTGGGTCGAGAATGTAGCTCACCACCACCTGCTCAAGGGTAATTAACGATGGACGATAAATATTCACGTCCTGTGAAAAAGAGAGTAAAGTAATTTCAAATCCCTTCTGAAAGTAACTATTACGTCTGTTTCTGTGGTATTTTTAAAAGGTGGGCTTGTAGACTACGAAGGTACAAACAAACAAACAAGAGCTTTATTGGAAAGGTGTTTACTTAACTGGCTGCAAAGATAGACTGACTGTTAGCCAGCCCAAACGATCGATAACATCCTGTGATCGGACTCTTAAAGTGACCTTGATACAACTAGGAACAAATGTGAATGCACATTTTCCTCCCCATTTACATTAGAGGTTCCTGCAATTAAACACATTATAACGTTAACAATCAAAATTCATGACATGAACAATTAACAAACACAACAGTTTGATATTTTGGAGGATGATGATTCCTGTGTGGTTGTTGGCGAACCTTGGGTGTTTGTGTTCTCATGCTGCCTGCAACTTCTGGGGCGGGATTCTCTGTTTCTGAGACTAACTATTGATGCTGACGCAAAAATTGTGGGCTTTCACAACAGTAAAGCTGGCGCCGAACCTGGATCGATTCAGCGACTGTGGAGGGGCTAGGACCAGTACCACATGGAATACAATCAATTCCAATGAAAAACGGTGCGGGATTCGTTGGGTCGTGATTGACACTCAGGAGGCTGACAAGCTGCAGCCGCACATACACATTACAATCGCTACACACAACCATCCCAGCCAACAATTTGGCACTGGTTGTGCTGGAGCATGCCCATACAGCTGATGGGTCAGCTGGGGCCAGAGGGTACTTAGTGGGGTGGCCTTGGGGAAAACCTATACGACCCATGGCCCGAAGTTCGCAGTGGGCTGTTAGCAGCGTGCGCAGCTGCGGGGCTGCCTTTTTTGCTGCGTCAATGGTGTTCCATGCCTGTCCACAGCGATCCCATAGCCCACCTCCTGGCCATCCCCACTACTTCCCCCGGCCCTAGCAGAATCCCTCCGGCCAGCGGCCACCTGTCTGCCAACCATGGCGATGCTGCACACTTTCCGTACCCCCTCTCTCTCCCTCAGCATCCATGATGCCAGTTTCACGATTTTTAAAAGCAGTAGTGAACCGTGCCGTCGGGAACTTGGCCCATCGGAGGAGGAGCATCGCGGAGGCCCCAGAGACTACTGGGTTGGGCCCACTCTTGACATGTAAACGGTGTTTACTGTATGTAGGTTCTGGACCGCATTGACACCGCTGTCGAGCTGACAGAGATTTGCGAATTGGCGTCAAATTGGCGACTGCCGCGATTTTGCCATCGGAACCCATTTTCCGCACAATCGCCTTTCCCGATTTCGGCGTTAGCCAATGGACCATCCCGCCCACTCTCTTCCACAGTTGTTCCTGGTATTGCCAGGATCTCCGGAATGTCTCGGTCTTCGCTTGGCACAGTTTGTTGCTACCTCTTGGTTGACTCTGGCAAGCGAGTTCCAGTTGCTGAAAATTGATCAGCATGCCTTTTCTGTGCTACATCATCTCGAGTTGGTGTAGGAGACCGATTGTCTGTGCTAAGACGATGGCAAGTATCCACTTATCACTGGTGGTATAAGACCTTGCCGATACTTCCTGGCCTTTCTGAAAAGCACAACATTTAGCCCTGTTTTCATGTCACAAATCCTGAATTTGTTGTTTCCCCTCAATAATCTCTCTTGTTTTAGGTGGATTTAGCAGATCAAAAGTAACGCTGGAAAAGTTTGTGTTGTATGTCATGAGGAATTGTTTTACTCATTTTTGACAATGATCCTTGCTCACGAGTTACCGTCAATGAATGTTTCATTGTTTGAACAAACCTTTCAGCCAGCCCATTTGTGGCAGGATGGTAAGGAGTGGGTCGGATATGTTGGATTCCATTCTCCTTTAGATAGTAATTCTTGCAAAATGAACTCTGTCCCGTTTTCGCTGACAAGTTGTTCAGGGTCACCAAATCTTTTTGTTATTCTCTCCGAGGATGTAATCTTCATATTGGTGATTTCAGACCATTGAGGGTGCGCATCTACCAGAAACACGTTCATCCTTCAAATAGTCTGCCAAATCTCTATGAACTCTTTGGCCAGTCGAGGCAGGTTTTAAAACTTTGCACAAGTTGAACGCATGCCCGGCTTCTCCTCGATTTCTCTATCAAGTCCTGACCACAAAAAAATAACTTCTGGCTGTCTCCATTATTCTTTTTTTTTTAATTTATTTTTATTACAAACAGGTATCAAAACAGGTTACAGCGAATAAACACCCCGGGAAACATACTTCCCAACAATCAACTAGATAGTCTGTACAGATTTTTCCCCTATCTCCATCATTCTTACTATCCCACAATGCCTTTTGTGAAGTTGGTTTAGAACACAAATGGTGAAATGATGACCCGCATTCTCCACGGGAGATAACCAGCCGGAACGGATAGTTCGAGTCTTTTGGGTAGCACATGGCTTTTAAAAGACATTAAGGTAGATAAGTCTCCTGGGCCGGATGGGATTTACCCCAGAACACTGAGGGAAGCAAGGGAGGAAATTGCTGGGGCCTTGACTGACATCTTTGCATCCTCATTGGCTACAGGTGAGATCCCAGAGGACTGGAGAATAGCTAATGTGGTACCGCTGTTTACGAAAGGTGGCAGGGATAATCCAGGAAACTATAGGCCGGTGCGCCTCTCGTTGGTAATAGGTAAATTATTGGAGAGTATTCTCAGGGACAGGATTTGTACTCATTTGGAAACAAATGGACTCATAAGCGATAGACAGCATGGTTTTGTGAAGGGGTGGGGGGGTCATGCCTCACTAACATGATTGAATTTTTTCAAGAAGTGACAAAGATGATTGATATGGGGAAGGATGGTGGATGTTGTTTACATGGACTTCGGTAAAGCTTTTGACAAGGTGCCATCATGGCAGATTGGCACAAAAGGTGAAGTCGCACAGGATCAGAGGTGAGGTGATAAGATGGTTACAGAACTGGCTCGGTCACAGAAGGCAATGTTGCTCGTTCTGGGTGAGTGTGCTTTACACTCTATTGGCTCTGTTTTATTCCTTAGCTCTAGAGTCGCCAGGTATCCTTATGATACCGCCACAAGATTCAAGTTCAAGTTAGATCAATGATTCAATACACCAGTTAGTAAGTTCAAACAAGACACGTTTATTATTACACAGTTATTTACTACTCATGCATATAACATTAAAAGACTAGGCTATTCCTACCACTAACAGGCCAATACTTATCTGGAATAAGGGAACTGCCGGATCAGGGAACAACGGCCTCTTGCTTTGTCCTGGATCCGCAGGCTTCCAGTTGGTGTGGACTAAAGGGGTCAGGAGTGTCTACTCTCGTAGCGTGCGTTGTTTGACACTTACTTGATGGCGGCTGCTGACCAGGCCTCTCCCTCTCATGCTCTTCTGCTGCAAAGGTGTTCTGCTGGGAGGGCCGGCTGGTCAAGAAGAAAGAATCAGTCCTGGGACCTGACTTAATAGGTCCCAGGGGCTTCGCGCCCTTCTGGGCGGACCCTCTATAAACTTGCAATCGGTTGGGTCTCTTTCCAATCGATTGATTTGAATTTCCCCAATAACGGGGCTGTTCCTCGAGCACTGGGCGGTTCTTTCCACCTTATTTGTGTCCTTTGTTTCAGACTCCACTGGCGCCGGGATGTCTGACCTTCTTTAGAATGTTTCAATCTCTTCTAATTGTTGTGTCCATTGTGCCTGGGAATCACCGGGAATCGCTCAATTAATATGCGCAGCTCGAAAGTTACAATGCTGTCTGGTTTCTTTAGCAGCGAGAATACACGGGGGATTCTGCAAACTGCTTGTCTCTTTGCAACTGTCCATTTTCCCCTGTAACCTTTGCGTTCTTCCATTTTGTGTGAGGAAGTGGCCAACCCAGGTGGCTACAGCAAATGGCAGCAGTAAATGGGTATTTTTATGAATAGATTGTGACTAGTAGTGTTCCACAGGGATCGGTGCTTGTGCCTCTGTTTTTTGTAGTGCACATAAACGATTTGGAGGAAAATGTCGCCAGTTTGATTAGTAAGTTCGCGGATGACAACAAGGTTGGTGGAGTGACAGATAGTGTCGAGAATTGTCAGAAGATACAGCAGGATACAGATAGATTGGATATTTGGGCAGAGAAGTGGTAAATGGAGTTTCATCCGGCCAAATATGAGGTAATGCATTTTGGTAGAGCTAACATAGAGGGGAAATGTGCCATAAATGGCAAAACTCTTAGGAATATAGAAAGTCATAGAGATCTGGGCGTGCAGGTCCACAGATCTTTGAAGGTGGCAACACAAGTGGACAAGAAAGCATATGGAATGCTTGCCTTCATTGGATGGGACATCAAGTATAAAAACTGCCAAGTCATGCTACTTGGTACGGCCGCACTTGGAATATCTCACACAATTCTGGTCGCTGCACCCCCCAGAGGATGTGGAGGCTTTGGAGAGGGTGCAGAGGAGGTTTACCAGGATGTTGTCTGGTCTGCAGGGTGTTAGCTATGTGGAGAGGCTGAATAGACTCCGACTGTTTTTATTGGAACAACGGAGGTTGAGGGGTGACCTGATAGATGTCTAGAAGATTATGAGGGACATTGATAGGGTAGATGCGTAAGCACTCTTTCCCAAGGTGGAGGGCTTAGTCACCGGGGGCATAGGTTTAAGGTCCATGGGGCAAAGTTTAGAGAAGATGTGCGAGGCAGGTCTTTTATGCAGAGGGTAGTGAGTGCCTGGAATGTATTGCCAGGGGAGGTTGTGAAGGCAGATACATTAACGGCATTCAGAAGGCATCTTGACAAACACGGATAGAATGGGTATAGAGGGATAAGGAACAAGGAAGTGCTGAGGGTTTTGGCAAAGGTTGGTATCATGACCGGTACAGGCTTGGAGGGCAAAAGGGGCTGTTCCTGTGCTGTATTGTTCTTTGTTCTTGTTCAACTTCAGGTTTGCTCCCGTGGTCTTGCCATGAGTTAGCATGTTCACAATTTATGACAGTAGTGGATTATTTCTGGTATATTTCTGAACTTATCTTGTGGTTACAGGACTGTTATCTTCGAAATAGAAAATTACTGCTTGAACATTTATGACTCGTACGTTAGGTAAAGGTAGGTAATGACTCGTTAGGTAAAGATAATCTACAGAGTCCTTCAGTGTTACCATGGAGATTTGACTATTTAAACGTGTATGTCTGTGCTGTCAACAGCAATGCCTATCTCTGCATCCAGCTCGCTGCTAGAGATGGAATACCTGTTTGTGGCTCCAGTATCGGTGTCAATGATTGATCCGTTAGCAAAGTGAATGTCTGTCCAAAGGTTAAAAAAAAGTTTGATTCCAAAAGTGATATCTAATCTTCCTTCTGTATCTGTACATAGTTAATTACTGCTTTGTTCACGCATCTTGATGCAAACGCTATTGGCTTTTCTTCACCATTGGGCATTCTGTGAGAAACCACTGCTCCTACTCCTAAGGGGATATATCACAAACTAGTTGCAAGGGTAAAAGTGTGTCAGGACGTCTGACTTTAATAATGCCTATTTAACATGGCCAAAGGTCTTCTCGCACTGATCCATCATTTCCCGTTTTGGTTCAATATGTTGTGTAGAGGTTTGACAATACTTGCTGGATGAGGGCCAACGTACCATAATAGTTCAATAAGCCCAAAAACGATCGACTGATGTAGAGTTATGTCCTGAGGTGCAGGTACCGCGGTTATAACTTTTACTTTTGAAGGCAATTTGTCGCTTTGCATCTATGACGTGCCCCAAGTATTCAACAGAAGATCTGAAGAATTCATATTTATCCTTCTGCATTCGTAATCTGTAATCTTCCAGTCTCTGGAGAGTATCATCTAAATTTTGAATCTGCTCTTCTTCATTCTTTTTAATATCCAAAATACTATCACTTAGCACCTTCCGGTCCACATCGAATGTGATCCATGGCACGTTGGAATAATACAAGTGTGAACATGATGCCAAATCAATATCTATTACATCCGAATAGCCCATTGTGTTTTATGATTGCCAAATATGGTTGTGAAACTGGATCTACACTGATTTTTTTATTTTTTTTATTTTAGAGTACTAAATTATTTTTTTTCCAATTAAGGGGCAATTTAGCATGACCAATCCACCTACTCTGCACATTTTTGGGTTGTGGGGGCGAAACCCACGCAGACACGGGGAGAATGTGCAAACTCCACACGGCCAGTGACCCAGAGCCGGGATCGAACATGGGACCTCAGCGCCGTGACGCAGCTGTGCTAACCACTAGGCCACTGTGCTGCCCTTGGATCTACACTTATTGGGACTATAAGCTTGACTAAGATCAAGTTTACTGAAATGCTGACCTAACCCAGGAAGTAACTGATAGAATTTAATTGCATAGAATTTACAGTGCAGAAGGAGGCCATTCAGCCCATCGAGTCTGCACCGGCTCTTGGAAAGAGCACCCTCCTTAAGACCACACCTCCACCCTATCCCCATAACCCAGCAACCCCATGTAACCTAAGGGCAATTTATCATGGCCAATCTACCTAACCTACACATCTTTGGACTATGGGAGGAAACTAGAGCACCCGGAGGAAACCCACACAGGAGAACTTGCAGACGCCGCACAGACAGTAATCACGCCGGCAGCGACCAGGTGTGGTTGGCACCGGCGTGAACTGGTCGGGTTCGTCAGACCGCTCGGCCCATCAGGGCCAGAGAATCGCCAGTCGCCGTTAGGAACGGCGATTCTCCGAGCGGCCTGTCACAAAACGCGACACGCCATTTTGGGAGGGGGTGGGAGAATCGCGGGAGGTGCCAAGGCGGCGTGGCATGATTCGTCCCCCCCCCCACCACGACTATCCCACCCGGCGTGGGGGGCGGAGAATCACGCCCAAGGGGCGGAATTCTCCAATCCCGCGGCAGAGTGTCCACTCCGGCATAAACGTGCCGCTCCCACGACTAATTCTGGCCCTCCAGAGGGCCAGCATGGCGCCGGAGTGGTTTGCATGCGCAGTGGCTTCCTTCAACGCGCCAGCACCGACGCAACATGGCGCCGGACTACAGGGGCCAGCGCATAGAAAAGGAGGCCCCCAGCCATAGAGGCCAGCCCGCCGATCAATGGGCCCCGGTCGCGGGCCAGGCCACATCAGAGGCACCCCAGGGTCGGACTCCCCTCCCCCTCTCCCCCCAAAGGTCGTCACCCGACCCTTACACACCGAGATCCCGCCGGTCCGGAGCAGGTTAGAATGGCGCCGGTGGGACTCAGCTCTTTTCTTACGGCGGCTCGGCTCATCCGGGCCGGAGAATTGGTGGGCCGGCCATGTAGAGCGACCAGCGCCGCGCCAACCACGTGGGCGCCAATGGCACCGATTCTCTGCTCTGCGTCGGGGCGGCGTGACGCGATTCGCGCGGCCAGCCGGCGGTACACTGACCCGACGCGGGTTCGGAGAATCCTGCCCAAGATTCACCTCGGCCCAGTTTAGCATGCTTATCTCCGGCCAGCTTCTCCCCATTAGGCTGGATTATTACATTTTCACAACGTGCAGGGACAAGTCTTTGGATGTCCGTTTAGCTGCACAATTACATCGATGCTGTCCCTCAATGACACTATTCCCCAGTACATGTTTTTAGTGTTATATTTGAGGATTTTAATGTGATATGTCGTAGTTTCTCTTGGTAAACGGTTTCTGACACCAATGAAACTGCTGCTCAAATGTCCACCTCCATATTCACTGGTTGTCCATCCAGTAAAGTAGTGGCCAGTAGCAGTCTGCTGCACCCACAAATGGCCGTTAAGTTCAACGACAGTTCGTCATATGACTACGACGCTGGTCCTTTGTCGCATCAGTTTTATATCAAGTGCATCCTTTTCCCTCTATCCGGTTTTCCATTTGATACACTTGGTTCTTGCTTTTATGGTTCTTGTTTCGAACTTGTTTCTTTCCCCAGCACACACGTTTGATGCGCCCCATTTTCCCACAATTCCAGCATTTTGCATCTTTGCACCAGCAGTCTGCTGCTGTATCCCCAGTTTTTGCACATCGGTGGCAACTTCAAACCTGTGTCGGTGTTCAGGTCTCAGCCGACATTTTACGGATTTTAATGCTCAAACTTAATTGTTGGGCTTCTTTACCTGCTAATTTCATTGAGTCCATGATTTCTAAGGTTTCTTTTAGGTTTAACTTGCTTTCTGTTGATGTGGAGTGATGTGGAGTGTTGACAGCCTTTTTAGACAACTTCACTTCTTAACCCACACACTAGTCTGTCTCTAATGGTGACATTCAAGACATCTCCAAATTCACAGTATTCAGCTATTTTATCCAAAGTGGCTACGAATTATGTGATTGATTCACCATCTTGTTGGTTACGATCATGGAACCTGTACCCCTCAGCAATGACTAATGTTTTAGGTGAGAGGTGGCCTTGCAATATTTCCATAATCTCTGCATAGGTTTTAAAGCCTGGTTGTTTTGGCTGCAGTAAAGATCGCAGGAAGTTAAAGGTTTTTACCCCACATAGTACTCAGGAAAGTTGGGACTACTTCCGCCATTTTGTTTGCTTGGACAAAGTATTTGAATCTTTCAGTCTGAGCTCCAGATCTCAGTGCTTTCACCATACCACACCATACTTTCACCATGGTACCAAAAACTCCCGCCATTTTACAATGGGAAGGCTTGCACACAAATGTGCTACAAAGCTGTTCAACACTACCTCACTTTTTTTTCCCCTTTTCAAACCAGTTAATCCTGAACTCAACCTGTTCCTTTCCAAGTTTTACAAAACTCCCTTAGCTCTCAATTAATTGCCGTAGGGTATTTGCTACTTTTCTTGCTACTCACAGTTACACTGTTCCAGAACTTTCTGGGCAGAGCATGTGGCAAGCTTCTTTTGATACTGTTGTCCCAGAATCTTTGTTTAAATTTCAGTTCCTTCGGCACCCTTCCATTACCAGCTTTAGTGCAGCGATGTCGTTATCTTCTTAATCCTTTTTGGATGGCTGCAGTGTGGATAGACAATTTTTCTTACTTTAGCAATTCTTTTTTGGGTGTTTGCAGTGCGGACCAACTTCCTCGTCGCCAGTTTTCCCTGTAGTATTTTTAAAGGGTAGGCTTGCTGACCAAGAAGCATCTGAGAGCCTTATTGGCAAGAGGTTTACTCAACTGGCTGTAAAGATAGACTGACCGTTAGCCTGCCTAAACCGTTGATGATGTCATCAACACATCATGTGATCACACTCTTAAAGTGACCTTGTTCCAACTCAGAACAAACACGAACACGCAGCATTTTCCATCGCCCATTCAGGCAGTACATTCCAGATCACAACAACTCACTGTGTTAAATATACCCATCTCCCCATTGCTTCTTTTGGCAACTATCTTAAACTTGTGTCATCTGCTTGCCAACCTTCTGATCAAAACCCTTCATTATTTTGAACCCCCACGCCCCAACAAATCTCTTTTTGATCTTCACCAGGATAAACATTGCAGTGTGTCATCCACAAATAGGTCCGAGTTGTATCCTTTGCAGGTGAAATATTTCTTAACAAAATAGTTCAGAGATCACTTGGCTGCAGCTTAGAGTTTTAATGTAGGATTTTGTGGGCTTTCTTTCCCAAATTAATGTAAGTATGCCATGTAATAAGTCTTGTGGTGCGAGGCGTTGTGGCCTTGTCTTTGAGCTAAAAGCCCCAGGTTTTGGTCCCTCTCCTGGCCTTGATGGGTTGTGTCCATAACACAGCCAAACAGATCGACCATCAACCTGCAAATCTTTTCGACACACACCAATGGTGGGTAAGATCGGGAGAGATTCCTGGTCAGCCATTGCATCCATGTTATGGAAAGACAGTCGGAACCTCTTGCATCACTGTACATAGCTCCAGATTACAACATGCATGCAAAAGTGCATGTTGCCACAGCAACGCGGACTCCCGGAGTAATTTGCAATACATCATCAGGCCATGTAATGGACTTATGAACAGGGCGGAGCGCCAATATGCAGATTCTTGGGCCAGAAATCTGTTTTTATATTAACTGCCTGGAGAGACACAAATGGCAAACAAGAAACCTGCACGTGCATTTTGTTTTACCGAGAATTCCAATTTCTATTTTATTTCTGTGTTTCAGATTTGAGGCATTAATTATTTAAGTTGCAAAGACATGCAATTAAACAAGCATGTCATCGTCAACAGAGTTAATGCACGGAAGGTTGCAGTCCTTCCTTCCTCCCTCCCAGTTCAGATGATTACTCGTGCTGGATGTGTTCGGCAAGAAATGCCAGCAAAGACTGAGGGGAATCATATTGATTCATTACGCTAACTCTCAGTTGTGGAGGTAGTTAACTTTTCTGTGACAGAAGAAGCACCGAAATGCGGCAACACGGTAGCACAGTGGGTAGCACAGTTGCTTCACAGCATCAGGGTCCCAGGTTAGATTCCCCGCTGTGTCACTGTCTGTGTGGATACTGCGCGTTCTCCCCGTGTCTGCGTGGGTTTTCTCCGGGTGCTCCGGTTTCCTCCCACAGTCCAAAGATGTACCGGTTAGGTGGATTGACCATGATAAATTGCCCTTAGTGATCAAAAAAAAAGGTTAGGAGGGGTTATTGGGTTAAGGGGATAGGATGGAAGTGAGGGCTTAAGTGGGTTGGTGCAGACTCGATCGGTTCAATGGCCTCCTTCTTCACTGTATGTTCTACGTTCTAAAATAAAAAGAAAACATCAGGGGCGGCATTCTCCCCTACCCTGAGTGACGGAGGGTGCCGACGTAGGGGAGTAGTGCCAACCACGCAGGGGTCGGGCCTCCCAAAAGGTGGGGAATTCTCCCCACCTTTGGGGGCCAGCTCCGTGCCGGAGCGGTTTGCACCAGAAGACTGGCGCAAAAAACCGGCGCCCCCGGCAGCGGGGCTGGCCGAAAGGCCGCTGACGTCACTGCCGGCGCATGCGCGATGTGGGGTTCTCTTCCGCTTACGCCATGGCGGAGGCCGTGGCGGAAGCGGAGAAAAATAGTGCACCCAGGGCACTGGCCCGGAGTCTGAGCGGGGGGCCCCGATCGCGGGGCAGGCCACCGTGGGGGCACCTCCCGGGGTTCGATCACCCCACCCGCACCCCCCAGGACCCCGGGGGCCTGCTCGCGCCTCTGATCCCGCCGTTCCAGAGGTGGTTTAAACCTCGGCGGCGGGAGTGGCCTCCCAGCGGCAGGACTTCGTCCCAACCGGGCCGGAGAATCAGCGCAGGGGCCTCTCCGATCAGAGTGGCGAGGTTCCGCCGCCGCCACTTCCCGGGTGGCGGAGAATCTCTGCCACGGCGGGAGTGGGATTTTAGGCGGCCCCAGGCGATTCTCCAACCCTGCTGGGGGTCGGAGAATTTAGCCCCAGATTTGTGAATCTGATATGATATTTGTGGCTATGGTTATTGAAGGGTTAATGCTATGAAGCATTTTGCTTTTATGTTCAACTTGATATCAGAATTCATTATAAATCCAGGGAAATAAGAGTCTTTGGGCGTACCTCCAATCAGTTGTGAATGTCAATTCTAGCTTCACAGGAAATCTGATTTAAGTTTATGTTGCGCACAATTACTGATGATATAAAAAACAATACTTTTTATGCCATCCAATTGGCAAGGAAAGTGCCTTGAGAAGCTCTTTGGTTTGATGGAATTCTCCTGCACTGAATTCACTCCATAAACATGCAGGGCAGGATGTTGGGACTTGGGTTAGAACTTCAAAGTCATGGTCAAATAGGGGTCATAACCCCACACTGTGTGGGGGATAGTCCCCCCAGCACTGATTCAGATCTTGGCCAGCCTCGCAAAGCTAGAGGTCCTCCAGAAGGAGATGAAGTCTGAAGGTGGACGCCTGAGGGGTTGGCGCCGCTCCAACCGGCGGCGAAGGGACAGCACGAGTTCACGCATGCACCAAAGGGCCGGCGTGACCTCGCGCCTGCGCGGAGCTGCCGATGTGTTTTGCCGCATGTGCGAGGGGTTCCCTTCTCCGCGCCGGCCACGGCGGAGTCCTGCAGGGGCTGGCGCGGAAGGAAGGAGTGCCCCCACGGCGCTGGTCCACCCTTATATCGGTGGGCCCCGATCGCGGGCCAGGCCACCGTGGCCCCCCCCCCCCGCCCCCGGGGTCGGATCCCCCCGCGCCCCCCCGAGGACCGCACCAGCCAACTTACCTGCCAGGTCCCACTGGTACATGAGCTGAGTGATTCACGCCGGCGGGACTGGCCAAAAACGGACAGCTGCTCAGCCCACTGGGGCCCGGGAAATTACCAGGGGGGGGCCACTGCGGGGGTGTTGGAGAATCCCGCTGTTGGTCTTAATCTTGTGCACTGCTGTCAAATCTCCCCTCAATCTCCTTTGCTTCAAGGTGAAAAACCCCAGCTTCGCCAACCCTAACATTGTGACGACAATCCTGCCATCCCTGAAAGCATTCTGGTAAATCTCTTCTGAACCTTACATAGAACATAGAACAGTACAGCACAGAACAGGCCCTTCGGCCCTCGATGTTGTGCCGAGCAATGATCACCCTACTCAAACCCACATATCCACCCTATACCCGTAACCCAACCTTAACCTTACATTTTAGAACACAACGGGCAATTTAGCATGGCCAATCCACCTAACCCGTTGTCCACCTAATCTTGTTAAGAACCCTCATAACCTTCCTAAAGTGTAGTGACCTCTGCTGGATGCAATACTCTAGTATGGTCTTCACCAAAGTTTTATAAGGTTCAGCATAACTTCCTAGCCTTTCTGATCAGTGCCTCTGTTTTTTGAAGCCCAAGGTCCCATATGCTTTATTTTTTTTATAAATGTTTTTATTCAGTTTTCATATTTTATATTGAACAAATTACAAATTGTTAGGAGAGAAAAAGAACAAAAAAAAAAAAAAAAAACAACAAACAAACACGCAAAAATTAACATACATATTTACAGGTAAGCATCTTCGTAGTAGTAACTGCGCCCGCCCCCCCCCCCCCCCCCCAACATGTTTATTTAGTTTGGTTTTGGGCCTTAGCTAGCCATCGAACCCCCGTACCGAACCTGTAGCCCCTCCCGCTACCTTCCCCCGACTATTCTTCCTCTTGTACATTGGCCACAAATAGGTCCCGGAACAGTTGCATGAATGGCTCCCACGTTCTGTGGAAGCCGTCGTCCGACCCTCGGATGGCAAATTTGATTTTCTCCATTTGGAGAGATTCCGAGAGGTCGGACAGCCAATCCGCAGCTCTGGGCGGTGCTGCTGACCGCCAGCCAAACAGGATTCTACGGCGGGCGATCAGGGAGGCAAAGGCAAGGGCGTCCGCCCTCCTCCCCAGGAATAGATCTGGCTGTTCTGAAACCCCGAAGACCGCCACTATCGGGCATGGCTCCACCCTCACTCCCACCACTTTGGACATAACCTCGAAGAAGGCTGTCCAGTACTCCACGAGTCTGGGGCAAGACCAGAACATGTGGGCGTGGTTGGCCGGGCCTCTTTGGCACCGTTCACATCTGTCTTCCACCTCCGGGAAGAACCTACTCATACGGGTTCTTGTTAAGTGGGCTCTATGTACCACTTTTAGTTGCGTCAGGCTGAGCCTTGCGCACGTGGAGGTGGAGTTGACCCTATGCAGTGCTTCGCTCCAGAGTCCCCACCCTATCTCCATCCCCAGGTCGTCCTCCCATTTCCTTCTTGTTGCGTCCAGTACGGTGTCGTCCCTATCTACCAGTCGGTCATACATGTCACTACAGTTCCCTTTCTCTAGGATACTTGCGTCCAGTAGGTCTTCCAGTAGTGTCTGTCGTGGCGGTTGTGGGTACGTCCTTGTCTCCTTTCGTAGGAAGTTTTTGAGCTGCAGGTACCGTAGCTCGTTCCCCCCAGCTAGCTGAAACTTCTCTGTCAGTTCGTCCAGTGTTGCGATCCTGTCGTCCGTGTATAGGTCCCTGACTGTCAGTGTCCCCCCGTCCTGCCTCCACCTTTTGAAGGTGGCGTCAGTCAGTGCTGGTGTGAACCTATGGTTGTTGCAGATGGGAGCCCTGTTCGACATTTTGGTCAGGCCAAGTTGCTGCCGCAGTTGGTTCCAGGATTGGAGGGTGGCTGTCACCACTGGGCTGCTGGAGTGTTTTTTGGGTGGGGATGGGAGTGCTGCCGTGGCGAGGGCCCGGAGGGAGGTTCCCATGCAGGAGGCCTCCTCCGCACGCACCCACTCAGCCTCTGGCTCCTGGATCCATCCCCTTACTCGCTCGGCTGTTGCTGCCCAGTGGTAGAATTGTAGATTCGGGAGGGCTAGCCCTCCCCTGGTTTTTGTTTTTTGTAAGACCTTCTTTGGGATCCTAGCATTTTTACCCCCCCATACGAACGCCATGATGAGTTTGTCCAGCGCTTTGAAAAAGGCCTTGGGGATGTAGATCGGAATGGATCTAAACAGGAAGAGGAACCTGGGCAGTACGTTCATTTTGATCGTCTGAACCCATATGCTTTATTAATCACACTCTCAATATGTCCTGCCACCTTCACAGATCAATGAACTTGAATCCCAGGTCCCTCTGTTCCTGACATTGTTTAGAGTGATGTCATTGAGTCCATATTGTCTCACCCTATTTCTTCTACCTAAATGCATCCCCTCACACTTCTCTGTATTAAATTACACCTGCCACTAACGTGGCCATTCTGCTATCCTTTCTATGTCCCGTTGTAGGAGATTCAAATCATCCTCATTGTCAATCCTCCAAGTTTGTTATCAAAGACAAATTTTAAAATTCTAAGTCATTTATATGTGCATAGATCATAGAACATTACAGCACAGTACAGGCCCTTCGGCCCTCGATGTTGCGCCGAACTGTGAAACCACTCAAAAGCCCATCTACACTATTCCCTCATCAACCATTAGTTTATCCAATGACCATTTAAATGCCCTTAATGTTGGTGAGTCCACTACTGTTGTAGGCAGGGCATTCCACGCTCTTACTACCTCTGACATCTGTCCTATATCTATCTCCCCTCAATTTAAAGCTATGTCCCCTCGTGCTAGACATCACCATCTGAGGAAAAAGGCTCTCACTGTCCACCCTATCTAGAATATAGAACATAGAACATAGAACGATACAGCGCAGTACAGGCCCTTCGGCCCTCGATGTTGCACCGACATGGAAAAAAAAAACTAAAGGCCATCTAACCTACACTATGCCCTTATCATCCATATGCTTATCCAATAAACTTTTAAATGCCCTCAATGTTGGCGAGTTCACTACTGTTGCAGGTAGGGCATTCCACGGCCTCACCACTCTTTGCATAAAAAACCCACCTCTGACCTCTGTCCTATATCTATTACCCCTCAATTTAAGGCTATGTCCCCTCGTGCTAGCCACCCCCATCCGCGGGAAAAGGCTCTCGCTGTCCACCCTATCTAACCCTCTGATCATTTTGTATGCCTCTATTAAGTCACCTCTTAACCTTCTCTCTAACGAAAACAGAACATCTAATCCTCTGATCATCTTGTATGCCTCAATTAAGTCACCTCTTAACCTTCTCTCTAACGAATAAAGCCTTAAGTCCCTCAGCCTTCCCTCATAAGTTCTTCCCTCCATACCAGGCAACATCCTGGTAAATCTCCTCTGCACCCTTTCCAATGCTTCCACATCACTTCCTATAATGCGGCAACCAGAACTACACGTAATACTCCAAATGTGGCCGCACCAGAGTTTTGTACAGCTGCAACATGACCTCATGACTCCGAAACTCAATCCCTCTACCAATAAAAGCTAACACACCGTACGCCTTCTTAACAACCCTCTCAACCTGGGTGGCAACTTTCAGGGATCTATGGACATGGACACCGAGATCTCTCGCTCATCCACACTACTAAGAATCTTCCTATTAGCCCAGTACTCTGTCTTCCTGTTATTCCTTCCAAAATGAATCACCTCACACTTTTCTGCATTAAACCCCATTTGCCACCTCTCAGCCCAGCTCTGCAGCTTATCTATGTCCCTCTGTAGCTTGCAACATCCTTCCGCACTGTCCACAACTCCACCGACTTTAGTGTCTTCTGCAAATATACTCACCCATCATTCTACGCCCTCCTCCAGGTCATTTATAAAAATGATAAACAGCAGTGGGCCCAAAACAGATCCTTGTGGTACGCCACTGGTAACTGCACTCCAGGCTGAATATTTCCCATCAACCACCACCCTTTGTCTTCTTTTAGCTAGCCAATTTCTGATCCAAACTGCTAAATCACCCTGAATCCCATGCCTCCGTATTTTCTGCAATAGCCTACCGTGGGGAACCTTATCAAACGCTTTACTGAAATCCATATACACCACATCAACTGCTTTACCCTCATCCACCTGTTTGGTCACCTTCTCAAAGAACTCAATAAGGTTTGTGAGGCAGACCTACCCTTCACAAAACCTTGTTGACTATCGCTAATTAAATTATTCCTTTCCAGGTGATTATAAATCCTATAGATGATTATAAATCCTATGTAGCAAAAAAAAAGCAGTCATTCTCACTCTGACCCTATGGGTACACCATTGTTTACCACCTTCCAGACCAAAATAAAACAACTATTTACCATGACTCCCTGTTTTCTGTCCTGAAGCCAAATTTTAATTCGGCTCAAGGACAGAATTCTCCCTCAGTGTATCCGAACAGGGGCCGGAATGTGGCAACTAGGGGATTTTCACAGTAACTTCATTTCAGTGTTAATGTAAGCCTAACTTGTGATGATAATAAAGGTTATTATTATTCATTGGTGACTCGTTAGGTAAAGGTAATCCGGGGAGTCCATCAGTGTTCCTATGAAGATTTGATTGATGATATTTTATGGTGCATGTATCTGCTGAGAAAGGTTAGCCCTGCATCCAGCTCGCTGCTAGACTTGAAACATAGGTGTGTGGCCAAAGTATCGCTGTCAGTGGTCGATAATCTCTTATTGAAGGAAATTTTCATCCATATCGGTTATGGTAAAAACGTTTGATTCTGAAAATGGCGCACTGAGCTTCCTTCTCTTTCTGTATACAGTTAATTTCTGCTTTGTTCAAGGATCTTGATGTAAACACTATTGGCTTCTCTTCACCATTGGGTATTACATATGAAACCACTGCTCCCAACCCATAAGGAGATGCATCACAAGCCTTATGTAAGATTAACTTCGGATCAAAGTGTATGACTTCTGACGTTAGCTTGTAAGAAGGTCTTCTCACGTTGAGCCACCAATTTCTCGTTCCTGTTTTGACACAAAAAGTTGTGCACAGGCTTGACAATAGTTGGTAGATTGGGGACAAACCTCCCATAATAGTTTAATAAGCCTCAAAATGAACGAAATTGATTTACGCTTCGAGGTGCAGGTGCCTCAGTTTTGACTTTTACTTTTGAAGGTGATTTGTGAAGTCCCTTTACATCTATGACGTGCACCAAATTTGAATGGAGGATTTGAAGAATTCACAATTATCCTTCCATACTCGTAGTCTGTAATATTTTAGTCTGTGGACTGTAGCATCTAAATTTTGAAAATGCTCTTCTTCGTTCTTTCCAATAAATCAAATACTGCCTAAATAGCACTGGGCTCCTTATAGTCTGCTTAGAATTTGATCCATAGCATGGTGGAATAACGCAGGTATGGACTTAATGCCAAATAGAAATCTTTTATATCTGATTGGACCTTTCTGTGTCACGGTTGTCAAATATTGTTGTGAGTCACATTTATCAGGAGATAAGTTTGACAAAGGTCAACTTGACTGAAATGCTAGCCTCCAGCCAACCCAGCGAATAAATAATCAGCTGTCAAATCATCAAATCATTTGTATGTTGGGGCAGCACAGTGGCACGGTGGTTAGCATTGCTGCCTCACACCGCCGGCGACCCAGGTTCAATCCTGGCCTTGGGTCATTGTAGAGTTTGTCTGTGTAGAGTTTGCACATTCTCACCATGTCTGTGTGGGTTTCCTCCGGGTACTCCAGTTTGCTCCCAGAATCCAAAGATGTGCATCTTAGGTAGATTGGCCATGATAAATTGCTCCTTAGTGTCTAAAAAGATGTGTGGATTAGATCAAGGGCTAATGGGATAGGGTGGAGGAGTGAGCTTGGATGAAGTAGTCTTTCAGAGGGTTGGAGCAGACTCGATGGGCTGAATGACCTCTTTCTACATTATAGGAATTTATTGATTCTATGAATTAAAGGCAGAGTGTACTAATCTGCACATAGTACCGAATTGATAGTGACTTTAAAATTGCTACAGATGCTTCCTCAACCTTCTTTCTCCCTCACTGGTACTCTGGGCTTTGCCCATAGTTCCCCATTTTGACCAGCCTCTCTGATTCTGTCTTGACCTTTGGCCTGATGGTGTACGGTACTGGCCTAGCCTGTAAGCATCTTGATTGGCTTTTGGCCTTAATCTTTAGATCGACTGAGATCTCTTTCATGCTGACCAGCTCTCCATTAAAGACTATGGCATGTTTCTCTAAAATCTTCAATGGACCTGCTTCAGACTCCGACATGAGTTTCACCTTGGCCCAGTTTAGCATGATTCTCTCCAGCAAGGTCCTCCCCATTAGGACTGCATTGTTACCTTTAACATGCGGGGACAATTTAGCTGCACAGTGGAACCACTTCCCCAGAATACGTTTTTAATATTATATTTGATGATCTTAAGACAATATGTCACAGTTTCTCTTGGTAACAGGTTTCTGGTCCAATGAAAGTGCTACTCCAGTGTCCACCTCCATTTTCACTGGTTGTCTGTCCAATAAACGAGTGACCCAGTTAGGGTTGAGCCCACAATGGCCAGTGCGTTCAATGATAGTTCATCATCTGACTGTGACTCTGGTCCTTTATCATGCCTATTTTGTGTCACGTGGATCCTTTTTTTCCTGTTTGGTTTTCCAATTGATGCACTTGGTTCTTTCTTTTTATAGTTTTTGTTTGGATTCTTGTTTCTTTCTCCAACATGCACTGTTCACTGCAATTCCTGCATTTTGCACCTTTGCACCAGTACTCTGCTGCTGCTTGCCCATTTTTTGCACATCAGTGGCAATTCCAAACCTGTGTCTGTGTTTTGGTCTCAGCCGACATTTTATGTATTTTAATGCTCAAACGTAATTGTTGGACTTCCTCAGCTTCTAATTCCACAGATATTGTGACTTTGACAGGCTCCTTTCAGTTTAAGTTGCTTTCTGTTAACAGCCATTTTTGGATAACTTTGCTTCTTAACCCACACACTAGTCTGTCTCTAATAGTGTCATTCAAGACATCTCCAAATTCACAGTATTCAGCTAATTTCTGCAAAGCAGCTATGAAAGGTGTGATTGATTGGTTGGTTATAGTTAAGCAACCTGAACCTCTCTCCGATGACTAAAGGTTTAGGTGACAAGTGGCCCTGTAATAGCTCCACAATCTCATCAAAGGTTTTCGAGCCTGGCTTTTCTGGCTGCGCCAGACTTCACAGGAGGTTACATGGTTCTCGCACTTCTCCGCACCCTGATTATACTCTGGAAAGTTTGGGACTACAATATCTGCCACAATTTTATTTACTTGGACAAAGTAATTGAATCTTTTCAGTTTATAAGCTCCATCGCTCGGTGTTCTAATTGTACGGTCCCATGGCACAAAATATTCTCGTCATTTTTACAATGGAAAGTGTTTGCATAAGTGCGATGCGCAACGAAATGTTTAGCACTACCTCGCTTAATTTTTCAAAAAAGGTTAAGCTCAGCCTGGTTCCCTCCTAGTTTTGGAATTCCCCTCCACGTCCCGCCTACTCTCTCTTCTTCTTCTCTCCCCCCCCCCCCCCCCCCCCCAGCTCTAAACTATTGTTGCAGAGTACGTGCACTCACATGTACTATTCCAGATCTTTCCGGGAGCAGCTCGTGGCTAGTTTCTTTTCAAGGTTGTTTCCTTTGAAATCTACATTTACATTTTGGTTCCTTTGATGGTTGCTACTGATATTTGGTGCCCCTCCATCACCAGCTTTGGTGTAGCAAAGTTTTTAGCTTCTTAATCCTTTTCGTACCTCTGAGCATTGATTAACCATTTCTCTTTTCCTTTAACTTCTCTGCGAGTCTGCCAGCGTGGTGTTGGATTTGTCATAGTCATAGAATTTACAGTGCAGAAGGAGGCCATTCGGCCTTTCGAGTCTGCACCGGCTCTTGGAAAGAGCACCCTACCCAAGGTCAACACCTCCACCCCATCCCCATAACCCAGTAACCCCACCCAACACTAAGGTCAATTTATCATGGCCAATCCACCTAACCTGCACATCTTTGGACTGTGGTAGGAAACCGGAGCACCCGGAGAAAACCCACGCACACAAGGGGAGGATGTGCAGACTCCGCACAGACAGTGACCCAAGCCGGAATCGAACCTGGGACCCTGGAGCTGTGAAGCATTTGTGCTATCCACAATGCTACCGTGCTGCCCATTTGGACTTGGAATTGTTTATTGTCCATGTGTACTGAGGCACAGTGAAAATAAATTTTCTGCATGCAGTTCAAACAGATCATTTAGTACATGAAAAGAAAATATGTAATAGGGCAACACAAGGTACATAATTTACATACATAGACACAGGCATTGGGTGAAGCACACAGGAGTGTAGTATTAATCAGATCAGTCCATAGGAAGGTCGGTTAGGAGTCTGGTAACAGCGGGGAAGAAGCTGTTTTAGAATCTGTTAGTGCGTGTTCTCAGACTTTTGTATTTCCTGCCTGATGGAAGAAGTTGGAGAATGAGTAAGCCGGGTGGGAGGGGTCTTTGATTATGCTGCCCGCTTTCCCCGGGCAGCGGAAGGTGTAGACGAAGTTAATGGATGCGAGGAGGGTCTGTGTAATGAACTGGGCGGTGTTCACGACTCTCTGAAGTTTCTTGGGCCGAGCAGTTGCCATACCAGGCTATGATGCAGCCTATGATGCTTTCAATGGTGCACCTGTAAATGTTAGGACGAGTCAATGTGGACATGCCGAATTTCCTTAGTTTCCTGAGGAGGTATAGATGCTGTTGTGCTTTCTTGGTCGTAGCATCGACGTGGGTGAACCAGGATAGATTTTTGATGATATGCACACTGAGGAATTTGAAGCTGTATTCTATCTCTATCTCTACCTCGGCCCTGTTGATGCAGACAGGGGTGTGTACAATAACTCCCTGAAGTCAATGACTAGCTGTTTTGTTTTACTGGCATTGAAGGAGAGATTGTTGTCATTGCACCACTCCACTAGGTTCTCTATCTCCCTCCTATATTCTGACTCGTTGTTCAGGATCTGACCCATTATGGTTGTATCGTCAGCAAAGATGTAGTTGGAGCCAAATTTTTACCACGAGTCGTGTGTGTATAGGGAATATAGTCGGGGGCAAAGTACGCTGCCTTATGATGCCCCGGTATTGAGGACTATCGTGGAGGAGGTGTTGTTTATTCTTACTGTTTGTGGTCTATGGGTCAGAAAGCCGAGGATTCAGTTGCAGAGTGAGGAGTCAAGTCTTTGGTTTTGGAGCTTTGATATGAGCTTGGCTGGGATTATGCTGTTCAAGGCAGAGGTGTAGTCAATAAATAGGAGGATGATTTTGGAGTCCTGGTTGTCGAGATGCTCCAACGATGAGCATAGGGCAAGGAAGATGGCTTCTGCTGTGAACCGGTTGTGGCGCTATATAAATTGAAGTGGATCTAGGCGTTCTGAGCGTATGGCGTTGATGTGCCTCATGACCAACCTCTCAAATCACTTCATTACGATCGATGTCAGGGCCACCGGATGGTAGTCATTGGGGCACATTGCCTGGTTCTTCTCTGGCACCAGTATGATGGTTCCTACCTCCTCGCTGTCAGTTTTCTTTGTGGTATTTTTAAAGGTTATGATTGTAGACCTTGATCAAACAAGAGCTTCATTGGAAAGGTTGTTTACTCGACAGGCTGTTATGATAGGATGCTCGTTTGTCCACTCAAATGGCCGATTATGTTATCAATATGTCACGTGATTGGACTCTTAAAGTGACCTTGTTCCAATCAAGAACAAACATGAATACATAACACATACAGCTGGTGACCTTTATCACGCTGTACCTAACTGTCAGCGTGAAATTTAAGCATATCATGGTCATTCTTCCCTTGTGTACAGCTCACCAACATCATGAACCACCCCGGCAATCTCTTGGGAGAGGTGGAGGGGAAAAAAAGCAGTTGCTGTGATGTTCATCACAATCTAGGATTTCCTGCAGCTGCCTTTGTAACAATCATTTGTACAATTGTGATGAGCCAAAAGGTATCGGTGAGCGATAAGTTGCATAAAATTTAAAACCTGTTCCTGAAGGAAGTGTAAACCAACACAGTGAAGAACAAATATCAACGGGATGAAAACTGAAAGGGTAAACAGCTTGTTAATGGCTCATTCCCACCTCTGCCAGAGAATGTGGAACCATTAACTGTGGTGCAGAATGTGTGTGGGATGCTGGAGACTTTCATTATTTCCTAATTCTCTACTAATTCATTTCCAGTGAAGCTGATATTTCACAAATGGAACGTTCCCAATGGTCTCTGACTGCAGACTATTCCTGTGTGTCTTTCTTTCCCTCTCATAGATTCAGCCATTATAACAACCTGCTGCTTTCTTGATGCTATGATCAAAGTGTGCTAGGTATAGATTAAAACTGCACTTGGTCTCACTGCTTCACAATAGGCAGCAGCTTCAAACATCACAAAAATACCTGTTTTAACTTATTTTCTAAATGTTCTATATGAGTTGCCGTGAGACTCTTCTCAGTCAAACTGATCCCATGGATGGAAAGTCTAATTAACAGGATTTCATTCTCAGCAACTTCTGTAAAGCAGTTCTACCTTGAAACACGGACACATTTATATATGTGATTTGGAAAAGTACAAGACTGAAACGCAGCTTTCTTGAGTAAAGAAATTGTTCTAAGACGCCACCCTTGAAAGAACTATAAAAGGAAATGAAGTGGTCGGCATGTGGTTTAGTGGTTTCAACAACATCAACTTGCATTCTTATAATGCCTATGTTGTGGGGACTCTGCCAGCAAGTGGCGATGCTGGGGGAGACCGTCGCACTGGTCAGCCACTGTGACATCCTCCATACAGGAAGCAGTGTCTTTGTCAGGCTAATGGATGGAACTAGAGACAATTAGGTTGATGGAACAGAAGCAGATGCTCGGGTCATGTGTGTTGCCATGTGATATGAGCCAAGGCCACAAACAGGGCAGTTCAAAGCTTACAGCTGCTTGAGACCTAATTGGACTGACTGAGCAATGAGCTGTGTCCAAGAAGCTCCAAGGAGAGAAAGATTCCCCTGGTGTTTGGGAAACAGGATAACAGGGGCTGGTTTAGCTCACTGGGCTAAATCGCTGGCTTTTAAAGCAGACCAAGCGGGCCAGCAGCACGGTTCGATTCCTGTACCAGCCTCCCCGGACAGGCGCCGGAATGTGGCGACTAAGGGCTTTTCACAGTAACTTCATTGAAGCCTACTCGTGACAATAAGCGATTTTCATTCATTTCATTTCACATGCTTCATATGCTCTGGGGAGATCAGCAACAGGAGATCTACCAACTGAGCTCTGCTTCTTGGCTGATTAGAGGTGAGAAGTTAAACTTGACAGTTTCCTGGATGGATCTGCAGTGTTGGTCCTGAATATCCATTGGAAATAACCCATTCATCTAAGTTAGAATTTTCATAAAGTTTTGATGCTGGTGGAATATCGGCTCCCTGTTTTATAACCTTCAAGCTGTCAGTGGGGTCCCATCCCCTATTAACATATAATGTAGTGAAATGGCGCAGGAGGCTGAAATGGGTAGGTGATAGAAAAATAGTTGCATTTTCTTTGTGTACAACAACTTGGCAAATTCTTAGCTAACTTCTCTGATTTTGAAGCTTGCTTAGAATTTGTGTGCGGGTGCTCCCAAACCCTGCTTTTGCTGCTTTTATGAGGCCACGGGAGGAATCCAAACCGAGTAGTTCAAAGAAACTTTGTTTATTTACAATAACTATGACATACATCACATGGTAGATCCCAACTGGGTTTGCCTTGCCAGTGCCTGTCGGCTTTATATAACCTACAACTATACATTGTTTACAGGTCCCCTCCCCCTTAATGGGGGAGCTCATATTCTGCAAGGTTCATGGGGAAGTTAATTGTTCCCACATGGCACAGTGCCACAGTGGCTAGCACTACTGCCTCACATCTCCAGGGATCTGGGTTCAATTCCGGCCTCTGTCTGTGGAGTTTGTGTGTTCTCCCCGTGTCTGGGTGGGTTTCCTCCGGGCACACCAGTTTCCTCCCACAGTCCAAAGACGTGCAGGTTAGGTGGACTGGCCATGCTAAATTGCCCTTAGTGCCCAAAAGGCTAGGTGGGGTTACTAGGTTATAGGGATAGGGTGGAGTTCTGGGCTTATGTAGGGTTCTCTTTCAGTGGGTGGGTGCAGGCTCCAGCCAAATGGCCTCCTTCTGCGCTGTAAATTCTATGAATCTAGGGCCTCGTAAGGTACTTGCGGGTTATTACAGCCACATCTCTGTAAGAACCCCATTGGAATTCTGCAGAATAATTGGCACATTTCAAGGTTAATGTGCGACTGAGTATATTACCGCGTACACAGTGATGTACGTTTAGCTCAGTCGGTTCAGCTCAGTCGACTGGACAGCTGGTTTGTGATGCTGAACAAGACCAGCTTGTTCAATTCCTGCACTAGAATCACAGAAAAATACAGTGCAGAAAAGGCCCTCCAGCCCATTGAGTCTGCGCTGCTGCATGAAGGCATCTGATCTGCCAATCCTAATCCCATTTGCCAGCACTTGACCGATAGCCTCGAATGTTATGATATGCCAAATGCTGTTCCAGATACTTTTTAAAGGATGTAGGGCAACCCGCCTCTACTACCCTCCCAGGCAGTGCGTTCCAGACCGTCACCACCCTCTGGATAAAAAAGTTATTTCTGAAATTGGGGCAGCAGGGTAGCATGGTGGTTAGCATAAATGCTTCACAGCTCCAGGGTCCCAGGTTCGATTCCCGGCTGGGTCACTGTCTGTGTGGAGTCTGCACGTCCTCCCCCTGTGTGCGTGGGTTTCCTCCGGGTGCTCCGGTTTCCTCCCACAGTCCAAAGATGTGCGGGTTAGGTGGATTGGCCATGCTAAATTGCCCGTAGTGTCCTACAAAAAGTAAGGTTAAGGGGGCGTTGTTGGGTTACGGGTATAGGGTGGATACGTGGGTTTGAGTAGGGTGATCATGGCTCGGCACAACATTGAGGGCTGAAGGGCCTGTACTGTTCTATGTTCTATGAAATCCCCCTGAACCTTGAACCTGTGTCACCTCGTAACTGTCCCTTCAAGTAAGGGAAACAGCCGTTCCTTATCCACCTATCCATGTCCCTCGAACCAGCTGAGGTTATTCATGAAGGCTCTGCCTTCTCAACCTTGCCCCTCGCCTGGCTCTTGGGTTAAATCATCACCAGTCAGCTCTTCCCCCTCAAAGGGGAAAGCAGTCTACAGTCATCCAGGAATATGGCGACTTTACTTCTTGATGTAAATGAGCATATGACTCAGACCTGGGATCAGTGTGCTTTGCACAGTGATGTGCAAAGACCGCAACATGGAAATAGATCCTTGCATGTACGCTTTACTGCATATATGGATATAATCACAAATAGTTAATAAAGGCTTGCTGTTATCCTGCTGAAGACTCCAAGAGAGTCCATTCTGTAACAAACACCCTCCCAACAAGCTCCAGGTGTTTTCTCATTACCTCCCTTCTCTCCCTCTCTCCACAGATGCTGTCAGACCTACTGAGATTGTTCAGTATTTTCCATTTTTGTATCAAAATTAAACACTGGTGTCTCCAGCAGCAACCACTATTTGCATTCCTAGCCATATTGTTATTTTCTTGCTTCTGGTTTGCACATTTTAAACCCATAGCCTTTAGTTCCATGCTCATGTTCTGCCAGTCTTTGCAATAATCTCCCACAAAATTTAAAAGATTTTACATGTAGAATCATAGAATATGTACAGCGCAAAAGGAGGCCATTTGGCCCATTAGGCCATGACCATGTCTCGGCCTTTGCACATCTCTGTGCAATAGCACACTGATTACAGGTCTTGTACATATGGGAAATATAGAGTAAATGACAGAACCCTTTAAAGTATTGATAGGCAGATGGATCTGGACATACCGGTCTACAGGTCACTGAAAGGGGCATCGCAGGTGGAGAAGGGAGCCAAGAAGGCATACAGCATGTTTGCTTTCATCGGCCGGGGCATTGAGTATAAGAATTGGCAAGCTTTATGGAACCTTAGTTAGGCTACACTTGGTCTATAGTGTTCAATTCTGGTCGCCACACTACCAGAAGGATGTGGAGGCTTTGGAGAGTACAGGTTGCCTGGTATGGAGGGCATTAGCTAAGAGGAGAGGTTGGATAAACTTGGTTTGTTCTCATTGGAACGACAGAGGTTGAACGACAGACCTGATAGAACTCTGCAGGATTATGAAGCTTTTTCCCAGCATGGAAGACTCAATTACTAGGAGACATAAATTTAAGGTGGGGGGGGGGGGGCAAGATTTAAAGGGGATGTAAGAGGCACGTCTTTTACACAGAGCGTGGTGGGAGCCTGGAACTCGCTTCCGGGGAGGTAGTGGAAGCAGGTATAATAGTGATGTTTCAGGGTCATCTTGACAAATACATGAAAGGATGGGAATAGAGGGGTATGGTCCCCAGAAGAGTATGGGTTTTAGTTCATACAGGCAGCATTATCAGTGCAGACTTGGAGGGCAGAAGGGCCTGTTCCTGTGCTGTAATTGTCTTTGTTTTTTTTAGTCTGCACCGATCCTCTGAAAGGCCCATTCCCCTGCCCTATCCCGTAATCCCACTTAATCTGCACATTTATGGACACTAAGGGGCAATTTAGCATGACCAATCCACCTAACATGCGAATCTTTGGACTGTGGGAGGAAACCGGAGCACCCGGAGGAAACCCATGCCGACATAGGGAGAATGTGCAAGCGCCACACTGACCCAAGGCCGAAATTGAACCTGGATCTCTGACGCTATGAGGCAGCAGTGCTAGCCACTGTGCCACACCACATCATCTGTGGGCAGCACGGCTTCACAGTGGTTCACACAGTTGCTTCACAGTGCCAGGGTTCCCAGTTCGATTCCCAGCTTGGGTCACTGTCTGTGCGGAGTTTGCACGTTCTCCCCGTGTCTGCGTGGGTTTCCTCTGGGTGCTCCGGTTTCCTCCCGCAGTTCAACTATGTGCATGTTAGGTAGATTGGCCATGTTAAATTGCCCCTTCGTGTCCAAAAGGGTTAGATGGGGTTACGGGGATAGGGTGAAGGTGTGGGCTTAGGTAGGGTGCTCTTTCCAAGGGCCGGTGCAGACCCGATGGGCTGAGTGGCCTCCTTCGGCACTGTAAATTCTATGATCTATGATCTATTCCCTTTGGAAGGCCAATATGCAAGAAATTGGCTTTAAGCTGTGCTTTGGTTTGAGGAATGGGATTTGGGAGCTCTTTGATCGTTTTTTGATAATGAAGAAATTAGCATTACAGAGGTTATGTCCTGAAATGGGATACAGTCTGACTTTCAAATGGGAACACTTCGGGCTACCTCTCATTATAAAAATAAGTTACTTATTCTTTGCAAATAGATTTTATTTACTTCAGCAATATTGTTGATAAGAGAGACATGCAGTCTAAACTGTTTGCTTTGCACTCATTAGGACAAACACAAGAATGCCAAATTTCAAACAAACACAACAATGTATCCTGCAAACTATATTGTTGACACTTGAATTTAAAACTTGTTGTACCTCTGTCTCAGATGTACACAGAGTCGTTTGGTAATATGCAATTTTTCACGACAGCACTCGTAGTGTGATTGATCAGCCATTTTTAATTAATAAAACGTTGTTTGAAGGAGGGAGAGGGATATCAATGTTATCTTTTTCTATTTAAATTCTTGGCAGGTAATATAAAGCAAAAATCCAAAGGTGTTTTGTAAGTATATTAAGGACAAGAGGGTGATCAGGAAGGAGCAGGGCCCATTATGGACCAATGTGATAATCTGTGTGTGGAGCCAGAAGACTTCATTTCAAATGAGCATCTTGTTTATAGTATGAAAACAAATTACTGCGGATGCTGGAATCTGAAACGAAAGGGAAAATGCTGGAAAATCTCAGCAAGTCTGGCAGCATCTGTAGGGAGATAAAAGAGCTAACGTTTCGAGTCCGATGACTCTGTCAAAGCCAACAGGCAGAGAGAGTGGGAAATATTTATACTGTGGAGTTAGAACGAAAGATGAGTCATAGCCACAGCAACTCAGGGAAACTGGGTGCTAATGGCCACAGATACCATGGTGAAAGAGTGTTAATGGCAGTCCCCAGAGAGGACAAAAGATGTGAAAGGTCAAACAGCAGGGAAACTAACATCAGAGGATGAACTGTAGGTGTTAGGGGGAGGGGAAGGGGGAAGCAAAGAGGAGAAAAGTGCAGGAAAGGTGGATAAGATTGGGGGGGGGGAATTAAATGTATATTAAGAAAGAAAGAAATGGTAAAAGACAGTTAAAATGAAATGAAAACAAATGGGTCGAGATGGGGTTGATCATCTGAAGTTGTTGAATTCGATGTTCTCATGAGATGTGAGAAGAATGATGTAGGCTAGAGATCGGAGAGGGGGACTGTGTGACCAAATTAACATCGACAGGGAAGAGGTAAATTGATCCCCAAGCCTAGATGAGATGCATCCCAGGCTGCTGTGGGTGGCATGGGAGGATTGCAGAGGCTCTTGACAATTTTCAATTCTTCTCTCACCACAGGAGAAGTGCCAGAGGACTGGAGGACAGCTCATGTAGGGGCTGGTTTAGCTGGTTTAGCTCACAGGGCTAATCGCTGGCTTTTAAAGCAGACCAAGCAGGCTAGCAGCATGGTTCGATTCCCGTACCAGCCTCCCCAGACAGGTGCGGAATGTGGCGACTAGGGGCTTTTCACAGTAACTTCATTGAAACCTACTCGTGACAATAAGCGATTTTCATTTCATTCATTTTTCATTTCATTTCATTTCATGTGGTACCATTATTCAAGAAGGGTGGGAGGGATAAATCAGGAAATCGCAGACCAGTGGTGGGAAAACAACTGGAAAAAATTCTGAGGGAAAGAATTAATCTTCTCTTGTGGAGGCAATGTTAATCAACGATAGTCAGCATAGCTTTGCCAAAGACAGATCATGCCGGAATTTTCCAGCTGTTGGGATTCTCTGTTCCCGCCGGCTGCGCACCTCCGTCCATGGGGTTCCTGGCTGTGTGGGGTGGTTTCAATGGGAAATCCCATTGACTAGTTATGGGAGTAGAGAATCCCGCCACCAGTGAACGGCACCCCACCGAGAAACGCATGGCTGAGGGACCAGAAAATCCAGCCCCATGTCTTACAAATGTGATTGAATCTACAGATTAGGATAGTGCAGTCGATGTCGTCTACATGCACTTCACTCAGGCTTTTGACAAGGTCTTGAAAGGGAGACTGGTCAAGAAGGTAAGAGCCCATGGGATCCATGGAAAATTGGATCCAAAATTGGCTTTTGTTGTGGGAGGGTGATGATTGAAGGTTGTTTTTGCGACTGGAAGCCTGCGTCCAGTGATGTTCCACAGCAATCGGTGCTGGGTCCCTTGCTGTTTGTAGTGTGCATCAATGATCTAGATGGGAATTTAGAAGGTATGATCAATAAGTTTGCAGATGACACACAAATTGGCGGTGTGGGAAGAAAAGCCATAGATTAGAGAACGATATAGGTGGGCTGATTAGATGGGCAGAACAGTGGCAAATGGAATTTAAAGTGTTGAGGTAATGCATTTTGGGATAACTAACCAGGCAAGGGATAACGCAACGAATGGTAGGACCCGAGGAAGTAGAGAGGATCAGAGGGACCTTGATGTGCATGTCCATAGATCACTAATGACAGCAGGACAGGCAGATAAGGTGGTTATGAAGGCATATGGGATATTTGCCTTCATTAGCTGAGGCACAGAGAGGTTATGATGGGCTGTATAAACCGTTGGTTAGGCCACAGCTGGAGTACTGTGTTCAGTTCTGGCATCTACGCGATAGGAAGAAAGTTATTGCACTGGAGAGGGTGCAGAGGAGATTCACCAGGATGTTGCATTTCAGCTATGGAGCACCTGGAGCATTTCAGCTATAGAGAGAGAATGGCTAGGCCAAGGTTGTTTTCCTTAAAGCAGAGAAAAATGAGGGGAGATCTGACTGAGGTGCATAAAATGATGAGGGTCATGGATAGGATGTATAGGAAGCAACATTTGACCTTAGCGGAGGGATCAATAACCAGGGGGCATTGATTTAAGTTAAGGGGCAGGAGGTTCAGAGGGACTGTGAAGAAAAGCTTTTTCGCCCAGAGGGTGGTTAGAACCTGGAACTCACTGCCCGAAAGGATGGTAGAGGTGGGAACCCCCCCCAACATTTAAGAAGTATTTTGATGAGCACTTGAAATGCCATAGCACAAAGGCTGCGGACCAAGTGTTGTAAAATGCGATTCAAGTAGATAGGTAGGTGTTTGAGGCACAAACATGATGGGCTGAATGGCCTCTTTCCAGTCTGTAAAAGCTCTACGCTCTCTGTGACTCCTTCTCCGTGCCAACAGAAAGGCGAACCAGATTTCTTTTGCTGGTAGAGTTCTGTCTTTGATATATTATCAGCCAGTAGGAGAGATGTGCATTGAGCAGCGGCGAACTCCCCCAAAGGATATTTGCTTCTGCCAGGGTGGATTCAGCTACCATTATGGGCCATTTGATCTGATGAGCCTGCCAAGCGGCAACAAAAACTGCCCTCGGAGGACAGTCAACTTTCAGTATCAATAAAAACTGGGTCTTCTCAATGGAAGACAAATACTCTGTTGTAAACCAAACCAGTGTGCTACTTTTATAAAAAGAAATTCACTTTTATTCCCCAATTGACATTATTTCTCATTAAAAGGACATTATAACAAAGCAGCCATTTATCTGGATTTTCACCGACAGTCCGCTGAATTAAATGACACCGCAAGCAGCTTATGATATTGTTTTGATTTTAGTTCAGCTGAAAACAAATCTCTCACATTATCTTCTGGATTCTAGCTATAAATCAGCAGGAGTAGAAATTCAAAACTTGTTTTTTTTTTAAAGAAAAGAACGTAACGTGGAGCCTGGCTTTATAAAAAAAAAGCCTTGTGCGATATTGATTTTTCATCGTTTTGGTTGAGAAGACTGACATAAAGTCTAACCTACATGCGACGTGTGACAATATATCAGCTTGTGTCAGTATTGACAAATGTATAATTGCTCCTTGCTGAATGAATCCAGAGGCTGACAATCGCCCAGGGAATGCTGAAGCTGATGGGGAGGCTTTTGGGAAATAATTTACACGAAACTGGATCTCAAATCTAATCACACATCTCCATTGTTTAGTGGTTATGTGATCAATGTTTTATTTCAAAGTTTTGATTGGAGATATTCGATGACCAATTTGTGTCTTCCCCCCCCCCCCCCCCCAACCACCACCCTTCATATGCAGGGATGTGCTGAGTAATGAAAACAGATGAAAGGGTTTAGGACAGAATAAATTAAATATGAATGCATTGTCCTCTGTAGTGTGCTACAGTTTTATTTCAAAGATGGTTCATTAAGACCTGATGCTCCTTCAAAATGATTGTTCATTGACTTTAATGACTTTATTTTCTTTTTCCTTCAGGCTCATTTCAATTCTCCTGCTGCATTTGAACAAATGGAATATTAGGCTCGGTACCCGGGAGGGAAGTGCATCATATTCCAACCTGTTGGGTGAAGAGACAGATGAAAGGAGCTCTGGTTGAAGATCATATACAGATTCTATCACAGTTCGAATATGTTTACAGGAAAACACTGAGTCCGTGGAAAAACAGTTCCTATTGTTCCTGATTTTATTGATTCGCAACCATGACTGCCAGAGCCGGAGCCCACATGATTCGAACAACGACAATATTATTCCACGTTATAACTGCAGTTTCTGTGTGGCATTCATCCCCAAACTGGAAGGTCTCTGGGCAAACAATCTGTCAGCGAGAGAAAGTCACTGAATGGCAGCCAGACCTTCAAAATGTTTACGTTAATTGGACATTAGCACAGAACGTATGCTCAGAGTTTTACACAGAATGCTGGGGTTTTAGCACACAGAATATTTCTCCCGGTAATCCAGTCGTTAACTTGGCCCAAAACTGCCCTTTAGACCTGCAGCTCGGAGTCAATGTTTATATTTCCCTGGATCCGTCTTTTGAAAAACGTGGAATGATCGTGGCAAATGCTTCAGAGGCAGAATTTACTGACTGTACAAATAGAGGTTTTTCAAGTGCTCAACTGTTGTTTGGTGGGAGAGCAAAGGGCACACAGCAGATTGACCCCAAGTGGTTGACTGCTGGAACACATTATCTTGTGGAAGTGCAGGATGAAGGGCCTCCTTTATGTCGACTTGGCCTTCGGCTGAATGTCACTGTTAAGCCTGAGCATTGCAGGGCTTTTAACAATGCAACATTTTGTTCAGGACACGGAAAATGTCAAACAGAACCATTGCAGGCAGCTTATTTTTGCCATTGTCAGCATCCCTACACTGGCTTTCTCTGTGAGGAGTATGATGCCTGTTCTGTGAGGCCTTGCCTAAATGGAGGTATTTGTGCTGACAAGAAGGAAGGACTTGATGGACAAAGATATGACTGTGCTTGTCCACCACAATATACAGGTATGTGTCTTTTCTCAGATATTGGGCGGGATTCTCCCCTACCCGGCGGGGTGGGGGTCCCGGCGTAGCTGAGTGGCGCCAACCACTCCGGCGTCGGGCCTCCCCAAAGGTGCGGAAATCTCCGCACCTTTAGGGGCCAAGCCCTCACATTGAGGGGCTAGGCCCATGCCGGAGCGGTTGGCACCTCACCGACTGGTGCCCAAACCGGCTCCAGCGGCCTTTGCCGCCCGGCGCCGGGGCTGGCCGAAAGGCCTTCGCCGGTTTGCGCAAGCACCGGTGCGTTAGCTGCCGCTGACATCACCACCGGCACATGCGCGCTGGGGGAGTCTCTTCCGCCTCCGCCATGGTGGAGGTCATGGCGGCGGCGGAAGAAAAAGAGTGCCCCCACGGCACTGGCCCGCCCGCTGATCGGTGGGTCCCGATCGTGGGCCTGGCCACCGTG